>NC_142068.1:68023125-68741250 GCF_059756535.1 Pantherophis guttatus | reverse complement strand
TTCAGAGAAGGTTGGTCTGATTCTGTCATCTGCTGAGACTATAAAAGAGTTACTGATGGTAGAAGACGATTTGAAAAATATCACATGAACATGTGGGGTTTTCTATCTACATGTTTTCTGTATACATGCTTAACCTTAAGACATGTTTATTTATTTATGTTTTTTTCATCAGCCTTGGGGATCCATGAGGAGCCTGCAAAGTGGCTGTATGAGGTCAAGTGATTGTTGTTCTCCCATATTATTGGGGTTTATACGTTTATTTTATTTATGGCTAACTCCTTGTATATTGTTATGTAGTTTTTAATGGCTGCTACATTTGTGCACTGCCCACAGTCATATTTTTTTGTTAGATGTCTGGCTGCATAAATGTGGTAAATGAACAAAAGAAATAGCCTGGGTTTATGTTAGATAACCTATTTGCTTCTATTTACAAGACAAACTGTCACAATAAAAGTCCATTGGCTATTAGCAATTTTCGCTATTTATTCTTTTATAGGAAAAAAAATTGAAAAAAAAAATTAGGAAAAGATAACTTTATAAGACTAAATGACACTTGTTTATAATTCCCCAACCAAAGAACAGCTAATAGGGTCTAGTTTAGTAACTAGTGTATGACTCTGTTACAATTTAGAGCGGTCCTAAGGCTTTTGCCAGTGAAGTTTACTTTGGAAAAGGGTTTGGAATTATAATTAGAAACTATTTCCTCCTGCTATTTTCAATGCTAAACTAATTCACTCTGATCTAATGAAGAGGTCAGTTGAAACTAATTAGGACAGATTGCAATAATAAGAGCAGATTAACTCTGCATATTCTAAACTGTTCCACTAAGAACAGTTTGGAAGACCTGGGGAGTTGTAACTCAGTGGGGGATTATGCAGATAGCCCAGGGCTGAGACTCAAAGCCTGATACTGCAAGGACAAACAAAGGCTTGATGGGCTCTCCCCCAAATCTGAGCAATTTTTAATTACCAACGCACACCCACACCCACTTAGACCTCCATTCTGCCCCACCACCAGCAGCCTTCCCCATATTCTCCTTCCTCTAAACCTACTCTACGGGGTCTTAAGTAAATAAATTAAATGGGAAGCTTCCCAAAAAACCCAGCTCACTTACCGAATGAGTTCTAAGCACAGCAATAATCTTGGAAAGCGCCATGTTCCAAAGTTCATCCGTGTAAGCTCTCGTTATTAATCCTTGGGTTGCGTGTAAAATGTGATCCTCCACGACAAAAAAACTGAACAAGGTAACAAATTGTGGAATTAATGTGATTTTCCTGAGATATCATTGATAAAAAACAATAAAGCCCAATGCTCTCTCTTTTCCTCCTCAGCCCCCAAACCAGTGGTGGGTTGCCCCTGGTTCGGACCGGTTCGCAAGAACCGGTAGTAAAACCAGTGGGAGGCTCCACCCACTGCCCCGGACGTTGTCATCAGAGATCTGCGCATGTGCAGAAGCAAAGCTCCCACATGTACAAAGCGATCACACACGCGCGATCCCGTTGCAAACCGGTAGTAAAGGTAAGTAGAACCCACCCCTGCCTCAAACATGGAGGCTTTACTAGCCCTTTGTAAGGTCAGTGCCGTTCGCACCTTTAGTGCTTAACTAAAGGGAATGTGTGAAGAAACCCACGCTTCGCCATTTAATTAAGACGAGTATATCTGAGATACAGTAATAAATGTAGACGTTTACCCTCAAACCGCACCTCAGTAGGAGAGCACATTTTTTGTTCATGCATTCAACACAGCAAGATTGTGGGAAAGCAAGGCAGGACTGATTGCCCCTAGATTGTGAACTTTGTTATAAGTCAACAGAAAAACCAACAACTCTTGCGAGATCCGGCCATGAGCGGTGTGTATGGGTTTTTTTAACGTCTCTTATTGTATATTGTTCATATTGTCTTTGTTGTAAGCCGCCCAGAGTCCTCGGAGAGTTGGGCAGCATAGAAATACGAAAAATAAATAAATAAATAAACAAACAAACAAACAAACTGAATATGGGCTGGGCTGTGGTGCACTGAAGACATCTTGGCAATCAATGGATGTTGCATAAATGAGAGATTCAGTCTAAGAAGCGAGCAGTGTTTTTGCTTAATTTTAGATCTATCATAGTTGCTGTGCATAAGGTGCCTGGTTTCAAGTTATATACCATACAACTTCAGCCCGTAAATTCTGGGATGTTGTAGTGCAGGAGTGTCAAACTCGTGGCCCATGGGCCGGATGAGTCACGCACTAGCCACGCCCCCCACCGCCGGTTTAGCAAAGGGGGAAAAAAAGTTGTGATATGTCATGTGATGACAATGTGACGCTCCGAGTTTGACACCCCTGTTGTAGTGGGAAAATGATAAGTGTCAGCAGGCACTAGAAAAAATATCTCACTAAGGCATCAACAGTCTTTATACCCTAAAGATACAATTTTATGTTTTAAGAAATATTATTAAAAGTTTTGCATAGAACAATAAAAGATAATGCAACTAAAAAAGAAAGAGAAAAAAGTTCCAGAAAAAAGAAAAAAATGTATTAAAAAACCCCTCCCCCTACAAGAAAGTGACTTGCCACCATCATAATGACAAGTACAAACAATTTCATGGGCTCTTCACCTCCTTTTAGCTAACAAATAACATCCCATAACTCATCTCTTAATAGGCAACTTAAATTAGTAATATCTTCTTCAATCCAGTTACCACCAAAAGATTTACTTTGAAGAAAACTTAATTTATTATACGATGATGGGAAGAGCAAGGGGGTGCAACTGTTTCCACCCCTTGATATCTTAAAATATCCATTGCTGGTGTTGATATAGCAAAAACAAGACAAAAAAGCACATGCAAACCAGTTGAAAAGCTATAATAAGTACAGATACCAGCTTTACTCACCCTACAATTTGACTGAAGTATCTTCTGTAATCTTCTACTGTTTCATGCTGTAAGAAAAGAACACAATCATTTAACAGAAAGCAATTTGAGAGGTTGTATAAATCTTTTCTTGTTTAAGTTCAAGTACCATGTTGGACTGTGGCTGTAAAACTAGTCTTGCTTGTTTCCTCCTCTGTTTTCTATAGTAGTTTTCAAATGTTTCTGCATCACCCTAAACAAAAAATATGCACAATTTTAGACATCTCTTTCTTCTCCCAAATATTTTCATGACACACCTTTTCCCCATATTTCTGAATATGAAAAATAGCTTTTTTTAAAACTATGGGATACTCATTTGAAATTATATTTCAAATGTGCGTATGTATTGTCCGATTCTGTTTTATTACAGATATTTTATTTTAAAAATACTCCTTTAAATCAATGTTTTAATAATTATATTACTTTTGGTTTCTAAGATTCACTGCAAAAAACCCCAGAAGAAATTCTTGTTGTCCTCATTAGAAAAAAAAAGTAAACTGAGTTATCAATTCTTTCCAAAAAAGTAAATGTTTTGCTGCTGAGTTAGCAATGAAGAGACCCTCAGAGACACATTTCTTGCTTTCCTCGCAATCTCTTTTTCCACAGTAAGATATGACCCGCATATTTCTCTGGGATTCTTCAGGTTAGGTCCTACTGGTAACAAGCCTAATGCTCCTATCTAATCAATTGCAGAAGAGTATTATAGCATAGACTGAGATTCTCTGCTTGTTTAACAGCAAGTTGATCCTCATAAAAATTGAAAATACTGTAAAAAAATGTTATTTCAAAATTTATTTCCCCCCACAATTGTGTAATAGAGAGGATGTGCAAGAGGAAAGATTACAAACCTAGAACCAGGATAGGAACAGACGGCAAATCTCATTTAAAATCTGCACATCATCATCAATAGGACTTAAGTTAAGCTAACACGAATCTCATTGTTTTCAGTGAGACTATTCTAAACATTACTTAGCCTCAGCAAATTTTGTAGAGCTGCAACCTTGGCCACTAATTTCTTCTTTTTACGCAACCTCCTCAATCTTTACCAAGTTATTTTGGAAAATTAGGCAATAGTACATGAGGTGACAATGGGAATTAAGAAGAGAGGGGAAACTAGGGGGAAATGTCTTCTTTTACAGCTGGTAAAACAGAGCCTCTAGTGGCACGAAGGCTCCTGTCTTTTTATGAATGAAAAAACAATGCTGCACTAAACAGACAAGCATTTGCAGCAGGCAATAAATACCATGCACATATTTATTATTACACTGTACATACATTTATATAGATAGAGAGAGGGGGGGGAGGGAGGGAGAGAGAGAGAGAGAGAGAGAAGAGGCGATAGATATCACATTGTCTTTAGGACAATTCTTAAAATAAATATATATATATATATATATATATAAATGGGTTTCATAAATAAATAACATATACATACCAGAACTGAATAAATATGGAGGCATCTATATACAGGAGAAAAATCTACCAGATCGTGAGCCGTCAAAACCTGTAGAAATGCATCCCCCCCAAAAAAGGCAAGAATATAACATTCAATCAGCTATAATATTACAAAGCAAACTTTTAGTATAAATTAAAGCTAATATTGTCTTTCACGAGCAAACATTTGTTATGATTAGTTACATGGTTGTTATGGTAACTAAAGAGGGGATGTACTTATTCAAAAGGATTACTACTGTATTCCATCAATGATAAAAAACACATGATAAAAGTCCTCCCCAAAGGTGCCTTAAGTAACACAAGTGGAGGGCGAAAGCTTAACTAAGGGTTAATTAGGGGACGTTTCATTACCCTAACTGATGATGTTATCTAGTTAGGGTAATGAAACATCTGCAAGGAAACAAGCAAGTTCAGAGAGCACCAAGGACCCCTTCATGTCAATCCTGAGCTACAAATATTATCCTTTATTGGCAAGGGCTAATTAGATAAAGAATAAAAAGGGCAATGGTAGTAATAAATAACACAATGATTTAAACAGTACAAATAAATTATGTATTTTCTCAGTTTATTTTGGGCTGTATAAATTCAACAAAAAATGATCATGTGTACTAGGTTATGATTTCCTTTACGGATACAGTAAAATCCATTTGTAATAGAAACATCTGTCACGCTAATAAAGCAAAACATCGTTTTCTTTATTGTGAATTTTCTGCAATTTTGTATTTTTCTGCCATCTCAAATAAACTCAAGATGCTTTCCGAAATTATCTCAATCTAGGACAGCTACTACTAGATCAAATACAATTATTTGATAATTGGTGGTTTAGGTAACGACAGAGAAGCTGTTATCCAGAACAAAATGGAGATAACCTCCTACATTTTCTTTTTAGCATAAAATATTCAGCTGAATCAAATTCATACGAACGATATTTATCAAGCACTGTAACATTTTGTGCCATGAGCAGTTATTTTAAAGTTCCATCTTGTATCAGAATTTTTCGGTATAAACTTCAGTTTATTTCTCAGATGAACCTTGGTCTACACCAAACTCAATTTCACTGAGGGCTGAATCAGGGTTCTGTCTGACCCCGGGGGGTGTGGGGGTATGGCCATGATGGGTGTGGCCAGCACGTCACTCATGTCAGAGACACCTGTGGTGTCCCGAGCACTCTGTCAGTGAAAACGGGCTCCCGAGCTACGTTTTCACTGGCAGAGACACCGCGGGCCAATCCTTCGTTGTTTCTAGGTCAGCCCCGTGGGCCAGATCTAAGCACCCTGTGTACCAGATCCAGTTTGACACCTCTGGTCTACACCATGCAATCACCTAAGCATCAAAATACAATATAATCCACTGAAATACCTCCTCTTCGTGTTCTTCTTCGTCTTCTAGAGTTTGCTTTGAAACTATTTCACTCCTTGCTTCTGCAATTCCATTGCTGCTTATGTATACGTTCTTTCCACAGCACAGACTGCTCTGCTTCTGAAGAGCGGTATTAAAAGTTTTTTGCTGCTGTGCCTGCGTTAACAAAGCAGATACAGTCAAAAAACTAATCCATAAGTCTCTTTTACAGTCCCAAGAAACAAATGCAAGTCATAACAAGGGCAGAGTTGTGGAAGAGGTGGTCTCCTAATGCTTCAGCTGGATCCAGCAGACCTCAGCATTTTTCAGAAGATGGGATGTAATGTGACAAACTTGCTGTGCAGCTAAACATAGGATGGAAACAAATGTGGAACCTTCTTTCAACCATTTCCATCTGAACCCAACTGAAATGGGGGATGATATAAGGAACGGAAGGAAGAAGAAATATATATATATATCTAGTGGGCACATGAAAGTTTCAGCCCTTATCTGACAAAACACTCTGGCTCCACCCAAGCATATCCACTTTACAGCAAGTCAGCAGAACGTACCCTTGGCAAAAGGGCCCAGCATGGTCAAATATGTTTGACAGAGACCTTTAAAAGAGTGTTTATGGGAAGAAGACAAACATCCATCTCATTCTAGACCCGTCTCCAAGGTTTTGCCACATATCTAGAATTACACATGAAGGTTTCCAGAACGATTCCACCGGTTTTGGTTTGGCATGAATCTCATTCATCCAGTTTTACCATTTAGATGCAAAACTGTATTTTCCCATTCAAAATGGGTGGGAAAAGGCTATGTTGCTGCAGAGAAGGCTGTCACATGGTGTTTGCAAATATGTATGAGGCTCTTGGATGCTATTCTTTGATCAGAGAAAGCTCCTCTGAGAATAGGAACAAAAGCTAAATGTGATGGTTGCAGTCAGGCTTTACTTAATCATATTAAGAAAATGAGCATCTCAGGATGTTTACCTGCTTCATTGCCATTTCACCAATTTTATCTGAATGCTTCCGGATGCTCTCCAGGAAGTCCTTCAGATCTGACATGGAAATCCCTTTAATTTCCTCGCGAAGCTTTGGAAGATTCCCCATCATGATTTGGCAAAACCGATACTGACTAACTCTAGGGAAGTATATGTTTTCTAGCTGTTCCATTGTTTTTAGAGCAGAATAATATCTGGAAGGAAAAAAACAAGAAACCATCTTTTTTTTTTAAGACAGAAAGGGGAAAAAAACATAGCAAGCATATTTTTTTAAACAACAAAAAAATGATAACAGCCAAGATTCCAGATCCTGAATAATCTAGCCTCATATAAGAGCGGAGAAGAAAAGGAAGAAGAAATGGCATTGGATACACTTTGGAGTTGTTGTTTTTAAAATTACTGCTTGTTAAAAAACTAAAAACATTTGCAACTTCAAGTTTGATTATGTTTGTTGGGTGAATTCTCCTTCAATCCTTTAAAAAAAATTATGAATTTAAAATTTTATAAGGATTTTTTTTTCAGAATATACAGAAATGGATTAACAGTTCAGAAGGGTTTGAATTAAAGACTTTGAAGTTAATTAAAAGGACTTTTCCTGTGGGAAATATTTTGGTTTATATCTAAATAATTGATAAGACAACTCTGAAGGTTGGATACTAGAGGCCACTAGAAGGAAATAAATATATCAATGGCTAAGCTAAAGGGTTTTTTTGTTGAATGGGTGAAATAATTATAATGCTATCTGCTATTGTAGAATTGGAATATTTTATTGATGAGAAGCTCCACAGAATAAAATTGAAATTGATCTGAATGTGGATTTAAAAATGATAGTTTATAAAAAGAAAGGGAAATAATTGATTTACAAATGATATTGGATGATGATTTGATAATTACAAAAGACATACAAATATCAGAAAAGTGATGTGGATAACTTCTCTACAATGAATTTACAAAATGGACGTTGGAATTGTCAAAGATTTCATTAGAAGTGACAGTGAGAATATGAAGCACGATATGGATAATTTTTCTTTACTGAAATTACAAAAGTAACTTCAGAATTTAGACTTCAGAATGCCAACAATTCTGAGAAAAAAGATAAAAAAAATATGAAAAAGTAGGTGTTTGTTTGAGCGAACTAAAGATTGATGGGAGAAAGAAAAAAGAATACAAAATCAGTGTATTTAATCAAGGTTAATATAAATCAATTGCTATTTCTGGTAATACCTAATGGATTTTAACAGTTTGAGACTATAAAACAATGTTTTAAGGATTTTGTTTATAAAGATGGAATGTTACTTCTGGTGAGGTTTAATGGATTTTTTATTAAGATTGAAAAAAAATTATAAATTAAAAAAAAATTATTTGAAAATGAGGACGGGGTGTTTAAATAGAAAATGAAATATAAATGTAAAAGAATGGATTTAAAGTGGGTTTCTTAGGAGCCCTGGTGGCTCAGTGGTTAGAATGCACTATTGCAGGTGAATTCTCCTGAGCCCGTTAGGAGTTCGATCCTGAGGGGCTCAAAGCTGACTTAGTCTCCCATACTTCCAAGGTCAGTAAAATGAGGACTGTTGGGAGCAATATGCTGATATTATAAACCACCCAGAGAATGCTGTATATAAGTCTAAATGCTATTGGTATTATTAATGTAATTTGAATATTATTAAGATGGAGTGATAAACTCTTAAAATATTATAGAGAATGGAATGAGACATGGAATGAAATTATTTTTTTAAAAAAGAGATGGTGTTAATTACACTTGCTGGGGAACAAGAGGAAAACTCCTTTTTTTTTTCCTTCACTTTATTAGTTTCAATTGGTTTCTTTCTTTTTATATATATATATATTTATATATTTTTATTCTCTGTAGAATGTATTAATTTTATTTGTATAACATAATCCTTAATAAGATTATTACCAAAATTATATTGGTGACATATAAATCCTAAGCAAGACAGAGATTGAAAGATAGCAAGATTAAAAAATAATAATTAGAGAAGGATGAAAGCAAAGCATTTGGCTATATTATACTCTTTCCCTAGCATATCCAAGCAGGTTTTCAACATAATTAAAAAGCCTGAATTTTAATACAATAAATACCTGTAGACATTAAATTGTTAGATCAAAGAATGTGTTGTTAGAATTATATTATATACTACAGTATAATATATATATTATATATAGTTTATTATATACTACATTTTACTGTATTATGTATTATGTCAAAAAACAAATAAAAAGAATTATTCATTTTTATTTATAATAATTCAATATTAATATTTACATATTTATTTAGAACTTGTTTTGAAAGTTGTATGGTATACCAAATGACAATCAAAGACAAATGTTAACCGGTGAGGAAAATCTCTATTTTGCTATTTTGATAATATATTAACTATTTGTTTTCAAATAAAATCAAACAATCACTAGAATTATAAACCAAATTTAATTATTTCAATTTCATGCATATGACTTAAAAGTTTAATTTCTAAAGCCAATTACTAATTCTTCCAAATACTTTATTTTTCCTCATGAGAATTGTTCATTTGTCATGAAAAGCATGGAACAAAGACAGGAAAAGAATACAATGACCAGACCAAATTCATTAAACGTCCTCACTAAAGTAAGCTTTACCACTCCATCAGTAATTGCAATAGACAAGTGGATGAACCAATTAAAATATTTAGTTGAGTTAAAAACGATTAATTCACCTTCTGACATTCATCTGCTCTTTTAATTTGCTGTACATCTCCAATACTGTAAGAAAAAAAAATGTAAATGTCATAAATTTCACTATAAAATATATAGGTAATCCAGATACAGATGCTTTCCAAACGATCAGTTTTGTATATAAATGCATTTTTGACATGGTGAAAGTTTTACAACCTAAGGTTCAAAACTTAAAATAGAAAAGGAGTAAAAACAAGAATTTTAGAAAGTTAGTTTAGGCTGATCTCAAAGCATTTTTAAACTTTGTTTTAACTCTTTATTGGCCACCCAACACCGTGAAAATTACAATGGATTTACAGCCAAAAATATATCACTGCTGTTGGCAGGAACATCTGTTACAGGAAGAACACATCAGGGAAGCATGGTGTTTTACAGATAATGGTAAAAATGTAATGTTTCTCTATATAACTAAAACCAAATGTCAGAAAGGGGATTTGGGAAATATTGTATATAACGATGTTTCAGCTTATCTTTGAAACTTTGGGAGTTCCATGAATGGTTAAATAATATTCGATTACATGACAACATTGTATCTACAAATTAATATCATCAACAATATTCCATCTCTGAATATCCTATCAATATCCTGGATATGAATGAACAAATTAAAAAAAAATTTAAAAGATAACTGATTTAAATGCATTTAAATATCCCCTTTAAATCTTTAAGCAACATTTTCTCCAGAAAGTAGTGTGTATCACAAACAAAAGATCAATTTTATATTAGTTGTGTTGAAATATATCCACATTTAACTTTGAAGTGACATTTAGGTACTCCTACATTTGTAGTACAAATATTAAAATACATTTAAGTATTTGTTACTAACCTGGAAGGCACAACTGAAGTTTTTCGACCACGGTCATAATATTCCTCTGCTGAACTCTACTCTGGATGACTTCTTCTGTCTGAGCTAGCACCTTGAGTATTTTCAAACATATTATAGTTAAATTAGGTGCACTCATGTCATATTCCATAAAACATTTGTTGAATGAATCGGAAAAGCCATTTTCTTACCTCTTTCCCAGCTTCTTGAAGTCTTCTGTTTGTATCAGTAACTTGGACCTTAAAAATGATTTCACCTTTATTAGAAAAATATGCATATAATGCCCTGATGCAGCTGCTCACCCTTGTAATCAGATCATGCTTCATGAGAAACTTAGAACAAAGAAATGTAAATCCAAATTAACTCTACAGCTTGAACTTGAACTTTTGATCACCAAGGGTTTTTGTTAACTTCAATTAGTTATGACAGTTCTTTCTAACAGATTCAGTGGCAAACTTCTCAATTTTACTTGGGATTTTTGAACTTTGTTTCTATAGGTCTGTCAAACAATTCAAATCACTGACCCAATTGACCACTGGTCCTTCTTTGATAACCTCAATGAGCTCTATGTGTCACTCATTGTCTGGAAGAAATGGTGATTGCATTTTATGGTAATTAAACATTCATACTTTGCTGAATGCAAACACTGGGAGGTTGATTAACATCAAACGTGGATATTGCCAGCCAAGCGACATTTTAATGCTGCAGGTGCAGGCAGTGCTCGACCTCAGAGTTTCCCACATATTAAGTGACTCATTAGGTCATCATAATAAGGGAGCACATTCTAGTTTATTAAAAAACTCATTAAATTCTGAACAAAGATGCTCAATGACCTCATTGAGTCTCTAGTTATATGAATATCCTTTATATAATGCTGTTCTACTCATAACCTCTGGTGAACTATGCTCATTCTGTCTGGGGCACATTTTTTTTTTCTTACAAATGTGCAAAGGAAGCTAAGAGGGACTATTTCCACAATTTACTTCTGAGGAAATCTCACAATATCTTTTCAAAAAAAAAATCCCAACAATTTCAGCCACTTTTTGGAGAAACATCTGCGGGAAGAGGAAACTTCCATGCTGGATCTGGGCACTCAGAAAAAGGTATCTCAAAAATTATATCTCGGCCCAGTTGTTCGACAGGTCCCTGACCGTTGGTCCGTGGACCAGCACTGGGCCACAGCATGCCAGAAACAGATCCATGCAAACAAGCGAAGTCCCATTCGCGGGATGCAGGCAGCATACGAAACCATGCCCCCTCCAGTCCACGGAAAAACCTCTCTGCTTGAAACTGGTCCCGGTGCCTGGGGGCCACTGAATTAAACAATCTATTATCATCTTACCCCAGTGCCTGGAAGCTATGGGGGTCTGGATGGGAAATAACCAGCTTCAGCTGAATCCTGGCAAGTCTCAGGGGTTCTGGCTTTTGTGGCCTGCCAATTCCAGGACTATGTTATTTTTAGTGCTGGATGTGGATGCACAGACCCAGTCAGACCTGGTGCATGATCTGGGGGTGCTCCTGGAATCATGACTCCTCCTCAACCAGCAGGTGGCAGTCATGATCAGAAGGGCCTTTGCACAAGGTCCCCCTGATCATATTGTGTGTGCCACTTGTGCCCGTTCCTAGATCAGAGAGTACTGCTCATAGTCACTCATGCCCTTGTCACCCTTCTATTGGACTATTGTAATGTGCAGTTCCTGGGTTTGCCCCTGTCGTAAAATTGACGGTTCTCCAAACTGCTCAAAATTTCCGCTACCGGTTCTCTAGAACCTGTCAAAACCTGCTGCATTTCACCCCTGGACTCTGCCCTTGAAGAATATCTGGAAGCTTCAGCAGGTTCAAAATGCAACAACAGAGGCATTTTGTGTGTGCTTCTAGAATATACATGTTATACCTGTGCTTCGTGAGCCGCACTGGTTGCTAGTGTGCTTCTGGGACAAATTCAAGATTCTGGTTTTGACCCATAGTCCTCCATAGCATGGGCCAATTTCTCTGAGGGACTGCTCCATGATTGTGGTTAACATCTGCTGTTCTCTCTTAGCCTTGTGATTTTTATTTTTTTTTAATAATTGTTATATGTTTATTGTTTTAAGCTTGTATAATTTTGTTGTGCACTGCCCAGATTCACTTTTTGTGAGACGTATATGACCATATATGTTTAACATATAAATAAATCAATACTCGCTAAAACATTTACAGCTGATCTACAAAATAATCTTCTACCTAATTATATTTAATTACAAAAAGTAATTGTAGCATTTTTATGGCATTCTGTAGTTCTTTTGTTACTATTGTAATGTTTTGAGTCTTTATTCACAAGCATCTAAAGACTATTTTCACTATTTTCACTACCACAATTTTACTTTGGAAAAGAACACGTGGCCATAAATCCTGCATCCTACTACTGAACAAAATAACCCTTTCATTATTTTTTAAAAACTGCAGCTCCTTACCTTTAGTTTCTCTGCATCAGCCCTTACTTTAAGAAGTTCTGTAATAGCATCCACAAATCCTTGATGATGAAAATTGCACATTTTTTCAATCTCTTTGTCATGATTACGTATACACGCATCCAATTTTTCCATAAACTTTTGGTGTGCATTTGGCTGGTCATCATACACAGATCTATCAATGGGTACATACAAACAAAATGCGAACAAAAATTAACATTAATTTAAAAGCCTTCTATGCATGACTTTGCTTACATTGATTCAGTGGTAGAACTCATCCACCTGTCCGCTCATTGTATGTCCAAAATATACATTCATGAAAAAAAAAAAAATACCATTACAGGAAAAAAAAACAATCTTCAAGTTTTCCTTTATATTATTTTTCATGCCTCTAACTCAAAAATTATTCATTCTGTTAGCGCCCTCAAGTGGACAAAGCCCAACATTACTCAAATCTGTATTCATGGATAAGTAAAAAAAAATCCAAAACCAAAATTAGTAGCTTTTTTAAAGAATGTATTTACTTGTTTCAACTTTGAATATAGTGATACAAAGATACAAACTATAACAGGTGTTTTTATTGCCCTCAGCATTTTGCTCACTTTGATTTGTATTTTGTGAATTCCAAACAAATTCAGGCTATCTCGATCAAGATTCCCACTCTGAAGATACCAAAATTAAGATTTCAGAATGATATTTTCAGCTCTTGTTCTCCTTGCCAAGGCCATTTCTTTACAGGTCTGCTGCGCTACCTTTCATCAGACAAAAGGATCTGCTAAAGGAGTTTAATATTTGTAAGTTCAACTGGGTTTTTTTTTCTGTTTCTAGAAGCACACAAAACTTATAAATATCTAAGTTGATAAATGCTATTGGCCCTGATGCAAGGGGAGGTAATCTGACTGCCCCCCTTTTATACATGCACATTTTATATCAGCACATATACATGCCCGTGTATTCCTTCTTACAAGCTAGCATAGCTTGAAAATAACTGCCTGTCCCACCATATTGGAAAGGACAGGCATGCTCCATCAGGTCCCTTCCCTGGAATCTTGCCAGGCCATCAACATCCTGACAACTGCCTCGTTTTGCGGCGGTTCCAGCAGCCCCATCCAGGACCCCAAGTGCGTTGCTCAGCCTCCTGCTCCATTGTGGTGGCAAGCAAGGAGAAGTGAGCTGGCGGCCACGTAGGGTCCTGGACGCAGCTTCTGGAGCCACCACCGTGAGGCCAAGCAGTTGTCAGGACATTGGTGGCCGGGCTGCGGGGTCCTTAGGTAAGCTGGTATGGGGTGCGTGGGGCAGCTCCACACCCCGTCTTGTTTCATCTTCCACCCCCACCCTTGTTTTCTCCTCCATGTCATTGCCTCATTTCGTCTTCCAACCCCCACCATCTTGTTTCATCCTCCACACCCATCACATATCATCCACCCCCACCCCCACTAGCTTGAGTTTTAAGGCTGTGCCTCACCCCACCTCATACGACCAGACAGTCGGCGGGGATTAACTAGGTCTTATTTTGGGGTAGGGTTCTTTTAGGTGCAGGCATGAAAATTGGGCTAAGGCTTGTTTTCGGGGTAGGCCGTATTTTCAGGGAAACACGGTAGTAGGAACTTGGCTGTCCCTACCTGATGGAACCCTCTTGGTGATCTGGCAGGCTCACATCCCCTCAGCCTTCCAGAAAGCCATCTTGAGTGAGCTTTTTACCCAGGACCTGAATAGAGTCAAGATGTCTGGAAATGATTGTGAGGATTTCCAAAGGAAAGACTGAGGTGCGAGGTTTTGTTTTGGTTTAAAACTTTATGGGTTTTATTGATCTGGGTTTTATTGTTGTTGTTGTGAACTACCCAGAGTTATGTTTTTAGATTGAACTAATTAACTACATAAGAAAACCAGAACAGACATAGAGCAAAGTAGAATAACAACAACAAAACAGTGAAGTGTCCCAAAGAGATCTGGAAATCATCTATAGGGGTTATTCTAGAACCAGCCAATACCAAAATAATGGCATGCAGTCACATATCAAAATAACAGAGGTCAAATATATTAAGAGGACAGATAAATTATGTCTAGTGAAATAAAAAATGTCAGCAATGATAAAAGCTAAGAGCATTTGTTTGCTAGAATTGCTATCTTCTTGTTTTGACATTCCGATTCTTGCTACTTTAATCCATAACCACCACCGCCCTATCTGGCACCTTCTCACCAATCCGCCAGTTTGGGGAGGGCTGATTATACCATCACATTCCTAATTTTAAAAGCTACTAGTTTACATTTTTATAGTTTTTTTAAAAAAATCAAGGCCTTCTACTCAAAAACAGGTTTTGCGTACTTTTATGTTAATATATAAATACAATTTTACTTGTTTAGTTTGTACAGCTTTCTTTCAACTACCACTGTTTGATAGTCGTCTTGGTATGTTCTAAGTTCAGTCTATTCTGCCCCATCATATTTTTCTTCTTCATTTTTTAAATCTTACATCTGAGAGCCATTATAATATTTTGCTTTAAGCAAGGAGATTCCAGTTTAAATACCCAGTAAAGTGGATGGAGCTCATAAAAACTGCTTGACCCAATTTATCTTAAATGGCTGTTATGATGCCTTGAGTTCTCAGACAGAAATATCATAAAAATGAAACAAACATTCATTAAATAAATCATCCTGACATCTGCAGTGCCTTTAGGAGGATAATACTTTTGGAGGAAAACATTTTAAGTCCTTTCAATTTTCCCAAACCTTGTAAGACTTCCCTCTCCAGCTACCTAAGCTTTTTAGCAGTAGTTATTTTTTCATAGAAATTAATTTCTTATTAAGCCAAGTATGAAATATCTAATTTTTGGAAAATAGGATGCTAGAAAACAAACATATTCTAAACATATTTTAGTGAAAATATGAGTATATGCCTTCAGTGTGGAAGGGATTGTCACTCTCGAATTGGCCTTTTTAGTCACACAATATGCTGTTTTAGGACCTCTTTCCAGAGCACGATACCATAGTCTCTTGAGACTGAAGGATGCCAATGAATTTGGTGAAAAGCCAATAGAGAGAGTAGTAAAAAGAAAAAAGTGAGCGGTTTTTTTGTCACCAAAATCATGTTTTTAACCTGTAGGTCCTTATAAATATCAAAATGTGTATTAGCAATTCAGCATGAAAACAGAACAAACCTAAACTACCTAAAAAATTTATTTTCTCCATGTTGTATGGAAACAGTGCCACCTTGTGGAAATTAACATTCTGATCTTTGTAACTATATTCCCATCATAGCATCTGAATATCATTGCCAAGGACTTCACGACTGCCCTACTGCAAGTCTTCAAGCGTATTTCTTGACTGCTTGTCTTTTATACTTGGTAGATGATCCTAAAAGACAGAAGCTATTTACCACTCTGATATGTTCAGTGTCAATTCTAAAGCAGATTGTTGTACCTGTTTTCATCAGTTTTGCCTTTATACTGTATTTAATTTTATGTGATTGTTTCACTGTGTGCCTTGGCTTTTATTACTAAATCTTCCAGATCCTTTGTATTTTTGGCTATCAGAGTAGTATCAACTGCATAACACAGATTATTGATGTTTCTTCCAGCTTCCTTTGATATCTATTCAGTATATAGTTTGAATGAATAAGGATAGAATCTCACTCCTTTGCCAATTTGGAGTCAGTCTGTTTTGCCGTGCTGCATCCATACTGTAGTTTCTTGACCTGTATATATGTTTCATGTGAGGACAATGAAATGTTTTGGGCTCTGTCTCGTTCTCTCTCTCCCCCACCTCCCTCCCTCCCTCCCTCTCTCTCTCTCTCTCTCTCACACACACACACACACAGAGGATTGTTTTTCAGATTTGATGACATAGCTTACTTACAACCTTTGCTGATTCTTCTTCTGTTGCTCACCATATTACTGCAATCTTCTTGGAGCTGGGCAACCTTAACAAATCCGATGAATAATTAAGTGTTTCTTTCTTTTGGATGCCAAATTAACTATGTTCAACATATTAGGAAACTGACATCAATGGATTTCTGTTTCATAACTACCTCTAGGGCTAGAATCCTAAAAAGGCTGAAGTCAAATCAGAGTAAATGTTCTCTTCCTAGTGGGTGGCCAGCAACAGAATACAATGATGCAGCCACACAACTCACACGTCAAAATGAGTCAAAAACAGAAAATCAAATGCAAATTTGCACGCAATTCTCAGAACCTGAAATCGAATAGTTATAGTGTTGCAGTAATTCTGTACATACAACGTATTGCATTTTGCCCAATTATTTTAGGTATTTACCAGCACAAAAATCTAAATATGAACAGCAGCCCAATATTCATATGTAATCAGGCTTGAATAATCACAGGTAGACCACTTTCTCCTCTTTGCCTCTATGAAAAGAAGAGGGCACCTCAGGCTGAGAAAAACAGAAACTACTAAAAAAAGTGAATGGAGAAAGGGACATGTTGTGAATGAAGTCTACGTGCTAGCTAGACATTCACAAAATTGCAGCGTACTTGCCAGGTGCAAAATGTATTATTTCCTTGAACAGAGATGCTCTGTCATTTATAAAAAATTAGTGTCCCCAAGTTTCTTCCTTTGCTGGAAGGAAAGAAAAAAAAAAGGATTTCAGCATTTAAAATTAGAGTCCTGAACTCTAAAGGAAAATTATGGATCAAGACTAATATATATAAAGGATAGCTTCATTTCCCACACTTATTGGCTAAAGTTTCATGCCTGCAAGAAGTTGAGGTGTTCAGAAGCAACTGAAGCAAATGAGCTTCTTGCTTCAGAAACTGTGATTTCTCTAAAATTAGGAAACATATATAGTAAGGAATTGCATTAGGTTTAATTTCTGTTTTCTGTGTCAAGCATCATTGCCTTAACATTCAGCTAGTGAACTGGGAGTAATTTCAGGCTTCCATACTTCAGTAATTCTATACTTCAAGCTGAGCATGAAGATATTCCGAGACCTGCTATTCTGTTTCATCTCATTAGTTTTGTTTGTTTTTTAAATAGCAGATCACTGCCATCTTGTGGTCTGGCTGAAATACTGCATTTCCTTTTGAATTTTTTGAATGTTTTTACATACAGCAATCTGAAAAACAAGGTAATTTATTTCCTTTGATATTCAAAAAGCATGGTAATATTGAAAATCAATTTTTTAAAAAATATTTTGCCTTTTTAAAAAAAGTTCTCATTTTTTCTTCATCTCTCATGAGTAACTATTGATTGGGAGGGGCTATTTATCTATGGCTGTCCAATTTGCAAACCATGACTCTGGACACTTAACATCTATCAGGATCCATGTATGCTAATACACACAAACAGATACACCCACCCACCGTACCTTAATCAAATATATCCATTTTTTATGTATTCCAATTTATCACTTTCTCTAAGATCTAAAGCTATCTTATCTGTTATTTATGAACAAATCTTTAAAATCTCACCATACAGAACTGTTTTTTAAATCAATTCAGTTTGGCCCCAGCTGATTAAGAACAGCCAATCTGATACAGTGAAATAGCTGTTTAGATTATGGGACTTGAATCCAATGAATAAAAAAAACAACAACCAACAACTCATTTTTGTGCAGAACTATATATTTGTGGCAACATCTTCTCTATCAGTTTAGCATAATAAAATTCCAGATACATAGGTGCAGTTCCAGGCTTTTTGACTTGGCAGAGAAAGAGATGAGTTAATTCCTTTTTATTGTTCAACAGACAATGTGTATGGAGCCTACCTACAGATATTATACAGATGTCAAAAGACAGTGGGATAAGCTAAGCACACTTTAAAAAATAACTTTGAAGTCTTCATATCTTGAACAAGCACAACACCTCTCTGGTATTCATGTAAGTAACTCTGGAAAAGGTGCTGCTGCTTTAAAAATTACATTAACTTTGATAACTGCATTCCTTAAAGCAATGGTGTGGGGTTTTTTCCTTTCAGGCTTTTTTTGCACCAGCCTGAAAAAGTGTCAGCTGTTTTAAAGAACAGAACAGACAGCATAGACTTTCATGAGGTCTACAACACATTTTTCTGAAACACTTTTGAATTTGACACCACCCTAGTATTCAGAGGAGTTTTGAAACTATCCTCCTTTAAATTATGATTTATTTTTAAACATGAAAGTATCTATATAGCTTTTATGAGATACGCAAGATGCAGCAAACACCCTCTTCAAAAAGTACTGTGACTAGAAAGCCTCTGGGGAATCATTTCGGAAGGTTAGAAGATGCACCTGCCACACACTCATTTCAACCATTCTCCTCCCTATTCTCTGGAATTTTACGGAGAATTGAAAGCTAATAGTAATTGAAGATTTTAGTTTTTCTTTTTGGCAAACTTTGGTTGCATTTATTCACTGGTTACTCTAACTCAAGGTTTGAACGTAGCCTTTCCCTTGATTTGAAAAGTGTGATTCTGTTGCTTTCCATTATATGTGAAACCATCCATTTTGGCATATTCAATAAAGTTAACCCAAAGCATTACAGGTAGTCCTCGACTTACAGCTGTTCATTTAACGACTGAAGTTACAACAGCACTGAACATAATAGCAATAGCACTTAGACTTATATACCGTTTCACAGGGCTTTACAGCCCTCTCTAAGCAGTTTACAGAGTCAGCATCTTTCCCCCAACAATCTGGATCCTCATTTTACCGACCTCAGAAGGATGGAAGGCTGAGTCAAACCTTGAGCCAGTGAGAACTGAACTGCCAAATTGCTGGCAGCCTGTGATCAGCAGAAGTAGCCTGCAGTACTGCATTCTAACCATTGCACCACCGCATATTTTATGACCAGTCCTCACGCTTACAACCACTGCAGCATCCCTATGGTCATGTGATCAAAATTCGGGTGTCTGATAATTGGCAAGCATTTCCGAGGTTGAACTTTCCATGGTCATGTGATCAAAATTTGTATCCTTCCCAGCCAGTTTCTGATAAGCAAAGTCATTGGGGAATCCAAATTCACTTAATGACCACATTATTCCCTTAACAACTGTGAGGGGGGGATTCTAAAATCAGGTGTGATTTACTGAACAAGCACTTTGCTTAACAATGGAAATTCTGGTTTCCAGTTGCGGTTGTAAGTCAAACACTGCCTGTACTGAATTCTATGGCAGGTATAGAAAAATGTACATCCATATCTCACCTCCTGCCCCTCCTTTCTTCCCTCACCCTCTCTCTATCTCTGTTGGGAGGTAAAGATTGCGGTGTAGCAAGTTTTAAGCCACCCATTTTTTTCCCTTGAAATTGATCCACAAAGAAAAAAGTGAAGAATTTTTACAGGAAATTTAAAGGGCAAAATTAGTGCTTTTTTAAATTAATCCCCATTTTGCCACAAAAATACCCCCAAAATCCTGAATTGCAAAATTTAGCCATAATGACTCCAGTGAATGATCTCAACAAGGTGACAGATTAATCTGTTCAAAAAACAAGAAAAGTATGCATAAACCAAAAGATAAAGCCAATTGTCTTAAATATTTTTGTGTTCTCTTATTTATTGCTAAAAAATAAAGGTTTTTTTTACAGACAGTGAAACCTTCTCCCTTGGTCTTTCTCCATTTTTTACATGTAATGCTTCAGTTTGTTTTGAAAAGGAATTTATGATTCAAATTTGGAGCTATGGTTCATTACTATTCAGATTATAGTATTTGGAAGGACCATCAGTTTATAGTACTCTTGTATAGACCTTGTAATGAGCAATGTTGCAGAGGCATACCTATCAGGTTTTATATGTCAAACAGTATATGTTACAGGCCAATTAATTTCTTATTGAAATATTGAAGTATTATTTTAAAAATAAAATGTATATTTTTAAAAGTGAATCGAGCAAATCGGTCACTATAATTTACCCTAAAAATCATTTCAATAGACTAAATAGTACCTGAATAATGAATACTGAACATTGCCAAAATGATAAACCTTTCCCTTACACACATTCACAGCTCAGTGATCTGGAATAATCTTGTGATTAATATAAAACAGAATATGAATATCTCAATCCTTAAAGAAAAACAGTCAGGTAGTCCTCAATTTATGACTACAATTGGGTCCAACATTTCTGTTATTAGGTGAGACAGTTGTTAAGAGAGTTTCGCCCCATTTTACTACCTTTCTTGCCACAGTTACTAAATGAATCACTGCAGTTGTTAAATTAGTAACATGAATCTGGCTTCCCTGTTGACTTTGCTTATCAGAAATCGCAAAAGGTGATCACATGATCTAAGGGTCGTACAATACGAGCCTGTTACCAAGCGTCTGGATTTTGATCACATGACCATAAGGATGCTGCAATGGTTGTAAGTATGAAAAAACATTCATCAGTCACTTTTTTGAGTGCAATTTTAACTTCAGTCACTAAACAAATGGCTGTAAGTCCAGGACTAGCTGTCTATGCATTAGAGAATTAAATATCTCTAGCTATCACAAAAGTTTTCAAAATTAACTAAATGAATAAAACCGATAAATGTAGCAAAATATGAAGATAGGTTCACATCATCTCCCCAAAATACCACTGAATTTTAAACATGCAAGACAACACATGCAAAAGGCAATGTTCAACATCAAGACAATCACGAAGCTCATATTCATTATTTGCAATTGTGTTATCAAATATGAAATAATGGGAAATAATGGGACATACCATAAGTCCTACACTCCCATGCTATTTCAGGACATTTTGTCAGTCACTTTGATTACGTATCTCATATTCATATAATAATTTATTAAACTTGTATGTCAACCTGTGCCCAACAAGTCTAGCCAGCTCAAAACCAAGACATTACAATACAATCAATAAAACATAAAAGATGCCAAGCACAATGAAGTGTCCCTCTCCCTTGTCAAAGCCACAGACTTCTGATGCTAATACTGTATTCTCTGTAATCTGTGTGTTTTTTAAAAAAAATATAATCATTTCAAATACTTCATAAAATAACGTCCTGCTATCCATCAGTTTTTTTTTTTTAATAAGGACATATTCTTAATTTTTAATAAGGACATATTCTTAATTTTGTAACAGGTTTTATATATGCAGCCTTTATCTGCGATCTCTATCATCCCATCCCTTGTTTGTTATTTTTTTAATCACTTTGTTCTATGTAGAAGATTACCACACGCAGAAAGAATGGCATTCGCTTAAATTCTGCAAACGGGGAAAGAATGTATAAATCTTAGTTCTTTATACTTGACTTGTCACTTTTTCCTGTATGTGCAATTTCTGTGAATTGTTCTCACTAATAGTATCCTGTTTCTACAAGCAGGAAGGGCTGAGTACAGTTTGTTAGTTAACATTGCTTCCTATAACCAGGGTCAATATTCTGTAATAGTGACATTAGAGCAGTTATTGTTCAGTCTGGATAATCTGTGTATCTCACTGATAGTTGTTAATGGACATCCTTTGTAGTGTAACGTCACCTGATAATCAGTAAACCCAGATTTGCAGTGGACTTCCTCCTTCCTGTTTTTACAGAGGCAGGCAAGGAGATGCCTCTTCCTGCCAAGCTTTTGTGCTTCTTACCAATTTATACAATAAGCACCTTTTTTTTCCAAAAAGCAATACATGTTTTTAAAGTTTTCATTTTTCAGCTTCTTGTGTCACTTTAAATGAAGACTTTGTAAACATTCCAATGAAGCTATACCTTCAAAAGTACCTTCAAAAACTACTCTGTTAAAAAGTGATATTTTACTCTGTTTTAAGTAGAGTGAAAGGTTTAAGATTAAATTAAACATTTAAGCATTTTCTTTACAGGTTTACCAGCCTTTATTCTAGAAAAAAATATTTCCATTATTCCCACCCCTGGGATGAATCTGAATTATAGGTTAAATCCAGTGATGTTCACCCATGATAGAATAGATCACTGCTAGAAAGATCTCCTTCCCATCCATACTCGTGGTGGGTTGCCCCCCATTCAGACCGGTTCGCCAGAACCGGTAGTAAAACTGGTGGGAGGCTCCGCCCACCAACCCAGAAGTCATCAGGAAGCGAGAGCACACGTGTGGCCCTGTTGCGAACCGGTAGTAAAGGTAAGTAGAACCCACCCCTAATCCATACCTCAACATTTCTTGAAGGTGGGCAATTTTCCAGAAGGGATTTTGTAGGCATGCTGCAAGATTACTATATAGGAGAAAACCTTTTGCTCAAAAAGAAGCCTACTTGCAGGAAATTCGTACCGTTCCTTGTCAAAAATATTATTGGGACAGGAGATTCAAACAAATCTAGCAAGGATATACTTAATATTTCTAATTTCATTAAAGCTAGGTAAAATTATAACATTTGTAATTTATAAAAGTATGAAACCTTGATACTTCAGTAAACCGCCATGATAAAGTAATGGATGGTAGTCTTTTGGAACAGGCCCTCTGTAATCTAGTAACAGAGTCATTTCATGAAATTCATAGACTCTAGGCAAAGATCTGATAAACAAATTCAATTATCTATTCCTGATCAAAGCAATCCCATTCTCCATAGTGTGGAAATGGAGTAAAAACAACATTAAGCAGAGAACCAGTTTCAAACATTTGTTATTGTTCCACAGTTTTGGGAAACTGTAGGCAACCCTTGTTTGCAGAAGAAGTTTATTGTCAGGCACAAAAGACCAGGTCCACACATGAAAGTCCAATTAAACTAATACTGTTAAACACCCTACATACAGGAATCTTCTCAACTAATGCGTAACACCTGCTTGGAGTTAGATAAGAGCCCACATAATTCAAGGAGGGGATGGACTAATCTCTTGTTGCCATTTAAGGATTGTAGGCTGATCCCTCTTTTAACTCCAACCGAAGTTCTGTCACTCCTCCTACACTATGCAAAAAAACCCTACCACTTCTAAAATTATTAGGCTTATTGAAAATTCTATATTTTTATCACTTTTTTAAAAATGTTTACTTTATACAAATACAATGAGACAATCTTTAAATAAAAAGAAGATTGAAATGACAATCTAAAAGGACAAACCAAGGAAAAATATTCTTTCTACTCAATTCACAATACACACATAAGATGATTAGGCAACTGGGCAAACATAATAGCAATAGCATTTCGACTTTTATACCACTTCATAGTGCTTTACCTGCAGGGTGGATAAAAATCAATGATTTTTTTTAAAAAAATCAAAAAAATCAGATTTTTTTTATTTAAATCGGATTTTTCTGATTTAAATCGGATTTTTTTGATTTTTATCAAATTTATTTTAATAAAAAACTTTTGGGGTAAAAATCTATCGTAAGATAGTTTTCTATTTAAGATACATAAATAATTTAGTTTATTCAGCATGAAATGGAGCTTAGTTATGTAGCATGAGGCTGTATATTCTGCAACACTGGGACTATCGGTGAGTCAACAGTGGGTCAAAAGAGTAGCAGAGATGACAGTTGCTCTTTAAAAATTATGATTTAAATCGAGTTGATTTAAATCAAGCCTTTTTACTAGTGATTTAAATCATGATTTAAATTGTGATTTAAATCAACTCGATTTAAATCAAATCCACCCTGTTTACCAGGGCCCTCTCTAAGCAGTTTTACAGAGTCAGCATATTTCCCCCAACAATCTGGGTCCTCATTTTACCAACCTCAGAAGATTGGAAGGCTGAGTCAACTTTGAACTGGTCAAGATCAAACTGCAGAGTCAGCCTGCAATATTGCATTCTAACCACTACCCCATTTGAGTTCCTAGGATTTTCTCTATATTTTAAATTGGATTGCAACATCTGACCACAAGATAAAGTAATAAGTACCATTATCAAGCAAACAAGTAATGCCTGTATAAAGCTATCAGTCACCTGAAAGAGCTTGAAGAAGTCTGAGTGTTTGAAATTTTAAATATGGACAAGTGAAGGACTAAATACTAAACTCTGAAAGATCTTGAAATGGAAATCTAAGACAGAAACATGAGAATGCAGAATATGCATCCCAAATCTTGGGATGGATTTAGGAAGCAGCGAGGGGAAAGTTGCTGGAGATTGTCCATAATCACATACAATCAAAATCAGAAATGTCTTCAAGATTGACGTTAAAACCTATCTTACCTAAATGAAAGTTATATTTAATTTAGCAAATTTGGTCACTGCAATGCATAATGCTAAATATAAAATAACTTTAAAATATGATTACAAGGAACAGATGGCCTCCCAGAATCAATGTATTTTCTTAGCTCTGCTTCTTTGTGTTTTTCATTGTGAAGTTAACAGAGAAATAGTACTGGGCTTGAAACAGAAATTTAAACTACAACTTCCATAATCCCATGATACCACTGATCTTACTGCTTGGGCTACTAGTATAGTGTGAGATTCTGTAGTGTTATACTTCAGATGTTGTTAAAATCGAACGTCTTCCACTAGATATTATATGTGCTTCCAAATGGCCACACTCTACTTCTTTTTTTTTTTTTATTGAAAAGTTTTACAAAAAGTTTACATATTTCCCCCCCCCCTTCCCTACCTCAACCTCCCCCCTCCCCCCCTCCCCTTCCCAGAACAAATTACAGGGTATAAACTTCAACAATCATAATCAATCCTAATCTAAACAATTATGACATTTCACATCTCTTGTTTCTTCAATTCCCTAATTACCCGCCTAGCTTTATTACTTAAAGACACACTAAATATCTATATAATCATTCATAACCTATCTGCAATTTCTTATTCCGATATTTATTTTGAATATAATCTATCCACCTTCTCCAGTCTCTTAAATATCTTTCATTTGAATGATCCTTCAGGTACGCCGAGATTTTTGCCATTTCCGCTAGATTTATAACTTTCATTGTCCACTCTTGGATTGTAGGTAAACCTTGCTTCTTCCAATATTGTGCCACCAACAGTCTTGCTGCAGTTATTAAATTCAAAATCAATTTAGTCTCTATAACTGTACAATCCGTAACTATACCCAAAAGAAACAGCTGTGGTGTAAATTTCAACCTCTTTTTAAGAATATTTTGTAAAATCCACCAGATTTTAATCCAAAACGCTTTAACCTTTTTACATGTCCACCAAATGTGAAAATAAGTAGCATCCTCACAATTACATCTCCAACATTTTGGTTGTACATTCGGATACATACGAGATAACTTTTTTGGATCTAGATGCCATCTATAAAACATTTTATAAAAGTTCTCCCTTAAATTTTGCGCTTTGGTAAATTTCACATTTGTTACCCATATTTTCTCCCACGTTTCCATCATTATTGGCTGTTCAAAATTCTGCGCCCATTTTATCATACAGTCCTTAACTAGCTCTGTTTCCGAGTCCATCTCTATCAGTATATTATACAATCTTTTTATATGCATTGGGCTTTGATCTCTAATTTGTTTAATTAAATTTTCGTCACTTTGTATAACACCAGTTTTCTGGTCTTTTCTCCATCTGGCTTGTAACTGTACATATTGAAACCATGTTTGAATTATTTTCTCCTCTTTCAACACATTCACAGATTTTAATTTTAATATACCTCCCTCCATAATGAGAATATCTTTATACGTAATTACATCCTGTCTACATTCTATACTCGTATTCTCTATTGCGTGCCTGGGTGCTGTCCATATAGGTATTTTTTCATTTAATTTATATTGATATTTCTTCCAGACACGCAATAAAGCATTTCTCAGTATATGACTCTTAAATGCTCTGTCCACCCTTTTTTCATACACTAAATAAGCATGCCAACCATAGACCAGATCATACCCTTCAATATTCAATATCCTTCCATTTGTTAAATTAATCCAATCACTAATTGCTGATAAAACAGCTGCTTCATAGTACAATTTTAAATTTGGCATTTTCAGTCCTCCTCTTTCTCGTATGTCCTGCATTATTTTCAATTTTATCCTTGGTTTCTTACCTTGCCATACGAACTTATTAATACCTTTCTGCCACTCTTCCAGGTTGGCATCCTTTTTTAGTATTGGTATCATTTGAAAGAGGAACAAAAACCTAGGCAACACATTCATTTTTATAACTGCTATTCTACCCAACAAGGACAATTGTAGTTTTTTCCAATTATCCATTTCAACTTGTATTTTATGCCACTCTACTTCTTGATGCACTGGAAATTGTGCCTTATAAAACAAAACAAAATATTCTTTGCTGCCTTAGGACCTATCAGATGTTTTCAACTAGTTCTCCTGAACTCCAGCAGCTGTAATAATACAAACTTTAATCCAATACACAATAAATTGGAATGCACTGGAAATTTTGAAGACCTGAAGTTACAAGAGAAGCCAATATAGTCAGTTTTCAATTTTAAGGCAGGCACAAGATAGAATAAAAGCAGCAAAAAAAATTATCAATGACTACTGTCCCAGGTGTGCAAGAAAAGAGCCTCTTTCAACTCCATGTCTTATCGATACATGGACATTGATGCCTAGAATCATTTCATTGGGCAAAATTAAAATAACTTTAACATAATTTCTGAATGTTTCCAGTTGACCTCATTTTGGCCCACAGGACTCCATCCAGAACGAACATTGTCTTACCTGAATGTTCCTTTTCAGAGTACTGCGACTGCAGTCCATAGCTGGGGATCTCTTCCTCTTGCTTCACTTTGACTGGGTGATATTTTAATTAGAGTCTCTCTCCGTGCTGTGGCCACGCCTCCCATTCCCATAATGCACCAGTCTTTGAACGAAGGCGCGGCCAAAAGAGAGGTAACAATCAGAAAAGATGTAAAAAAATGATATAGAAAACAACAACTGGAACGGCCCCCCAACGAAAAACATAGGGAGGGGATGGACTGCAGTCGCAGTACTCTGAAAAGGAACATTCAGGTAAGACAATGTTCGTTTTCCAGAGCACTGCTCCTGCAGTCCATAGCTGGGATATACCCAAGCTCAAAATACAAGGGCGGGACATCAACAGTCTCCAGAGTCCTGTGCCACAATGACACTCTGCAGGACTCGACGGCCAAAGGAAGCCTCAGCGGAGGCAAAAGAGTCCACCTTGTAATGCCTTATGAAAGGTGTCACCGAGGACCAAGTGGCGGCCCGGCATATATCTGACACTGACGCCTGAGTGGCCCAGGCAGCAGTAGTAGCCGCGCTACGAGTGGAATGAGGCAAAATCCCAGATGGAACCGGCTTAGATTGATGAGAATAAGCCGTGGAGATGCACGCCTTGATCCATCTACCCACGGTAGACGAAGACACCTTTTGACCCAAGGACCTGGGATGGAATGAGACCAAAAGCGCTTCCGTTTTCCGAAAGGACTCCGTCCTACGAATGTAGCGACGGAGAGCCCTCCGGACATCGAGAGTGTGCCACTCCAGTTCACGTTGGTGCCTGGGCGACGGGCAGAAGTCCGGGAGAACTAGTTCCTGGGCACGATGAAAATAAGAATTAACTTTTGGTAAAAAGGTGGGGTCCAAACGAAGGACAACAGTGTTGGCATGGAAAATACACAAGTCTTTTCTAATTGACAAGGCCGAAAGTTCGGAAATCCTCCTGGCGGAAGTAATCGCCAAGAGGAAAGCCAGTTTGAGCGACAAGTACTTGAGGGATACAGAACCCAGCGGTTCAAAAGGTGAAACCATAAGAGCCTGAAGAACGAGGGAAAGGTCCCAAGTCGGGTAACGATGAACCGGTGGGGGGCGCAAATTCAGAGCCCCATGCAGAAAATCTTTGAGCAAGGGATGCTGAGACAACGAAGAATAAGGTGGACATTTAATAACTGTAGACAAAGCAGCGGTCTGCCGGCGAAGAGTGGAGGGAGACAGACCCTTGTCCAAACCAGATTGCAGAAAACAGAGAATGTCAACCATCTGTGCCGACGTAGGGTCCACCAGGTTGTCAGCACACCAGGAACAAAAGGTTCGCCAAGATGACTCATATATACGTGACGTAGAAGGTCTCCGAGAGGCCTGTATGGTATCTATGACGGAATCGGGGAGGCGGTCCCTCCGCAAGATGACCCGCTCAAACGCCATACGACCAATTGGAGCCATCCTGGATCTGGGTGGCAAACAGCTCCTTGGCGCAGAGACAGACGGTCCGGTGGAATCACCCATGGGGGACGGACGGACAGAGACACGAGGTCTGCGTACCAAGGCCGACGAGGCCAGTTGGGAGCCACCAGCAGGAGCTCTGCTTGTTCCTCCAACAACTTCCGAATCACCTGAGGGATCAGGGGAACCGGAGGGAACGCGTACAGAAGGCCGGGCGGCCAGCTGCATCTGAGCGCGTTGTGGGCCTCTGCCCTCGGGCACGGGTAACGTGTCACAAACCTCGGGAGTTGGTTGTTCGTCGGGCTGGAGAACAAATCGACAGTGGGCAGACCGAAGATGGTGGTAGCCTCTTGGAAGATGTCTGGATCCAGTTGCCACTCTGACTGGTCTATCAGCTGTCTGCTGAGCCAATCGGCCCGGACGTTGTCTACGCCCGATATGTGATCGGCCCTCAGAGATAGAACGTGACTCTCGGCCCAATTCAGGAGCTTCTCGGCCTCCAGCATCAGTTCTCTTGATCTCGTGCCCCCTTCCCTGTTTATATGGGCCTTGGCCGTAATATTGTCCGTGAGGACCAGGACATGACGGCCCAGCAACTGGGATTGAAAATGGCAGAGAGCCAGTCGAATCGCCCTCAATTCCAGAAGGTTGATACTTCGGTTTTGTTCCGAAGCTGACCAGCGGCCCTGCACCATCTGATCGCGAAGATGGGCCCCCCAGCCTGAGAGGCTGGCATCTGATGTCAGGGTCACTCGATCCGGGAGTAGAAAGTGTGACCCTAGAAGAATCTTGGGGCCTATCCACCAGTTGAGGGACAGAACAATTTGAGGTGGCAGAGATACCTTGTGGAGAGAGTCGCTGCGGCCCGAGCGTTGAAAGGGAAGCAGGAACCATTGCAACGGTCTCGTGTGCCGACGAGCCCACGGCACGATGGAAAAACAGGAGACCATTTTCCCCAACAGTTGGGACAGTTGAAGGAGAGGAACCGAACGTTTGGCCCGAATGAGATGAATCAAGTCGCGAATGCTCCGAACTCTGTCTTGGGAAAGAAAAACCTGACCTCGAACCGAGTCGATCAGCGCTCCCAGATGCTGGAGAGAAGTGGATGGAGAGAGATGACTTTTCGGGAAGTTGATTGAAAAGCCGTGATCCTGAAAGGCTTTGATGACCAGGTCCAGATCCCGAGACGCTTGACTTCTGGAAGATGACAGCACCAGAATGTCGTCCAGGTAGCACAACACTCGTACAGGTACCTTCCGGAGGACAGCCGCCACGACCGCTACCAGCTTCGTGAATGTCCTTGGGGCAGAAGACAAGCCGAAGGGCATCACACAGTACTGATAGTGATCCTCCCCAATTTGGAACCGAAGAAACTGACGGTGGGCCGGAAGGACCGGGACGTGCAAGTAAGCTTCCCTGAGATCTACTGATTGAAGGAAGTCGCCCCGACGAATCCCCATAAGAATAGACCCCAGGGAGTGCATCTTGAATCTGCGGTAGAGGACCGACAGATTCAACTGCTTTAAGTTTAGGATGGCCCGCCATCCCCCCGAATGTTTTGGAACCAAAAAGAGCGTGGAGTAGAACCCCTTGCCACGTTGATTCAACGGCACCGGCTCTATTGCATGAATGAGGAGAAGATGAAGAACCTCTTTCCGCAGCAACTGGTCCATGTCGGGGGACAGAAGAGTTGGACATCGGACGTAACGAGATGGAGGGTGACCCACGAACTCTATGGAAAGACCGGAAGAAACTGTCCGTAGAATCCATGGCTCCTTGGTTGACTGTTCCCATCGGTGGCTGAAGAGTTGTAGACGACCGCCAATGGGATCCTGCAATTCGTAGTCATTTTCCGCGACGGGCTTGTCTGTAGCCGGAACCTCTGAAGGGACGTTTGGCATTGTTGGATCTAGGCCTGTCCCGAAAGCGCTGTCTATCCGAGGGACGATCGTTTCCAGGGAAGAAGGCACGTTGGGAATAGGGGCCCCCGGGCCCCGACGAAGATCGAAAGGGCTGGCGCTGGGAATAAGGTGCGTAGCGCCTTTCTGGTCTGCGGTAGGAGGATGCTGGCATAACCTTCCTTTTATCCTTGTCCTCGACTAGGACAGGATCGAGCGCAGAGCCAAATAGGTTTGGAGCAGCATAAGGAGCTGCTGCCAACTTCCACTTCGTTTTCGCGTCCGCCCTCCAGTTCCTGAGCCAAAACAACCTGCGAGATGTTATAGAAGAGGCTAAGGCCCGAGAAACAAACTTCACAGAGTTTAACGAGGCGTCCGCCGAATATTCCGTGGCGGCCACTATCTTATTAATATCTTGGTGAAGACGAGTGTCCTCAGGCGGAAGTTTCTCCTGGAGTTGCCTTAACCAGAGTAATGACGCTCTATTAAAAAAGGAGGTAGCAGTCGCGGTCTTAACAGCCCAGGAAAGGGACTGATGCTCCTTGCGAAACGAGAGTTCAGATTTTCTATCCTCTGATTTAAGGGCATCCAATGAATCTGAAGACAAAAGCGAAGTGGAGGAGAGATTCGCGATCGGGGAATCGACCACAGGCAGTGCCAGCAAAGAGTCCAGCTCCGGAGCTCCACAATACAGCTTCTTATCCAGAGTAGTTGGCCCCATCAAAGAGCCTGGCTGCGACCAGGGAGACTTCAGAACGTCAGAGAAAAGTTGAGGACAAGGAATATAGTCCTTCTCCGGCTTTGACGATGAAAACAACGCGTCTTGAGGAGCCGACACAGAAGATGGATCAGCGTTTGGAACCCCCATATTGGTCGTCTGGCGAGCCTTGTGGAGCAGTGATCTAAAGAGCGAAGGTCTAAACAGACCAGAGAAGGCGGGAGCATCCGGAGGGAGGTCTTCATCCTCCGAAAATTCCATGTCTTCCAACATCTCCTCCTCCCGGTCAGACTCGTCCGACGAAACTCGGGCCCGCCGAGATGGGGACTTGGAACGCGCCGGGGCCGCCGGACGGGTGGCTGACATAGGCGCCAACTGAGGCTGCTGCAAAGAAGTCTGTTGTATCCCGGCAGCCAGCAGGGACGACAGCGCATTGGATAGGATGGCCTGGAAGTCCGGCGGAGCAGACAAGAGTTGACCATCTGGACCCCGAAGACCGGCGGCAGTTGGGGTAAATGTCGCCTCCGCCCGACGTGGGGGTGGGGGAGGACTTTCGCTGAGGCCCACCGCAGAAACATCAGGTAAAGATAAAGAGGTCCTTTTGGAGAGGGCGCGATGGACACCCGAAGACTCCTTGGGAGCGGAACAAGGGTCATCCAAGGCAGGATCTATATGGGAAGCTGCAGCCCCATGAACTGCGGAAGCCTGCTCACGTGGGGCCAAAGGTTGGTCGGTTTGAAAGACAGAAGCCAACCTGGCCTGTCTGGCTCTGTCATACTGCCGCTCAAGCGCCCTGTGGCGACGCTGGGCGTCCCTATCTGCTGCCAGGGAAGGCCTGTGGTGAGACTCAGTTGATGTAGCAGCAGAACGGCCACGGGAGGTTGACCGATGTTTGGCCTGTGCTCTGGGAGGACTAGGCTCCAGTTCCGGGTCGGAGGACAAGTACGAATCCGCCATTGCAAAATGCAAAAAAAGGCTCCCTTAGGCCTCAAGTCAATTAACCCTTTGTCTTCCTCCCTTTTTTTTTTTTTTTTTTTTTAAATATATATATATATGTTTTTTGTTTTTTGTTTTTTTTTAATCTATAAAGGGAAACTAAGAAGACAACTATGTACAAAATAACCAGCAATGGCACTGGTTGAGGGTGATGAGCAAACCCTGGTTAAGCAATGGCCAACAGTGAATGTCCAGAGGCACGAGTCCAGAACTTGTCACAAAGATACCAGGCAAGCCCTCAGACCCAGCTTCGCAGGGCAGCAAGGGGCAGAACGAGGCAAGGGTTCCAAAGGGAGGCTCCAAGGAGAAACGCCACAGAGCAAAAAAAAAATAAAAACGCCTCAGCCACGACCAGATAGAAAGGGCGCAGAAAATGGCCGCCCACACGTTGACAAAATGGCGGCCGCAACACAAACTGATCGCCCCAGCAACAGCGGCAGCAGCGCAAGGCGGGAAAACAGGCCAGGGATAAGGAGCAGGGAAAAACGCCGCTCGTAGCGCTGGCGTCGAGACTGCTCACCACCTGCAGCGCGCAGAAACGTCTCCGGCGATCCCGCTGACGAAATGAAGGCCAGGCGAGAGGCAGCCGATCCCAGGGGAGACAGTCAGCTGTCCGATCCTCAGAGCCTGCAGGGCGAACCGTGCAACAGCTCCGGAGCCGCCCCTGAGAGAGCCAATGATAGATTCAAGGCGTGGGGGGGCAAAACGGCAAACCGCTAGCCTCGCGCCCACGCCGGCGGCTGAGGTAATTAAGGGAACCGCCCCGAAGGGTCGGAATCCCTAGCTGCTGTCTGACAGCCGTCAGACGCTTCAGGGGAAGGCGGGCTGGCGCCCCAGAGCCGCCACTCACCCCAGGCAGCTTTCGCAAAGGCTCTCACTAACCGAAAAAAAAAAAATTCAATCAAAGAAATAAAGAAAAGCCTAAAACGGAAAATTCCCTAAGAAAAAATCCAAGGCAAGGCACGGAGAGAAAAGGAAACACACCAGTTCACAGTGACTGAGTGAAAAGACTGGTGCATTATGGGAATGGGAGGCGTGGCCACAGCACGGAGAGAGACTCTAATTAAAATATCACCCAGTCAAAGTGAAGCAAGAGGAAGAGATCCCCAGCTATGGACTGCAGGAGCAGTGCTCTGGAAAATCTTCTCTTCTATATTATACAGTGAGAGTATAATGTTGAAAGTAAGAATGCTCAGAAGATTATTTTCTACTTCAAAAGCACCTGTGATCCTGGTTGGCTCATAATCCTTAGCAAGAAGCAAGGGTAATTGTCATCTGAATGCACTTGAATGCACAAAAAACTACAATTGTAGTTTTTTCCAATTATCCATTTCAACTTGTATTTTATGCCACTCTACTTCTTGATGCACTGGAAATTGTGCCTTATAAAACAAAACAAAATATTCTTTGCTGCCTTAGGACCTATCAGATGTTTTCAACTAGTTCTCCTGAACTCCAGCAGCTGTAATAATACAAACTTTAATCCAATACACAATAAATTGGAATGCACTGGAAATTTTGAAGACCTGAAGTTACAAGAGAAGCCAATATAGTCAGTTTTCAATTTTAAGGCAGGCACAAGATAGAATAAAAGCAGCAAAAAAAATTATCAATGACTACTGTCCCAGGTGTGCAAGAAAAGAGCCTCTTTCAACTCCATGTCTTATCGATACATGGACATTGATGCCTAGAATCATTTCATTGGGCAAAATTAAAATAACTTTAACATAATTTCTGAATGTTTCCAGTTGACCTCATTTTGGCCCACAGGACTCCATCCAGAATCTTCTCTTCTATATTATACAGTGAGAGTATAATGTTGAAAGTAAGAATGCTCAGAAGATTATTTTCTACTTCAAAAGCACCTGTGATCCTGGTTGGCTCATAATCCTTAGCAAGAAGCAAGGGTAATTGTCATCTGAATGCACTTTTTTAAAAAAAGGATGAAAAGCAATTTTATTTCTCAAAAATTGTTCCAGTCTATGTGGAACATTTTGGAAAAAATGGGCATCTGTTGACTATTTCATAATAGAAAATGAGAGTTATCTATTTCTGTTTGATTGGATTAGCAAACATTTTTGTCCTACCTGTCAATTCAGGTTCTCTTCCTGCCCTTAGAGAAAATTTTGCCAATTCGATCCTCTTCAGAAGTGCCAAAGTAAATTTCCCTTTTTATTCTGTGCATTGATTCCCCATCTTTGTTCTTCCCCATCATACTGGTGTCTGGTTTTTTTTATTTATGTCTTAATACATATTGACTGTTTGACCACTAGATAGGAGAAAAGAATCAGAGGGCTCTCTGATGATGTCTGCAGTGACAGGCAAAGTGTTTTGATATGGACCATTAACTCTTGACTGCTTGCTTGACCGCTTACTAGGTCAACCATACAATGAATCAAACATAAGTAGAAGTTTTAAAAGACTGACTTTTCTAGCCACAAGTTCTATACTGTTCATATAACTGGGGACAGCATAGTGTCCTTATTATAGTCAAAAGAGGACTGAAGGAGTTGTCCCATAGGGAAAAGAGAGAACCAACTAAAGGCACAGGATTATCAGCCTGGAATATACAATTTCAAACTACTTTTCCAAGATTCATCATGTATTGCATTGCATGTAGCATCTTAAGATATTAGAAAAAACACCACTTTCCAGAGCACACCAACTTAAATCACCTATGAGCTGCCTCACCTGTGGGAATATCTTGATATCTGTTCACAAAACACCATTACAAGTGTTCCTGTGATGGAGCAAAGAGATTATATAGATTTATTTTTAATCTACATTCCCCATTTAAGTCTATCTAAAATTCAAATTTGTACAGCAGCTTTCCTTAAACTGATGCTCTCCAGCAATGATGGATTAAATTTTTTGGCATTTCGGCTAATCTAGCACTCCTAGAGGGAATCAGATTCGAAAGGCTGCTATGAAATATCATTTCCTGTAACCATTTGTTGAGCAAACAGTTTGTGAGAGATTTGGGCAGATGTGGCAAAAAGAGGGCTGTGTTATATTAATGGTTTGTCATTCAATTGTAATACTAACCTTAACAGCTATATAAATTAATTAACAAGCACTCCCATCAAGATTTAGTACAACTGATGAAACAACAGTAAAATGATCTCTTTGGATATAGTGCACATGTTTAGGCAGGTCACTCCCAGGTGTTCTCTGTGGGCAGCGCATTAATCTTGTTTAAACTTGCTATACTTGATCCCCAAAACAAGGCAGTTCCCATTTTAAAGTAAATGGTTACACCTAAAACTTGGTCTAGCATCTATTTGGACCTTTTTAACATTTCCAAAAATCCTGATGCCAAGAAACCTATACTAATAATAGTCCCTGCTTTAAAATAATCACGTGTACTATAATTAATTACTAAACCAGCATAGTGAAAAAAGTATGCATAATTTACAGCAAAAAAAAAAATCAACCTATAATTGCTAAAGCAGAAGGGGCAGTATCATTGACTTTTGGGAATTGGGTTTGTATACATAAATTAGATATATTTAAATTATGCTTCTTTTTTCACCAGAAAACACACTCCTGATATGGATATTCTGACATCAAGTTTTGCTAACATACAATGGGGAAGGCAGTTTGGGGATACAACTATATAGATATAAATGTTTAAAATAAATAAAACTTTATGTACCCATTCTTGATCTACAGTTTTTTTCAAATGCTGTAAGTTTTTTAAGTGTTATTTTTTTAAAAAAATTACACTAATCTGACAACATTCACATTTTATCCTCTGCTGTTCTCTAATCTATTTCAAATTTTGCATTGGTGAAATAACTGGTGTGCGGTTATATGCACACCAGTTACTTCAAGGACATTTATATACACAGAGGTCAAGTGTGAAATTCATTTTCTTACTGAACATTAGACTTTTAAAGAACCATGTTTAACCTATAAAAGCAGCTTTTAGCAGACTGCTGATCTAACCATGCTGAAGGAAATCTGGAAGATTGACATTCTTAAAGATGTAAAAATAGTGTTGCATTAGGCACTACTACCATAATACTACTTACTCAATGAGCAGAGGAATAACTGAACATTGGTTCAAATTCATGTTTCCCAAAGAGAATGAAGGGACATGTTTCTTGGTATGCTAGTACTATTGTTTCTCAACCCCAGCAACTTTCAGCTGGCTGGGGAATTCTGGGTTGAGGTTCACACATCTTAAAAGCTGCCAGTGTTGAGAAACTTTGCTCTAGCACTTACCAAGAGGGGAAAACTTCCCAGAGCAGGCGGATGTATAGAATTAAGAGTTCAGTGGTGGGTTGCTCCCAGTTCGGCCTGGTTCGGCCAAGCCAGTAGCGGTGACAATGTGACGTTACCGAACCGGTTCTCTGTGACTGGGAACTGGGCCTTCCCACCCGCCCCTGCTTTATTCCTACCTTTATTCCCTGGTTTTTAGCCCAGCTGATAGGCGCAGCAGAGTGGATTGCCGCACCTCAGCTGGCCACGCAAAGCGTGTGCGCGAAGAGAACCGATAGTCACATTGGTTGGAACCCACGACTGTAATTAAATTCTATTTTGTACATTGTTTTATTATGGCTGTTCACCACCCTGAGTCCTTCGGGAGAAGGGCGGCATAGAAATAAAATAAAATAAAATAAAATAAAATAAAATAAAATAAAATAAAATAAAATAAAATAAAATAATAAAATAAAATAAAATAAAATAAAATAAAATAAAATAAAATAAAATAAAATAAAATAAAATAAAATAAAATAAAATAAAATAAAATAATAAAATAATATAATATAATATAATAAAATAATAAAATAAAATAAAATAAAATAAAATAAAATAAAATAAATAAATAAATAAGAGTTGGTTAGCAGGGAAATTACATGGGGGAAAAAAGCTTACAATCACAAAAGTACTTCTTACAAACATGGGAGAACTCCTATGTAAATTAGTGCTAAAACAAACTAAACTTGTGCAAAAATTTAGATAAGGAGAATGAAGGGCTATTTCTAAGGTAAGTGGAATACAACTAAATAGTTAATTCTCCACTTACCTAGAACATAGTTGGAACTGACAGCTCTAAAAACAGAGATTGCCTCTACCCCAAGCCATAGATCTTTTAAACTGTAGAAGTCTAATTTAATTGAAGTTACAGACAGTGAAACTCCATTATATTCTCATTGTAAAAAAGTTAGGACAAAAAGAGTCGAAATTTCTATAACAATAATTGTTTAAAATTTAACCTTTAAGAAATCCTCCTCTGAAAAACAGAGCTTAATCGATCCTTTTATAAATCCACCACTCAAAGTATATGCTAGAATTCCTTTATAAACTTGTCTGGGGAGGGGAGAGGGGCTGTATGTGTGGATGGAAAATAGAAATATGTAAATTGGATCTTGGATCTTTGTTATTTCAGGTCCCTTACAGTTAGCGTACTCCAATGCATGCATAAAGCAATTCTGATTGTTCCCAACAGAATTTATTTGCATACAATCAGTAGTTTTTTCCCCCAGCTTGATAGCTTTAAATGCTGGCTATGAATAATGAAAGTTGACAGATTAGGAAAGGTTAATGTAAGAAAGTGCAACCTTGATTCTAATTTTAGAGAGAAAACAATAAGAAAACATTCTTGGAATATTGTATGGTTTGCTAAATAAAATAGTTCTTTCCTAATTCTATTACTAGCTGCATCTGTTTGCTAATTACTGCACATCTATAGCTAAAGTTTTCCTACCAAGTTGAAAAAGAGTGCTTCATTATATTTTGCAAAAGCTACAGGGAAGTAACACATTATCAACATCCCCCAAGGCTGTTACAAATTGCTAGACTTCAAAACAAATTGCTGGGTACAAATCAACTTAACGTAGCATTATTCCTCTCACTGTAAAAGCAAAAAATATTGACTCAGTTTACACTATACTACCACTATTCAAAATGTGATTTGTTTAATTTTGACTTAGCACTCAACTATTCTGGTTTGTAGACGGTGGTTTATAGCTTAGTGTGTTGTGTGAACTGGGTCAACTCTGGCTTATTCAACAAACATGACCAACAAACTATTATGATATATGATCGAGGACACTTCAGAAACTCACTGAACACTCAAACTTCACCAACAGGTCTCACATGTCAATGTCATTCTGTATTGTGAAAGAAAAAAATTCAGAATGTTAAGACATCACCCACATAATTTGCATACAGGAATATCACAGGATGTGTTTATAATCAGAAAAAAAGCACACCCATGCCAACATCTACACACAGAATGACATATAAATGTAATTTACCCAGGCATTGTCTTAGTTCTTCCTTCTGGAATAACCTGGAGTGAGTCCAACTCCAATTTGAAATATATGCTATACCTATAGAAAGTGCCTTGAATTATTGTACGATTAAATTAATCCCTATACAGCAGGCATACATTCTTCAAAACTAAAGTCTTCTTTGAGTTAAGTTTAATTCCTGTCGCTTTCATGTTTAATCATGTTCTAGGTTTTAAACATGGGTTTCACAGAGTTTGGGATAGTAATTTAAGAGCAATTGTATATTTAAGCATCATTTGGTAGCCACAGGAGACCAGGAACAACAGGCCTGACAAGCTCAAAATTCCAAATTAGCACATGTGTAAATTGGCTGCTGTACCCAATATAGGGATCAAGCATCATCATTATCATTAGTGTCTTTACTAAGGTATGGTACCACAGAACAAAACAACAACACAATAATTACAAATAAATGTAATAATATTAGTGCACAACCCAGTAAAGACTTGGATTGGGATAGGGACATGGTATTCACATTCAAAATAATTTAAACAAGAGGTAACCTGGAATTGTCAGCTAAATAAGAGTAAGGAAGACTAGCCAGATTCTACATAAACACAGAAATAAAATAAATGTTCTTTTAAAAGGGTTTAAAGACTATAGAGACAAAGGGAGGAAGGGAATTGACTCAGGAGTCATTGGCCCATGTTCATCAAGACCCAGAAGCAGGAGACCAAGACTCCTGGAGCAAGAAAACAAAACAGTGGTGTGAAAATGAATAGATTTGTAGGAAGAAATAAGAATAGACTGATATGGCGGGGTGTGGAGGGGTGGTTGACCAGATGCCCCAAACACACACACCAGTATTTAAACAGGGCTGTGACCTGAATAGGAACCAGGAAAGAATCCTATGCTGTACTGAGACATAAGCCTAATGTGAAAATCCAGAACAGTCCAAACAGCAGTAATAGTTTGCAATAGTCTCCTGGCAATTATTCTTAATGTCAACACGAGATAACCATCTACCAATTATGCAATGGCCTTTTCCATCAGAAACCCTCAAATCTAATGAATATTCATCAAGTTAAAATGAGTAACCCTAGCTGTAAAATCAGTACATGGGTATAAAGTCAGCTGGTCATTAATCAAAACCCCAAGGTTGAAGAAAACTTGAGCAGTTTGGGAGCTCTGAAGACAAATATGAAGAAGACTGAGTAGAGTAGAGGATAGAAAGGACAATCAGGCCAAAATACAACCTCAGTCTTGTTTCTATTCATCTTAAGGTGGTGGAACAACATCCAAAAGGAAATGCTACTGAGACATTGCTGGAACCTAACTATGCACTGTCATCAAAGGTCACAAAAGATTCATAATTATTTATTTTATTTTTTTATTTTATTATATTTCTATACCGCCCTTCTCCTGCGGGACTCAGGGCGGTGTACAGCCAAGATAAAACATAGCATATAAAATTTAAAAACATTTAAAAAAACAATTAAATAATTTTGGCCCAAATTTAAAAAACCAATTAAAACTGAAATTCGATTAAAAAACTAAGAGGATGGGATCAAGCCAGCCCAGCTAGATGGAACATGTGTGTCTTCAGGGCCCGACGAAAAGTCCGGAGGTCTGATATCGTGCGTATCTCAGGGGCCAGGTCATTCCAGAGGGCAAGACTTAAGTATCATCAGAACAACACACCCCTCTCTCAAAGGACCATCACTTGACCCAAGTAATCTGGATAGTTTTTGTCCAGTCTCCAATCTTCCCTATCTAGGGTGGCATGACAGCTTCAGAGAATCTTGGATGAAATAAATTACCTAGACCACATTCAGTCAGGGTTCGTGCTGGGGTTTGGAACTGAGACAGCATCAATCTCACCCATGGATGACTCTGGCGCAAGTGAGATGGAGATCATCCATCTATCCTGGCTCATCTTGACCTCCCAGCAGCATTCAATAGCATCCAATCATTGGAGGTGGATGGCACTGTATTGTGCTGGATTTCCTCCTTTCTCAAGGCCAGTTCCAGTCAGTGTTAATAGAGGGAGAGAAAACCAGTTCATGGCCCCTACTTTGTGGAGCACCTCAGGGTTCTCTGTCCCCTTCTATTTTATATTCATATGAGGCCACTGGGTGAGGTAATCCATCAGCCTGGGGTGAGATATCATCAATTTTCAGATGACACCAAGATATACTATATATGTCTACCCCAATGCCTCTTGAATGATGCCATAGACATCCTACCCCAGTGTCTGGAGACTGTTGGAGACTAAATGGGGCAAAACAGGCTCCAACTCAACCCTAGGAAGACAAGAGTGGCTATGGTATTTGGACCCTCCAGAAACAAGGTTCTTCCATCTTTAGTTCTGAGTGAGGGTTGCACTACTCCAGACAGATCCAATGCACAGTCTGGAGATCCTTCTAGATTCACAGATATCTTCCTGCTCAAAGATAAGGTGGCAGCCATGGCTAGCAGAGCCTTTGCACCCCTTTAGTTGGTGTGCCAGTTACACACATTATTGGAGGAGGAAGCCCTCCTCACAGTGAATCATGCCCTTGTAACTCGTTTAGACTACTGCAATACACTCTACATGAGGCTGCCCCTGAAGAGCATTCAGAAACCTCAACTGGTTCAGAATGCAACTGTGTGAGTAGTAAATAGTGCCAGATATATAGCACATGTAATATCACTGCTGCAGGAGCTGCATTGGTTATCCATATGTTTCCAGGTACACGTAAAGGTGCTGGTTGTCTTCCTACATGGCTTGGAACCAGGCTACCTGAGAGATCACCTTTTTCCAAAGGGAAAGGGAACATTGGAGACTGTCAAACCTGATCTGGTAGAATGGGCATGTGGCAGATCCCATCAGCCAAAGGCCATATGTGGTGCTGGCAGGGACTCCAAGATGGATCTTTTCTACAGTAGTCCTGCCTGATGGAATAACTTCCCCTGGGAGATTAGAATGGTCCCAACCTTGTTGTCTTTTCGTAACACTCTAAAAATCTGTGTTCAAAGAGCCTGGGATGCTGAAATGTGTTTAGAACTGTTTCTTGGCTTTATGGTTAACTGGCCATATATCTTGGTTGCTATGCATATTTATTTTGAATATTTTTAATTAGATTTCTATTGTTTTTATTGTTTAAAAAAGTTTTTATTGTATATTTTTTGAATTGTAAGCCATCCAGACTCATTGATTGAGGTGGGCTGATATAGAAAGTGAATTAATAAATAAAAATGATATTGGAAGCTCAGGACAAAAAGTACTAAGATTGATCCTGAGAGACAACTACTACAAGAGGACAGCCTGGGACTCTTAATCTGTAGTAAAGAAACACAGTTCTCCACTCTTCCATTTCCTAAACCAACAATCTAGAAAAACATGTCCATACTAAACATTTTTCTGAGTTTATTTAAAAGGCTGTATACCTGAAGAGAATAACACTTCCTACAGTTGTACTAGATAAATACAAATGAAAATAAACTGTAAAAACAAGGGAAAATATAAAACTGGCTCTTTAAAGAATCTGATTAATCCAAGTCCTGTAACCAAGTCTTGTAACCAGGAAGTCTCATGTAAAACAGGTGTTTAATAGTTATTTCATTATATGTTGTCAAGAAACACATTTAATAAGTACTGTGAAGATGAGAATCTTAGACTTATGACGAGGCGTATTAAAGAACAGGTTTGGTAGAATATCCTTATCTCATCTTCAGCATCTTCCTAATGCTGCAGTTAAACATTTCAATATTAACTTTATTAAGTCATGCAGTATCTTTCAATGAAGAACAATAATTCAATTTCTGCATACAATAATTAATTGCACAAAGTGTTTATTATATTAGAAAACTATATTTGTTCAATATTTTTATCTGTTAAACCAGGAGTGTCCAATCTTGGTAATTTTAAGAGGTGTGGACTTCAACTCCAGAATTTCCTAGGGAGCATGGCTGGTTGGAGAATTCTGGGAGGTGAAGTCCAGAGGGCTTAAATTTGCCAAAGTTGAATCCCCTGTGTTAAACATTATTTGAATTAAATGGGTCTTGAATGCATTAAATATTCCAGCATACACTTTAAATATTTTTATTCATGAGTAAAATAGGGGGAAGTTGCATCTATTTTAATGATGTCAGGTAGATTTATACAAATTGCTCCAGTAAGATTATTTAAAACAGCCGTAACACTGACATAAAATTACTGTTTAGTTCTTTGGTGTTATTAACTGATGGGTTTTAGAATGCAGCAATTTGATGTTTCTTCAAAATTTAGTATTACAATGGGCAGTGAGGAAACAGTAAGTAGCTAAATACATACAGGTAGTTCTCCACGTTAAAATCATTCAGTGACCATTCAAAATTACAATGGCACTGAAAAAGTGACTTACGTTTTTCACACTTGCGATCATTGCAGCATCCCCATGGTCATAGGATCAAAATTCCAGACATTTGTTAACTGATTCTTATTTATAAAAAGCCAGGGTCATGTGATCATCTTTTGCAACCTTCTGACAAGCAAAGTTAATAGGGAAGCCAGATTCATTTAACCATGTTGCTAAGTTGACAACTACAGTGATTCATTTAACAACAGTGGCAAGAAAGATCATAAAAATAGGGCAAAAATCATTTAACAACTGTCTTGCTTAGTAACAAAAATTTTGGGCTCAATTATGGTCATAAATTGAGGACTAGCTGTATTTATATTTATGGTAAAAACCTGAAATGACTTAAAGTCATAAAAATATATTTGCCATTGACTTCTAGCACCTCACCCTTCTACTAGGAATATTTTGTGTATATATAATGTGTAAACATTAGTGAGTTCACCATTTTTATTTTGCACACATATGGACTATTACATTCAGGGCAAAACCACTTTTATCTTTTGCATAACTTAAAATCTACTGAAATAAGTTTTCTAATCATATGAACTTTATATAGCTTTGCATAAGCTCTTTCATACAATCTTTATATAGTATTCTTCCTAAACTCATGAATTAGGAGAAACCTGAACTTTTAAAATTATTGTAGGACACCTTATCCAGAGCATAATTATAGACAGAACTCGATTTAGCATCACAATTCAGCCAAAATATTCTGTTGCTAAGTGAGATATTTGTTAAGTGAATTTTGTCCCATTTTACGACTTTTCTCGCCACAGTTGTTAAGTTAGTAACATAGTTGTTAAGTGAATATGGCTTCCTCATTGACTTTGCTTGTCAGAAGGTTGCAAAGGATGATCTGATGACTCTTGAACACTGCAACCGTCATAATATGAGTCAGTTGCCAAGCATCTGAATTTTGATCATGTGACCTAAATGTGAAAAATGGTCATGAGTCACTTTTCTCAGAGTTGTAACTTTGAATGGTCACTAAATGAATTGTTAGTCAAGGACTACTTGTAATTAGAATTGTCTCATAAAAAACATTCAAAGTATTAGAATCAATTTGTCTTATGACTTTAAGTAATTATATTTTGGTATACATAATTATGTCATTTACTAAATACTGTACATACTTTCAATGGGTAAAGTTTACAATTTATCGTGTGCCTTCAGCAAGTAAGCCCTTGAAAACCTTAGTATTGAATCAATAAATACAACCTGTTTTTGCATCTCAGTGCTAAGCTATAAACCATGGTTTACAAATTACAATTCCTCAATTTAGGCAATATTCTAAGCCATAATATGTTGTTTTTGGCTTAGCATGTTGTATGAGCCAAATCAACAGAAAGCCGGAAAGACAGAGGACAAAGGTTTCATAACAGTAAAGTAATATAGCCAGTATATATTCTAGATACCAGATGTAATCATACGATAGCAGTACTATATCAGTAAACATTCATCAACAAAAGATGTAATTGCATCATCCTAAAACATTATTCCATGGAACAAGACCAATGCAGATGGAGCGGAAGGAGAATCACAGTGCTACATATTCTGAAGTCTTCCCATTTCCAGACAATAAAGACCCACCCATATCTTTGTAGTAGAAAGTAAATCCATAGTATTACACAGCAATGTGTAATTAGTTAGAACAACAGAGCCGCTCCACTTCTTTTACATAGGACGCTACTACTGAGCGTATCACTAGAAGCAAAATACTGTTTTATTTCCAAATAAAACTGTCAAACACCACTTCAGAGGAAGCCGATTTAGAACTACGAAAGGAAACTCGCTGGTCCCAAAACACTTAAAGAGGACATCAAGGTTTACAAAGACAACTTCACCTCCATGCCTTTTTTCCCCCCCTATCCAGATATTGCATTGCACAATTATTTCACCAAAGGAAACAGCCAGAGGCTTGTTATGGGTAAGCCTCAGAAGTGTCAAGAAATAAACAATGAAGGAAGGAAAAGAAGAAAAGAGTGTCTCCATGGCACACTTACACACTCCCCGGGGGAGGAGGGCAGGTGTGGGAGACTGTGAATAAGCTGATCCTGACCGGAGGAGAACTTCAGTGGAGAAAGGAGGGCTCTGGCCAGCCTTTCACATGTCCGTTTGACAGGTTGTCAGAACAGAGGGAAACCCGGGCACCCCACACAAATGGGCATCCCAGCTTGGGCTTCTGAGAAGCTGCACTTCCCACCCTGATTCCAGAGGAAAGTAAGGGGCTGCTTAGCCTGGTGATGGGACTCCTCGGAGGACAGGTGAGCGGCCAGGTGAGTCAAGAAGATGCCTTTCTTAAGGGGAACGAGGGGTGGGGGGGGCAGAGGTGAAGTTGGTCCTCCCCTTCGCCGGGGAAAGGAGTCCTACCAAGCCACGGGCAGGGAAATTCAATGGAAGGGAAACCGCCCCCTCCCACCTCACGCATCTGGAAAGGCAAGGAGACTCCCGGGGGAGGGGGAGCTGCAACCACCTCGCCCCTTCATTTTGCTTGGCAGAGGCGCCGGGGCTCCCCGAATGCGAGGCTGTCATTGCAAAATAGGGGGAGACCGACCGAGGGTTTACACGGCCTCCGCGACGGATGCGGCACCTGCTTTCGGACTCCCCACCGCCCGCACGGCGCTCACCTCAAGGTGGGTCCCACACAGGCCGTCTCCGTACTCTCAATCTCCTGCAGGATCCGCTCATGCTCCGGCAGGCTCTCCGCCATCTTGCATGGGAGCGGAGGGGAGGGAGGCAGGGAGGGAGACGGAGAGACAAGCCAAAGGGAGCGGGGGCGGGGGAAAGGGCGGGGCCACCCCGTTGCGGAGTCGAAGGGAGCCAATCGGCGAGGAGGGCGGGCTCCCGCGACCTTCAGAGCGGCTGGCGGCCTCCAGATGTGTCAAAACTACAACTCCCATGCTCCTTGTAGTCCGGAACACTTGTGTGTGCGTGGGGGGGGGGGTGGGGGGGGGTTTCAATCTGGGTTCTAAAAGCACCTTGCTTGCATGCCTAAAAGTGTGCAGAATGTTCTATGCATTTTTTTTTCCCTCCTTGGAGTGAAAAGGGAGGAGTGTATAAGGCGCTGTTTCTCAACCTGGGCAGCTTTAAGATGTCTAGATTCCAATTCCCAGGATTCCCCAGCCAGTTAAATTTTCACACATCTTAAAGTTGCCAAGGTTGATGAGGCACTAAGCATCCCCTTCTGTTCTCTTCTGGTGTAAGAGTGGTGTAGGAAGTTAGCACCCACCTCTTTCCTAGAAGAATGAAATATTTTAGGAAATATTTAAAAGGCAGAATATATTTCCCTGGATGAGAAATGGAGAAACATGTTTTAAAGACAAAGCAGCTCCCATCTTCCTGCCTCCCCCCCCCCCGCCCTTTTGTCAATGGGCCAGAGGCAGAAACCCAATCCTTTGTCAAAGGATCATCATCTGCAACACAATGGGACCCATCTAGCAACAGAAACTCACCACATGGCACCTGAGAAGATTACATCAGCCAGCAAGGCTAGCTAAGACCCCCACCCCCTGGGAGTCTGATAACCAATCGGGATACTCTTTCTGATCCCCAATAAGTTCAAAGCCAGAGAGGGTATAAAACCAAGGCACACTCAGCATCTCTGCCCTTTTCTGTTCAGGAACTCAAACTATGTGATCCTGTCCATCATTTAACCATCTTTCCAAGCAGTCTCCATGTTTTCAGTGTCTTTTTCCTCACTTGGAACTGAACCCAGAAGGATATTTCTTCTGACAGTGGCTTCTAAAAAAAGTCGAAAGGCCATCTCAAGGTTTAACAACTAGGAGAGGAATCTGCAGCTGACCCAATGTTGCTGAAGTTCCAGAGGTATGGAGCATAATGCAACATCTGGTTAGCCAAATGTTTTCTACCTTCTGGTTTAATTTTATCAGAAGATGTTGCATCAATCTCACCTGCTGAACATACCTGAGTTCCTGCAAAGGGGATGAGGTAATTAAAATATTGGAAACACTTTTTTTTCAAAAAATTAGATTCTTTTAATTTTGAGACAACAGCAGGGCCGGATTTAGATGAAAAGAGGCCCTAGGCTATTCCACTTATGAGGCCCTTTCACCAGTGGTGGGATTCAATTTTTTTAACAACAAGTTCTGTGGGCGTGACTTAGTTGGGGGTGTGGCTTGGCAATCATGTGACAGTGGGCGTGGCTAGCTGGTCACGTGACTGTGTAGGCATGGGTAGCTCGTCATGTGACCGGGTGGGCGTGGCTATGTGCATAGACTTTTTTCAGAGGGCTGAAAAAAGTCATTTCTGACTGGGCCTTGCACTTTTGACCGGTCCTCACACTTATGACCATCCTCACATTTATGCCCGTGCAGCTTTCTTAACAACCATGTCACTCATTTCACAACTGCTTTTCTTCACCATGGTGACAAGATAGGGCAAAAACGTAAAATGTGAGGACAGTCGTAAGTTCGAGGACTGGTCAAAAGTGTGAGGACCAGTCAAAAATAACTTTTTCAGCCCTCTGAGTAGTCCATATGCACAAAAGGACTACCCAGAGGGCTGAAAAAAGTCATTTCTGACTGGGCCTCGCACTTTTGACCGGTCCTCACACTTATGACCATCCTCACATTTATGCCCGTGCAGCTTTCTTAACAACCATGTCACTCATTTCACCACTGCTTCTCTTCACCATGGTGACAAGATAGGGCAAAAACGTAAAATGTGAGGACAGTTGTAAGTTCAAGGACTGGTCAAAAGTGCGAGGACCAGTCAGAAATAACTTTTTCAGCCCTCTGAGTAGTCCATATGCATAAAAGGATACAGCAATAGAGAGGGATGAAGGAAGGGAAATTAGAGTAGGAGGGAGGGTAAGAGAGGGAGGAAGAGAGGAGGAGAAGGAGAAAGGAAGAGGAAGTAGGGAGGAGAAGAGGAGAAGAGGGGGAGGAAGAGAAAGTAAGAAGGAAAGAAAAGAGAGAGGTGGTAGGTTTGAGGAGAAAGATCGCTGTACAATAAAAAAGATGAAAGGGAAGAAAGCCAACCCCAAACAAATATAAAGATATTAAGATAAAGAATGAATTGTTAAACTTTAAAGAATAAAAGAGAACAAATATGAATAAATAGCAATAATTAGAAACACACATACAAACATACAATGTATTTTCTTTGAACAGAGTATTTGGCCGGTTCACAAATTTAAACAGTGTTTAGTCATTTCAATTAAATTTACAATTTCTCTATTTCCTTTTTGCCATATTTATTCCTCATCTATTTTTGTAAAAAACCAATATTACCCTTCATCCTCATCTCTAATCGGCCGAACCCCCTAGAACCCCCAGAATCCCATCACTGTGTAGGCCCCTCTTGATCTTGAGGCCCTAGGCTGAAGCCTAGTTAGCCTATAGGAAAATCCGGCCCTGGACAACAGCATCTTCTTTTGAAGGAGAAATGCATTCTTTTATTTTTTAAAAAAGGAAATATAATTAGTTCTTGCCTAAGAATCTGTATTCTTTGAATATGACCAAGACTAGTATATTTATTTATTTATTATTAAATTTATGTGCTTATTATAACCAGGATGTAGGGCAGAAGTTGGCAGAGCCCTAGGTGGATTTTTTTAAAAAATTATATAGTATAAAGGACGGGGGGTACTGTGTCAATAAAGATATTTTTTAAAAAAACGGAAACCTTACAGTTGCATCATCATTGCTACCAGCTTGATTTATTTGTTACCTTACCCTATGGACATACCTGGTCTTTTTCTTCAACTTTTTTTTTTTAATTTCCCAAACTAGACTCTGAAACCCAAAGTACACCACCATTCAAGTGCTAAGCCGGTCTAACTCTATTTAGATATCCTGCTCTTGACACAAGGTGGATCTTGGAATAAAAATGTTGCATCCTACACTTTTCTCCTTGTGAAGGGGAAGGCAGCCAGTATTTCTCAGGGTGCTCATTTCATTTCCTCCTATCTCCCAATTTGCATAATCCAGAGCTTTCCATGACCATGGCATATCTTCCTTGAAATAATGATTGTCTTGTTTTATTGAATTTTATTCACTGTACTTCTACCCTATTTTTCTAATTGGTTTTTTTTAGACTGACTCATCTATTACTAATAGTCTCATTGTGATTGTCTGTTTGTACCTTCAAGTTAGCCCAAACAGTATAACAGCGATCCCCAACCTTTTTGGTTCCGTGGGCTAGCAGTGGAGAAGAGATTATGCACTCACAATCTAATCCAGAGCATATGCAAATAAAGCTTTGTGCACTTGCCTGCTGCTTTCACAGCCCAATTCACAATGGGCTATGAACCAGAAACCAGTCCATGGGTTAGGGGAACCTCTGCAATACAATAGGTGGCAACCAGTGGTGAAATCCAAATTTTTGGATTTCTGTGGGTGTGGCTTGATGGGCGTGGTGTGGCTTGGTGGGTGTGGTAGGGAAAGGATACTGCAAAATCTCCATTCCCACCCCACTCGGGGGCCAGCCAGAGGTGGTATTTGCCAGTTCTCTGAACTACTCAAAATTTCCGCTACCGGTTCTCCATAACCTGTCAGAACCTGCTGGATTTCACCCCTGGTGGCAACCATTTTTGAATCAAGGGACCTAAAATCTGCCAACTTAAAGAATGCATGAAAAATCCAGGATCCATTATTCTCCTGTGGAAATGAAATTTTTGTGATGTTTGTATCAGTTTTATTCACAAAATTGTGGCAGTCGCAGGGTCCCTACAGTCACATGACAATGAATTCAGATAGTCTCCACCACCTTCCGATAAGCAAAATCAACAGGGTGGCCTATTCTGCCTATCTGTTTAGATAAGTAAATAGAGTCTTATTGAAGTTTGTTTGCCATTACAATTATTTTGCTATTTGTTATATATACTCTTTTGAAGTGATCGTGAGACCATACAGCATTGGAGTTAAAAAAAAAGAAAAGAAAAAAGGTCAGCCTAAAATGTAATGTTCATTCTGGTTACATGAGACTACACTACTTTTCTCTCAAAAGTACCTTGCTCAATAGTAGTAACTGTGAGAGGAATCTTGGAGTCCTAGTGGATAACCATTTAGATATGAGCCAGCAGTGTGCAGCAGCTGCCAAAAAAGCCAACACAGTTCTGGGCTGCATAAACAGAGGGATAGAATCAAGATCACGTGAAGTGTTAATACCACTTTATAATGCTTTGGAAAGGCCACACTTGAAATACTGCATTCAGTTTTGGTCACCGCGATGTGAAAAAGATGTTGAGACTCTAGAAAGAGTGCAGAGAAGAGCAACAAAGGTGATTAGGGGACTGGAGCAGAGGTGGGTTTCAGCAGGTTCTGACCAGTTCTGGAGAACCAGTAGCGGAAATTTTGAGTAGTTTGGAGAACCGATAAATACCACCTCTGAGTGGCCCCACCCCCATCTATTCTCTACCTCCTGAGTCCCAGCTGATTGGGAGGAAATGGGGATTTTGCAGTAACCTTTCCCTGGATTTGGGTGGGAATGGAGATTTTACAGTATCCTTCCCCTGCCATGCCTACCAAGCCATGCCCACCAAGCCATGCCATGCCCACCAAGCCACATCCACAGAACTGGTAGTAAAAAATTTTGAAACCCACCACTGGACTGGAGGCTAAAACATATGAAGAATGGTTGCAGGAACTGGGTATGTCTAGTTTAATGAAAAGAAGGACTAGGGGAGACATGATAGCAATGTTCCAATATCTCGGGTTGCCACAAAGAAGAGGGAGTCAAACTATTCTCCAAAGCACCTGAGGGTAGAACTAGAAGCAATGGGTGGAAACTAATCAAAGAGAGAAGCAATTTAGAACTAAGAAGAAATTTTCTGACAGTACAATTAATCAGTGGAACAACTTGCCTGCAGAAGTTGTGAATGCTCCAACGCTGGAAAATTTTAAGATGTTGGATAACCATTTGTCTGAAGTGGTGTAGGGTTTCCTGCTTAAGCAGTGGGTTGGACTAGAAGACCTCCAAGGTCCCTTCCAACTCTGTTATTCTATTCTATTCTATTCTATTCTATTCTATTTGACTCCATTCTACCCCTTTTTCATATTATAAGATGTTATATATTATTACAGGAAGAAAATTCACCAGGACCATGACTTGGAATAAATACAATTTCTCTAGTAAACTGATACTTAAAGTAACACTCTGCTATTTTAAAATAGTCTGGCAGGTACTAAAAATAAACTTGAGAGTCATGCCTTGCAATTTAATATATACAATGACAATGAAAATACAAATATTTCCTATTTATTTCAGGCTGCTGTATCTTAACATATACTAAATTTGCTATTATGAATATCAGAGAATTCTGTACTTTATTCCATGAGTTATAATTAGCAGCAGACACAAGTTTTAATAATAATAATAATAATAAAGTTTCGTGCAGGGAGTGGAGTGATTTAAAATAAGAAAAAGGGACAAAATTGGACTTGCATATACTTCAATCCAACCACAATCTACCATCAGCAAAACTGACTTAAAAGAGAAAGCCAAATAAAGTCTCAGAGATGAAAGAACAGCCTTTTAAATTAATTTAACATCAGTGTTGTGAACCTAATGAGAGAAAAGAAATTCACTGTTGTTATGTTGCAATTTTGAGGTACAATTTTGACTTAGATACTTTAGAAACAGGTCCACTGAGGTTAGGAGGAATGGTGCAATAGCTCTGCATTTTGTAACAAGAATAAATGAATAAACAAATAAAGCAAAAACTGAAAAATGGAATCAACAGAATTAAGAGTTCTTTATAGTACGGTACTTACCCTAAAGTGATTCCTAAAGGCAGCTCCAAGTATTTAATCTCACCAAGGACTGTTTCATATACATTATCTTTGTTTTCTTCCAGATTAAATCCTTGTAGATTGGTGCTTGTTGCCATAATCAAGTATTAAATTGTTCCAACCAGCAAGTGAAGATTCTCTTTTTTTATATCACAACATTTGTCTTGCCATCAGCAAAGGAAAACAGACCTTTAGTATGACTTGGTAGTCCTGTAGACTTTCTCTTATTCACCAATGTGAGCGGCACAGCTGTTGTTTCTCTTTCCTGACTGGTAACCTTTGGCTTACGGCCCTGAGCTCAAAACCTCTCTGCAGCCAAATCCGATACTTGTTTTTAAAAGAATGTAGAATGCATCCATTAAAATAGTAGATATTTATAGACATTTGTGTAACAGTAAAATGAAAGAGTTTATGAATTTAAGAGGAAGCAGATGTTGGTTTAAAAGTAATTACACTTTTAACTTCTGGATAAGTTTTGATTCTCCTTCTGTTCAGTTAGATAATGCCCCTTTTTCAGCTTTATCCACTAGACTCAGAGAAAGTCCATACAAATCAAGAAAAGTGATTATTTTAGAAATATGCGATCCCAGGCAGTCCTACCACCAGTAGGAGGAGCTGGGGATCTCCGGTGCAGCTTCTTGCCTTTAAAAAAAACAGGAGGGGGGGGAATAGGAATTCCATAAGATCATAAAGTAAAAGTTAATGGCTTCCTTGAATTAAATTCAATCTTTGATTACAACAGTAGGGCACGGGGGATTGCCTTTTGGATATTTTCTGACTTCCCAGTCTAGCCTACAGCCCCTTCTGATCACCTATTCAAGGTCAAACCAGCTGCAGTTCTACACAGCACTGGTTTTTTTTTAGTTCAGTCAATGATAAAAGTATTGCTATTTTGTGCTACATTAAACAACTCTAAAATTACCTAAATGCATCACAAACATGAGGTTTTATATTTCTGCTACTCTTCAGAGTTTAAAGCAGGCATGTTTATTTGTTCCCTGATGTCTCACCCAAGTGGGAAAATATTTAATAAAATAGTCAGAGTTTTGCAAAACTGTGCATAGCAGCACTATTTTTACCAAGAAGTATTTCTAAAACAGTGTGAAACTAATGAAGGTTTAGAGCAGCCTTCAGCAGTCTCAGCAGCTTAGAATCCAGATGACCGGACTTTAACCTGGTGGCGGCCACTGAAGGGAGATAAAGTTCAGAAATCTGTTTATTGATTTGTTTGTTGCTTACATCTGCATTAGTTTTGGAACCCAGATATAATAACTTTTTTCTGACTTTTTTCAAAAGTGCAGATAGCTCTCAATTTACAACCATTCATTTCAGTTGTAACCGAAATTACAACAGCCCTGAAAAAAGTGACTTATGACCATTTTTCAACCTTACGACTACTGCAGCAGCCCCATGGTCATATGATCACAATTCAGATGCCTGGCAACTGGCTCATATTTATGACAGTTGCAGTGTCCCAAGGTCATGGGATCCCCTTTTGCGACCTTCTCACAAGCAAAGACAATGGGAATGCCAGATTCACTTAATGATCATATTACTACGTAACTTGACAAGTGTAGTGATTCACTTAACTGTGACAAGAGAGGGTCATAAAATAGGGTAAAACCAGGGGTGAAATCCAAATGCTTTTATGCTTTTACTACCGGTTCTGTGGGCGTGGCTTGGTGGGCGTGGTGTGGCTTGGTGGGCGTGGCAGGGGAAGGATACTGCAAAATCCCCATTCCCTCTCCCAATCCTGGGGGAAGGATATTGCAAAATCTCCATTCCCACCCCACACTGGGGCCAGCCAGAGGTGGTATTTGCCGGTTCTCAGAACTACTCAAAATTTCCGCTACCGGTTCTCCGAACTGCTCAAAATTTCCGCTACCAGTTCTCCAGAACCTGTCAGAACCTGCTGGATTTCACCCCTGGGTAAAACACACTTATAAACTGTCTTGCTTAACAACAGAAATTTGGGGCTCAGTTGTGGTCATAAATCGAGGACTACCTGTACATGCATACGATTCAACTATAAATACTGAACTGATGAACTTACTGATATAAACGAAGAGACCTAAACATGAGGGGGGGGAGTCAAAAAAGTCATGATGGCAGCCACCCAGTACAGAATGTAATTTAAGCCCTGCTCTTTTTCATGTGCCTCGTGGCTACCATATTGACTTTCTAACCATCTTCCTGCTGACATCAGGAATGTGGGCTAAATGATTAATGGATATTCCAGGTGACAGAGCAAAGTCTAGCACGTCCAGGATGGATGGCTTGGTTCAGTTTGAAGAATCAATTCCTTCCCGAGTTGCTTTTTCTCCCATGGCAATGGAAGTCATTAGGGAAACTCTCAATTGTAGCATACTTCTCTTTAAAACAATGTGAAATGAGAGTTTTTTTCAAATAACCTTTGCAGGACAGCCTAACTTCAGCAACTGTGTATTGTATATACAACCTACTACCCTCATGCTGCATTAGGAAGTACATGCTACAGTCCTCCAAGGCATTGCTGCTCCTTCGGTACAGACAGGCTGGCCTTTTTAAATAATTCACCACTGGATGTCACACAAGCACAGATGAAAGAATTACATCTTGACGGTAGCTATTGCAGTCTTGGGACTGTATACAGAAGGCCAGATTAGGCATTAACTAGAAACTTATTTGAAACACCTAACCAAGTTCAATGATGATAAAATCATTAACTATGACCAAGAAATTAATAACGAAGGACATGATTCAGGCATTACACAGAAGACTGAGACATTCAGAAAAGAGGTATTCTTTGCTCCTACAAAAAGGCAGCCTTGCAGGAAAATGGCCATTAAAAAGCATTTGTTTCAAGGGTCAGATTCACCAGGATTGGATCCTGCAGGATCCCAAATAGATATTATGCAAGCAATTCTATTTCATTCCCTTTGGCTCCTTGTCAGCTTTTGGTACATGTCTACTTTTCAGATATTCCCAATCAAGATATTCCAGATATGTTTACAAAAAAATGGTAACACTACCTTAGTCTCAAATGGCTGATATGTTCCAGAGAGTGAAAGGGATCTAAGTTGTTCTTCCTGACTTTGGCCTGGTTCACACAACTCATTGAACTCATGATGTAGTTTGCCTGGAAAGGAGCTGATAGGTTGTGTGAATAAGTCATTCTGATTTATTTAACAAACGTTTACTGAAGCTTTGCCATGTGAAACTCAGGCCATGGTTTATATCTTTATTACTACAAATTACAGGTATATTTGACTGGGTTTTTTTGGGGGGGAGGGCATAATGCACCTGTTGAAGGATTGAATGGACCTGAAAACCAAATAGGAGCCTGTTGAACAATACAATCATTAGATAATCTCAGTCAGTCACACAGTCTTCCCTGGGAAGTTAAGGACTTTATTAAGATTGGGAAGATCTAATGAATAACACTCATATTCATTACCTTGAGCAACTAGAAAGAATATGAGCTCAGTGTATTATTATTGTTATAATTCTATGCTCATCTGAAATGGTGGATTTCCAACACATCTGAAGATACTACTTCGCCTAATAATTCATTGGCTAGATCCAGATGACATATTTAATCCTAAACCCAGATTTTAAAAAATCCAAATGCATAAATTTGTATAACGAGCTTTGCTCAAATAATTTAAACTTTTTATAGCGCAATATAACAGCTTGTTTTCACGGTATCAGGGGAGGGCAAAAAAGTCACAACTATAGTCATGATCATATAATCAAAACCACACCCCTTTTTACATGGAGTTTCAGTTGCATGATTGCGGCCACAATTATTTTTCATTTTACTTCCTCTATGGATCCTTGTTTGATTCACACAAGATGCTGATTTAATGGCGAGGAACCACAGTGTGCTGAACCACAAATTCCCTGATCCTATTTTAATCTGGTACTTTTTGCCAACCCAGCCACTGAGTTCAATAGGCCAATACAGGTGGTCCTTGATTTGTTTAGTGACCATTCAAAATTACAACGGCACTGAAAAAAGTGAGTTATGATCGTTTTTCACACTTACAACTGTTGCAGCATCCCCATGTTGATGTGATCAAAATTTGGACAATTGACTCATGCGATCACCTTTTGCGACCTTCTGACAAGCAAAGTCAATGGGAAAGCCAGATTAATTTAACAACCATATTACTAACTTAACATCTGTAGTAATTCACTTAACTGTGGCAAGCAAGGTCATAAAATGAGGCAAAATTCATTTAACAACTGTCTCACTTAACAACGAAAGTTTGGACTCAGTTGTGTTCATAAGTCAAAGTCTACCTGTAATTTTTTTTCAGTTTAATCTCTTTCACATTTCCAAACACAGAAATGAAACTGGGCTATCATTTTCAAAGCACATCACCCTACATTACTTTGCTACAGCCATAATAGCTGAATATTTTTGTTGTCCCTAAAATAGATTGCTTTTTCTCTAACAGGCAATAAAGTAATTATATCAAAATACCCAAAAGAGTCAAATTGCTCAATAATTTGTAGAAAGCCTCAGGCATATAAAGGATTAACTTAATTTCTGGTGGGACCTCTTAATTCTAAAAACAAAATAATGCACCTTGCTACTGCTCAACAAGAAGAGAAAATCACTTTTTTTCAAATTTGAATTTACGGTATGTTTACCAACAAAGAAATAAAGGGACACTAGTTATAGATCTATTTCAAGCTATTTAGCTCTCATCAGCTAGCCATACGCTTCTGGAGTATGACTATAACAATTGGAATTATTTTTTCCAATTGTCTGAAAATTTAAAGCATGTTTTGCAATTATGTGTGGCTGCTTAACATGCAATCAATTTATATTAATAACAAATGCAGATGATGGATGAATACTTACCGGTTTAAAAAGGAAATGAGACCACTCAAAAATCACAGACATTTCTATATTTTAGGAGATTTTTTTTTTCCCCCATGCTTGCTGGAGAATTCTGGGAGTTGAAAGTTCAGACATCTTAAAGTTTTCAAGGGTGAAAAATATTTTGATAGGCCTTTCAAAGAAGATATTGCAAACAAGATTTTCCATACCAATCTTAATACAGTTTCTATTATAAATTTAAAACATGCTTTAGAAATGTACTGCATGCTTTCCAAAACTGTACCAGAGTACAGTTAGTTTTCAAGCCATTGGTGGCTACAACAAACACTTCTCCCTAATGAATTGTCTGCCTTCCTGTCTTCGTAAAAAAAAAGTCCCATTAGCAGTATTGTATTGGCAAACTTCCCCATGCAGCATGGCTATTGTTGAGTGAGCAAACAGGCTTCCTTGAAGTCTTCTCCAGTATCTTCCCATGTGGTGCCAGCTAACCAGAAGCAATTTAAAAAGTCATCTGCATATAATCTATCTTTGTAATCCAACACTTAAATAAGTGAGGATGATCACAAAAGAGGCAGATAAGAGAAAATGGTGTCAAGGCATACTCAATACCTAATAACAACTTTTTATTAGCAGCTCTTGATTGTTCAGTTGGCAGGCTCCTAAAGGAGATTTTCTAGAAGGACATCAGTCAATTTTAAAATAAAATATCAAGGCCCTGCATTGGTTGTTACAAAATGCTTTAGAAAGTCTTTTGAAGAAAAGAAAGTTCCAGAAACTGACAAAATGCTGAGGGAAGTAGGAATCATTCAATAAAACCCCAAAACTTCCTAAAAATACGAACTTATACTCAATGTCTACTAGAGTAGATGAAACTAGTGAGCAAAATTATTAGGTTTGCACTGGAAACTTTGTAGATTTTTTCATAAGCATTTCAACTGGATGACAGTTTTTAGTTCCTCTTTCTTACAAACTAGTTTCCTTCCTTCTCAGTAAATTCATGATTTGTTAATATTACCGTGGAATTTATACAGGCTAAGTATTGTGGTGGGATATAAAAATTGTATTCTTTGGATGAGGTTGAACCATTATTAAAGGAATATCAAACATGTTTAATGACAGCATGTGTCGTTACAATTTTGTAGAAGATAAATACTTGAAATTTGAACGGCTTGGAAACTGAAAAAATACAAAGAATTCTATTACTGATTTCAAGTGTAGAATTTTTCCAGTTATTCCAGTTATTTTCAAAGAGAAAATTAAGGATTTTTTAAAGGGAAATATATCGATGATTAGTTTATGAGAAAGCCATTTCATTATTACTATATTATTTACTTCTAAAAATTTCACTAAAATGACACATCACTAAAACCATAATTGACCTTGGAATAGAATCAGCCTACACCAAAAGCTAAGGAATGTATAGTCTTATGCAGGAAAAATTTCTTTAAAATCATGGATGTTTATTTTAGACACATGCCATTCTGCTTAAAATGCATATGCATTTGTTTATTGCCCAGTATTTATGACAGACTGAACAATGAACAAGAGCAAAATAAAAAACGTATTATCTCAATTGGCAAAAACAATACCATAAGCAATAATACATTCAAATAAATTATAATTATAGCCCCATCATCCTAACCTCTGAAGTGTTTTATAGGCCTCCCTCAATGATATGAGGATGGAAGTCAATCACACTTATATGAGGAATGTATTCCATAAAGTGGGGGGTAGCTCACCGGGCCTAATATAGATCCATTTTCCTGTGGGGATGGAATCAGTAGGTCTTCCTTTGATCTTTGGACTAGATGGATAGAAGCATTCTTGGCATGTGGTCCCTGATATACTACAATGCTATGTGATATAGGACTTGAGAACTTAAACTGAGCCAGGAAGTTGGCCAGTGCAATATCTTTAAGATAAATATAATTTTGCCAAGACAGGTCTTCTTTACCAGCAGTCTAGCCACTGCATTTTGCACCAGCTGAAGTTTCTAAATCATACTCAAGGCAGTCCCTGTAGTGTATGTTTCAATAGTCCAGTTGCCAAATCACCCTGGTCAGGTAAGGTTGCAACTTGCATACCAGCCAAAGCTTGGCAAAGTCCCCTGACCACAATCTCCACCTTTTGATGTAGATGTGCATCCAAGAAAAGATCCTTAGCACCATCAAAAGCAGTTAGGGAACAAGTGGAAGCTCTGATGTTAGACATGTATCTTGCTAGGGTTTAGTTTGAGTTTCTTTCTCTCCACTCAGACACTGACAGCTTCTGGACCCTAGACTCAAGATCTCTAACTATTTCTAGCTTTGTCTATGAGGGTTATGTAGAAGTGAAAATCATCAGCATATTGACAATCTTTCTTAGCATCTTCTTAAATAACACTGAGGAGAAGGCCGAGTCCTGCACCTCACACTGGAGCTAGTAATGGTTAGTTCCCCGCTTATTATTGACTGGATTCATCTACACACCTGGAGCTGCAAGATGGTGCCTCGAAAACTCAAACACCAGTCACAAGATGAGCTCATGAATGGCTGATCCATGGCAGCTTGGCAGTCAGTTCATTAGCAGCAGCACTAGTGTGTCTGTTGCCTGACTTCACACACAGGCACTCATGCTAGTTACCTACAGGGCAATGCTACTGGTCATGATGATAATATCTCACACAATCCCTGCCACCTCCTTCTTCCCAGCCATTCATTACATTCTTCTGGATCTGAACCCAAGAAGGCAGATTTCCAACCAGGTCTCAGTAATATGTGTCAAGTCTGTGCATTCATCTGCCAGCATTTCATGGACTAAAGTGGTATTATCCCACACAGACCTAGACTTCGGCAGCAAATCTGGAATTCATGGCACCTGTCAATTTGGCCATCTAGGGCCAGAGTTGTGGTGACTGGGTTGGAAGAAGGAAACCTCACCAAAATACATGTCATTTTCTCCTTTAATAGTCTATCTAGTACCTTCTGCCACATCTTCTTCTGTACCCATGGATATTCCTGAGTGTATGGTTTTGTGTTCTATTTCCATCATTTCAATGGACTAAGAATTGTATGTAATTCAAAAGCTTGTGCATTTTCACTGTGGAAACTGGTTAATCAAAAGCATCTCATTCCTTCCAGCCAGCTCTTTGTTTCTAGGTGTTTAGATATCAAATGATTTTTTTCCCCTAAATAGGTACTGAACTTAAACAGCATGTTAAACATTTGGCTGTATCCTTAGTGTTTGGAAGAGATTAAGTTCAGGGTTCATTGTGTTGTCTGTCATTTCCAAGATTAGATAGGCTCCTACTGGCAATGTAAAAGTCTCTGAATTTATTGACTGTCTGGAATTATTATCAAAGCTTCTAAACCTTCATTGACACCTTGTAAACAAAAATCCCATTATTTTAGTAGGCATGATAAGATTTACGTGGGACTTACATTTGTGTTACGATTGATAGAAGTCTTTAAAACTGTTACAAAAAAAAGTGGTGATTATGATAAACGGCTTCAGATTTAATTAACAGCTTAAGCTGTTTTCACACATGCAGCTTTAAAACTCATAGTTGCTTAAATTGGTTTAATGTGGTAGCCACAAGCCTTACATTTATCAGGAACAATAATTTCAATACAGACTGCTATGTTGTGCACACACACACATGCTGGGTTTATATCTTAATTTAAAAAAATCATTCTGCTTTTCCCACTCTGTAGCCCTTCAAACAAATTTATCTGATAATATCTCAGCCATTGAAACTGGGAATTCTGTCATTCTAATACATGGCAAGATCCAATTTTCAGAGAGTTACATTCTACACATTCCATTACACCATGAAAAGCCCTGTTCAGCTTAACACCTTATATGAATTCAGTCACTGTAATTTGTAAACTATAATTAATAACAGCCTCCATGAATTGAAGTCAATCAACAAACCAAACCACAATTAAAACCCTAACTTTTGCTTCTCTCATTATGACAGAGTGCAATGAGAGAACATAGCCATGGTCTCAGGAAGACCACAACCTAAGGGTTTAAATTATAATTTACAAGAAAGCAAATTTCAACCAAATATTTATTTATAAACATACATACATACATACATACATACATACATACATACATACATACATTATTCTGTTATGAAGATCTTCGTATTTGAGAGTGTAACAGACTGCCCTGGAAGGAGATAGAAATATTTACATTGCCCAAAAGGAGGCAAAACCAGTTCTGCAATATTGCTAAGATAGATGCGTGGAATATCAGGTGCTGAATTCAACTGAAAAGCATCTTTGTGACTGGAGGAGGAGGAAATATTGGACTTTTTAACATCATGTCATCTGAAAATGAACTTTATCTGAATCCTTTATATGTGGTTCTTATCACAAACTCCAAACGTTTCTGTGGTTTATAAGTTGAGCAACTGCCACATACCAGAGAAACAATATATACCACAATTCCTGCTTATATTTTTTTCCTGATTCTTAGGTCCAGTTTTTTTGACAGTTCATGAAATGAATAGAAATATACAATATAGAAAATATATAATACTCTATATAGAGTTTGGATCCCAAAACACTTTATATTTTATAAATATATTTAGCATATTCCAGCTGAATTAATGGGGGCTTATTTTCAAGAAAATAAGACTAAACTTTGTTGTTTTGCAATCAGGGATTCAACCTCCTAAAATAATTTCAAATTTTGTTGAAACTACAAATCCTAGAATTTCCAGCCAGCATGGCTAAGAGAATTGTGATCCCAATCCATTTGGAGGGCATCACACTGAGAAGATTGATCAAGCTAAGAGTTGATGTTTGGGCAATGTCTGAAGAGGTCTCATGTCATTGAAACTCCAACCATACTGCCTAATCATCAAATCCTGTTTTCCCTTGCTTTCAGAAATGGTGCGGGCAAATGATGTATGTAATCTTTTTATTGAACCACTGAGTTGCTTCTAGACCTAAAGATTGTCATGGTTTGTGGGTCACATGATTTGAAAGACTGCCATCTATGTTCTATCAACATAGAACATAGCAATATTCCTCCTTGCTACAATTAGGGAGAGGATCTTCTTGGCAGTTGTACCTCAGTAGTCTTTGAGTAGTCTGTAAATGATAGAATGAGTTGGCACTGACATGGATGATCCACAAACCATCAACTGGAACTGTATGTGGCACTGATGGCCAGAAAGTCATCCAGTCTAGTTTTACATAATGTGTGATAAGCCCAGTTCTAGTTGACCTCCTAGTTTAAAATCCTTTCAGCATTTTCTAGAAATTGGTCTGTTGGCTTTCTCCACTATATGTCTCAGCCATCCTTTTACTTTTCTTTTCTTTTCTTTTCTTTTCTTTTCTTTTCTTTTCTTTTCTTTTCTTTTCTTTCTTTTTCTTTTTTCTTTTTTCTTTTTTGCAAATACACACAACAGTCTGTCAGGAAGGTTACAATTTCTTTGCTCGTTCTCACCTTCTTAGGTAAACGATGCCAGTAATTGACCCTTGTGATATTGCTTATTGCATAAAAAAAGACAATTCCTTAAGTAACATAAATGCTAGCAAAATGTACATATACTCCAGGATCACAGAATATGGATAGATTTCTTATTGTTATTGATCAAGCAACAGGATCAAAGAAAAGGGAATACAGGTAGTCCTGACTTACAACACTTCATTTAGTGACCGTTTAAAGTTACAATGGCATTGAAAAAAGTGATGATTCTATTTCTATGATTCAATTCAAAGATGGCATATTTTAATTTAAGATTTTAATGCATCCTTAACTGAATATTGATATACTGAATATTGATGAACTGACAATTCATCCAATAATATACTATTCATCAGACACTGTTATTTATTCCTTACCTGTGGTAATTGGAAGAGCTTCAGGAAAGGTAGCATGTATTTGCCTGTGTGTTTTACATTTAATTTATATTGGCATAGTGCAGAGGTTTTATCTTTGTGCTACTGTAACTAAATCCAGGAATCTCTTTCTTTGTTCCTTCATATGTTTATTAAGCACATACTCGTAAGATACAATCCATTACACTTGTTATCTAAAATTCAAAGAAAAATAAAAGAAACACAGTCCTGTAAATTGCATAGTTTGCCCAAAAGATGGCCAACTTTATGGTGGGAAAAATAAGTCTGCATTCTTACATAGCAGATGGGAAAAATAATACAAGAGGTCATTATTTAGCAAAAGGTGCAAACTGTTGCTGGAGCAGAGGAAAGTCCTTTTTGATGTTACTCATTTCTAGATGGTCCATGCAGCAGGTCACTTGGACCAGAGCTCTTGTATCTAACCAAGGAATTACTGATACTGTCCATTGAGGGCACATGAATAAGAAAGGAATATAACATCTCTCGATACACAGATACAATTTTGCATCAACATAGAGCAGTCAAAAACATCAGATTTCCTTTAGGGAGATTCTAGAGAGCAGTTTGGTTTATGTAGACATCCATACAGAAGAACTTTGGAAAAAATCTGTAGAAACAGTTACAAAAACGCAATCACACTTGAAGGCCTGAGAAACAGAGAAGATGTGAGAAAGAAACAGACTGGCCTCACAAGGATCCGTGACAATCTATAACTAATCTATTCTTTCAAGGGAAGCAATAAGATAGAGGAAATAATTGGGTTTTCAATTATTACTAATTTTAGCTAGATGTTATTTCTAATATCCTAACAGTGTTTTTCCTATTATCTTTTAAGTATCTGTTTGGTAACAGAACTGCACTAGTTATGCCTTTCCACCAAGATAATATGATTCTTAAGTCTTTTTTAGTTATGGTTCCAAGAATACTGTCCCTGAAGAGGCCCAATGATGCCACTGATGATTTTTCTTATTAGGTAGATATTTTTGTTCCCCAGACCTTTAAAATTCTTTTGAGGTATGTATATTTTGTTTTAAAACTGGTATTATTAATTTTGTTTCTACTTGATAAACTTTTGGTTACTCTACTTTTACTATTTGGACATTGCAAAAGGTTGTGTTAGTAGGCAAGAATATATAAAAAAAGTAATTTCGGTAGGTAAACCACACATCCATATACTGTATATATATATGTGCATGTGTGTGTGTGTGTGTATGTGTATGTGTGTGTATGTATGTATGTATGTATGTATATTCTAGCTAAATATGAAATTTTTTATCAGTGATCACATTTGGAAATGTAAGAACAGTTGGCCAGATTTCTTACAAAATGGTTGTTATAGTAGGCATAGTAAGTCACAAAGTATAATCCTTTACTGGAAGGAAAATTGGAAACTTTACTTACCCGTGGTGGCACAGTTGTTAGAATGCAGTATTGCAGGCTAATTCACTGTTCACTGCCAGGAGTTCAGTCCTGACTGGCTTAAGGTTGAGTCAGCCTTCCATCCTTCCGAGGTCAGTAAAATGAGGACCCAGATTGTTGGGGGCAATATGCTGAATCTGTAAACTGCTTAGAGAGGGCTGTAAAGCACTGTGAAGTGGTATATTGCTCCCCCACCCAAAAAAACCCCATATCTTTTGTTTGTGAGTGTGCTGTCTACCAGTGCTAGTTTTTTTCTTCTCAATCCCCAAGCAGCACATTAATATGCAAACATCAATGAATACATTTCCAAAAGCACACAAATCTGCAAGCATCCATCATTTTTATTTTCTATGATTGATTATGTACATTTTTATGTACACTGAGAGCATATGCACCCAGACAAATTCCTTGTGTGTCCAATCACACTTGGCCAATAAAAAATTCTATTCTATTCTATCCTATTCTATTACAAGATTCATATGAAACAGAGAGGCATTTTGGAAAGAGATAGCATAAGGGACTAATGTTTTCTATTTTTCAAACATGCAATAATCTTTAAGAGATATGAGACAGGAACACTAATAGATTGGTTTTTGCTTCAGAGAATAATCCCATGTGACAGATACAACATGCCCATCCACCAGATTGTTTCTTCATGCTGCGAAATTGAGGAAGGATCACCCAGTGTCCTACTTCCCACCTCTATGGTGCCCCCTAAAAGGATTAAATCCAGAATAACCAAGAACCAATCCCTTTGGGCCTGTCCATGCTAATTGCCCAGAGTATTGTTTCCAGTGGCTCTGGAAATTTTCTTTTTATTTGGTATATAGGTGCATAAACCGTGTAAATTTTTCCTTTTTTAAAAAAATCTCTTTTGTCGTTTTTTCTCTTTCCCTGTTTCTGCCTGCCTTTTATCTAATTTTGCCAGTTAACTGTTTCTGATATTTGCTGATGTTTAATAAATAAGCATCAGGTTTGCTAGCTGAACTGAGTTGCAGGTATGCTTGCTCTGATTTGGCTGCAGAGGTGGCCTGATAGATCTTTGGGTGCAAACTAACCTGGAAATTACCCACAGTTTATGTCTTAGGAACATCATAGCAAGAGGGGAAAGGGGGCCAACTTAATATGGGTCAGGAGGACACAAATTTAACGTGTCTGCTTTTCATGAGACAACTCTGTGTTTAGTTCACAGCAGTTTAAGAAGTCCCAAGGCTAAGAGAATACAGTTGCCTCAGTACGTATAATACCATTGGGGATGACCTTGGAAGGAAGAAGAACATCCTAGACAATGGTCTGATATATGAAATCTGAGTCCAAAAAAGTGATGGAGATGGAGAAGCATTCAGAAGGGACCCTATTGAGTTTCTGGGAGAGTAAAAGAAAGGGAGGGGGAAGGTATTTTTAGGTGGGCAAGATTCTGTTACTGTAATAAGAGAGTCAGTTTGGTATATTGGTTAAGACACTGGGTTACAAACCAGGAGAGTATGCATTCTTGTCCCAACTTAGGTACAAGCCAGCTGAGTGTCTTTGGGCCAGTCACTTTCTCTCAACCCTAAGAAAGTGGCAAGGGCAAACACTTCTGAAAAACTTTGCCAAGTAAACTGCAGGGGTTTGTCTAGGCAGTCTCCAAAAATCTGCATTGATTGAATATAAAATACATAGATCTTTTTCTCAAAACCCTGTGTTTTCTTTAAACGAAATAACTTTTTTTTCGATAGCATTCTTTAAACGAAAAAACTTTTTTTCAATAGCATTATTTTCTACTTGATATTCTCTTATATAGTTTGTAATTTTCCATGGGAAGTCTTGTAGACACATCATTAAGAGCACTTCAGTTACATTTACTTTTTAGGGCCAGGATTTATTGCAAGACAGTAAAAGTCTTGGTTGAATGAGAAGGGGGGAAAAATACCTTGACTTCAGTTTATAGAGTAGCTTTTTCTTGTGAGAGATTAGACCCAGAATGATTTGAGATAGAATCAAAGAATTCCATCTTTTTTAATTAGTCTGTGAAAGGCAGGAACCTCTAATACAAATATTTGACTCTGAAGTTGTACACTAGGACTCAAGTCATCAGGAGAAAATTTATAGGCAGCTCTAATGCTCCTTGACAATGATTTTCTTGGATTATGACTTCTCAAATTGCTGTTTATTGCCAATAGCACTACATTTGGAAATAAATAAGCTTCATGGGATTAAGACACTGTCTATGTTAAAATGTTTAATCTTCACTTTACATGAGTTATGGTAATGGAAGGCTTTTCTTTTGTATACGGATAGTGGTTTCAAGTCAAGTTAGCTATTTTTACAAACACCAATGAATCACTAGTTAAACAAACTTTCTGATGAGAAGCTAGCTTTGTCTTCTTACCTAGTAGCTTAAAATTATATTTTACTTGGGGGAGGGGCTTTTTTGCAGAAGTTGAGGGAAATCTAAATTGGTTGTTTAATTATATAAGTATTTAATGGCAAAGCGCTGATTAAACTATTTTAACCGTTAGTTAAAATAGTGGGTAAACAGCAACCACTTTCCGATTGCTGGCTGATTAATTCTCACACAGGATGCCACTTACTTAATAGAATCAGTCACGTAATAGCTATAATGACAGCACGCTCATGGTATTTGATATTGCTCTCCAAATAAAACACCTATTTGTCAAGAGCAGATGTGATGGAACAGATACTGAAAAGCTTAAATGGAATTAACCAAGTTTTTCACAATGGACAAAAAGCTGGCTGTTAATGCAGTGGCAAATAATACAGTTAAGTGCACAGCACATAGAAGCATCCTAAGTAAGCAAGCACATTTGCCTAGTTCAGATTTCCCCTACCTCATATCCTCCAGATATATTGGACATAAACTCCTATTTTTCTTACTAGCTGGGAAGACTAGTGTTGGTCTAGTGTCGGCCCAGCCCAGCACTGTGGACTAGCTCTGGTTGAAGCTACTTCATGGCTCACTTGCAAAAGCCCCTTGTTCACTACAGTTACGGTAACAGGCCAGGTCCTCAGTAGGTTGCCTGCCATTCTATTGAGAAGCCGCGAGGTTTTACTGTCCTTAATATTTCTCCATTCCTTCCAATTGCTTATTATTTAATAGCTTAATTTCTACTCTGTTGTGTCATGATCAGTAGTATTTGAGTTGGCCAATGACAATAATATATATGCTGTAAATAAATAAAATAATTATCATATACAGGTAGTCCTCGACTTACAGTAGTTCATTTAATGACCATTCAAAGTTACAAAAGCACTGAAAAAAGTTACTTATGACCGTTTTTCACGCTTGCAATTGTTGTTGCATCCCCATGATCACACGATCAAAATTCAGATTCTTAGCAAATGACTCTTATTTATGAGGGTTGCAGTGTCCTGGGGTAATGAGCCCTGGTGGCGCAGCAGACTAAAGCACTGTTATTAACATCAGCTGCCTGCAATTACTGCAAGTTCAAATCTCACCAGGCTCAGCCTTCCATCCTTTCAAAGGTAGGTAAAATGAATTGTGGGGGCAATAAGGTGACTTTGTATAAATATATATACAAAAGTATGAAGGCTATTGCTTAACGCATTGTAAGACGCCCTGAGTCTCCGGAGAAGGGCGGCATATAAATCAAATAAAAATAAATAAATAAATATAAAACGTGATCACCTTCTGACAAGCAAAGTCCATGGGGAAGCTGTCAAGTGCAAGGAAAATCAGGAGATCCAGACAATTCAAATGCATATAAAGATTTATTGCAAGCTTAAGCTATCCACAAGAATCTGAATTACTAACGACCAAGGGAAATTAGCGGGAGATAATAGTAGAAGGAATTTTAGTAGACGGAATTCAAGGTGGACTGGACTTAGATCTCTTGTGGATACACAAGGTCTCATGACTGATGAGATGTTTGACCCCTCTTTCAGGCTCAGCCTGGTCATCTCCTACAGAAGCCAGATTCATTTAATAACTATGTTACTAATTTAACAACTGCAGTGGTGGTTCACTTAACAACTGCGGCAGGAAAGGTTGCAAAATAGGGCAAAACCCACTTAATAATGTCTCACTTAGTAACATAAATTTGAGGCTCAATTGTGGTCATAAGTCAAGGACTGCCTGTATAGTAAAATAATAAATAACAATAAAGCTCTCATTGAAGCATACATGAGTTAGAAACGTATCATTTCTGTCATGACCTTGTCTAACCTGCACCGTACAAACACGCAAGGCTGGGTGAATGGAGTTTCAGCTCCGCAACAGGGAAAGACCTTCAAAAGTAAACAATGTTCAGCAGTTAAAATCTCCCCAGCAAACGTAATGCAGATTAAAGGCCAAACACTTTTCTGAATGTTTTAGCCCATCAGACTTCTGTGGCTGAGTTTATTTAATCAACAGAGTTATAGCTTGACTGTATTCTAGTATGGGATTTAAGGTAAGCATCTATGAAATTGTTGTGACCCAGGCCCACATAGTTAATATTTCAGGACAATTTGGACTATCATGGAGCCCTGGGCCCATACCTTATCACTACCTCAGAGCTTAGATGTACCGAAAAGCACAGCTTCTTGCACTGCGAGACTCCCCCCTCTCGCAAGCCTGGCCCTCCACGTTATCGAGGGCCTACCTCAATGACGGGTCTTGGGACCCAGAGAGGTGGCATGCGGCGAAGAGGGGGTTGAGGGGTTTTTTCTTCTGCGCATGTCTAAGATGGCGTTCCGGCGCTGAACTCCGGATCCTTGGGGGGCGATGCCTCGGCTCGGGGGGACTTCGGGGGGGTCATTTTGAACAGCTATGACCCCCGTTTGGGAAAAAGAGTACCTGGGGATCCCATTGAGAGCTTTGTTAGCTCTCCGGACCACCCCAGCTCCGAGGAGGACGACGTTGAAGCGCTGGCGGGTGAGGGCGTGCAGGATGCGGCCTGCGGGGGCGGCACTAGCACCGGCGGCTACGGGCGGTCGCGGCGGCGGCGGTGGCGGCCCCCTGACGACGGCGACGTTTGAGGCCCCTACGGAGGTTCCCCACGCCCCTGGATGCCTTGAGGAAGATCTAGAGGCAGGGGGCGGCTGGGGGCGTCCGTGGGGAGGCCGATGGCGACGGCGACGATGGTGGCGGCGGCAGCCGCGGCGGCGGCGGCGGCGGCGGTGATGGCAGCTGATGTCGGGGCGGCTCCCAGCGGCTTGCGGACCTGAATTACAGCATAGGATTCTTCAGCAGCAGCCTTAGACTTAGCTCTGGGAGATTGGAGAGTGTTGGACCCTTGGGGGAAGGGTTACCTCCATGGGGACCCAGAGACACCCCCCCCCAGGACAAGCTGGATGGGGGGGGGAACGAAATTGGGCAGCATTATCCATCAGATAATGGTTGAGGGATTTACAGGGGTCGGAAAAGAACTACAAACCTATGCGGCTTGAATTTCCCCTCCCTCTTCCATCCTTTGGACCGAGTTTAGGCCTATGGGCCTTACTACGGTTACAACTACCCATCTACTTTGGCCTGCTGAATTATTCCGAATTTCCCCCTTTTACATCTAGCCTGTCTGAACTCCCTGCCATGTAAAATCTCTTCGATGTGAATTTACGAACTTAAACCTCCTTCTGAGCAGGATACTTGGTCTCCCGGATGCTACTAATCCCAGGAGGGATACTGGTTCTATGGACATAAGGCCAGTGGGAGGCGGACTATGGCTATCCCCACGCCCGGATTTCCATCAGAGTTTCCATAGGTGGCCTAGGTGAGAGCATGGCTGCCCTGGAAACCTCCGGGGTCGAAGGATATGCACCTCCTTGGCCATTGTCGTGAGAGGACAATGGGCTTGATGGCCTAACCATGGACTAGAATTTTTCCCTATGCCTGTAACATCAGCAGTACTCCCTTCCCTTGGACTTTGTCTCCCCTGATGATGATATGTATTCGGTGTCGGAACTCCTTGCCCTGCGAGATTCTCCCCTCTCGCAGGTTTGGCCCTCCACATTATCGAGGGCCTATCTCGATGACGGACTTTGGAGTCCAGAGAGATGGCATGGAGCAAGGAAGAATTTGTGGGGTTTTTTAGGGAATTTTTTAAAGATTTTAAGGGGTTCTGGGAGGGGGGTTTGTAATGATCTTTCTAGAGAAATTGGGAAGAAGACTCTGGGGGATGGGGGGGGAAATCCACCAGGGTCAGAGCCGAGCCCGGCACAGGGTAACGATTTGGGAGGTGTTGGTCGAGGGACTGGGAAAGAGATGGGGGACGATACCTATGAGGTCTGTACCATCTGCACGGTAGATGGGAGGGGCAGATATGGCGGGAGCAGAGGACCATATCATGTGTTGGGGGCTCGCACTCGCGGTTTGAGAGCAATTGCGTGCCCCGGTCCCCATGGCTCCTCTCGGAGACTAGGTGGCTTAGACACTCAGGATCTGGGCCTTCGGCTGATGTTATGCAATGCCAGGTCCGTGGTTAATAAGGCCCCCCTCATTCACGATCTTATACAAGAGGGAGGAGCGGACCTGGCGGGTATTACGGAGACCTGGTTGGGCCCGGAGGGTGGCGTCCCTCTGGTTGAAATGTGCCCACCAGGCTTCAGAGCATTCCATCAGCCGAGGGCCCAGGGGAGGGGCGGGGGGGTGGCGGTTATTATTAACGAGGATCTGGATCCGAGGGAGACCACTGTGCCTCAGATAGCCGGATGTGAGTCCCTCCTTGTGAGGTGGGGCCGTGGGGTTCAGATGGGCTTGTTGCTTACGTACCTGGCTCCCTGCCGCGTGGCAACAGCCCTACCTGAGCTACTCGACGTGATAGCCACGGTGGCAGTAGATACACCCAGGCTTTTAGTCATGGGTGATTTCAACTTGCCATCCGTCGGTGAAACGTCTGAGGTGGCTCGGGAGTTCATGGCTTCCATGACGGCCATGGACCTGACCCAGTTAGTTCACGGCCCTACTCACAGGGGAGGTCACACTCTGGATTTGATTTTTGTCTCTGGCCAGTGGTTGAGTGGTCTTGTTATAGGGGATATAGACATGGAACCCTTGTCATGGACTGACCACTCACTCCTTCGCCTAGATCTTCGAACCGCGACCCCTCGCCGCAGGGAGGCGGACCCAATTAGATGGATCCGCCCCAGGCGCCTGATGGATCCTGATAGGTTCCAGACGGAGCTTGGGCCATTTCCTGAGGATCTAGCACATGACTCGGCCGAGGACCTGGTAGCCGCCTGGGATCGGGCGGCTGGTGGGGCCTTGGACCGAGTTGTGCCTTTGCGGCCTCTGACCCGATGCCGATCCCGGGCGGCTCCTTGGTTTACTGAGGAGCTGAGGGAAATGAAGCGCCGGAAAAGACGCCTGGAGAGCGGTTGGAGGGCCAGTCTCGCTGAATCTGATCGAACACTGGTAAGGTCGCATATTAAGACCTACCTAGTGGCGATAAAGACGGCAAAGTCTAACTACTTTTCCGCCTCTATTGCGTCATCAGGGAATCGTCCGGCCGCCCTGTTTAGGGTGACCCGCGCCCTGCTCCATCTGGGAGTGCGGGAGGATCCCTTAGAAGGCAGGGCGGAGGATTTCGGACAATACCTGTATGACAAAATCGCTCAGATCCGGGGGGATTTGGACTCTGACTGGGTAGATCAGGGCAGGGTGACGAGGAACAGTCTTGAGAATGTTATCTGGGAGGAGTTTGATGCTGTGACTCCCGATGATGTGGACAGGATTTTGGGGAGACTTAGTGCGGCCACATGTTTACTGGACCCGTGTCCCTCCTGGTTGGTACTGGCTTCCCGGGAGGTTACACGAGGCTGGCTCCAGGGCGTCATTAATGCTTCGTTGAGTGAGGGTCACTTCCCCGCTGCCCTGAAAGAGGCGGTGGTGAGGCCTCTCCTCAAGAAGCCGTCCCTGGACCCAGCAATATTGGCTAACTATCGTCCTGTCTCCAACCTTCGCTTCATTGCGAAGGTTGTTGAGAGTGTGGTCGCGCAACAGTTTCCACAATTCCTGGAGGAAACATCCTATCTAGATCCGTTCCAGTCGGGTTTCAGGTCTGGGCACAGCACGGAAACGGCATTGGTCGCGTTGGCGGATGATCTCTGGAGGGCTCGGGACAGGGGTTACTCCTCTGTTCTGGTCCTATTAGATCTCTCAGCGGCTTTTGATACCATCGACCATGGTATCATGCTGCACCGGCTGGAAGAGTTGGGGGTGGGAGGCACCGTGTTACGGTGGTTCTCCTCCTTTCTCTCCGACCGGTCGCAGTTTGTGTTGGCAGGGGGGCAGAGGTCGACCTCGAGGCCTCTCATTTGTGGAGTGCCGCAGGGATCGGTCCTCTCGCCCCTTCTGTTCAACATTTATGTGAAGCCGCTGGGCGAGATCATCCGTGGCTTTGGGGTGAGATACCACCAGTACGCTGATGACACCCAGGTGTACGTTTCCACCCCAGGCCACCCCAACGATGCCCTTGAAGTGATGTCCCAGTGCCTGGAGGCTGTGCGGATCTGGATGGGGAGGAACAGGCTCAGGCTCAACCCTTCCAAGACTGAGTGGCTGTGGCTCCCGGCATCCCGATATAGTCAGTTGACTCCATCACTGACTATTGGGGGCGAGTCTTTGGCCCCCGCTGAAAGGGCTCGCAATCTGGGAGTCCTCCTGGATAGGCAGCTGTCTTTGGAGGAACATCTGACGGCTGTTACCAGGGGGACCTTTTATCAGGTTCGCCTGATTCGCCAGTTGCGGCCCTTTCTTGATCGGGATTCCTTGTGCACAGTCACTCACGCCCTCGTCACCTCTCGCCTTGACTACTGTAACGCTCTCTACATGGGGCTCCCCTTGAAGAGCACCCGGAGGCTCCAGCTGGTCCAGAATGCAGCAGCGCGGGTAGTGATGGGAGCAACATGGCGCTCCCATGTAACACCGCTCCTGCGCGAGCTGCACTGGCTCCCGGTGGTCTTCCGGGTGCGCTTCAAGGTGTTGGTTATCACCTTTAAAGCGCTCCATGGCATAGGGCCTAGCTATCTCCGAGACCGCCTGCTGCTACCGACGACCTCCCACCGACCCGTGCGCTCCCACAGAGAGGGCCTCCTCAGGGTGCCATCAGCCAAACAATGTAGGCTGGTGGCCCCCAGGGGGAGGGCCTTCTCTGTGGGGGCTCCTACCCTCTGGAATCAGTTGCCCCCGGAGATAAGAAGAATCCAGGACCTCAATGCCTTCCGTCGTTCCCTGAAAACCCATCTTTTTCAACAAGCCGGGTTGGCCTAAGAAGAAATTTTTAAAATTTTAAAATTTTTAAATTCTTTTAATTAGTCTGTGATTCTTAACTTTCGGGCCAAAATTTATATATATTTTTAAATGTTTTAATATTTGTATCCTATGTTTTTTATCTTGGCTGTACACCGCCCTGAGTCCTCAGGGAGAAGGGCGGTATATAAATTGGAAATTAAATTAAATTAAATTAAAAATTAAATATGTAAATTTTTGGAAAAAATTTTAAGGGGCCCCAGGGGGGGGGGAGGCAAAATTGGAACTAGGGTAGTGGGTTCGGGGGATAACCCACCAAGGGGAAGGTCAGGCCTGGCCACTATACGCGGCGGGGGGGGTGGGAGTTCCGGAGGAAATGGAGGGGGTCGAGCCTGTCCAGATTGTGTTTTTACCATCGGTACTGTGAGGGGGAGGGGTAGATATGGCGGGAGCAGGGGGCCATATCATGTTAAGGGAGCGCGCACCCGCTGTCTCCATGCGGTAGCGTGCTCCGGCCCCCAAGGCTCCACTCGTTCTCCAGGTTGCACAGATCCTCAGGGCCCGGGCCTTCGGCTGATGTTGTGCAATGCCAGGTCCGCAGTAAATAAAGCCCCCCTCATTTGTGATCTTGTTCAGGAGGGGGGAGCGGACCTGGCAGGTATTACGGAGACCTGGTTGGGCCTGGAGGGAGGGGTCCCTCTGGTAGAAATGTGCCCACCAGGCTTCCACGCATTCCATCAACCGAGGTCTCAGGGAAGGGGTGGGGGAGTAGCGGTTATTATTAGAGAAGGTTTTAGGCCGAGGGAGACCACTGTTCCTCAGACGGCCGGTTGTGAGACCCTCCTTGTGAAGTGGGGTCATGGGGTTCAGATGGGTTTGCTGATCACGTACCTGGCTCCCTGCCACGTGGCAGCAGCCCTGCCCGAGCTACTCAACGTTATTGCCGCGGTGGCGGTTGATACCCCCAGACTTATGGTCATGGGGGATTTCAACCTGCCGTCCATGGGTGAGACGTCTGAGGTGGCTCGGGAGTTCATGGCTTCCATGACGGCTATGGATCTGACCCAGCTAATTCATGGCCCTACGCACATGGGGGGAAACACACTGGACCTGATTTTTGTCTCTGGACAGTGGTTGAGTGATCTCGAGATAGGGGACATAGTTATCGAGCCCTTGTCATGGTCGGATCACTCTCTCCTTCGCCTTGATCTTCGAACCGCTGCTCCCCGCCGCAGGGAGGCGGAACCGATAAGATGGTACCGCCCCAGGCGCCTGATGGAACCTGATAGGTTCCAGACGGAGCTTGGGCCAATGCCTGAGGTCTTGGCTCACGCCTCGACTGGAGACTTAGTGGCCGCCTGGGATAGGGCGGCCGCTGGAGCTCTGGATCGAGTCGTGCCTTTGCGGCCTCTGACCCGGCGCCGATCTCACCTGGCTCCTTGGTTTACTGAGGAGCTGAGGGAGATGAAGCGCCGGAAAAGACGCCTAGAGAGTAGTTGGAGGGCCAGTCGCACTGAATCTGACCGGACACTGGTAAGATCTCATATTAAGAATTACCTAGTGGCGATAAAAGCAGCGAAATGTACTCATCTTGCTGCTCTTATCGCGTCATCAGATAACCGCCCGGCCGCCCTGTTTAGGGTGACCCGCTCCCTGCTCCACCAGGAAGCGAGGGAGGACCCCTTGGAGGGGAGAGCCGAGGATTTTGTTCAGTATCTGTATGACAAAATCACTCAGATTCGGGAAGATCTGGACTCTGACTGGGTAGATCCAGTGGGGATGACGGAGGCAGGTCCTGAGAATGTTATCTGGGATGAGTTTGACTCTGTGACCCCTGAGGACGTGGACAGGATTCTGGGTAGACTGAATGCGACCACATGTTTGTTGGACCCGTGCCCCTCCTGGTTAGTGCTGGCTTCCCGGGAGGTGACGCGAGGCTGGCTCCAGGGGATTATAAATGCTTCATTGAGTGAGGGTGTCTTTCCCGCCGCCTTGAAAGAGGCGGTGGTGAGACCTCTCCTCAAGAAGCCTTCCCTGGACCCGGCAATATTGGCAAATTATCGTCCAGTCTCCAACCTTCGCTTTGTTGCGAAGATTGTTGAGAGTGTGGTGGCACGACAGTTTCCCCGGTACCTGGATGAAACGACGTATCTAGATCCGTTCCAGTCGGGCTTCAGGCCTGGGTACAGCACGGAAACGGCATTGGTCGCGTTGGTGGATGATCTCTGGAGGGCTCGGGACAGAGGTTGTTCCTCTATCCTGGTCCTATTAGATCTCTCAGCGGCTTTTGATACCATTGACCATGGTATCATGCTGCACCGGTTGGGGGGGTTGGGGGTGGGAGGCACCGTACTACGGTGGTTCTCCTCCTTTCTCTCCGACCGGTCGCAGTCTGTGTTGACAGGGGGGCAGAGGTCGACCCCGAGGCCCCTTATATGTGGGGTGCCACAAGGATCGGTCCTCTCGCCCCTTTTGTTCAACATTTATGTGAAGCCGTTGGGCGAGATCATCCGTGGTTTCGGGGTGGAGTACCATCAGTACGCTGACGACACCCAGCTGTACATCTCCACCCCGGACCACCCCAACGATGCCCTTGAAGTGATGTCCCGGTGCCTGGAGGCCGTACGGATCTGGATGGGGAGAAACAGGCTCAGACTCAACCCATCCAAGACCGAGTGGCTGTGGTTTCCGACATCCCGATATAGTCAGCTGGTGCCATCGCTGACTATTGGGGGCGAAGTATTGGCCCCCACGGAGAGGGCTCGCAACTTGGGTGTCCTCCTGGATTCACGGCTGTCTTTAGAAGAGCACTTGACGGCCGTGACCGGGAGGATTTTTCATCAGGTTCGCCTGATTCGCCAGTTGCGTCCCTTTCTGGATCGGGACTCGTTACGCACGGTCACTCATGCCCTCGTCACCTCCCGTCTGGACTATTGTAACGCTCTCTACATGGGGCTCCCCTTGAGGAGCACTCGGAGGCTCCAACTGGCGCAGAGTGCGGCCGCGCGGGTGGTGATGGGAGCGACGTGGCGCTCCCATGTAACGCCTCTCCTGCGCGAGCTGCACTGGCTCCCGGTGGTCTTCCGAGTGCGCTTCAAGGTTTTGGTCATCACCTTTAGAGCGCTCCATGGCTCAGGACCTGGTTATCTACGGGACCGCCTGCTACCACCAATAGCCTCCCACCGACCAGTACGCTCCCATAGAGAGGGGCTCCTCCGGGTGCCGTCGGCCAAACAATGTCGACTGGCGGCCCCCAGGGGGAGAGCCTTCTCTGTGGGGGCACCTACTATCTGGAACGAGCTCCCCCCCGAGATACGGAGGATTCCGGATCTGCGTACCTTCCGTCGCACGCTGAAGACGTTCCTATTCCAGCAAGCCGGCCTGACCTAAACTTCTCCTCTTTTAAATGGGAATTTTAAATTTGGTTTTAAATTATTGGGGTTTTAAATATGGTTCAGCCAAATTTATCTAACTTGTTTTATTTCTATTTTAAATTTTGTATTGATATGTTTTATTTCATGGCTGTTCACCGCCCTGAGTCCTTCGGGAGTAGGGCGGTATACAAATCTAATAAACTAACTAACTAACTAATATTAAATGCAAAACAGTTCCAAAAAACAAACAGATTTTATTAAAACAGCTGAGAGTTTAACTCATTCTCAGCTTATTCCAAATTAAATGAAAGCAAAGTTTTCAAAACACCTTCAGTTTATCTCTGACCTTGGGATAATTAGGCAAACTGCCAAAGGCTTTTCTTGGCAACGGTTCAGGAACAGAAGACGCTGACAAGAAAGAAATACATCCAAACACGAAGCAAATCTCTCAACGGTTGTTTTCCAGCAAAGAGGCCAAGAGCCGTTGCTGGTCTTTTAAGCCTTATGGGAGGGGCCAATCATCTCTTGGCCCTACCCCCGAGTCATCCTCTCTGCTTCAGCTGCTCCTGCCTTCTGGCAGCTCTTCTCATACGTGCACTAGGAAAAGGCTCCTCCTGTTCCTCTGCCTCTCTACTGTCAGCCTCTGGAGGCTCCGAAGCCCGTGCATCACTCCTCAATGGCCCTGGCCCAATCTTTGCCTCCGACACAGAGCCCTCACCTGGGCCTTCCCCAGCCTCCAGGACTGGCCCATGTTCTTCCTCAGCCTCATATCGCTGTCCGACTCCACTGCCAGCTCCGCAGGCTGCTGGCGGACCACAACAGAAGTTCTGGTGGAGAAAGGGGAAGAGATTGATCTTCCATCCAGGTACTGGCCAGAATAGACTTGCTTAGCTTCAAGAAAGCATCTACTCAGGTTCCCATAGCCCATGTCTTAAGTGCTAAAGCTTGAGAAGATCCCTCAAGAAGATTCTTCTTACATTCCTGTCATACAGGCCTTGGATGTTGGCAAGAAAGAGAGATGAGGTGGTCTTTACACATGGAGAATACATTCAAACATCATGCTAAATAGCACAAGGCTATGCCACTTCTTATGTGAGAAAGGGAAGAAATGGTGCCTGGTGTTTTCCATACAAGCAGTTATTTATAATTACTTATCTCTTTCTTATTATGTTAATAATATTTTAAATCAAAACAATCTGTCCTCAAATTCCTCACTTTATATTCTCCTCTTTACAGTGGCTATTTCCACATATGAATCCAGATGTTTTTAATGATTCTTTGCCGAAGAAGCTATAGTGAATTATATATAGCTCTAAACCATAATGGGGGAATTTCCACATATAAACCAAAACAAACTAACTGAATTATGGTTTAGTACTAAACATCAACCAGCTTATTATAGCAATAGCTGGCACTTAGACTTATATACCACTTTATAGTGCTTTATAGCCTTCTCTAAGTGTTTTACAGAGTCAGCTTATTGCCCTCAAGAATCTGGGTCCTCATTTTACTGACCTCGGAAGAATAGAAGGCTGAGTCAACCTTGAGCCAGTGAGAATCAAACTGCCGAACTGCAGGCAGCCGGCAGGCATCAGAAGTAGCCGGCAGTACTGCATTCTAACCACTGCGTCACCATGATTCTTATCAAATTCTTTTTCTAATATCAGTACATAAAAGCTCTTTGGAACAAATGGCTGGAGAATTCTGAGAGTTAAAGTCTTAAAGTCAAAATTGCTATGTCTGGATACCCCTGGACTAGAGGATTTAACTCTTCTTTTCCTCATTTGAGGGGATAAACCAATCTAACAAAGTTATTTTATTCAAACACTATTTTTTATAAATAAAATAAAATGTAACCCATACACCCTTTCAATTGTAAATGTTGAAATATTAAATGTGAATTTAATACAATTTAGAAGAAGATAAATGATAGAACTACCTCCCTGTAGCCATATAGTTGTTAACAAATTAGTTAAAAAGGAAAATCCCAAAAGAAGATACAGTACAGGGCATTTTTTTTCTTTTCTCTAGAAAGGAATTCAATAGAATTTTTTCCTAACCTAGAGATTAAAGGTAGAAAAAGGTTGAAGGTTGAGAAAAATTTGAGAATATAAGTGGCATTAAGAGAAACCAAGCTTTTAAAACTGCAAAGAGAAATTGAAATTTATTTATTTAATTGGTCAATGACCAGCCATATCAAACAACAAAATAAGCGATAAAAAGCAGAAAACACAACCAGGATCAAGAAAGAGAAGCAGGTGTAACTACATGCCAGCAACTACAAAACAAATTAAATAAAATACACTCCAAACACCACACCACACCAATACCCTGTCCACCCATCCAATACTAATAAAACTAATACAATAAAAGTGTACCTCAAAATATATATTCTCTAAAAATTGTTAGTAAATAACTAAGCAAAGTATTAATATGAATAAGGATCTTCATTTCTTTAACTGGTTATTCCTAACTATTATTATTGCAGCAGCACAAAATTTTACTAAAGCATGACTGGTGGCTGGATTTGAATCCTGAAGAAGATGATTTCCATAGAAATTATCTGATCTCCCTAAAAAAATGTAATAAAAGGAGAATGTACATTGATGTGATGTTCCTGTAGAACTTGCAGCGCAATTGGACATGTGAGATATCTTCAGCTTCCCCATTGCCACATATAAAACTACAGACAGAAGGAGTTGTGATGTAAAAGGACAACATTAAGAACTTAACCAGATTCCAGTGATGTCTCTGGTCATTCTACGAATTATTTTTAATGGGCCAGACTGTTTCCTGGAGTTGTATATGCATACGTTATTAGGTGGGAGTAGAACTCAAAAGCTACTAAGACAAAATAGAAAAATTCTGCTGTTTAAAAGAAATGACGTAAACCTGTACAAACAGAAGACTTAAGTTCAAAGAACTTGAAAAGGAGCTATCAGCACAATAGCTGCAGGGATGGGGATTTGAAACCTACATTAAAGAAGTGATTCTATAACTTGATGTGACACAAGAGTAAAAACTGAATTAAATTACCTAAGGGGAGAGCCACATACGAAACACTTCACAGCTTTTGTAGATAGGCCACATTTACCAAACTGCGAAAGGAAGCACTTTGTGGATAGACTTTAGGAGCATGTGGTTTCTGATGCACAGTATACTACAACAGATCTCAATCAGTATGTGACTTGTCACTGAAATATCTAGTAGGCAATTCCTATGATCTGCCATTTCAATTTCTCTGCCTGTCACCTGTGTACTTCTTTCCATTCCAGAATGCTTGTAGGGAAAAGAAATCCAACAGTTATTTTAAAGATATTTTTAAGAACATGTATTTATTTGCATGTAGAAGACTCCAAGCTGCCATTGAAAATAGGCAGGTAGCTGCCATGCTTCTTTTCCTTTTCCAATCGGAGTATCATGCTATATGTATTTAATCCCCAACTACCCCTACAACTCTTAATATGTCCATTGATTCTAATATTGTTATTATTTATTGAAAAAGAAAGAATTGAAATTCCATTGAAGCCAAACAAGTAGACAGATCTCCATGAACCAAATAGGCCTAGTCCTGTTCTTCAAGGAACAAACACATAACCCAACAAGGTCCATGGAAAATACCAAACAAACTATGAAAAGCAGAGAATCTAGCCTTTAACAAAACACAGGAAGAATGACATGATATTCAGAAGTATATTCACAAACAAAGGTAGCGAGGCTAGCAAGAAATACATTGTCCTGCTTCTGGTTTCACTTACATATACATGCACACAAAGTTGCTATGGACATTAGCAGTTTACTCAAGGTCAAGGAGATAAGACCAGACAAGGAATGTAAACCAAAACAGAGTCTCTGAAAGAAGCTTGTTTGAGTGGTTTTGCTTTTAACAGGAGTGTGCAGAAGAATAGTAAAAATCTCAAGATCCAGATCAGGGTTGTCAGCCAGTCTAGAGATCATAAGCAATCTTATGATTTTCATAAGAATTTCATAAGGAGAATCCATACATGAGCATCATGCAAAAGCTGAAGGTTAGACAGTTGATTTCAACAAGGGATCATGGGCCAGGGCTGTCTCTTAAATCAGGCTGCAGACTACTTTTAATCAAGAGATTTACTTCCTTGCTTGGCAAGGAGCCTGATACAACATCCTTGTTCTGCTCTTCACTCTATTTGCTGGGTGTGGAGGCTGGAGGCTTTACATCATCATATCTGACCACTCTGGCTGTTGAGGTGGGGTCTGTGTTTAATCGGTCTCAGATGATTTTTGACTTTGTGTCTCCTATGGCTGTCATTCCACAGTTTCTACTGGAGCCATTTCTTCAGTCATTGTCTGACTCCGGGCCCATGACACAAGTCACCTCTAAGAGTCTGCATTATGATATAGACAGCAGGAGCATTATCCCTTCCAGTCGGATGGAGGTTAATGAGCAAATGCTCTATTGCAAAATATAGTCATCACCTTACCATCAGAAAGAATCTGCCCATTACAACATTCAAAAGCAGTTTCTACATTGCAAGGTCCCATGGTGACTGAAAGGAGGTTAATAATGTGATCAGATGCTCTCAAAATATTAGTCTTTATTCAGGTGAAACCAGTGAAATAGAGATACCACTGGGAATCATCCGGTTCTGTAAGAGTCTTACAAGTTGCTAAATAAAACCAAGCAGTCTGCATGATGACAACCAACAGCCTCAAGACCACCTGTGAACACTTTGTGGTCTTCCAAGTTTTTTTTCCGCTCACTATGCTAAAACTAGTTACAGGTACAGTTTCTCAGCATTCCAAGCAGGGGTGGGTTCCACTTACCTTTACTACCGGTTCGCAGTGGGATCACGCACGTGCGCTTGCTTTGCTCGCACGTGTGTGCGCTCTTCGGTACATGCGCAGAAGCTTCTGCGCATGCACAGATCACCAATGATGATGTCGTGCCAGGTGGGCGGAGCCTCCCAACGGTTTTACTACCAGTTCTATAGAACCAGACAGAACCGGGAGCAACCCGCCACTGATTCCGAGTTGGGAAACAGATGAAAACAATCCTAAATAGGTAACAGGAAGGAAGGCGCTATCCTCCAAACTCAACTCAAAATATGATGTGGCTCCACTTTACAGATGCCAGCTTCCCAAATAATTATAAGAACAGCCCTTGGCTCCTAGAAGATTGTAGTTCCCACCTCCCAATTTGCTGTTATTAGCCCACCTTTCTGGTCAATATCCTTAAAGTGCCTGAGGAATTAATATGCAACTAAAGATAACTTCATATTCTTTCTTTGCCTGTCTTATATCTAGCAAAGATCGTGCCAATCTTTTTTTTTTTCTTAACATCACAGCTAATATAAGTAGATTACCGGTAAGTAATCTCTTTCTGTTCAAGGAAACGGTTCTCTTTTACAACATTTTATATGTGCTTAAATAGACAGACCAGAGGCAGGGTGGCTCAATGGCTTAGAAGACATCACAGAAGGTCTGTACTCTGACGGTTCAAGTCCTGTCACCACGTGACAAAGTGAGCTCCTGTCTCAGCTCCTGCCAACCTAGCATGTAAATGCTAATATTAGTCATATTTATTAGTCATATAATAGATAAATAGGCACCACTTAGGTGGGAAGCATTCCGTATTTCACCATACACTTTATGCTGCAGCATGATGTATGCTGACCACATGACTGGGGAAACTTTTCGGAAAGCATTGGATCAATGAAATAAAGAAACAGAAATGAGCACTGCCCCTTGGAGTAAAGCCCACAGAGTCTCTTTTACCTTCAGATAGACAGGCAGACAGATAGAGATAAGATTAATATTATCCTTTCAAAGTAGTCCAGATCAGTGGTGGGTTTCAAAATTTTTTACTACTGGTTCTGTGGATGTGGCTTGGTGGGCGTGATGTGGCTTGGTGGGCATGGCTTGGTGGGCGTGGCAGGGGAAGGATACTATAAAATCTCCATTCCCACCCCACTCCAGGGGAAGGATACTGCAAAATCGCCATTTCCTCCCAATCAGCTGGGACTTGGGAGGCAGAGAATAGATGGGGGCAGGGCCAGTCAGAATTTTTACTACTGGTTCTCCAAACTACTCAAAATTTCCACTACCAGTTCTTCAGAACTGGTCAGAACCTGCTGAAACCCACCTCTGGTCCCGAAAAGAAAACAAAATCATGAGAGGTAACAGTAAGGTTACAATAAGGTTACAGTAGCAAAATCTTACAAGTCAGAAAGTATTTCTCCCTTCCCTTCCCTTCCCTTCCCTTCCCTTCCCTTCCCTTCCCTTTACTTTCAGGAAAATTAGGAAGGATCCCTTCTGAGATGTTTTCTCTACTCCCATTCCTGATGTGGGTTGAAGTATCCCTTGTCTGACTGTTGTCCTGGCTGCAGCTCTTCCTTCTGTCTTTCAAAGTTATTCTCAAAGCCTATTACAGTAACTTTAACTTATATGGTTAGTCTAGTACTGGTCATCTGGATGTACACCCATTGTTACCTTGAATTGGACTCTGTTACAGATGGAAAACTGTAGAAAAAGATGACAACTCACCCAATGGACCTGCTCAACAGGATGGGCAGCTGAACAATTCCCATTTTTACAACCAACTGCAGAGTTGACCCTAGATTTAAGAAATCCTTTGGACCCTTCCCATGCTGTGATAATAATGATGTCACCATAAACATCCCTAAGCCGTTTTTATTTATTAAATTTCTAGATCATGTAAGTGATTCTGCATGGTTTACAACAAGATAAATATTTACTTTTCCTATAATGGAAATGTTTTAGTGCTAATCATTGAATGGCGATCAAGAAATCAGCAGGATAAGATCAGTAACAGGCACCGCCAAGCAGCTTTGACCTTCACAAGATCCAGAGAAGCTGGATGCTGATGCCAGCTAAATTTTCTGGATTTACATTGATAATGCAAAATGGTATTTTTTAAAGTTGGCAACTTTAAGATCTGTGGACCAACTCGCCACCATGTATGTTGTAACCCTGATGTTAAAATACTTCGCTGGATTAAAAAGTGAGTCTAAGTCAGAGGTGTTATTCAGCAGGTTCTGACCAGTTCTGGAGAACTGGTAGCAGAAATTTTGAGTAGTTCGGAGAACCGGTAAATACCATCTCTGACTGGTCCCGCCCCCATCTATTCTCTGCCTCCCGAATCCCTGCTGATTGGGAGGAAATGAGAATTTTGCAGTAATCTTTCACTGGAGTGGGGAGGGAATGGAGATTTTACAGTATACTTTCCCTGCCATGCCCACCAAGCCATGCCACGCCCACCATGCCACGCCCACAGAACCACTAGTAAATTTTTTTGAATCCCGCCACTGATCTAAGTGTTTGCTCTCTCACATATCCTTATTGACTTTTAAACTATGATCATCCAAACTGTATTACAGTTTAAGGAGGTATATGTTAATCCAGCTATTATCATTTGTAAACCATATTATATGGTTCAGCATACTGTACTGTGCAAATTTAGTAACATTTTATTATTAAAACATAGTTACACAAACCATAGTTTAGCACAATGTGGGAATCTAGCCACCAAGCAATTACCATGATGGTTCTAAGAAGATCTCACTTTTTTCCAGACATAAGTGTTTTCCACAAGTTAGCAAATTTTCAGGCCTGAAAGCCATGCTGAGAGTATATTTCAAACTAGAAGATCGTTGTCCTTATGCCTTGTTGCTATTTTATGAATGCACCAAATGATTTTTTAAAATACAAAGAAGTATCCCCCTCAAAATTTACACTTTTAAAAAAGTACATCACACTACAAAGGTTTGGATAATGTGTGTTATATACGGAGTCTTCTCGAAATGCGTGTGAGTACAATGTCCATGTTAGCTAAGAACAACTGAGTTTGTAACCCTATGATCTGGAGAAGGCACCAGATTAGGGAAAACTGATTTACAGGATTCTTGAGAATGGAAAACAACTTAAACAATTGTGCTGTTCTTTCTGATTAGAGGGCTAAGAGTACAGTAATAATAGGAAAAATAACAAAATCAGCAGGGCATAAAGCAGGCCCCTGACTTGAAGCAGAAGTATTGCTCCACTACACAATTGAATGGGTTTCCTGTGGCTGGCAATATAAGCTAGCATCTGGCAATGCAAGCCTGCGATAGGAAGAGAGAACTTCTCTGATAGAAGGGGGGAAAAAATAGAAACAACCACAAACAAGGAAGAACAGCTTTCTAAATCTTCTCTATGGCCTCTCTTAGAGGCTATCATGTCTTCCTCAGCTAATGAACCCAGAGCTGAGGCTTCATCGAAACCTATTTGAATAAAAAAATAAATTAGTTGGAATTTCTCCAAGCCATCAGACTAAAACAGAAACAAATTCTTTTTAATAGGAAAAGAAGGGGGTAGTGGGACTACTCAAAGTGAAAGCCGAATTTCTTTTTAAACCATGTAGATTGAACACTTTGGTTTTTGCTGTAAATCGGGCCAACCATATTGCTTTTCTAAAGGGTGATAAATATGAAAACAAGAAGTGAAACAGCACAGATACCTGCCATCCTTACAAACCAAGCAGCCCCTCTCTGGGGTTAACTTCACTGCCCAACCAACAGAAATCACCCTGCACTCTTAAGATAGATGTGTTTTGTTACATGGCTGCGTGTGCAGCCCAATGATACCAAGTCTGTTGAGAATCTCCTCGTTTGATGATTTAAGCACACAAAGGTCCACATTTCATTGCAATCTGATCTAATATTTAAGTCCCAGGCAAACTGCAACTGGGAGGAAGTGATAAAGAGAACTTCCTGCACAAAACTGCCTGAGATAACACTTTCCATCGGCTGTGAAAAAGAAAAAGAAAAAAAAAGAGCAAAGAAAAAAGACCCACAAATTGCCACAGAACTAAAAAGGAACTCTGTAATAGATGACCTCTTGTGCTTCACGTGGCTGTTGCAAAAGCTCAAGAGAATACATGTTATTTTCATTGGAAAAAGGAAGCGCCGTTCTCCTTTGACATATTGTAACCCACAAGCAAGGGACTGGAAACCGCCCTTCTCAAACATATGGATGCAAAAGTGGGAGGAAAGTGGTTTGACACATGGATTCAGCTAGCATTAAACAAATTCTAACTAACTTCCTGGACTAAAAAGAAAATGGGGGTGAGAAATTCCCCTCTAATAATGTCACCCTTGCTTTACAGAAGAGCATTTTGACAGTACTGGTCAACAAGCTAAAGTTAATGCTCTCTTAAGATGAGAATCAGTCAAAGAAAAAATAATAATTCAAGCCCTCCTTGTCTACAGATTGCAAAGAAGTAGAACACGGAACAAATAGTCCATATTACTGCTGGACTGGTGTTTTTTTTTAAACGTTCATAGAAAAGAGACACAAACTGAAGCCAATTAAACCCAGAGGGGGGTCAATTTTTCAAGATGGCGGACACAACCATGCAGTCAAAGTCACAACCTTTTTTTTTAAACGTGCATATGATTTGAATTGCATGGCTGTGGTTGCCATTTTGACTTTTGTTGTAACATACACCTCCTGGTGTTCCCTGTGATCAGTTAATTCAGTGGAGATTTTTTTTTCATTCTCTGCTACAGCCTGATGGAAAGTCTGTCGCTAAAGGAAAACTGAAAAAGGAAAAGACAAACAATGCTGATTAGTCAGATCAATAAATTGAAGCCCTAATGATCTAAAAGCAGCACCTTTTGATAATTGTGTGTTGCAGTTTGACAACCAAATTGCTTCTCAGTGGTCTTTTGCTTTTGAAAGCGAAAAGCCTATAAGAACTTTTAATAATGTCATATCTGGATAATATAATAGCTTTCTCCAAAGGGGTGTCAGGCACTAATTTCTAGATACAGAATGAAAGCTATTGTTCTACCTAACCTCTTAGGATTATTTGCTGATTGAAAAGTTTGCTTGAAATAGCTGTTATTTTTATTTTTATGTTTATGATTTATACATTGTTTTAATCATCCCCAATCGAATTTACAGGAATGTGTTAAAATTAACATTAAAAAAATTAACAAACTAAAAATAGCAATATCCCAATAACTGAGCAGTAACATTTTACAAGCTATGGGCCCAAAATCCAGTTATTCTATAGTCACTTTCCACTTCCCCAGCTGGCCTCAATTACAGTGGTGCAATGTCTAAACTTCCTTAAATAAATACTGTAATCAAATAGGTAGGTAAGGCTTTTCAAAAACTTAACGTCCCTATCTTGTTTTTCAAAATGGAAAAATAAAACTAAATTCAAACAGCAGAGAATTAGGTGATCTAAGGCACAGGTGTCAAATTCGATCACGTCATGTGATGTATCGCGACGTATCATGTTTTTTGCCGTAGCGGAGCCGGGGTGGGTGTGGCCTGTGCGTGATGCATCCGGCCCGCAGGCCGCCAGTTTGACAGGCCTGATTCTAAGGTGAATTGTTGGATGAATGTAACAAGTAATGGCCTCCTCCAAAAAAATTTTCAGTATTGTCATTGGTTACTAAGAAGGCCTATTAGTTGGCCATTCCAACTGAGAGGAGGCTCCCTTGCACATTCTTCTCCTTATTTACTAATTGTTTATCTCAATAATTCAGACATTCTGATGCCTGAAATAATGCAATCTATCCATTTATCGTTTTCCCTACTTAAGGGGAGTTTGGCCTGCAGTGAAATCATCACAATCAGGTTCGCTATTACTCAGAGAAAATTCCAAGCTTGTTTTTGCAGGAAATGTTGATGAGTTAATTCACAGGCCTTCCCAGTCGATAATACAATAGCACTTACTCACTTGGATTAAAATTAAAAGCACTTACACTAAGGGCAGTGGCAGTGAGAGCAACTGCAAAGGAAAGCTCTGTTTGCTTTACCATCTGTTGAACCGAGTTCAACTATCTGTGTGAAGCTCACAGTAGCTTTCCATTGCCTGTAAATACTCAAAAGTACCAAGGATAAGGAATGCATTTGGTTTATGAAAAAAATACAAATCAAGGAATAAACCCATGTAGTATTCTTAGTATGGATACAATTGGAAGGCCGTGTAATCTTATAATGGCTTTTGAGTGCTGTGTTTGACTGAATTGGACACTGCTTTCTTTGACTGCAAAACAACAATGCTGGTGAGGAGACAATATTAAGAGCAAGAGGTTTGGGAGCAGAAAGAGCCCTTTGCATCAGAAACATCTACTTAACCAAACAAATCCAGTTGAAGTCCCACTAAGACTTCAAAACAGCTCCACAAGCTTTTTTTACAGTAGAGAAGAAGAGTGTTGTGGTTTTAAATTAAGGAAGTGCATAAAAGGCCTTGCTTAGCCTTTCCTCGTGCTTCTTGTTACGTTAGTTATGTCACCTACAGGCCTGTGGTAAACCACATGCTTTGCATGCCTTAGGCCCCCAGTTACTATCTGTGGAATCTTCTGTTTAAAGGATGTCAGGTAAGAACAAGAAAGATCTTCAAAGATTAAGAAACAGAATTTGGGCTCATTAAATGCAAAAGTATCATTTTCAGAAGGCAGGTATCTTCATGGGTGCTACAAAGAAAAGCTCATGAGTTACTATGGTTGTTGTTTTTTTAATGGCGTGTTTTTACCGTTTTTTTAAGGAGGCACACTTGTTCTTTCTTCCTTTCAATTCCATCCTCACAAGGATTCTGGGAGGCATGCTCGGCTGAGAGATAGCAGCTGGGCTCACACATGCATGAGTCTGGAATCTGACTTGTTTGAACTCAAAATACTGGTGTCTTTTACAAACCAGGGTCTGGCAATCAGCGTCTTTTGGCAAAAACAGATAAATTGTGATTTATTCACTAACCTATTGTTAAACCAAGGCTTAATATCCTACATGAACCAGACTGGTGATTGAGTCAAAATCATCAAGTGAGTTTCCTGGCTGAGAGAGAATTTGAACTTAGATCTACTCATTCCTTGTGCAACATCTTAACCACTACATCAAGCAACATTTTCGATGACCTCGTGGTCTACCCTAATACTGAATGTGCTTTGAAGGATGTCAACAAAATAGCATATTTCATAAACAGTGGCACATAAAAACCTGAAACATCGAAAAGGAGAAAGAAAACCTTGTATACCAAGGTGATTATAATCGTGCAGTCCAGTCTTGAGACTTTTATAATAGCTTCCTTCCCACTCCTCTCTCTTTTGAATGCTCAACAGTTAACCATGCATGTCAAAACCCTCCAGCCTGTGAAACTAAATAAAACTAATAACAGAGCCCACAATTGACTTGCACATCCTTTAAAAAGCAGAACCACCTCCAGTGCTTAGGCACACAGAACTCAGGAAAGTTGTTCTGGTTGTAATTTGAGAAGATCTTCTTGACTGAACCCCTTGAAGGTTTCTGCACATGAAACTTCAAAAGTACTATTTAGAAATCACTGAGGTGATCCGGTGCTTTATGAAGGATTGTCTGTCATTTGCCTTGTATTATTCTTAACTGCCCCCACCTAAATAAATCTCCTTCAACACTACATTAGTATGAGCATGATAGTTCCTCAACAATGCAATTGACCTCTTTAATGGTTGCTCACAGAAGTACTAATGGACTCCTGAAGGCTTTTTTGCTTTTCTTTTTTAAAATCTTATCTCCACTCTGAATTTGTTTTGCAAATCCAGTGTCTGGAGTCATTTTTAAGTAGGCGTAGGTAAAATGACATTACAAACAAACAAAGGCCAGAGAGAGGGACATCTATATAAGAAAATTTCAGGTATAATTCTTTTCTGAATATATGTCTGGCAAGTTATCAATATCAAGTTTTGCTGAGAAGAATGGAAAAATCCATCAATTCCCCCCCCCCATTCTTAAACTGATTTCAATTTTACTTCTCTATAGATGCTAAATTAATGAGGAACAGCATTGTTATTAATAGATTTTCCATCAAAATTCCAAAGTTACTATGATATTCAAAGTTTAAACAGCTGCTGTCTTAAATCCCCCAAGACCGATATTTTATCTTAGGTGAAAAGGATCCAAGCTAACACTATTTTAGGTCATTGATGTTATCTGAAATCTTAATTAAAATTTTTATTGAGAGTGTCAAGAAAGCATAGCTACAGGAAGACATTTGGGCTACACCCATTTTCCAATATCAATCTATCAATAAGAAAATACTGTTTCTTATGTGGAGGATACCTTAACAGCTAGCCAAACCCTGGACCAGAACCATCTGCCATTTAGTGGTAGAATTTTATGAGCAGCATCTACCTCTTCTCCAACCATTAGAAATGAGATTTCTTTTTCTGTTATCATCTTGTGCCAGGAGAATCAAGCATACAATTAGCATGTTCCTGAAGGGCTGACTCCCTTCTGTTCTGGAGTTTGCAATTTGTGCCGATATGGAAGAAATTCACACTCTGATGGGAATGGATTTATTATTTATTTATTTCAATTGACCTATATGCCTGCCCATCTAACAAACATGACTCTGGGCAGCTAACTAAGTTTTAAAATGGTACACCTGGTGAAATAAGTGAAACTTAAAGATAAGGACAACAGTATACTATGGCAAACCAAAGTAATCAGCACCCATCTCACCTGCATTCAACTAACTTCCTGTCACTCCAAGGGGGCCTGGGGGGAAAAAACCCCAGATCTCAGCAGCTTTCAAAAACTGGGTTGGCACACAACTAATTTCAGGTGATAAGGTGATAGAAAACGCCCACTTCCTGGGTCCTATAAGAAGACACTCTCTAACTGATAGGTCTGAAGCATGCTCTTTCTACCAGATGTCATGGGATGGGAGAGGCAATCGGAAAAAAGACAGACCATCTAGTCAACCAACGCTATGCCATGAAAAGTTTTAGAGGTAACAGTTAGCATCTTGAATTGCACCTAGAGTAGAAGCCTATGGAGAATCAGTGCAGCTCTAAGAGAGCTAGTTTGATGTAGTGTTTAAGGTAGAAATGGTAGACCAAGAGTTTTAGTCCTACCTTAAGCCACAAAGCCAGTTGGGTGACCTTGGGCCAATTACTCTCAAGCCCAAGGAAGCACACAGCGGCAAACCACTTCTGAAATCTTGCCAAGAAAACTGCAGGCAGACACCAGGAATCAACACTTACTTGAAGGTGTGTGTCATGCATGTGCTTGCGTGCGCGCGCGCACACACATACACACACACAAAACATTCCAACTGGATTGCAGCAGTTTGTAGAGGTCAACATGACCAGGAGAACCATCAGCCAAATAGTCTTCATTCATACATATTTTGATTTAATCATATGTCCATCTTGATTAGTCATCATTTTCTATTAGATGTAATCCACAGACTCATCTATCTCATGTTGAAAACATTCATACATACCTGTTTTGTGCTATATTTCCAACTCTTCCAACTCTTTCTCTCTTTCTGCATGTTTTCTTCAATCTCAAATCTCGCCTGTTATCCTGTTATTATAATCACTATTATTATTACAATTGTGAGCAGAAATTTCTAACTGTTTTTGTAAACTGCATCAGTGGGAAACAAAAATACAAAACAGCAATCCACTTTTCAGATTGGGCGCAAAAAGATCAGTAAACACACATTATGGAAGTGAATGAATGATTTACTGTAAAATTCTTCTTAACCTGGCAGACTTGCTATGTTCTGGATAATCAATGAGTCAGTTGCGTGATATTAGAGAAAACAGTCCTGGGTAGAAGATTGGCTAGAAATAGCAAATATGTGTACATTGGGACAGTCTAGGACATTTTTACAGTTATCTAATCAGAATGAATTGCAATCATTCAAGTCAAACCTGAACTTTAGCCTCTATGAAAATGCAAGGACAGTCCACCTCTTCTCTTTTACACAGTTATTTCTTCTAAAATCAATTGCATTCCTTTTAAATGTGTAAAGGATTTTCCTCCCTACTTTTCCCCCCAAGTACTGTTTAACATACAGTGCTGGATAAACTGTAAAATACTATCCACAAATTGATTAAATGAAGTAGAGGTATTTTGTCTATGCAGCTGATAGAGAATTTGGTGGGGGTGAGGGGGAATTGCCCCTAAAATGTAATCAGTTGATATTTGTTAATTTATTTTTGGACCTTAGATTTTAATCAGATACAAACATTATTTGATTTTTTTAAAATGTTGGTGAAACAAAATTTTACTAACTTAACTTAAACATGCCTTTTCATGTGCTATTGCAAAGCCAGCTCCACTAAATTAAATCCCAAGTAAAAATCAGATTTATAGCCTTCGTTGATATTCTGTTAAGGACAATACAGCCACACAACTAGAACAGTTTCTCCTGTGATCAAAAGATTATACTGTAATATTCTCAGTTATAAATAGCGGGCTAAGATATACTCCTGTGTCATGGAGGGAAGAATACACACTGATGATGGTGCATCATAAAGAATGAAATAATTTCCATTTACAGGTTGTCCTCAACTTACAACAGTTCATTTAGTGACGATTCAAAGTTACAATGTCACTGAAAAAAGTGGCTTATGACCGTTTTTCACACTGATGACTATTGCAACAACCATGGTCACATGATCAACTGACTTATATTTATGACATATTATGTGTCCTTGGATCATATCATCACCTTTTGCAACCATCTGACAAGCAAAGTCAAAGAGGAAGCCAGATTCATTTAACAACCATTATTATTAACTTAATAACTGCAGCGATTCACTTAACAATTGTAGCAAGAAAGGTTGTAAAATGGGAAAAAATTCAGTTAAATAACTGTCTTGCTTAGCAATATAAATTTTGGGCTCAACTGTGGTCGTAAGTTGAGGACTACCTGTATACTCAAAGATCAAATATCTGAGACGTTCCATTTGGAATTGAACTGTTGATTTTAAAAGTTTATTCTGATATGCAATAAATGCTTTAATAATCAGTTATAAAATTGATTATTATATTTGCTTTCATTTTCTTTTTGGAGACTTCTTTGCTTATTGCTTCTTCGTTCTTTGTTGCTTTGTTGTTTGTTGCATTTTAGATCATCCGTTGATAATTCAAAAAAGATGGAATAAAATATTATTGTTCATCAATTGTCTGAAAAGGAAGTTAGCCAGTATTAGGCATTACTGTTTTTAGTCAGAGCTATGTGGAAAAAGTTACTACGCTATCAGTAAAACCTGGTGATCAAAGTTGTTATTACTATTTCAATATTTGTTATTTCTGAAGGCCTCATCCTGGCCAGTCATGCTGCCCTCTATTTCCTGTAATATATAATCCAATGGCAAAATAACTAGAATTGTAACTACTTGATATTTATCTTGCCCAATTCTAGTTATTTTGCCACTGGATTATATATTACAGGAAATTCCTGTTAAAATAGCAGGATTACTTGAAGTGCTTATGATAATGTGTTTCCAATGACAACTCAAACACCCATTATATGACGATCTAAATTATAGAATGAACAACATTTATATTTTTGAAAGCAACAGTCCTTGTGGTGTCTTATTTATTTCGAAAATGAATCTCACTAGCAGCTCTCAGGATAACATATATAAACATTCTAAAACAGCAAATCAAAGTAGAACTACAAAGCAACATATATTATGCACAGAGATAGAGACGGGGTGGGCTGCTAGGGGTTCACAGGGGTTCGGGAGAACCTCTAGCTAAGATTCTGTGCAGTTCGGAGAACTCCCAAATCCTACTCCTGGCTGGCCCTGCCCACCCCTCCCCTCCCCTCCCAGGAGTCCCCATGCAGTCCATTTTGGATGCAAGTAAGTGAATGGCACGTGCGGAGGCTCGGAGAGGGCAAAAAACGGGCCTGCCTGGGGAGGCCGTTTTCGCTCTCCTGGAGGCTCAAAGTAAGCCTCCGGAGCCCGGGGAAGGCAAAAACGCCCCTTCCCTGCCATGGTGTAGGAGGCCGACTAGACCACGCCCACCATGGCCACGCCCACCCAGCAACTGGGGAGAGAACCCCTTGCTAAAATTTTTGAAGCCAGAAGGGTGACAATGATCATAAATGTGATGAGAAATAATATTAGGACCCTTTATTAAGTGCCTTTATTTATTAAAGATTTTTTTAGCACAATAGATCTCTTTTTATCAATGGAACATCTTGCAAGCAGAGTAATATTCCTAATAACTGGAGAATCTTAAACTCTAGATTATTCAGAATGAACGGGGAAAAGATTTGACTCCCACTTGGTTTAAAATATAGTAGTAAAGATAAATTATCTCTCAATTCTTCTTTTTAAATTGTCTGCTGGAATGGAGAAAGTTTGAGATTTTTTTTTTTTAAAAAAGAAGTTTCTTCAGGTTTTTGCACCTAGCTCAAGAAGAAACCAGAACAAATCTAGGAACATGAAATCCACCTTTTCTTACAGGGGAACAATGCCATAAACAGTATTGGAAATACTGCTCGTATAGATAAAACTAATCAAATCAAAACCCAGTGAGTCAGTGCATCTTCACAGATATGCCTAAAATAAAAGAAAATAGGGTATACACATGTCAAGAAAGGCAAGGCAGAGATCACAACCACACAATTAAAGCTCACCTCTTTTAGTATATGTTGGCATGTTAAAAAGAGGTAGGGCTTTGAAGACACAGCCATCATCTTGACTTTAGTGTCCCTTTTTTAAAAAATATCAGAAAGTTTTCCTTCTGAAAAATGCATGTGAAGCAGTGGTGGCTTTCAAAAATTTTTACTACCGGTTCTGTGGGTGTAGCTTGGTGGCATGGCTTGATGGGTGTGGCTTGGTGGGCGTGGCAGGGGAAGGATACTGTAAAATCTCCATTCCCACCCCACTCCAGGGGAAGGTTACTGCAAAATCCCCATTTCCTCCCGATCAGCTGGGACTCAGGGGGCAGAGAATACATGGGAGCAGGGCCAGTCAGAGGTGGTATTTACCGGTTCTCCAAACTACTCAAAATTTCTGCTACCAGTTCTCCAGAACTTGTCAGAACCTGCTGAAACCCACCTCTGATGTGAAGGGTATTAAATAGATTTAAAATACGGTGACAATGTCTAAAAATGGACACCTTTCTCTCCCTGATCAAAAGTGAGAGGGAGGAGACATAGTTTCTACTATATTGTAAAAAGATAGGCCACAAGATGGATAATGTTATCAACTTTTAACAGTACATTAAGCATAGTAGAGTTAAGATGGGCATATTTTATTGCTTTCTTTAAAAATAAAACATAGAAAAGTACACCCCTGTTATATAGCAGTTGGATGTTCAATTTTGGTATTAAGATCCACGAGCGCTCTAAGGACTCCATCAAGGATTATGTTGCTCTGAGGTAAACACCTTCCTGAGCATTGTCTATGGAGATTTTCAGTCATCTTGATCATAGTTGTCCCAAAGGTATTTTTTCAAAAGGCAACTGGACTTTGATTTTCCTTGAAAACACTTCACTACTCATCCAAGAAGCTTCTTCAGTACTGACTGAATAGTGGAGGATGGAAAGATTTATATACCTTCCTAAGTAAATCTTCCATATAGAGGCAAGTTTGGTCTAATTGGGGGGGGGGTTCTGCCCAGGGGTGAAATGCTCCCAGTTCGATTGCCCGATCCGGTAGCAATGGTGGCGGGTGGTTCGGAGAACTGGTAGCAAAAATCCCTGTGCCCCCTCCCCCATGCCCAGCTGAGCCCAGCTGAGCCCCCCTGCCCAGCGATCATCAGAGGCTTTTTTTTAACTTTTAAAAGCATTTTTTCTACAACCTCTTCGGCCGAAAAAATGCTTTTAAAAGTAAAAAAAAAAGCCTCTGATGATCGCGCAGCTCAGCTGGGATTGTCAGAGGCTTTTAAAAGCATTTTTTCTACAACTTCTTCGGCCGAAGAGGTTGTAGGAAAAAAAATGCCTTTAAAAGCCTCTGACAATCCCAGCTGAGTTGTGTGATCATCAGAGGCTTTTAAAAGCATTTTTTTCTGCAACCTCTTAAGGTTGTAGAAAAAAATGCTTTTAAAAGTTATAAAAAAAAAGTTGGCCACACCCACCCAGTCACATTACCCCCCTCAAGCCACGCCCACAGAACCGGTAGTAACAAATGTTAGATTTCACCCCTGGTTTTGCCCTTGGCAGTTTTAAGACCTGTGGACTTTGAATTCCACAGATCTGAAAGTTGCACACCTCTGGTCTAGTGGTTAAGGCACCAGCCCAAAAAGCAGGAGACCATGAGTTCTAGTTCCAATTTAGCCATGAAGGATAAGGGTGACTTTGGGCCAGTCACTCAGTAAGCCCAATTCATGTCACGGGGTTGTGATTTTTGGGAAAATAGGAAGAGGACTGTGTGTTGGATATGTTTGCTGCCTTGAATTATTTGTAAAAATAATAGAGGCGGGATACAAATAAATAAATATAACTATGGGCTTTGTAAAATAGACATGGTAGATACTAAAAAGACAAAAATATAAGGTGGGTGATAAAATAGTTGGAGATCCTTCCCTCCCCTAATGCAGGAAGACCAGAGTTACCTAAAACGCAAATGCAGGCCATTACTCACCTCTGTGTCTGAGAGACATATTCAGTGAAGCATTAAGCTCTACATCTTCCACACTCTGACAAACATTGGTTAATTGACTAGCAGAAGCTGTGTTGAGTCAAATATTTAGTTTTGCATTAAATGTGTTTCCAACATTAGGACGCTTCCTCTTGATTAAAACAGCTAAAATGTGGCTTTTCTGCTCCATTTCTCACATCTCATTAATGCTTACCATCGACTCATTTTCTAACAACATTACAAATGTATTAGCAAACAGGCATAAAGAGGAACTAACCAAGACCCGCATGATTAATTCATATTTCTCCATTTGCAAAGAGTGTGCTAATATGGTATAAGTGAGGCTATTTGCAGACACTTGCCTGAGCTGTAAACAGTTAAGTCCTCTGATTGCTTAAATAAACAGACATCTAGGTTGAGAGATAAGTACTACCAAAGGACGCACTGTAGGTAATTTAATTTCAAGCTCATTAGGAGTTAAAAGGCGATCTGCTGCTTCATTTAAAGGCAATATTGGCAAAGCAATTATATCAGCATCATCCAATATGGTTCTGAATAACCTTTACTAGTACATAAAGTTTGTTAAAGATGAAAGACATTAGAGAGATGTTGCAGTATGTATTAAAAAAAAGGAAATAGGATGTCATAATACTTGGCCAAATATGTTTACAAGTACAAAACAACTGTATTCTCTGCTAGTTTCTACATACTATATAAAACATCCTGATTATGGCAGAAAAGAACTTCAAGTAGTCCTCAGTTAATAACCACTTGTTCAGTGACCATTCATAATCATGAAGCCACTGAACAAGTAATAGTTACAACCAATCATTGGAGTTCCCATTGTCCCAGCGCCTCCATGATCAAGTTATCACAATTTTGGACCTGGAATCCAGTTCACTCATATGATGGTTGCAGCGCCCCAATGATTGGTGTTTGTGACCTACCCTCCAGCTTCCTACAACAAAGTCAAGAGGGAAGCCAGCAAGGAAGATTGCAAGTCAGTTTGGTAAGTCTCCCACATCCGATAGCAGCTACCCTAAGCCCTGCTGCATTTGCACTATGTGGTGCCCCCTCTCATGAGATCCCACATCCTACAGCTGCCACACCCAAGCCCTGCCATGCTTATGCTGTGCCAGGCAACCATGCATGCCCAGCAATATTCACTTGCCTGCCTGCCTGCCTGCCTGCCTGCCTGCCTGCCTGCCAGCCAGACTGATTGCAAGCCATCTGGGATTTGCACCTTCCTGTTGGCTTCCCCACTGACTTTGATTGTTGGAAGCTGGCTAGAAGTTTCGATGAAGAGCCCATTAACTTCTTGCAAACTTCACTTAATGATGGCTATCAAGACTGCTGGGATTGTATTGGCTAAGGGATGCAATCAATGAGATTGTGTTTTGCAACCACATCGCTTAGCGACAAAATAGCAAACTATTCATCTAGAGCCTGGGTGTCAAACTCGCAGCATCACGTTGTTGTCACATGACGTATCACAATGTTTTTCCCCTTCACAGAGCTGGGGTGGGCATGGCCTGCATGTGACTCATCCAGCCCACAGGCTGCCAATTTGACACCCCTGATCTAGAGAGATTGTAGATACCCCTTCACTGTGTGTTGACTGTGTTGAAAATAATGTGGTACACACATTGACTTAAGCTATAATATGTTTGATTTTAGTCTCAAATCTAATTGAACCCAGATAGGCTTAATTCATATTTCATACTAAGCTCATCTTTGTACAACAAACTAAATCATGGGTTGTGAATATGATGTCTGATTATACAACAAGTTAAACGAAAACCAAATCAACCACCTTATGGCTTATAACAATAAGATGAGTAAGTAATCTGATACATCTGGAGATATATTTGTATGGAGGGGGGGTAGGGGGAGAACAGGAAGTCTTAGATAAAGTTACACTGACACTCCAAAAGAAATAAAATGGCCTCCCCTGCTCTCTTTCCAATGTCCTGGAACTTTTTCCAGAGGGATTTCATGGAAATAGAAACCATAAAAATAATATTCTTACTCAGCTCCAATTTAGATCAGTGGGACTGTACAATGAAATGTCTGTATTAATTAAAAGTTATCTATCCCAGCTTTCTTTCAACCTGTTATGGCCCTACTGGTGCCAAATCATTTGTGTTCACTTGATCTGTTGGTAGGATCCTTATCATATTTAGCTTTCACTCCCTGCATCAATACTGCAGATATCAATTAAAGAATACCTTACAGTAATGCTGTTATGAAGATTGCTGCAACAGGTGAAAGAAATATAGTCAATCTTGATCAATAACTTCACAGAATAATAAGCTTAAATGGAAGAGGTCAACCCAGGATAATGGACTAGGCTGAAAAGAAAAACAAAAAAACCCCACAGAGTGATACGCAGTAATAAACCTCTTTCATGTTATTGGCAAGAAAACTACACAGATTTGTTAATATTGTCTCAAGCAGTCAGGTTAGACTGAAACGTACTAGTCCTCAATTTATAACCATAATTGAGCCCAACTTTTCTATTGTTAAACAAAGCTGTTAAGTGAGTTTTGCTCCATTTTACAACTATTTTTGCCACAGTTGTTAAGCAAATCACTGCAGTTGTTCAGTGAATCCTGTGGTCATTAAGCAAATCTGGCTTCCCCCATTGACTTTGCTTGTCAGAAGCTGGCTGGGAAGGTTACAGTTGGTGATCAGAAGACCCGAGGGACATTGTGATTGTCATCAACACAAGTGAATTGCCCAGTACCCAAATTTTGATCATGTAAGTGTGGGGATGGTGGAATGGTCGTAAGTGTGAAAAACTGTCATAAGTCACTTTTTTCAGTGCTGTTGTAATTTCAAATAGTTACTAAATGGTTGTAAGTCGAGGAGTGCCCCCTTTTTTTTTTTTTACAATCAAGGCCTACTACCATAGATTAAAAGGGAATATAACATAACAACTCATTTGCTTCCTTTCTGGCTGGTAAACTGTGATCATTAGGAATATCCCACATGCTTAATGAGCAAAGCTGTTCTACTTGCAATTTACCATTAATCAAATAATTTTTTCAATGTGCTAAAAGATGTAACAACAAGGCACAGCTGTTTCAGCTAGAACAGTGTTTTAGCTAATGTTAAAGACTTAATGAGAGCGGTTTATTGAATAGCAAAGCTTTAAATAAAACCTCAACCTTCAGTTTAACAATCAACAGTTCTGTAATTAATGTAACCACCTTACCCCTTCCAGGTATCTGCCATCAACCCTCTTTGTGGGAAACCGTTGTCTAAGAAACCACTTCCTCCATGCTTTTAAACCAGCACACTGGGTTCATTTTGAAAGCATTTGTTCAATTAATCTGGTGTAATTTGCAAATAATGGAATGTAGATTTCACAAACAACTAAGGGAAATAAGACCTCAATCCACAAGGTGGTTAACATTTCTATTTAACCGTTCATTACATTGCTCCCTGGTGCAATTGACAAATAATTTTTCATCCTTTAGGCCAAGTGTTCTTAGATAAAGGCTGCAATATTGCCCAAACATTACACAAAGGCAAAGGTGCACCACTTTAACTGCAAAAAATAGTGACCATGCTGTCTAACTCAAGAGTATAATCTTAAATTGCCAAAATCATTTGTTGTTACTCACTGCACTGTTAATGGTCTAATCAATCAGATAGACTTACATTATTTTGTTCTTTTCTCCTGCTGATTAGGAATTAAGAAATATCAGTTCTTGCAGATAATGTTATCTATGCTGAACTTGACAAGTCTCACTCTGTAAAATCAAAGTAAAGAACACAGGAGTCTGCAAATTATTGACTATAGAAGTCAATGAAACAGTTATTAATAATGACATCACTTTATTCCATGTTTGCCCTCTTTCTTCTACCCTCAGAAGGCAGATAGACCCAAAGTAATATCTCCATTGTAAGCATCATGGAGTTCCAAACCATAAAGATTTACTCAGTGAAGAAAACAGAGGGCTGTAAGATCCCAGCTGATGGCTCTCCAAATTCTCTGAGAAAACATCTAGCATGAGCTGAATTTTTAATGATTGAAATCAAACCCACTTATGATTCTTCCTCACGGCCACCTTAAGGTAGATTCCTCCAGTTCCTGAGTCAGCAGAAAAGTATCCCAGGTTGACTAGCTCTTTTCCAACAGCCAAACTCTGTTTTGATTCAGTTGCAAGGCCAAGGAGTAGCACTGTCTTAAAAGTTGAACATGGAACAAATTAAAGACAGTGAATGGTGGATTCCCATGGTTGCTTTCTCCCTCCCCTAGATAGCATCCCTATCTATGGGGGAAACAACCATTAATCACTGTCCTTAGTATGTCTGGAGATGATTTGAGGCAATGGCAGGTAGATGACTGGGAAAAGTCATTTTAATTTGTTTTTAAATTATTGGGGTGTTTTAATCTGTCTGGGCCAAAATGATTTAATTTGATTTTATCTGGTTTTTAAATTTTTTGTATTTATGTATTTTATTGTTGGCTGTTCACCGCCCTGAGTCCTTCGGGAGTAGGGCGGTATACAAATCAAATAAACCATAAACCATAAACCAACCAAAAGGATACTGATACCGTACATTTCAAATTTCTCATGTGACAGGACAGTAGGATAAATATGACATTCAGATTATAGGTCTATCTGTCTTTTGGAAGATCGGTATTTCTGTATCCCCATGTATCCCAGTTGAGAGGTCTGTGAGACATAGGAGAGAAGGGTAAGGTCAGCATGACGTCCTATGGCATATCCAGAAAGCTCCATTCCATACCTACCACCCAGGATAGCTTTACTGGTCTCAGAAGACTAGTGTGCCTATACTCAGAAAGATTTAATGTGACCATTTACAGAGCAAAAAGCTTCTGAGGAGTTTTCTGGTTGTCTTTTTATGCCATAGGACCTACCCCTTGACTGAACTTGAAATTTATGGCACAGATTAAAAAAAGAAACTAACAGAACTCTTGTCAGTTTCACCTCAGTTCTCAATTCTCAAAGTTATTAAGAGCTGCAAGAGAATGGCATTGTTGGCAGAAGTGTTGTAGTACCCAGAAGTATCACATAGAGTACACAAAACAACGTTGGAGTAGGCAAATCACCCATCACCCATCTCCTCCCACTTGTGACTGTTGCTTGTATCCTTAGATTTATATTGATTGTTTCCTAGTATGATTTGATTGCTTATTTGTACCTTATGACTATCTTTCAGTGTTGTACCTTATGATTCTTGACGAATGTATCTTTTTTTTTTATGTACACTGAGACCATATGCACCAAAGACAAATTCCTTGTGTGTCCAATTACACTTGGCCAATAAAGAATTCTATTCTATTCTATTCTATTCTATTCTATTCTATTCTATTCTATTCTATTCTATTCTATTCTATTCTATTCTATTCTATTCTATTATTCCATTCCATTCCATTCCATTCCATTCAAATGCCCACACATACACTGAAAATATTAGAAACAATAGAAAGCACTGCCGTTGTTGGCAGAAGCAATGGAAAACCCATAATGCACTCATTTGGGACAGATTCAATAACACACAGCTGACAGAACCTAGCTGTTTCCTGGTTTAAATCAACCTTCCGCACAAAGGTCTACCCTCTTTGAAATGGCCACTAAACATGACTTTTAAAACAGGACTAACACTTCTCCAGAAGAATGCTAGAGCCATACATATTAAGAATCTGTGTGATATCTGAATGTTGCTCTATTCAACTGAAGTCATGGCTTTAGAATGTAGTGGCCAGCAATAGAGGGGAAGTATGACTACAGCAACCAAAAATGGTCAAAGGAAGCTGGACAGATCCCAGCCCTTGACTATGTCATTGCCAATATTAACAATGAGATGTTAGTGTTTCTATAGCAATATTTGTATTAGAAGAATTAAAGATATGTGTAAGCTGCCTCCATGATAATGGGAGATATGACAAAGCCTGTGCCCTAAGAATGCTCCTTCCAAAAATGATTAGTGGGGCATCTTTGTGCCACAATTAGTAAGCTGTGAGAATGAGACCTTAGAATGATTGCTGATGATGATGATTCACTTTGAGTTGAGTCTTTTTGTTTGGTATAATAAAGGAATGAAATGGGGGAAAGAGGCTAATAAACTTCCTAAATCCTGAATTCCTTGGGGTTGCTCCCTATCATCTCCCCCACGATACTCTTTTCCACCCCAATTTACCTTGCCTTTTTGGAGGGCAAGTCCTCTTAACAAATAATTGGACTGCAGCAAGCATCCAACAATATTAATTTTAAATAATTTTTAATAAGCCTATGTGGAGTCCAAAGGGATTTTTGGAAATACAATTTTTGCTGGGGTGGCAGACTGCTGCCTTACTCTGCCAAATGCCTTTTTCCATTAAAAAAATAAATAAAAATAGGCAAGGCAGGAAGCCTGAAAGTGCTCACATGTACCATGGTGAGGATATCTGCAACAATAGATATCAAGAGATACCATGGTGAAGACTCCCTGTAGTAAACCCTCCTAGTCAAATCTTGTTGCCATATTTTAAACTAACTGCAGTTCTAAATTGTCATCACGTGTTTCAGCATAATACATTGCAATATAGACAATAGCCTTCTCTGAGTTGGATTTAAAAACTGTTATTAGCTAAGACTTTCTAATATCAAAGCGAGTTTTACCAGTCTTAGGCAAGATGCATGGATGATAACTAAAACATTGATTCCAAATCCCAAGTTGGGGAATAAAACAACTCCACAATAGGTTAATAGGTTAATTAGTACTTCACTGCTTTCCTTGGTCTAAGAGTTTAGAACAGAAGTGGACTTGTTTTTTATAAGCTACAATCAAACCACTGTAGTATTGATGTAGATGCTGAATTGCAATAAAAATGAGGAACCCACAAGCTGTTTTGACTTAAAATGTCCATATATAGTTTACTTATATGTGCCTATTGAGAAATCAAACTTTTCACATGTTAAAGATGGCCTGGATGAAATTCATTCTAATTTTTCCATTGACCTTCAAATTCCATGCCTGGCATTTGGATCTGGCTGAATTGTTAGACACTGTTTACAGTTTTCAAAAGTGTTGTTTAAGGAGTCAAAGTACACTATCCAAAAAAATCAATATCCTATTAGGCTAGAAAGAGTTCTGACTATCAAAGGACAATGAACCTAATGGCTAAAAATATAAGTACCTGACCCAGAAGATTAATCACACACTGTCAAACAGAAATTGGTGCAATTCTTCCAATCATTAACATTTCGCTTACAAAAATGTTCTTTCGTGTTTGTTTTTCTGCCAAATGATAATCGTTTTCAAGTTGAATCTCCTGATTAAATATGTTTCACAACAAGATGGGAAGTATAACCCTAAGGACTGTCAATGACAATTCAATCAAAATGCAACAGCATGCACCCCTAAGAAAGCAAAGCAGAGCATTAAGAAAAATAGATGATGATTAGGTGCAGAACTGGAATTCCAGATCTTCTAGTTTGAATGACTGCAGAAGATTAACTCACATTAAAATCAATAGATTCAGTAAGATTAAATCTCTTTCATACGTTTTGTTAGAAACAGTAGAGTCAGGCTGGGACCTACATGTGACTTGTTATACAGTAGAAATGAACAAAAAAATAAACCAGAGATGGGATGCTGCTTAACTAGAATTCCCAAATCTAATACTATTAGTCTTAGGCTGAGGTGACTGAGAATTGTCATTCATTTGTGATTAGAGGCCAAATTTTCACCCAGCCTCATATTATAAATACACGTAGTCCTCAACTTACAACCATAACTCAACCCAAAATTTCTGTTGTTAAGTGAGACATTTGTTAAGTGAGTTTTGCCCCATTTTACGACCTTTCTTGCCATAGTTGTTAAGTAAATCATTGCAGTTGATATGTTAGTAACATGGTTGTTAAATGAATCTGGCTTCCCCCTTGACTTTGCTTGTCAGAAGGTTGAAAAAGGTGATCACATGACCTTGGGACACAGCAATGGTCACAAGTATGAACCAGTTGCCAAACATCTGAATTTTGATCGCATGATCAAGGGGCTGCTACAAAGGTCATAAGTGTGAAAAACGGTCATAAGTCACTTTTTTCCGTGCCGTTGTAACTTTGAATGATCACTAAATGACCAAATGACCAATGACTGTTGTAAGTCAAGGATTGCCTATATATTGGAACTAGATCTTTCATACTTATTTATATGATAAATGTTTATCATATTAATTATGTTCATATTAAAATGCTTATTTTTAAAAATATTTCCAGACGCTTGGGGAGCAAGAAGCATTGACTTATAAAGAAGGATGGCCCAAAGCATGGATTATTATGACAATGTGACAGCTCACATTCCAAACTCAAAAAAGAGGGGGAAAGTCCTTTATTTTTTTAAAACACAGATTTAATCATTCTTGTATATAATGAGAAGTAGGTTAGTTATCTTTATAGAGATGGTTTAGTGGGGAGGCAGAGCTATAGAAGAGATGGTTTAGTGGGGAGGCAGAGCTATAAAAGAGATGGTTTAGTGGGGAGGTAGAGCTATAATAGGGGTCTTTTCATGAAAGTACAGGATTCTGGATCACATAGCAACTGAATGCTCCCTCCTAGCAGGAGTTCATGTTGTATGCATGGATGCTTAACAAAGAGGCTAAATCATATATCATATGATGTTGGAGGCAGCATGAACCTATTTCTAGTTTGTGGGTTGATGCCTTCTAAACTGTGAGTTGAATAGAAGTTGTGAAAGTCAACTGTACTTCCTTGCCAGTTACTTTCCATATCTGTACCCAACTCAATTCATTGCCTTGTCTAGTTCATTATTAGTCTCTGTGTTGAATATGCTTGCAAGTTCAATTCAAGGATATCTATTTCTCATTATCATTACATATCAATTAAAAGAATTATCTCTAAGACTAGAACTCTGTATAACTGCAAAAATTAGAGTAGGGATTTTGATAGTTGCAAGACCATCACTTCTTATATGCAGAATTCAATCGATCAATGGAATAGCTTCCTCCTGGAGTTGTGTGTGCTTCATCACTGGAGGTTTTCAAAAATAGGACAACCATTTGGCTGGGATGATATAAGCTTTCTTCCTTGAGCAGGGGATTGGACTGGAAGACCTCCCAGGTCCCTTCCAGCCCCATGATTCTGTACTTAAGGGGCTCTTCAGTTTGCAACCTTATTCAAAAGAAAAACATAATTCCAAAAAGATAGGTTTATTTCTTCTCCATAAAACTTTATCTGAGGAAGGTAGGAGGAAATGCTAAAAAATGCTAATATTATTTACTCTGCATGGAAATGTTACATCACTATTACTAAGAATTACAAAAATACCCATTAGAAAGGAAGGAGGAGGAGGAGGAGGATGTTTCCAGACAGGTTTTCTATTGTGCAAATGCATTGCCATATTCATGGAATTTGGCTTGGAAATTGAATGCCAGTTTCTTATATTAGTGATTTCCCCATATTTCCTACCATCCTGAATAAAAATGAAGCAAACATGGAATAGCTTTGTTATGCAAAAGCTACTGGTTGGGACACGCCCCCATGTGGCTTTGCCAATTCCTGGGAAGTAAATTGTTTGGACAGACTGTTGATCTTGTAACTTTTTTCAATTTAAAACATGGATTCAATTTGCTTTGACTCTTTCTATACCTATAGAACATCATAATAATATAAGCATGGCTGTGTATTTATGTTATGAGTCTAGAGCAGGGGTGTCAAACTCCCAGCCTAGGGCTGGATGCGTCACAAGCACACCCACACCCAGTTTAGCAAAGGGGGAAAAAGTCATGATGTCAGGTTTCGAAGCTATCTCAAAATAAATTCATTTGATACATCACGTGACGACAACGTGACGACACAAGTTTGACACCCCTGGGCTAGAGCTTGCAGAGAACTTTCAGCTAATTAGTACTTGCTGCTTTTTGGCTAATATTTGAGCAGATAAAACTCTCAGCTAATCAATGATCACTTACTATCCTTTTAAACTGGCAGATAAACGAGTCCCTTATCTAGCAACAGGCATATTGTTCCTACAAAAAAAAAAAAAAACCCACTAAAAATCTTTTCGTTTTTCACAAGCAGAATATAAAAGAAACGATTAAAAATCCTCCTCTCCTATTCCTCATGTATTTTGGAGGGGGGAATCCCAATTTGAAGGAAGCAGAGTGGTGGAAAGTCAACTGTTAGCATAATTAAATGCATTAAAACCACCTCTTGACCAGGTCATCATACTGGAAGTTCAAAACAGAGATGTGAGCAAGACAAGAACTCCCTGGAATAGGAGCTCTTAGCCACCCATGAAGCATAAGAGGAGTACACTGCTGTTTTGTCTCATTTGCTGGGCTGAATACATTAAAAAACCTGGTATAATGATACATTGGGGTTGCACAGTCCCAATAATGAACAGTGAGAGTGTTGGATGTCATAAATCATATGATCCATTCCAAGAGTGCATCTTTACATAGCCTCACTTGGAAATGCATCCCATAGATCTCTGTCAATTGGGTCCAGAATTTCCATTGCTAAGCAAAGAAATCAAGTGAATTAAATTAGAATGTTAAATTTAGTAGCTGGAACAGTAAAGTGTACAACGGGCCAAAACACTCAATTGTAGTTGATTGATTGGAGAGTGCTGGCTCATGCATGAGGCAATCTACGCTGTGATTGGTTGCTGTGGGTGTAAAGGGCGGGGTTCCCTTTTTTCCCGCCTTTTTCTTCTGCGCACTCTGTATGTTGTTTGATTTACCTCATGATGTTCCTGACTATCTTGTCTGCTGTAAATAAAAACGTTAAATATTTTTATTTATATAAAACGACAAGTTTGTGTCAGTGTCTCCGACTTCATTTGGACACTTGCTGCACAACTCCTTGACAGAATCACACCTGATTTTGACCTTTTTTTTTTTTTGCCATGGTCGTTAAGGGAATCACTGCAACTGTTTAAGTGAATCAGGCAGTCCTTAAGTGAATCCAGGCTCACCCATTGACTTTGTTGGAAGCCAGCTGAAAAAGTCACTAATGATGGTCACGTGACCCTGGGATGCTGCAACCATTATAAATAATTGCTAGTTGCCAAGTACACAAATTATAGGGATGTTGTGATGGTTGTCTTTTTTTTTTCCAGTGCCATTGTAACTTCAAATGGTCTATACTGCAGAATTGACATGCATTGCTGACCAGGATTATTGAGAGACCTTTTCATACAGTAAAAGTAACCTTTCCAGAAAAGCACCACCTTTCTAAGAAACATGTCCTTATCTAGAGCAAGTCCCATAATCCCTTGCCATCGAGTCTAGGAATTAGGAAGCTGGTTATCTAACATTTTTGTGGGGCACTAAGTCGACAAAGGCTATCATGGATGTTTCTTCCTCCTGTACATTTCCAGTTAAATATTCTCACATTGTAACATTTGTCATGCATGTCTCCTCTCTCTTAAGGTTTTCTCCCAAATACAATAGTGTTTCGGGAAAAAATGGTCTTCTTACAAACTTTTGAAAACATGGACTTAAAGAAATGTTAAATGCTAAATTAAAGAAGGTTCTTGTATTGTAATCTCTATTGTGGTCTGTCCAGATGTTTTTGAAGACCACTGAATTAAGGAAGAGAGCCTGTTTGGTTAAAAGTACCAGAAGAAACTGGAAGAGCTGGGTTCTAGTTCTGCCTTGCATGAAGTGATCTGGATACTTTTGAGCCAGCCACTTTCTATCTGCCCTAGGAATGAAACAAGGGCAAACCACTTTTTAAAATAAGTCCCTGAGAAAACTGCAGGGACTAATCCATCCAGTCACCAAAAGAAAACAATGATTTGACTGCACACGCACACACACACACAATTGAGGAATGTTGATTTACCGAGCCCAAAGTTTGCCATCTCTAAATTTTCAAAGTGTTCTAACCTTTAGTACTTATAAGGAGTTAAACTAGGAGGACCAGAAACTTGTGCTAGTATTTGTGCTACACATACATACAGTAATACATACTTTCTTTTAAATATATTTGGAAGTAATCTATTACAAATAATCCATGAAATATGTGGCTGGTTATTTAAACAATATTACTAACTGCCTGGGATGGGCACTGGCCAAGTTTTATTTCACAAGTAAATCCAAAAGTCTCCAATATTATAATTTTCTGTGATTAAACATAAAAATGAAACAATTACACAACAAAAATAGCAGCAGGAAGGATAAAAATACAGTATCTATCATCCTACTCTTTGGCTATGGTCATATAACTAAATTTCTGTAGCAAGTTAAAAGAGTAAATGCATTGTAAAATTACTCCCTATTGCAAGTGGTCCTTTAAGATGAAAGCACAGGTGGTCAAAAGTCTTGATGTCATGGATAGCACATCTTTGAGCAAATGATGCGAATTATGTCTTGTGCATCATTTGTCTGATAAGATTGTGATGCACACAAAGTCCCTTGCCACCTGCAACTGCCCACAGTTGCAAGATTTAATTCATCTTTCATTAATCAACACGTTCTTGGTTTGCAGAAATTAGAATGTCAAGTTTATTTCCAATTCCAGTTCTTGCAGACCAACAATTGTGGCTACTCTAAATCTGAACACACATGGCCTCGGATAAATAGGGGTTACCAGAGAGCAGAAGAATATGACAGTGTGCACAGTAACTTTGGTTTCTTGCCCATACCTTTGGTTCTGCATAATAGGTTATGATAGATCCCCTTCTATGATTTTATTTATTGTACAACAGGTACAAAGACACAACATAGATTTTTTTCATGTAACAGGCAACCTCCCCCCACTCCCTTCTAGCACTGATGTTGTTACTTAATTTGATAATGAAACTAGGAAAGAAAAAGCACCAAGCTCAGAGAACACCAAGGATCCCACAGTTCAACCCTGAGCTATAAATATTCTCATCTATCAGTAAAACAAGACTGATTTTTTTACCAGTGTTTAGGCAGCTGTAATATTTGGGATAGGGAGGATGTGTACTCCTGAGTTAAGCCATGAATAAGCAGCGGGCAATGAGACACACTCAGCTGCTCAACTTTTTGGATGACTGCAGGACATTGACCAGTAACAATATTATTTTTTTCAGCCCTTTTTGATTGTTAGGAGGGTTGTTTAAAGATGGGAATATTGAACAGAGAAATTTGAAAATCAAACTATTCTTGCTCTTAAAACCTCCTGAAACAAAAGAATGGCCTGTTTTTATCCAATTGGTGGAGTGGGGGGGAATAAGGATAGGAATGGCAACCTCTGGAAGCCAATGTACTCTTATTTCTATTTTTTTGTTCATTTATTTATATCCTGTCTTTATTATTTTTACAAACAACTCAAGGCAGCAAACATATCCATGCTGGCTTTCATGGCTAAGGCTGGGCTTAAACTCACAATCTCTTGCTTTGTAACCTGGTACTGTATCTTAACCACTAGATCAAAATGGCTCTAGAAATCTTGTTTCTAGCTTCTGCTACCCTCACTTCCTCAAAACTATGTCACCCAAGTTTGGCAGCAAAATAATCTAATCAGAATATTTAATAGATTGGAACTTTTTAATGGGGAAAATGAATACAAGTTTGCTTCCTACTTTATTCACATCCTATATTTTGGGGAAGGGAAAACTGAACCACTGAAAACTCCTACTCTGCCATATTTCAGCAACCTCAAGATATTAAGAAGTTACAAAAAGAGTGTTAGGCCACCCACATGGAATGAACCACGTGGTGGCCAGTTTCAGGATGCAGGTTTTCTTGGCCATAGAAATATACTTTAAAAACCGTGGTACAAGCAACTCACCAAGTCAGCAAACTCTGGTTCCAGGGCCATATGCAATCATTTTGCAGTCCCCTCAGATCAAGATGCCAGAATTCATTGGCATAATTACCACTGTATACTGTAGATCATGTTTTATGGCTGAACAGTATGACTTGGTATTAGACAAACCCTAAATGCATTTGCTGAAAATTTCTTTTCAGCATCTTATATCCATCAGATAGTTTCATAATCGTCAACTAGGTAAGGATTTTGCTTGTGGCCTGGTTGGAAATCCATCACTATTGGGCAGAAGTTGAAAAATCGTTCCAGAAGAAGTGCATGGCAAATTATTTCAGTAAGATTACCTACGAACCTTCATGGGTGCAGTTAGCAAGATAAAGCTTAAATTGAGGATGCCTTCTTTTTGAGCCAGGCTCTTTAAAATGCAGAGCAAATAGGTGCAAGCAAAAGAAAGGCAATAGACTATCACATTTAGAAAGACAATCTCATTAAAGTTTTTGTGTAGGCATTTCTTAGCGTACATGGCTTCTCTGGACTCTCAGAATGTAATGTGTAGGCAAGCTTTACTTAAACACAACAGATCCTTATATAAAAATAGTTAGCAAAACATAAAGGGCAAGTAACCAAATCCATTAGTTTTGTTTTAGTCTCCATCTTTAAGAGCATACATATAAACATATGTACTCATACATATAACATTTTAAAAATGTATTAAAATAAATGAAATATATACTGAATATTTTTAAAAATAGCCTTCAATTTTATATACATCTGGGACATAAATCCCACTGAATTAATGGGGCTTATATTTAAATGGACATGTAATAGTGTTAGTTGTAAAGACAAAGACCTGCTTGGAGGTGCATAGTAATATTTCCATTGTGCTGTCCTCTGCAGCCTTCATTAATCTGGTTCCCATTCAGATGGATTGGGCTATAGAAGTGGTTTGGGAACAGATATAGCTGTAGCCCAACACATCTGGAGGGTAACAGTTTGAAAAAAACAAAGTTAGTGTCTATAGGTATCTGGTAAATATTTATGGAGATTCTCAATCATCCAGGTCACAGTTGTCCCAAAGGTGCTTTTTCAAAAGGCAACTGGACTTTGTTTTTTCTTTAAAATGTTTCACTTCTCATTCACGAAGCTTCTTCGTTCTGATCTGTTGGTCTCTGGTATTCTTTAGCCATTGTTTACTGAAATCATACAACAAGTAAACTCTGCTAAATAAACCACACTGGCTGTGTCAATGTAAGATTCTAAGCCACAAAGAATGGGAACCCAGCCAGGATTTTGAACATGCTCTAATGATCTACATCATACACAACATTATAGTTGACTTATAGATCACACTAAGCTAAAAGAAAACAAACTACATAACATCTTAGTGAATAAGGCCTTTTTAGGATTCTTCCTTGTTCTAGGATACTGTACACAGGTAGAATCATTTCACACAATCTGGATTCATAATTCATTCAAAGGCATGGTTTTAGGCATGGGTTCTTGAATAGGCTATAGTAGTTGGATTAAAAAACAGACCACAAACTAGGATCTACAAACCAAAAATCTATATTATGACTAAACATGATAAGTGAATGTATAACCATAGTTTCTCCCTTCCGACCTTGGACTAGTGAGCATGGTTAGTATAGGCCAATATCAAGTTCCTTAGACTGTTCATATCTCAAATCAACCCAAAATAAAGTTCCTTTTCATTTTCCTACTATTATTTGTATTATTTAAGACCTTGCTACACACCTAATAAATGTCTCATACATTATTTTCCATACCTCAGGAAAGGTTATTTTAATGGAATATGTACTTTCATGAAGGATACTCTTATGACCCATGCAAAACTGATTTCATTCTGCATACTATTACATTTGTGAGATCTCTGCAAAAGGATGCATCCAAAGAACTAAAATTTTCCTTGAGACATCAGAAAATTCCTTTTTCGTGTTGTTCCCTGTTGTAATTGTTCTTTTTTCTCCCTGTGGTCTAAGGATCTTGATGTTTAAATTCATGGAGGAGAATGCAGCATTCTGGGCTAGGATACAAAATCAATCCCAGTACAAATAGAGGAACGCAAATATAGGATTCCCTTCCAGTCATGAAAGGATCTACTCCTTTATCAAATGGATTGTCTCGACAAACACAATGACAATTATTTACAGAGTTTGTTATTCCTTCCCTCTTTCTCCATCCAACTGAAAGAGAAGAGAAAACCCCTTTTTTTTAGCACTGATTGTTTTTGTCAAGCCAGTTCCTCTTAAAGTGCAAATAGAGGGAAAGTCCATCTTCAAGTGCTACAGATGGGGACCGTTGAAATAGCCTTTGTCTCCCTCAATGTCCACCTCTTGATCTGAATCATCTGAGATGTCCGAATCCAACTCTTCTTGGGAGACAGGTGAAGGGGTATATTGTGGCCTACGTGGAGAAACTCCCTTATCCATCTCAGGACTCAAGCAATTTTCTTGTTTGGAAGTCTGAAGACTTTCTCCACTTTCTGACTCTTTTTTGTTGGGTTGAGGGGTCTCCTGAGAACAAACACAGAAGTCATGGAATCAAGACTATTTGGTGAGAAAACAACTAGTTTGGAAAATATTGGACATTTCAAGCTTCCTTTGGACATTACAGAAATCTAGTTTTCTGAAAACCTAGTTCTGCCAACTGGCTTAGGACAGTCCCATTCTGGAGGCAGTTATAAGATTAGGAGAATATCTTACCTCTACCCCATTTATATATTAGTCCTTTTTATTCAATTTGTTGTTAATTTTAATGTTTTAAGTTTTAACTATGTTATTAACATTCCAATTTGTTACCCTGTAATTTATGAGATTTTAATCCGCTTAGACTCGCTTGATAGTGAGTAAAATAAAAAATTAAGTGAGCCACTCACTCTTTAATAAAAATAGTAGCTAGACATTAGGGTAAAATAGTAGCTAGACATTAGGCTAGACGTCAGCAACATCTTCCTGACCTTGGCTCAGCTCAGAAATCTAAGCAGAATTAGACCTGTTAATATCTGTATGAGAAAACACTAAGAAACCTATAGCACTATAAATCAAACTGGGATTTGGAAATAATGACTGAGGTGAATTGTTAAAGGTAAAAGGGTGAAAGGTAATCCATAAAAATTAGGCAAATTACATTTTAGGTTGGTTCTGCTCCATGGGAAATCAAGTAGACATATAGTTTCAAAGTTAGGAAGCTGCATCTTAATTAAAGTGTGAATCCCAAAATGAAATCATACCAATGTTGTATAATGTGCTTGGTTTGGTTTCGATTAAACATTATCTGTGCATAACTCTTCTAGTTGCAAAGTTCATTTTTCAGCTTATCACAATGTGTGAACTATGATTCACTTATCAATGCATGGTTAAAACAAGACATCATGGCCGAGGATAATGTGTGAACCCAGGAAATGTGTTCATCAGGAGTTTAATTTGATTAGGATTCAATAACTGCATGTGAACAGAGGGCATGTACCGCTTAGCACAAGAAACTGTCAACAATATCTAAACATGCCACAACTTTTGTAAAAACAAACATGTTGCTGTGATTCAGGAGCTTTTCAAATGTAATGTTTCGGAATGTCACTTGTCCTCTTAAGTAAGCTGAAATAATTAAGCACTCCCTATGATTCTGATCTCTCTAATTAAAATACAGGAATCTGGGGACAGCTAGTAAGATTGAGGAGCAGGAAACATTACACTTACCTGCTTTAAACGCCTCCATTTTGCTCGCCGGTTTTGGAACCATGTTTTAACCTAATTGGGGGGGGGAGAAAAAAGTTTACATGAGAGAAAATTATGAGGGAAAAACCCCTCTAAAAAGTACAATCCAATACACACTTATCTGCTATGGATAGGCCTGAGATACTCATCAGGAACTGCAATACTGTAAATGCCTACTCAAAAACTAGATATTTTTAATAGTATCAGAGTAAGGAAGGAACCTAATTCAAATGTGACTTCTGATTTAACCTGTCTACAGGAAGTTCTCCCTGTTAAGTGAAACACGCCTATAGTATTTAACAACCTGAGAAGTGGAGCCACTGTCTTGTTTTTTCAGGCCCCTGAAAGGGAAGATTTGAGAGCAATGACATCCACTTAAAAGTCTCTTTACCCCATCCCCTTCCTGTTCCCAAATTCAGAGACTTTCTCAAGCAAGAAAAAAAGAGCCTATCAGAATGACAGAGACATCTAACTGTATTGATCCTGCACAGAGAGGGCACAGCTATGTTCCAAATAATAAACGCACATCAATTTGCTTTTATGAGGCCTGCAGAGGAGATTAGTGGGTAGGATTTGTGGAATTTGGAAATAATTCTTCTGATACTTAATTTTCAAATGAACAACCTGTGGATTGAATGTAATCCATAGTGGAACCTCTCCACATTTTTCTGATTCACACCTTATCAGTTTAAAAAAAAAAATAGCACACACCTCAACATATGTATGCTTATTTATAAATTAAATATTACTATACTAACATATACATACATACCAATTACATTATATTTGGCATATTGTTTATACTTAATATAAATTATTTGTACAGCTTAACTTCTTTCTTTAGATGTGCTTTAAATCTGCAGTTCTCAAAGTATAGTCTGGGGACCCCATTTCAAGGATCCTCAAAGTCAAACAAATATTTGTTTTAATACAGTACATATTGATTGATGTAACCCACATAAATCAATGTCTGCAATAGTTTAAGAACGTATACGGGTCCCCAGCGACCAAAATGTTTGAGAACTCACTGCTTTAAATAAAATATAATCAGGCATTGTCATATTTTTTTCCCACACTTCAGGATATTGTATCGGTAGTCCTCGATTTACAACAGTTCATTTAGTGACCAAAGTTACAACGGCACTGAAAAAAGTGACTTATGACTGTTTTTCACACTTATGACTGCTGCAGCATCCCCATGGTCACGTGATTTATATTAGGACGCTTGACAACCGATCCCCTTTTGCTACCTTCTGACCAGCAAAGTCAATGGGGAAGCCAGATTCACTTAACCACCATGTTCCTAGTTTAATATTAGCAGTGATTTGCTTTAACAAACTTGGCCAGAAAAGTCTTAAAATGGGGCAAAACTCACATTAACAAATTTTTCACTTAGCAAGATAAATTCTGGGCTCCATCGCGGTCGTTAAGTCGAGGACTACCTGTATTGTGCAGCCCTGTAACTGGTGCATCCCACTTTGGAGCCTGTTGCCTCCAAAGGGTTCAAGGTTTTGGAGACCCAGCGACTTCCACCAGCCTCCATTCTTAAGGCAAAGCAAACCAAAGGCGGCTCTTCGCGGGAAAAGGAGCCTTCTACTAACTTGGCTGCCTCCGCCGGCGAAGTCCGTTTCACCACCACCCCCGAATTCAGTTTTGGCGGGAAACGTTTTTGGCGGCCTTCTCACCTGCCTCTCGCTGAGCTGCAGCACTTTCGCCAGGCGCTTCCGTTCCGGCGGGGAGAGATATTTCTGCGTCTCGAACTTCTTCTCCAGCTCGATGGTTTGGTCGTTGGAAAAGCGCACTTGGCCTCCTTTCCGCTTGTGCAGCGGCCTCTGCATGAAGGGGCTCCACAGCAGCGGCTTCCCTGCAAGAGACACCAAACGGGGTGGGGGTTAGGAACCACCAGGGAGGGGCGGCAGGAGCTCCCTTTCTCCGCCACGGACTCTCGCTTTCCTGGCTGGCTTTCCTCCGCTTTCTCCAACTCGGAGTACTTACCCTTCCCTTGCTTAAACTCAAGGGGGAAAAAAAACACTTGTTCGTAATTCTACTGATCTTTGGTCCCGACAAACAAGGAGGCAGTCCCGGTTCCCTCCCGCCCAGATGGGGGAAGCGGCAGCCTTCCGCATGTTACCCCTGCAAAGCAAGGCATTTTAGGGTGGAAAGGGTTCCCCTCCCCGCAATTTCGGACCCTCCCGACGTGACCGTCGAGGAAGCAGCTAAGAGCCCAGCGTTTCATCCCTTTTTTTTTTTCATGTTTTATTTATATAACATTCAATTTTCATCAAACAGTGTATTTTGGGTACAGTTATGTTTAAATAGTCATGTTTATACATCTTTATTGTCATCACCATCGTATTAATAATATAATAATATAATTAATATATTATATTATTATTTATAATATAATATAATATTATTATATTAATATAAAAATATAAAAATAGGCGTGAGCTTAAATGGATTCCAGAGGATGGTAGAAGACAGGAAGGCCTGGAGGAACATTGTCCATGGGGTCACAATGGGTCAGACTTGACTTCCCAACTAACAACAAAAATAATAACTTTAATAATACTTAACATTTAACATCATCTTTAACAACTCTCCTCAATACCATTTCCTCCATTTATATCTCCTCCTTTCTAACTTCTGTTCCTGTTATCTAGCCATTGATAAAATGTGTCCCATATCAAAAAACATTCAACTAAGAGCCCAGCGTTTCATTCTTAAATCACTCGGTGAGAATGGTATGGAGTGCAAAGACATCCCTCTCTGGATCGTTCTTCTTCACTTGATGGGTTTCTTTCCAAAGGCATTTTAAACAGCATTAAAAATCCTCACTTGTCCATAGGTGTGTCATAAGAAACACCTGCGCGCCGAGGAAGGCCTGGTCTGAGCTCAGCAGATGGATAGCAAATATTTCCCATTTGTAGCTTCTTTTCGATGGGTATATTTAATTGGTACACCAGCAGTACCTTAAACGCCCACAGGCGTCATTAAGCGAGAGACCTGAAGATTACAGACAGAACTGTGGGAAGGGAAATTGCTTATTTTGCTGCTGCCCTAGATTGTTTCCCAGTCAGATTCCCACAATATTTTGGTAGAAACAAACTTTACAATTGGAAGTCCGCTTTCTAAAAGTCACTTTGGGCCCAACCACGGTCCTAGTGCAGGTGTTTTCGTGAATGTCTAGCCCCACTCTGGCAATATCTACAGGTAGCCCTTGAGTTACGAACACAATTGAGCCCAAAATTTATGTTGCCAAGTGAAACATTTGTTAAGTGAGTTTGCCATTTTTTTACGACTTTTCATGCCACAATTGTTAAGTGAATCATCGCATTTGTTAAGTAAGTAACATGGTTGTTAAGTGAATCTAGATTTCCCATTGACTTTGCTTGTCAGAAGGTCGCAAAAGCTGATCACATGACCCTGGGACACTGCAGTCGTCATAAATATGAACCAGCTGCCAAGCATCTGAATTTTCATCATGTGACCATGGGGATCCTGCAACAGTTATAAGTGTGAAAAACGGTAATAAGTCACTTTTTTCAGTGCCATTGTAACTTTGAACAGTCACTAAATGAATTGTTGTAAATCGAGGACTATCTGTATTAGGAGGGTGTGTTCGCGCAATCCCACATTACTTTACTCATCATGTACTCAACCCAACTGTATGATGTGAAGGTCGCACAGAAGCTAAATCGCACAGGATGATACACAATAGGCCAAAGCGTGCCTACCGTCCCTGTCCTAATATCCTCTTTTATTCGTATCCATTTCATGTATTAATAACCATGTTTATACCTATATCTGTTATCTAATACGTGCTTGACAAAATAAAAAAAATAAAATAAAAAAAATATTAAACTTATGGTTGGGGTAGGGGCATCTGGAGGAGACTGTCTGTTATAGATTGGGGGACCCAACCTACTTCCCTCCACCTGCTTCAGCTTCCATCAGGCAGCTTTGAAAGGGATCGTGGGAGTTGTAATGCAAATCAGTTGCGTCCAAGGGGTCGAAAACCACAGCACACAAAACTGGCAATCGGTTTCAACTCAGCCAGAGTTCCTAAAATCCGAAGTCCACCCGTTTAAGATGCAGGCTTGTCTATTCAGACGGACTACTAGACTTTAAGGGACAGCTGGTTGTCCGAATCTGCCGGGAGTTGGGTGGGCGGCAGGACCGAGTCGGCGCGGTTCTCTCTTGGGCCAGCCTTTTGACGTGCGCCGGGGGGCAGAGGATCCTGGAAGCAGGCCGCAGAAGGCGAGGGCAGCATTTCCGTCAATGTGTTTCCTGTTGGTGCATCAAAAGGAGAAGAAAGAGCCGAGCCTTCCTCCCTGCAGCTCGAATACGGCTTCAAACAAACCCCGGGCATCAATTTGGAAGGCAAAGATTGCGCCCCCGCTTCCTCCCCGCGCAGAAGAGACCAGATCCAGATCTCGCGCCCGATCCTCTTGGGTCAGGCCCGCCTGCTGATCGCCCTCTGCCGAACTCTGTCGAGTTATTCTCATTCTTTGTCCTCGGAGGTACACTACTCCTAAACATGGAGGTTTCGTTATGCGCTCGCGGCTAACAGCTTTCTAGAAGTCTATCCCCCATGCATAAGGTCTCGTTCTATCAACCAGCAGGTGGGTTTGCGGGGTGGGAGTGGGGGGCTGGGTCCTTTCATGATCTCAGCCATCAAGAGGGGAGAAAGCGATTTTGAACCTGCCCGGATAGATTCTGTAGTGCCCCCGATTTGGTTGAAAACTTTAGCGGCTCTTGTCCGGAGGATCCATTTTTAAACGAATGGCCCCAAAGGGATTTTACATCCCACCTGACGGCTTCAGGCTCTCGACTCAAGCCATCGAAACCTCTGATCACCAATTCAGTTCTAAAAGTAATTATGCCCCAAGTGACGTGGAACCGTTCAAAACCGGAGATCAAAACTTCGCCGTTTAGACTTATATTATAAAAAGGGAGGAGGGAATCCACAATCGCCCTCCTAATTGTATTTGGTCCCGCTAGCCAAATAAACGAATTTTAATTTGAAAATTATTCTCTCCCCCCCACACACCGGCCCACTACAATATATGTAAGTAAAAAATAAAATATTTTCTTTGTCCTTTTAAAATGATATTGACAAACGAAGATCGAAGAGGCAAGAAGAAAACGGCTTTTTTTTTCCTGGAATTGGCACAGAACTTCACCATAATGCGCATGAGGACAGGAACCTTATAAATCACCCGGTTTAGGGCCTGTGGACTGTATCTCTAGATGACCTTACTTAAAGTGTGCGGCAACGTCATTGTTGCTGTTTTACTGCCTAATTTCCTTACAGAAACAGCTATTTCGCCAGGAATATCCAACTGGTTCCTGCTTTCCGTCTCTTTAGACAGCAATCCTATATCCTCCCTTCTCGCTTTGCTGGTTGCCTCAAGAGGCAAGCATAGGATCGCTCCCCATCGCCTTTTCCTCTGGCAATTGGTTTTTGTGTCAAAACCTTGTGGAGACTTCAGCGATTCTCTTAAAATTTTTGTAAATGTCCCTGCAAAAAGTTACACAATTTATTCAGCAGTTACATCTATTTTTGAATTTGTGAGATTTGTGAGTTGAATGCCAGGTTAAAACATCACAATTATAGTGTGTGTCCTTTGTTGAAAGCCTTATGGATGCAAATAAAAACGAATTGGATTAGCTGGGCTCTTGTTTTCCGGTTTACAGGAAGGGAGGAGATTTATTTCCAAATAATGTAATTCAGGAGGTAAATCAACAAAGCAATAAAAACCATACAGAGCAATAATATTTGTTGCAGAATGTTCAGTATCCAAAAAATATCCAGTCTTTTTATAGATCATTTGTATAAACATAAATCAATGAGTGGAATTACAAATGAAAAGGCAGAATACACACTTTCAGACCCACCTTTTATATTTGCAAATACTTAATATATATTATTTGTTTTTGCGAATGTAAATCGATTCAGGAAAAGAAATGTGTGTGTAATTAGATGTAATTCACAGAATGTCTTCTCCAGAAAACCCATATGGATATACCACGAAACTTGGTTAAATTATCTCTGTTCAGAACAAACCAAGTTAATCAATCCTCCTCAACTACACAAAATAGACAGAAGGAAGCAAGCTGAAAAATTTTAACCTTGGACTCAAACACACTTAAGGACAAAATCCCATTAAAATGTATGGATGTGCTTTGTTGTTTTATTTATCTTTAGAAATACCGGTAACTAAAATACCAGTGTGTGAAAAAGTGAGCGGTACCTGGGAGCAAATCCTTACTATTCAGCTTCTGTTTCAATCTGGGGAAGGTTGGGAAAGAGAAGATGCTGACTTAGGTTCCCATGCCCCGATAAATTTTGAGATGAGCCACAATCCCACACTTCTACCATAGGGGGAATTCACACATTTTCTGTATATGAAACAGCCATTCCCCCTATGTTGCTTACGTGGAGTTTATTCTGAAGAGAGCTTCTGCCTTCTCAGGGAAACGGAGATTACTATTCTCAAACTAAATCCGCAAGGGAGAACAATCAGGAAACAACTTCAGAAAACCCCGAAATCCCGAGGCAGACGTCTTCGGAGCTTAGATTCCCTGGAAACCCCACTTCTGATTAACTTGACCTCCATTCACTCAACACAATGTTGCGGTTTCCAGGATGCCCTGAATTAATGGATCGCCCATCTGGGTTTCCCAAAATCCTGGGCTAAATGTGGTTGCCTAATCTGTGTCTCGTGAACAGCCATTCTGTTTTTTTTTCCACATTTGTATAGAAGTCTAGAAGTCAGAAACCAGTCCCATCCGGCGAATGGAATCGGGTGCCACTTTCCAGGTCCCAATCCACTCTTTTTCAGCGGACTCTCTCCCGTAGGAGTGGGATGGGCAGTTTCAATTACGCACTTCCACTTCAGTGGCACTTATTCCCCCTGGGCTGAGGAGTCTGGACGATGATGGGTTGCTATTTGTGTTTACGACTCGAACCCAGCACCAAAACAGCCAGGAAGCCAAGAACGTTTGTAGTGCCCCCCCCCCAAAAAAAATCTTGGTAGCCTTTGGGGCGCTCCTTATTTCTTGGAGGCCTGAAGCTCTTGAGATGTTCCTGGGAGGAAAATGACATTGAGGTGGCCGCAGAAACAAACGACAATTCGGCACCTCTTGGAAGTCTCCCTGGAGTGGGTGGAACCGACTACGCAGGTCCGGGATCCCGAGGTCGCGCCAGAAGGCAGGAGGCCGAGCGGGCGCGTTTCAAAGAGTCTGTCTCTCCTCGCCTCCCTCCCCTCCCCTCCACTCGCCCCCCCCCCCCTGCTTCGGTTTGGCTTTCTGTCTGTCTCCGCGCCTTTGAAAATGCAGCATTGTTGTTTGCGTCAGGCATTCAGCAATTTCGGTGCAAACAGCCTTTTTCTTTTTTTTCTTTTCTTTTCTTGAAAGGAAGCAACGAGTTATTTTAGCTGTCATAAAGCTCCATCCCACACAGAGGAAATGAACAATATCAGAAAAACGGATCCGGGCTATCAGAAGCCGAGTGTTTCCTGAATGTGTCTGTATTGAGGATGTCGATAAAATAATCAGCAGCGTGCACGGCTCCCGGAGACGAGCCAGCTCCGGGCGTCCAGGAAAATACTTTACAGCTTCTGAAACCAGATTTGCTCCTATCAAGAGCTCAAGATATCCTGTATGAACGGAAAGGGGTCAGCCAACCTCGCTCAGACGGCACGAACCGACTCCTACGCCAAGCCGGCGATTCGCAAAGACGCGAGGTCGAACCGGACCGGGTGATGGACCGAAAGATCCGTAGAGATCCGGATTGGGTTTTTCCAATAGTTCTGGAATCCCAATTTCTAGAAATCCTTAAAGACATGGGCATTGTAGTCCATTACCAATAGGCACGCTTATCCGCAAATAATAGAAGCACGCCTTTTTCTCAATTAAGCCAAGTTTCTGACCTTGCCCGACTCACTGATTTCTAAGTTAACCTAAATTGGAATCTGTACCAAAGTAGACTAAAGTAGGAATATCCTATAATTTAATGGGACGTAGGAAACGGCGGGAAGACGGTGGAAACACACACATATACCCTTTCAAAGCCAGACTATATATTTATCAAGGAAAGAGGTTGAGATGTACAGGATTCGGGGGCAATAGGTATGGCTTGCCCCCCCCACACACACACATCCTTCCTAGGATTGTAGAACTGTGCAAGATAAATTTAGTAATTAAATGATCTGATTGATGGCTGTTTTTAGCTGCTGTTGTTCAAGATACGAAAAGTGATAAAATGCACTCCTCGGAATATTTTCGATTTGTCCAGGGGTTCCCCATTATTGTATCCTAATTTGGGGGTGGGAATACCGGGGAGAAATGAATTCTACGGACACGGGTCCACCGCACCCACAATTTACGGCCACCGCCGAGCCATCGCCCCCTTCCACCTTTGCGCGCAACTTAATTGATCGTCACAATGACGCTGGCTTCCGAGGAAACCCAGATAGGGAAAGTGCTCGGCGGCAACTCATTCAACTAAACCGACTTCTAAGGAAAGCCTTCGGAAGAAGAGAGGGCTCGGAAGCAAAACCAGTCCGAGTTAACCCGCCTTCAGACCTCCTGAAAAGACTCGCTACTTGTTGGTCTGCAGTTTCTCCAGCTCAGAGATCGCAGTAGTATCCCTCGGTTGAAGCCACAGGCAAGCAAATGTCAAGGCGATCTCTGCAGAGCCTGGCACACAATTTCCTAGTAGACAGCAACAAGACCGGACTCTTGTTAGAAGTTTCCGTGGTTAGAGGACCATTTCCGTCCGCTGTCCTCCCCACCCCCACCCCTCCATCCGCCACTGTTGGAACCACTCCAGACGACCTCGCAAATCGCGAGTTGGGACGATGCCCTATTTATTCGACCCCCGTTAAATCGGTCCGGAATTATAGACGGCGCTTCATTCGCGAAAGTGAAAAGTGATAAACCGCTGGAGCCGCTGGGCTGGGCGTTGCTCGTTTCTCCTACTCAAAACACAGCAAAACTCTTCCCGAGGGATTCTTTTATAGGGCCACCTTTTTTTTTTTTATTTAAAGGCTTAAAGACCCTCTGAGAATCGCCCCATAAATCAGCTCTGATTCCAGAGCGCCAAAGACGTCTCGGGAATCAGGCGAACCGGCAGGATCCTGCCAAAACGGTGGAGTGGGAGGGGGGACGCCGCTCCCCTTTCCCCTAATCCCGGAGCAGGCCAGCCGGAGCCAGGAGGCGGCGGCGGCGGCGGCGGCGGCTCCCCCCCCAAAAAAACCCCTCCTCCTATTCCCCGGGCCGCGAGACTTACCCAGGGGATCGTGGCGGAGGAGGGCGTGCGAGTAATCGCCGACTGCGCGGGGAAACGGGTAGAGGGGCGGCCCGGCCGCAGGGCCGTAGGGGCCGCTCCCGTAGGTGGCTGCAGCCAGGGGGTGTGAGAAGGCCGGGTGGATCGGCGTCGGCTCGTAGATGGGAGTCCGGTAGGAAGCCACCAGGCTGGTGAAGGAGGAATTGGGCGACGGCAAGGTGGGGGGAGGCGGCCCCGGCACCCCCCTGCCCAGGATGTCTTCGATGTAAAAGGGCGTGGGGTGCACCGGCTGCAGCATCGGGGTGGGCGCGTAGAGAGGGGGCAGAGAGGCCGACCCCGACGGCTGGTATTGCATGGCTGGTCTGGGCAGAGCTTTTTCCACGTTCGGGCTTCGGGCCCCGGCCCGTCTTTCCTCTGCCGGGACCCCACCGCAGCAGGGCGAACCGCCTCCCGCACGGCAAGTTTCAATCTGGGAGCTCCGCTGGGCAGCGCCGCTTCCTGCCCCGGGCCTCGAGTCCAACCAATGAGACGGCCGGCGGTGAAGCCGGCCACGCCCACAGGCCCCGCCCACCCCCTCGACTTTCTGCTGTCCCGCGGCGTCAATCCACAGCCCCGGACTGAACGACTCCGCAGGGAACGCCGGATGGGGTGGGGTGGGGGGGCACGGCTGTGCTCCTTAAAGTGTATTCCTAGGACTCTTGGGGGGGGATGTCCCTGTGGACCCTGCGAGGGGGCGGCGAAATCAAAATCATTTGCAAGCCTATGTTGAAAAATAACACAGTATTAAAAAATCCCAATAATCTTGAGAAGTGGTGGGTAGCCAATACATCGGTTTCAACTCGGTAAATATAACCCATGCGGGCAAAAACCTCTTTTGGGAATCCTCCGTCGTTTCTAAAAGTGGGAAGTGGTCCCTAGGGGGGAGGGAGTTAAGAGCACTCCCCCGCCAGATTGCCCGATTCTTCTTCTCCTGAAAGACTCCTGGACTGGTTTTGATTGCCTGCAAAAATAAAAGAAGTCTTCTTCCTATTTCACCCCCTTTCCCCCCCATCCTCGATAATACAATACAGCAGTGTTTCTCAACCTTGGTAGCTTGAAGATGGGTGGACTTCAATTCCCAGAATCCCCCAGCCAGCAACGCTGGCTGGGGGATTCTGGGAGTTGAAGTCCACCCATCTTCAAGCTTCCAAGGTTGAGAAACACTGCAATACAGGGGGAGGCGTGAAGCCCCCTTGGTTAAATGCAAAGGAACGTGCTTGGGTCCTGCAATTCTCTCCGCCGATTTACTTAACCTCTGTTTTAAAACCATCTCCAAGCTAGGGAGGTGTGACGGTCCCCGCAAGACGTAGGGATGCTCTGGACACGTGTAGGATGCGTTTAGCTCTACAAACCAAGGATTTTTGTCTCCCGTTTCTCTCGAATGCATTTTTCTAGGGCAAACATCTTTATTTAGACCTGTTGAACTGTCCACAGTTCCCACTTTACAAAGCAGGATTGTGGCAGCTGTTCCTATACAAATCCAAATGGCACCCAAGTTCGGAAGTCTAATTTGATAAGTTGGAGGCAAAGGCTGAAGGACAATAGAGTAGCTTTCTGGTAAGCCTAAATTTAAACCTCTGGAGTCTTCTTTCTCACAACCCAATTATTGTGGTTAAATCAATCATGGTTCACCCGGTCCAAATTTCTAAATTTTCACTAAACTAAACACAAGGTTGGATTTTCACAAGCTAAAATACAGTTGAACACAATTCTGTTCAGTAATTGCATTCACACAAAAGGTTCAATTTGTTTCCTGTATTAACCCATTCCCTGGGGATGTTGAACCATACCCGAACAAAATGTATTTATAAACCACCCTAAACCACTGGAATATCTATAGACAAGTTAACACCAATTAAACATGTTGTACTAATGCATCTTCTAAAAGATGGTAACTTATAAGTTATGCCGCATAACTCTCAATGATTCTGGGCAGTTTTTAACTGACCTGTGAATATATGGGTATGATCACAGTTATTGTGCCTTATGAAACCAGTCTGTATGTCTGTCTCTCTTTTACTTGAAATTTGACCTCAAAATTTGGTTTTAATCCCTGAATTCATCCAGAGTTGTTTAATTCCCTAACAGGCAATAATGCTATCCAGCAAAGATGGTCTGATAGGTAATACACATCCAGGAATCACAGCTTCCTCTTTTCCAATCTTCCTCAATTGCAGCCTTCTCAATAGGTGGGACAGAATTTAGGCCTACCAGAAGTGGGCTGTAAAAATCCAGATGACCACTGGATGGCAGCAAAGACAGACAGAAAACTTACCTCTTGGAGGTCATATATCAGGCTTCTAGTTTTTAGCAGGCTAGATATGTTGTAGTCCTATACAACTGAAGGGTCTCCAGGTCAGAAAATGCATGCCGTTGGGTCAGTCAAATTCTTCTTTGGAATTAAGAGGTACATATGTTGGCTTGGGAATTTCTCTAGCAGAATTCAGCAGAATCTCAAAGTCTTCATTAAAATGAGATTTGCTAGGCAGGTCTACCCCCAATATGATCTACCCAATTTTCTGGTTCATTCAACTAGCCATACTGAATGGGATGAGGTTTACACAACATGTTGGACTAAAGCTGGCTGGTGTGGGATTCAGGGTGTGGTGGGAACCCAGTTAGTCTCAGAAAGGTCTGCCTGAATATCCAGTTCCAGCTCGGGCACAATACAAAGTGGTTCCTGCAGATTTCTTGCCCTGGCAGGATGTTTTTTGGGGGGAGGTGGGGATGGGGTGAGGGAGTAAGCTTCTGTATATAAACAGGGAGCAAAAACCATGCTCACTTGCACTGATTTTGTTACCTACTTTGGTAATGAAATGTCTGCAGATAAACCACCAAAGTCAAAGAGCACCAAGAACTCAAGAGTTACAAATAACACTCCTCTATTGGAGAGGGGTTCCTTTCAGCTTTTTCAGCATTGCTATTTGGAGAGTACAAAGCAGGTTTCAGCAGGTTCTGACCAGTTCTGGAGAACCGGTAGTGGAAATTTTGAGTAGTTCAGAGAACTGGTAGTAAAAATTCTGACTGGTCCCACCTCCACCTATTCTCTGCCTCCAAAGTCCCAGCTGATTGGAAGGAAATGGGGATTTTGCAGTAACCTTCCCCTGAATTGAGGAGGGAATTGAGATTTTACAGTATCCTTCCCCTGCCACACCCACCAAACCATGCCACACCCACCAAGCCACACCCACAGAACTGGTAGTAAAAAAAATTTGAAACCCACCACTGGTGCAAAGGGTGCATTTTCTTTCATTTTAGTCATAAACCCCCACACACACATACGCACACACCTGACTCTCAGTACATCCCTTGGCATGCCATGCCAAGCTTGATGAAGTCCTGAAGTCCTGAATTTGTGTTGTCTTTCTCAGGAGATGAGATACATGTGTTTTGCAGCTAGCTTGGAATTTTATGCATCATCTTCCTATCTCAGGCCAAAAGTGCCTTTGATCTGAAGGAATCTGGTTCATTTTACAGCTGGTTGCTCCCAATTCAAAAGACTTTTTTTCTTTTAATGTGCTAGGCCTGTGTTTCTCAAACCTTTGGAACTTTAAGATGGGTGAACTTCAATTCCCAGAATTCCTCAGCCAGCCATGCTGGCTGGGGAATTCTGGGAATTGAAGTCCACCCTCTTAAAATTCCCAAAGTTGAGAAATACTATGTTAGGCTGTGTCTTGCCTGGTTTGTGCTTAGCATATTGACTGAGACAGTGATTCTGGTTAATGAAGCAAATCTGCTCCTATGGAAACTCACTTTTTAGGGCCTGATCCACAACCACAATGAATCTAACCCCTAATCCAATCCATAGAGACTCACCCAACACGTGGAGCCCAAACCAAACAAACCATATTCCTGTTTAGTGTGAGGTGAGAACCCAGCCAAACATACTGTAATTTGTCTAGCCAGCTTCATTCAAGGATAAGGAGCTTTACACCTAAGTGGCTCTTCCCCTCTTCTGTGGCTTTTAAAAAAGTCATTCTTTTAATTGACTGAATAAATTTGCAGCTCCAGCAGATTAGCAAAGGATAATCACCCTTCCCTAACACCCTGCTCCCTTCCCCAGGTCTTATTTCTGGAAAAATTGTGCCCCAAAAAGGAGAGGAGACAACAACTCTCTGTATCTCTCTCTAACTTCTGTGGTCCTTCGCTCACTAGTGATTTCAAGGACAATCATAATAGGGGTACAATCACATGCTTGAGGCCACCTTCTTAATTTTTTTTCACCACAGCCTCTGGGTACCCCTATATCACAAAAAGGCCATGAGAGTGGCCACAACTGGCTGAGAGTGTCACTCCTTTTTCTAAGCTATTTTCCCCATGACCATGGATGCAGGCATTATGCCATTGTGGGATCCTTCGTGCTCTTTGACGTTGGTTATTTTTTTGCAGACATTTCATTACCCAGTTAGGCAACATCATCAGTGCTAGAAAGGAGTGAGGTTTGCTCCTTGTTTTTTATACAGTGGCTTGCTCTGTCAGCGTTGATCTTTGGCAGTGTTGACCTGTCACTATGACCTTATCATTGATGTGGTGATATGCAGCCTGTTAGATTACTATTAGATCAGTAGGAGAGCCTGGGTAGATGTTAGATTAGGATTTGGGAGGCTTGGGAGATCCAGATTCAAGGCCATCTTCAGCCACAGAGGTTTTGCTGGGTGATTTTGGGCCAATCAATTTCTTTCAACCCGAACTTACCTCACAGGGTTGTTGTGGGAAGAAATGGCGGGAGGAATGATCTGTTTTGTGGCTCCGCAGGGTGGAGAAAAACCCTTTCCTTTTGAGACAAATGATTCCTGGTGACCACCATGGACACATCTGTGCCAGAGGTGGGTTTCAGCAGGTTCTGACCAGTTCTGGAGAACCAGTAGCAGAAATTTTGAGTAGTTCAGAGAACTGGTAGAAAAAATTTTCACTGGCACCGCTCCCATCTATTCTCTGCCTCCCAAGTCCCAGCTGATCGGGAGGAAATTGGGATTTTGCATTAACCTTCCCCTGGACTGGGGTGGGAATGGAGATTTTACAGTATCCTTCCCCTGCCACACCCACCAAGCCACACCCATCAAGCTATGCCACGCCCACCAAGCCACACCCACAGAACCGGTAGTAAAAAAATTTGAAACCTACCACTGATCTGTGCATGAAATAGAAGAGTTTTGCTGCCTCGGAGGACTGGTTTTATTCTCCTGCCTGGAATTGGAAAGTCCTGGTAGGACTTCCTAGGCGGACTCTGCTTAGCTTTCTGTGGTGGCCAATATTGGTGCTGCCATCTGCCGATCAAAAACGGGAAAGAGAGCTAATCCATCAATCAACCCTTCGGCAGCCAAAGCCTCGGGGAAATATGACCACTAAGGAACGGGCTCTATTAGCTTCTGCCTGCTCTCTTTATGTCTTTTAAGGCGGAGCGCGCATGTTCTTTCTCCGCCGCGGAGATCAGCCTTCATTTTGCTCTGGAAGATGTTAGATGTGCGGCTTGATTTACTTAGCATGCCTTTTACTTGTGTTAGTTAGCAAACCACAACACTTCTCGCCGTGGCGGGAAACACGGGTGGGAGAGAGGGACTCGAGGGCCTTGGAGAGTCGCCAGTCCGCGCGGAGAAATAGGAATCAAATAGACGCAGGAAGAAGATTGCCAGCCTCCCTTTTTTTAACCTTACTGAAAACTTTCAGTAACTTTTCAAATCACGCATTTCTGGGTATTTGCGCGAAACGATCGTTTTCCGGGCTGCCCAGAATAAAAATGCCTTTTAATCCCATCATTGCTTCAGCCCAAACTTTTCCCGCCATTTCTTTTTTTTTTTTTTCCTTCTAGAAGTTCATATCCGATTAATTCCGACTATCCAGAAACGTTACTTTTAGAAAGTTTTAAATATAATTGTCTTAAATTTTATACGGGATTGTCTGATTATTTGATAACAGCCTTTTGCTCTTCTTCAAATTCGGTGATTTTGTCCTACTTTCCTATTCTGTCAACAGGCCCTCATCAAACAACTTCAAACAACCCATAACATTGAACAGTTGTGGGTTTTTTTTTTAAATAGAAGACTGCTTGGAGTTTCAATATTCTTGCTCTGCTGGATACTCAAACCTATAAAAAAATTAATTATATTCTGGCTAAATTAAACTTCCTCATTTCTCCTCCCTTTTCTTTCTTCTGTTTAAATGTGGGAGAACATATGTTTCATTCTCCAGCTTCTGAGATCACCTTAGCGAGGTCATCTCTGCATAATTAAGTACTAATTCAATATTTGAACCACCAGCTCTATAATTCTGGGCTATGAACTATGGGAGTTAAATCCATCAGTCTGCAGGGCTCCAGGGTTAGGAAAACTTGTAAAAGAATCAGAGAATAATACAAAAGTTTGAAGGAAAACTGATTAGCCAGAACAGGTAACCTTTTGAAACGTAAGGTTTTCAGGGTATCCTTTTTTGGGAATAGAGATAGAAAAGAGAAATGTTTGTAGATTAAAAAGAAGATGGCAATTCATACCTTGGAACCTCATGACATTCTCTTGCTTCTGAAAAAAAAAGTAAAAATAAATTCCAAATGTTAAAAAAAATTGATAACCCCCAAAATCGGAAACAGTACACTACTGTGCAGTTGTTACTTAGATTTTTGGCTTATTATGGGACTTATTTTATGGACTTTTATGGAGTAAGTTACTAATACATGTGACAAGTGAAGATTTATAGGACAGTCCTGTATTAGTAGTGGATTGTTGCTCTTGCAGATGATTGGATTAAAACTGCCATCATCCTGAACTTGAGGAAACCTGTAGTTCAAGTTTCTAGGTGGAAGGAAGGAAGGAAGGAAGGAAGGAAGGAAGGAAGGAAGGAAGGAAGGAAGGAAGGAAGAAAAAAAGGGGGAGGTGAGGAAAAGCCATCCCTGAGTCAACTCTTTATTCTGGAGTTTATGTAGTTTTCAGGGTAACTAATATGGAATTGGCTTTCAATGCTTGCTTCAAGGATTTTTTTTTCACTTCCCAGTCAAGCCTACAACCCTAGAATTTCCTAGTGGTCTCCCATCCAAATACTAACAAGAACTGGCCCTCCTTATCATTTTAAGATTTTTTAAAAAAAATTTGATTTATATGCCGCCCTTCTCCGGAGACTCAGGGCGGCTTACTCAAGTTCAACTAGTATCTCTCATATGTTTTTCCTTGTGCTACTGTTCTTTTAATAAGCATTGTGTTTCAATTGCATGGGCTCACACAACATGCTAAGCCATAAACTGTGCTTTAGATTGGTAGCTGATCTTCTATAATCAGCCAAGCAAAGACCAAACCAATCACGTCATGATTGAACTTGCTAAGGTTTTTCCTTTCCCTTTCCAGATAGTCCTCGACGTATGACCACAATTGAACCCCAAATTTCTGTTGCTGAGACAGTTGTTAAATGAATTTTGCCCCATTTTACAACCTTTCCTGCCACGGTTAATTGAATCACTGCAGTTGTTAAGCTAGTAACATGATTGTTAAGTAAATCTGGCTTCCCCGTTGACTTTGCTTGCCAGAAGATCGCAAAAGATGACCCCAAGACATTTTATTTATTTATTTATTTATTTATTGGTTCGATTTATATGCCGCCCTTCTCCGGAAACTCAGGGCAGCTTACAATGCGTTAAGCAATTGCCTTCATACTTTTGTATATACCTGCTTAGTAGGGCTTTCGGGGGGCCCCTAAGCGGTGTTCTTTTTTATACAAAGTCGGCTTATTGCCCCCACAATCCGGGTCCTCATTGCAACCATTATAAATATGAGTCATTGCCAAGCATCTGAATTTTTATCACCTGACTATGGGGATGCTGCAACGGTCGTAAGTGTGAAAAACAGTCATAAATCACTTTTTCAGTGTTGTTGTAACTTCACTAAATGAACTGTTCTAAGTCTAGGACTACCTGTATTGTTTTCTGCAGAAAGAAGAAAGTAGTAAATTTGAGCAAGCAAATAGAAGTATAAACAAAATAAGCACAATTATGACCTACCATTACAAGTATAAAATCTGTGAATCTAGATCACCCAAACTTAGGTACTAAAGGTTCGTGCTGGCTGGGGAATTCTGGGAGTTAAAAGTTCTCACATTTTAAAGTTGCCAAGTTGCTCTAAACTTTCAAAAAAGGAGGGTGAAAGGGTTGTTTGTTTGTTTTTCACAAATAATGGCCAGTCTTTCCAGACAGTCATTTTCACATATTTATAGAGTAAGGATGCCAGTTTATCTGTTAAGATCATTTTAACTCCAGCTCAGGGGCCTCTGTCAAAAAAAGGAAGCCTCTTATCTTTGCTGTTTAGGTCCTATCTTGTCCAGAGACTGGCTCCCTTCCTTCCCAGAGCAAACAATCCACCTGACTAGGTGGTGCCAACTCATCGTGTTGACTTTCTCCTATAATTGCTGGTTTATCAGCTTTGCTCCTTAAACATCTCAATCCATCTCAGATTAAAAGCAGAATAAACGAAGGCACCAGGTGTATGCTCATGTGCACGCACAATGACAAAATGGTCAACTAATTGGGCAATATAATTGGAAGAGAAGGTCAGTATTTCTTCAATCAGAACTTTCCTGTTATGGTGTGGGATTTGTGAAAGTACTGCCTAAGAGATTGAGTCGGTTATAAAATAGTTTGTTCTCTTTCTTTCAGACAAAAAGGCTCTCTTGCATCAGCTTTTTTCCTACCACTCATACACATGATAGCCAGAGGTAAATGCCAGGCTTTAGCAGTTCAGTCCCCAACAGAGGCAGATAATATATTTAACCACTGGTGAAATCCAAACTTTTTTACTACCGGTTCTGTGGACGTGGCTTGGTGGGTGTGGTGTGGCTTGGTGGGCGTGGCAGGGGAAGGACATTGCAAAATCTCCATTCCCACCCTACTCTGGGGCCAGCCAGAGGTGGTTTTTGCCGGTTCTCCAAACTACTCAAAATTTCCGCTACCGGTTCTCCAGGACCTGTCAGAACCTGCTGGATTTCACCCCTGTATTTGACCCTCAAGATGGCTGGAGGGGAATATTTGCAAAGGTTAAAAAGAATTGAGAATCAGAATAGAGCTGGAAGAGATCTTGGAGGTCTTCTAGATCCCATACCATTTCAAACAAGTGACTGTCCAGTCTCTTCTTAAAAACCTCTAGTAATGAAGCACTCACAACTTCTGAAGGCAAGCTGTTCCATTGGTTAATTGTCTTCACTGTTAGAAAGTTTCTCCTCAATTCCAGGTTGCTTCTCTCCTTGATCAGTTTCCATCCATTGTTTCTTATCCTGCCCTCTGGTGCTTTGGAAAATAAATTGACCCCTTCTTCTTTGTGACAGCCTCTCAAATACTGTAATACTTCTATCATGTCCCACTGGGCAGAATCCCACTGAAATTATTACCATTCCTCCAGCCCAAGGAAACTGGAAGCATGCTCAGATGAGATATACAGAAAAAAGAGAAGAAAAATAACAAAACAGAATAGGACTCAACCCAGGGGTGAAATCCAGCAGGTTCTGACAGGTTCTGGAGAACCAGTAGTGGAAATTTTGACTAGTTCGGAGAACCGGCAAATACCACCTCTGGCTGGCCCCAGAGTGTGCTGGGAATGGAGATTTTGCAATATCCTTCCCCCAGGAGTGGGATGGGAATGGCGATTTTGCAGTATCTTTCCCCCAGGAGTGGGATGGGAATGGAGATTTTTCAATATCCTTCCCCCAGGAGTGGGGAGAGAATGGGGATTTTGCAGTATCCTTCTCCTGCCATGCCCACCAAGCCACGTCCACCAAGCCACACCAAGGCACACCACACCCACCAAGCCACGTCCACAGAACCGGTAGTAAAAAAATTTGGATTTCACCACTGACTCAACCAGTTATGTGTTTATTATCTATTTCTAGTTATGTGGAATTTTTGAATGACTGAATATTCCCCATAAAGATCAATTGTGAATCATGTCTCTGGAATAAGCTACAATTGGCTGTGTTCGTGTAACAGGTTAAGCTAAAATCAGACAAGCCATATTATGAATTAGTGCAATCTCTTAACCCACTTAATAACCAATTCTGGCATCCATGGGAGTCAAGTTCCAATATCTGGAAGACATTCAAATTCAAATGCCTTCATTGGTTGCTCCCAGGAGTGACTTCCCATTAAGAACACAGGGAAATATTTTCTGATTTCCCCATGTAGCGTTACTCAGAGGATGGAAAATGAAACAAATCATTTTCTGATTTTCCCATGTAGCGTTACTCAGAGGATGGTAACACGGTTACCAAACAAAGAGAGCCTCGCTGGCCACTGATAGTTACAATGGGAGTGTTGCTTGCTTTGCTTTCATTAGCATGGACTCTGCTGGAAAGATCTCTCTCCGTGGAGACATGAGTGACCTCTGGTGGTAGCTTTTACTTTTATAAAGTGAGGCCAGATACTATTCCTTTGGTTCACTTTGGAAGAATGCCTAAAGAGAAAATGCTTTCCAGAAGCAGAAATGAGCAATTGGCCATCTCTCCCAGAACTGGATGGTCCAGAAGAGACTTAAAAGATCCACTGAGGGAACAGAATACATGTATTTGCACAAACTTTTGCTGCTAAGAAGACTGTAAAACAAAGCTTCTGTTTAGTTAACCTCAAGCCTGAAAGGAGAGTTTCTTGTTTTATCTGAGAGGACTAAGATGATGTTTTGTCAAGACTGCTGCATTCTGGTATTTTGTTACGGCTTCTGCATATTTTATTCAAGGTTCTCGTTGTACTTCTCCTCAACCATGCTTTTGATCACACCGTCGCAGGTACCACCTGGATTTTTTGACCACTTCTTTCAAAGACAATCCTGGTGGATATATCTTAATTGCTGAGATGTTCAACTTTTAAAAATCTGATTTACATTTCTGTTTTTTAAAACTAAAATATATATTTACCTGCGTATATTATGCTACAAAGTAGACCATATAGCCATGAAAGCTGTCAAATCAGATTGACATGAATTCTAGAAATTACCCTGTTTCCCCCAAAATAAGACATCCCCTGATAATAAGCCCAATTGGGCTTTTGAGTGCATGGCAATAAGGCCAAGCGCTTATTTCAGGGTTCAAAAAAATATAAGTCAGGGTCTTATTTTCGGGGAAACATGGTATAACTTTTTCAAACAGGACTTCTGACATAGGATTGCTATTAGGACAAACCTCCAAATCCTAAGATTCTTGGGGAAAGCCAGGATAATTAAGACAATTATGAACTAGTTTGATTGTCTAGTGTACTTAGGCATCAGTTCATTAGATTGGCAAGAAATATGTTTCAGACTATTGTAATTTAAAACTGTTAGACATTCTTTTTAACACTACAGTACCTGTCTTTCAGTGGTGGGTTTCAAAATTGTTTACTACTGGTTCTGTGGGTATGGCTTGGTGGGCATGGCTGGGTGGGCATGGCTTGGTGGGCGTGGCAGGGGAAGGATACTACAAAATCCCCATTTCCTGCCAATCAGCTGGGACTTGGGAGGCAGAGAATAGATGGGGGCTGGGCCAGTCAGAATTTTTACTACCGGTTCTCCGAACTACTCAAAATTTCCGCTACCGGTTCTCCAGAACTGGTCAGAACCTGCTGAAACCCACCTCTACTGTCTTTTTAGCATTATATATGTAGCCTAGCTATGTTTGCATAATACACTGAACTGAAGACTGATAGTATACATGATTTGTTTAATTATTCCAATTTTTTGGTTACATTATATCGATTGTACAGTAAATTAAGTTTTCAAATGTGCTAAAATGTGCTTTGTTATCAGGCTGCATCTCATTTTATTGATTTATTTAGCCCAGTTAATTATTTTTTTTTAAAGGTGATTACATATATAGTTACAGAGGAATCAGCTAGGAAATTTAGGAATCTATTAGAGGTAATAGTGGCTGCCAGATACAATCAAGGTTATTTTTCATTCATTGTTTCTTCATTTTTGTTAGCAGAGGCACTGTGGGCCAGTCCTTTGGTATTTCCAGACCGGCCCCATGGGCCAGACCTAAGCACGCCGCAGGCCGGATCACCCCTGTACTATCACCTTAAAATCTTGGCTGACTTACTCCATTTTCCTAAAGCAAAGCTTGTTGACTCGAGCCATTTAGATTTAAGGGCTGGCTTACATATCATCACAATGGCTGAGTCATATTTTTCGAAACCTTGGCATGATCTTTTGGCTCAAACAAGGTTTCATTCAGTGCATGGTGTGAATCTAACATTGTAATGTCTTATTCAACAAACTAAACTAGAAGTATTGTAGTTACTATTTAGCTGTACAGGATGTCCCAAGGACAGAGACGCATGTGACCATACTGTGTGAATTGCATTGGGTGCCGGTTTGCTTCTGGGTCCAATTCAAGGTGTTGATTATGACCTTTAAAGCCCTAGATGGCATGGGGCCAAGTTACCTATGGAACTATCTTTGCCCCATTATATAGACCAGTCCCCTCTGGTCAGGCAAGGAAAGTATGTTGTGGACCTCGTCAGTTAAAGAACTTTGGCAGGGTCAAGGAAGAAGGCCTTCTCTGCTGTCACTCCTGCCATTTGGATATTCTCCCCCACCTCAGAGGTGAGGTGCCCCCCACTCTCCTGGCCTCCGAGAAAAGAGTGGAAACATGGCTCTTTGGCCTCACATGTGAGAAGCCCAGAGGAGCACACAGCTGTTGGGGTTGGTTAGTGCCTTGAAGGGCCTCCTCCTGCCTTTTAAACTTTAACTGTTTAACTTTTTCATTTTAATCATTCTATTCCTGCTTTAATTGCCTCCCATGGGAGTGTAATATTTACATAACATTTTTTTTATTTTAATTGCACACCGCCCAGAGTTGCTCTGTGAGATATATAAATAAATATTTAAAAATAAAATAACATGCAGTAAGTCATCCCAGATGCTATTTTCTAAGCATTAGAAACATTAGAAGCAAAGCTTACAAATGGGTCCTATTAGAACTTGGGAAGTCTCCACATTCCTGGATCGCTCATCTCCACTTGGCCAAGCTCTTTTTCATGGGAAAAAACTACCTATCCCAGTTCCTAAGAATCCTGTGTGTGATGGAAGATCTGGGAAGTATTTTGCTGTTTTTTTCTATGAGAATTTAGGGACAGGCCTACCTTACTGTCTTGGTAATTGTGTTTTTGCAAATGACACTAGGTAGGATTGAAGTAGTGCCAGCTTAGTGGCAACAGAGGCCATCCAATTTGCTCAAGTGAAGACAACCCAAAGCCGGAATGTATAGTAAGTCAAATTGGCTTTGCTTCAATTCGATCAATCACAATCTCCAAATTTTGTCCTTCTCCACTGAGCTCCTGCACTTATGCCTAATTTACTTTCCATCCAGTTTTGATCACCACACTATAAAAAAGATGTTGAGACTCTAGAAAAAATGCAGAGAAGAGCAACCAAGATGATTAGAGGACTGGAGGCTAAAAGATATGAAGAAAGGTTACAAGAACTGGGAATGGCTAGTCTAGTGAAGAAAAGGACCAGGGGAGGCATGATAGCAGTCTTCCAATATTTGAGGGGCTGCCACAGAGAGGAGGGGGTTAAACTATTTTCCAAGGCACCCAAAGGCCAGATAAGGAATAATGAATGGAAGTTGATCAAGGAGAGATTCAATGTGAAATAAGGATAAATTTTCTGACAGTGAGAACAATCAAACAATGGAACAGTTTGCCTTCGGAGGATGTGGAAGCTCCATCATGGAGGCTTTCAAGAAGAGATTGGACTGCCATTTGTCAGAAATGGTGTAGGGTCTCCTGCTTGGGTGGGGGGTTGGACTAGATGACCTACAAGGTCCCGTCCAATTCTGTTAATCTGTGAATCTATAAACCTCCACTGTAAAGTGCACCTACGGTATATACATACCAAATACACAGAGAGATTTCTATTTCGATAGGCAGGCTTTTCCCAATCTTTTGTAGATCCCCAACTACAGCAGTGTGGCAAACAAAAGCAAAGAATAATAGAAGAGATTCTTTACACTCTTTTCTTCAAATCTTATTGCAAGCGAAATACATGTCTGTTATTAAGCAAAATAACTATTTGGAAGGAAATGGCTGCAACATGAAAAAGTAAAGAGGAAAAGGAAGAAAGAAATCCTTCACGTTTCTATATATAATAAGATCATTTCTGCACTTTTTACATTTGCAGTCCTACCAGTGGTTTCTGTAAGCCTTACAGCTGCACACCAACATTTATGACAGCAGCCATGCTTATAATTCAATTTAATTATCTTTATCAACTTGCAGATAATAAATGTCATAGTGCGGCAGTGAAAATCAATTGTCAACATAAGCTATGGATAGCATCTAATAAAATGGGCCTCTTTCAGTTTATGAAGAATAAGATTAGCTTCCGCATAATCAAATGTAATAAAATGTCTCCTGTATTCAACCTTTTTTTTTTTATGTCTTCCTTTATTTGAGATGATGCTCTATAATAAACTAATTCACTTTTAATCACTGTTGTTAGGGTGATTGTATATTTGAAAAAATGTTTTGAAGCTGAACATATGTTAGTATCAAAGGAACTGCTGGACTGACATTATTTTTGATGTTGCCTTTCATCAACTTTAACCCAAGTTTATAACCTCCCAAAATATTTAAGAAGGAAAGTTGTTTATTTCTGTTTTTCAGTATTATTACACTATTTTAATCATTTATAATATTGTTTTATCAAATGATAGGTTGCTCAGAGTTGCGTGATGGAGAGATAGGTGGCCTATGAATTTAATAAATAAATATTTTTTAAAAAATTAAGCAGAGAAGGATATGTTCCTATGTCCTCCACCAAGACTGCTGAAGTAACATCTACTGTCTCTTCCCATTTCTCAAATTAGCTGACATCATTTAATAACCCCTTGGAGACCACGGATTCCTCTCCCAGGTTTAATTATACTTGCATTTGACATTACAAAGTAAAAACAAATTGATATGGAGCTGTCACATTTCATCTTTTTGGTGTTTTATGGTTAGGGACAGATCAGGCTAACCTGTGGTTGATCTGTTGGATTTGCACAGCATGTCATATAAAGCTACCACTTTGCTTGCAAGTGGTGTGGTTTACTCTATTGTTTTAGTACTGACAGTGGTTCATTTGACAAACTGCGATGAAATAAACAGTAAACAATATGATATGATTTACAACTCATAATGGCTGGATTTGCACCATACATTATGACGAAATTAACCAAGCCACTCAATTGCTTAGTAGAATGTGGGAGTGAGAAAAGAAAGCAGGAATCTTTGCTTTCTCCTTACTGTGGAATATAACAATCCCATAAGGGAGAAAATATAGATTTTTGCATCCAGGCTACAGTTATGGTGACTTGTGAAGGCAGTTCTGATGTAGTGAAGGCAAGCTGATACTCTCAGTAAAGGGGAGCACTGGTGCCCTGAATTTATATTTATATATTTATTAAATTTTTATGCCATCCGTCTTACTAAGCAGTAAGCCTCTAGGCAGCTTACAACACAACAAAAGCATGAACATAAAAACATAAAAACATAAAAATTAAGGGATTAGATAAAACTAAGAGCCAGTACATGAGTGGAAAGGAAGTGGGATCTTTTTTTCTTTGTCTACTATCCACCTCTAGGGTGGAATGCTGCCATCGGGGCCCCAAACCAACCAGCAAAGCAGGGTTTTGGGGCCCTTTTTGGAAGGCTAAGTGGGTAGGGAAGGTCTCACCTTCAGTGGCATGATGTTCCAGAAGGTGGGGATCACAGCAGGAAAAAAAAGACTCCAGCCAAAGTTCTTTGACCGATGGGGTTTGCAGCATGTCCCTTCTACTGGAATGGGTGAAGTGGGCCAATCCCATTGAGGTGAGGCAATTCCTGAGCCCATGCTATGATAGTCTTTAAAAGTGATAGCCAAAATCTTGAATTGCATTCGGAAGCAAACTGGCAACCAATGCAGCATACATAGCTAACATGTAAATGTTAAACAGGAGTGGAGAGAGTATCGAGCCCTGCAGCAGACCACAAGCGAGTTGCCTCTCCTTCTCTATTAACGCTGATTGGGAGCAACCTCAGAGAAAGGAGCCAAAACAGTGCAAAACTGCTCTGCCCAGTCCTAAATCCCACAGCCAGCCTAAGTCTAAGTGCTAAGTACTGTTGCATCATCAACAAATGCAACCAATGCTGTATTTATCTCATAACTAGGCCGGAAACCCAACTGGAAGGGTGGATGATCTGGGATAGGTCCATGGTTGCCATGAACTCTTCAGCTGCTTCTGACGCCAGCTCCAAGATGGCAGATTGAAATCTTCCAGGACCATCAGCCTGGGGAATTCCACTCCAACCCTGAAATGGCCTTCAGAAGCTTAGGTTGCTAAACATCAGAGAAGCTGGTACAATAGCAATAGACCCAACTGATCCCACATGCCCAGCTTCAAGATTATGGTCTCACAACCATAAACCCAGGGAGCATGGCCCCTGAAGGCTAAGAGATTTCTGGATGACAACTGCTACCCCTCTTCTCAGTGGTCTCAAACCCTAAATCCATCTGGACACATCTCTGAAAGGGGACTCCTTCTTATGGAGTCAACCGGGTCTGAATGGTGCATGACAGGTTGACTTGCTCCTCCACAATAAGGTCCCAAAAAAGGGGAGCCTCATTATTAGCTGAACTGACCCTTATCACTGTTTGATGACGAGTTGCAGAGACAACACAAGGTAGAAAAATCAGTATTGAAGAAGATAATGAGTCTATGCGCCATGTGCCGACCTGTTGCCTGACAACCCATAGTATCTTGTGGCTGGAGACCATCGCTTCCAGTGTGTAGTTTGGCCTCTGATCCTGACATACGGAGCTATTTACACATTAGGGTTATCAAGCAATAATATTAAATGGATATAAACATAGCCACAACAACAGGTGAGGATTGAAAGAACCTCCAAGCCAATAGCAGGCACCTTTTGGTTTAAGGAGCATATTTTCTCAACAAAAAGAATAATCCAGGTTGGTACAAGATTTGATCTGTTCACATAAACATGACTGTTATTAATGTCAAACAGGCAGATGGCAATGATGACACAAGGATATTTATTAGAATTGTTGGTCAAGATCATCACATGATCTTTGTCGGCAAGGTTACAGACTTACCTTAATTGTTCAGATTATGTGCAGATTTGAAAAAAGCTTAAAGTTGAAGTCTGAAAAAAAAGAACAAGCCAAGCTGTAGCTGACTGTCCCTGAGTATAATAGTAATAGTAATAGTAATAATAATAATAATGATGATGATGATGATGGATGGAAAACCAAACTTGAAAAACATTGAAAGTGTGATAACAACTTGACATAGGCATGGCTTAAGAGATGAACCATCAAGAAAGAAACGGAAGGTTTAATACTCGCTGCCTATTTTAAGTCCCATGTCATGTCATATCATATTCAGTTTGTTCTTTTCCCTTAATTGCTAGTGTTACTCTATTCATTTCTGCACATTCTAATATTTTCCTGATCACATTCTCATCTGTGGAGATCTCTTCACTTTTCCAATTTCGTGCAAATACGATTCTAGCTGCAGTTAGTATATGGATAATTAGATATGCATTTCCCTTACTGTATCCCCAACAAAAATATTTCTGGCTTTAAATCAATATGCTGCTTTATCATTTTTTCCAGCCACATATGTATTTTTGTCCAACATTTTTTTGCCTTTGAGCATATCCACCACATATGATATGACCCAGGTATCTGGTAGCATTTTCAGCATTTAGCTGACTTATTTTTAAAAATCTTTGCCAACCTCGCTGATGCAAAACATCATCTATAAAACATCTTGTACAACTTTTCTTTATATACAGTTGACATTGTTAATTTATAGTTCCTGTCCCAGTTTCTGCCATTTGTTTAACTCCTTTGTATAACCAAAGTTTTTGCCCATACTATCATTGTCTCCTTCACTTGTTCATTTTACAATTTAATGCCCAATAAGTAGCTGTACATTTTCTTTATCAATTTTTCTTCTGTCCCTGTTAATATCTTGTCTAATTCTGTTCTTTATAAAATCCATATAGTTTAACATCTTTCTCATATCTTGAATGTATCTGCACTTGTGAGTACCATGCTATGTTAATCCCTTGATCGCTCAATTCTTATTTAGTTCTGAGTTCCTTTTCATTCAAAATATCTTTGTACCTAACAATATTTTCCAAGTTAATAACATTTGGGTGAATCAGTGCTTTCATTCATGGACGGAGCATATATTACTCTCATACCGAAAGAAGATTCAGATTTACAACAGATAAAAAGAGCCTGGATAGCTCTGCAGACAAAGGCACTGTAATTTAACATCAGCTGTCTGCAATTAAAGTAAGTTCGAATCTTGCCAGGCTCAAGGTTGACTCAGCCTTCCATCCTTTCTAAGGTAGGTAAATTGAGGACCCAGTTTGTGGGGGCAATAAGCTGACTTTGTATAAAAAATATACAAAAGTATGAAGGCTATTGCTTAACGCACTGTAAGCCGCCCTGAGTCTCCGGAGAAGGGCAGCATATAAATCAAATTAAAAAAAAAAAACAGATAAAAATTACAGACTGATATCCTTACTGAATTCAATCCATTATATTTATTGACAGTAATTTTATTTCTTCCTCCATGATTTTACTTATTAGACAGGTTTTGTTGTTCTGGTTGCTTTTATCTCTTTCTGATCTTTTGGCTTTGCCTTCGCCTTCTCTCTTTGCTATTTCCTCTAACTCTCATCTTCTTTTTGTTGCATTTCTCTCTCTCCTCTGGCTACCTCTTGTTGTCTATCCTCTTTTTCCACTCTTACTCTTATTTCCTCTTGCGGTCCAAAATAGTGCTCATAAAATTGTTCTGCTTTTTCTATGGAATCCAATCTATATCTTTGCTCCATCCAGGTCACCAATATTCTCTCTGGTATCAGCCATCTGAAATTTACTCCATTCTTAATGAGCTGTCTTGTCAGAAATTGATATTCCTTTCTTATTTCTCTTACTCTTCTGGGGTTCTGTTTTAAAACTACTATTTCTTTCCCTTTGTATTTTAAAGAGTCATCTCTCGCTCTTTGTAGTATCTCTGTTTTTATTGCTTTTTTAGTAAATCTCACATGTACCTCTCTGGGGTGTCTATTTCTTGTCGCATATCTAGTGTGAACTCTAAATATTTCATCCATCTCAGCAAGCACCTTTTCTTTGGTCACCTCTAAAGCATTTGCCACAGTGGTGGATTGCTACCGGTTCGGACGATCCAGTAATGGCGATGGTGAGGTGAGAGCAAAGCGGTTCGCTCCGACTGTCAGCTGGGCCCTCCCGCCCGCCCCTGCGCTATACCTACCTATATTTATTCGTTTTTAGCCCAGCTGATAGGTGTGGCAGAGCAGATTGCTGCGCCTCAGCTGTTTTGAAATGGAATGTACCAGTTGAAACCCACCACTGGTTTGCCAGCAGCTCTGCATTATCTACGCCAAATTTTCTCTCTTTTCTTCCTCAATATTCTGGAATCACAAGTAGTAATCAGCCTTATCCATCTCAAGTAATATTATTATTCTCTCATGACTTTTGTCTGCCCGGGTAAATCTGTAATCAACCTCTTCCATTCTTTTCTCTGTTTGTTCAGCTTTCCCTTCTACTTTCTGAACGCGTTATTCATTTTTAGCCATTATTTGTTGAAAAATCTCTATTTTATCCTCTACTTTTCCTATTCTTTCCTTAATGTCTTCATGCATGGCCTGAATCATAGCTTTCATCTCTAAATGCATCACATTCATTTTCTCGTGCTGCAACATAGCATCCAATGACCTTTGGCCTGTTGGACTAGATGCTAATGCTGATGATGTAGTTTTCTTCCTTTTGAGATGCTTTTCTTGGGAAGTGGGAGGAAAACAAATCCACCTCCTCCTTTTACGGTCCCACTTTCACCCAGGCTAATGGGTGCTCATTTCTCAATAGAAGTCAAAAGTTAGAAATTTCTCACCCAGATTGTTCACACTGTTCCTCAGTCTTTCACGCTTCCTTCATCGGTGGCTGCCACAGCTTCAGTCAGGCACGCAATGGCCATCCTTTTCTTCCTGCCAGATTGAGAGCCTTCTCCGGATCGATCAGGGAGCTTGTGAACTCCCTGAGATCAACGGAGTGTGCTCTCTTACTTCATCACCTCTCCTAGGTGATTTACGTCCACCAGAACCTCCTGCAGTTTTAATTTTGGCGCGATCTCACGGAGTGCCATGGAGATGCATCGTGTCGCCGCAATGTCAGCCCCGCCCTGCCCTGCTTCTGGATTCTTTTCAAAGGTAGGTGACTGGGCCATGAGCAACTGAGCAAAGCTTTCCGATCCAGGAACGGGTTCAACCAGCGTACAACATGAAGTTGTGCAAAAGCCCCCAACTCTAACTTCATGGTGGACAAACAGAAAAGGCTGCTCTGCCTCTAGTTACGTGGCACTATCCTAGAAGCAGGCTTCATTTTGGAGTTGCCACAATTTATTGTAGCTGTTCCCAGAAGACACCTATTTCCAAGATCCACATGGTAAGGAGACAGAGGCGGGTGGGAAAACAGGCCCAAGACCTGCAGGGACCCTGAGGGGTGGGAAGCAGACCATAAAGTGCTCAGCGGATAGGGGAGGTCTTGGGAGGCCCTGGGCAGGCCACATGAGATTCAAGGTGCTGCTGCAGTATGGGCTTGGGCCAGGCCTGCCAGATCCTTCCCCCACTCCTGAGGCACTCCGTGCACTACTAATGACTTATCGGGGAGATCAGGCGTAAGGATTGTTAAGTGAGGCTATCATGTAGCCACCTCACTTAATGACCGTCATGACTTGCAACCATAATGGACAGGCTCCATTACTGTCATAAATTATAAAGTAGTTTTTCGCCCCCACTTACTACAAGTAAGCGACATATATAAGACACATTTAAGAGATCTCTGCTCGTATCCCAACTCTGGGTGTTACCTGATCTTACAAAAGAAAAATAAAACCAAGACTACTAAATAATGTTAGTTTTTCTTTATTACATTTCAAAATCTGCAAAACACAAATATCAAGCAAAGTACTTTTTATAAAAGGCATCCCATGTTGATGAGGTATCTACCTATGCAATCTGGGACACTGACTACAAAGCCATGTGAATAACTCAAGCTAAGAAAGCTGGCAAGGATGGAAAGAAATAGAAGCAAGATATTGTACATTAGTTGAGGACTCTTAATGGATATTTTGACTTTGGGTGAGATGGAGTGGTTGAATCCTCCTCCTTGGCCTTTTCCAGGAAGAATGCTGCTTTGTTCTCTTTATCCTTTTTGACACTTCTTTTATGCTGTAAAGTTAAAGAGCTCGCGTTATTATTTATTACTTTTACTAAGTGCTGGGAAAGCTTTATATCGGTTCCATTTTATAGTTGTGTCGTCGTTTTGGCAAATACATAGCCTCAGACAGTTTACTGGCAAACAGAAATACTCTTCAGCAATAGAAATGTCAAAGCGACTTATCACCAAAAGTTTTTCAGTAACAAAACTTTTAGAAAAAAAAGTTTAATTAGAAAGATCCTCTCGTTTTGGGAAAATCCTGTTTTATTTACATTTCAGGGCAAAACATCTTTGAAGGGTCAACTACTAAAGCACATGATGGCTACTTTAAAGAAAACCTGATCTGTGGGCGTGAGAAGTGATGGAGCTTTTTAACCCTTTGCTGGAAAACATTTAAGATGATGACCAAATTCCTTTGAAGACAACTAAATCGGACTTGGAGGTGGACTTAAAAATTACAACTTACAAGAAAGAGATGGCAATACCGGATCTACATGTAGAATTGAATAATCAGTCACCAATAAAAAAAGACATGTAAATAATGTAACCAAAGAACAATGTGAACTATCCTTTTAAACTGAAATATAAGACATTTACTGGAGTTAGTTCATGGAAAGTACAAATGGTCTTAGATCAAGATGACAAGAACTTTGAGAGAAGGGCAAAGAAACTAGAAGAAAACAGAATTTTATCCAAGAGATTTAAGGATGGCTGAGAGGAAGTAGGAAAAAAATGATAAAATTGGATTATATGACTATGGTAAAATAATGAGTTGCTATCTTTGGTGGTGTTTGATGATCATCTGGATTGGATTATTTCTCTTTTGGAAATGTTCAGTGGTGTAATGGATGAATTGATAATATTTAGATTACCATTTTTTAAAATATCTAAATAAGAGGTTTTCATTCCAAACGATGTTTGTTTAATAGCTTTCAATTTTTATTACTATTTTTGTAACATTTAATTATTAAGAGAGGGATGAGGAGGATTTAGACTAAATGGAAAGGATTATACAGTAATATACTGACAGGTATTTTTATTAATTTTTTTAGATCTTTATTAATGAATAAGATTTAGCTATAGAAAATGGGGTGAGGCATGGAATGAAGATTTGGTTGTTATTTAAGAGACAGCAATAAATTATTAATGTTGAATAGTATCTTGCTGCAGATTTTGAGGGAAGTTTTCTTTTCTTACCATTTTTGGTGGTGTTTCCTTTCTACACTTTATCTTTTTTAAAAAAAAAAAACATTCTTGTATTAGGTTCCTTGTTAGTTTTATCTGTATAGTTCTTAATAAAATTACTGAAAAAAATATACATGTCCCAATCAACAGTCAACACAAAAAGACATAAATTACCTGGAAGAAAGGCACACCATTAGTCTGAATACGCAAGCTAGTCTCCAAGAAGGATTTTTCACTGCAAAGGCTCTCATTAGTTTCTCTTATCTCTTCTTCGTCCAAAGAATCCTTGGGACAGACAACAGTTAGCAGTGGCAGTGTAGATAAACCATTTCTACATGTTAACTACACAATAGAGCAGGAGCAATCCTCTGTACAGTTAAATCACTCTACAGCAACCTAACAGTTTAAGCACCACCATTGGGAGAAGCAAACTATTTCTCCATCTTTTACTCTTTGTAGTTACCTCATCCAAGACGTCAGTCTTCATGGCTTCAGCAGCCTTTAGAGTAGATGTCAGCTCCATCTGCTTTTGCCTTAATTTTTCAAGCAGGAGATCGCGTGGTTCTGTTTTCACTACCGTCACTGGGTAACAGTAGTCCTTCCGCTGTGGAGTATTTCCTTTAGTAAAAGATCCATTTAAGAGATCATTAAGGCACTGTACTACACCACCCTACGACCACAAAGCCACCCTTTTCTTATTGGATTTCACAACTGATTTGAGGTAGCTCTTCCTCTTTTTTTTGACTCCCTCTAAAGTCTGCAGGCCTAATTTTTCCCCTCCAAATACCTGTGGGGAGATCCGTTTTCAGATCCTCAGTCAGGAAGCCGTTAATCTGAGTTAAACCATCCTCTGCTTCTTTAAGGAGCAGGTTTTTCTGTTCGGTAAGCACCCCTCGGTCATTCTGCAAGCGGTCAAGAACCCTCTTGAGAGTGACATCTTCAGCCTCTTTTTGTCTCTTTATGTGGTCTGTCACTTTGGCTTCTGATGCGTTACACTTGTCATGGAGATCCTGGAAGCAAAACATCTTAAGGTATTATGTTAAGAAACCAGATCTTCAATATTATAAACTGCAGGTTTGACTGAATGAAACTTATTGTACTCAATATATGACAAGAATTTATGGTCCCTTCCAAGTATATGAACCATCATTATTTGTAGAAAAGAGACTTTTGGGTGTGGGAAAACATGGATTGGGTCCTTCTTCCAGGCTTCCCTGATTAAAGCCATCGATAGCTATTCCTGGGAGAATACATTGTACCATATGGTCTAAACCATAGGTATCAAACTCGATCGCGTCATGGGCCGGATCATGACGTATTGTGATGTTTGTTGCCTTTGCGGAGCAGGGGTGGGCGTGGCCTGTGCACGATGCATCTGGCCCACAGGGCGCCCATTTGACAGGCCTGGTCTAAACAATTATATACAGGTAGTCCTTGACTTAAAACCATTCGTTTAGCAACCATGTAAAATTAGAACAGCGCTGAAAAAAATGACTTGTGATCAGTCTTTCCACTTATTAACGTTGCAGTATTCCCAGGGTCACATGATCAAAATTTGGATGCTTGGCATCTGGCATGTATTTATGACAGTTTACACCAGGGGTGTCAAACTCGATTTCTTTGAGGGCCAGGTCAGCATTGTAGTTCTCCAAGGGTGATGCCTCCTGTAGCCCCCTGCCGGTCAAAACGGGACCCCCCACCCAAATGTCCCAGTTTCGCTGCCAGAGACACCGCAAGCCAATCCTTTGCTATTTCCAGGCTGACCCCATGGATCAGATTTAAGCACCCCGCAGGTCGGTTTAACACCCCTAGTTTACACTGTCACAGAGTTCATGCGATCACCATTTGTAACATTCTCAGCTGGGGAGGAAGCCAGATTCGCTTAATGACTGCATGATTCCTTTAACAAATGCAGTGATTTACTTAACAATTGTGACAAAAAAAAAAGTTCGTCAAATGAGGCGCAACTCACTTAACAACTGCCTCGCTTAGCAATGGAAATTTTGGGTTCAATTATGGCCACAAGTCAAGGACTATCTGGATATACCCGCCATAAAATTCTATGTCTAAAAGGTCTTTGATGATTTAGGTGTCACCAGGTTGGAAAATTTAGAATTACCTTATACAGGTTTTGTAGGTGCTCGTTCTGGCTTTTGAGAAAAGCTCTTTGTTGATCAACTACGCAGCCTATCTCTGCAGTTGCCATTTCAGCCCAGCAAGTTGTTTCTTTGCATGTGTTTCTCAAACTACTGCTCAGATTTTTAGAGTGGTTGTCTGATTCCAGAAGTATCTTAACATTATCATGGCTGGACTGTCTGATCTCTTGGGAAAGGTCATCCAGAGCTGGAATCATCTTGTTCTTCTGAGAAGTGGTAGAGTTGACAAGGCCAATAGTTTGCCTAAAGAAAAGGATTTAGCCACAGATTATTCAAGCGTTAATCTTTGTGCTTTATCACGTAGGCTAAGACTGAAGCAGCAGCCAAATCAGCATTATACCTCAACTGCTAATTTCACCAAAATTTATTAAAGTGTCCAATCATTCTGGAAGAGTCTGCTATGGCATTATTTTGGCATAAAAGTGGGGAAACATAAGGTATGCCATTTTCCCCCCAATAAAAATGCTAAAAGCAAATGCATGCAAGCCTTATTTTAATTTGAACACCCTGAAATATTTTTTAAAGTGCTGCCCATCCCTCAAAGATGTCCACCCCTGCCTTTGATTGTCAGAAGTGTTATTGAGATGGAGATCAAAGCCATGCATAATGCATAAAGGCAGTAGCAGTTCCTAAAATTGATAGTCAATAAAGGGGATTAGCAAAAAATATATTTTATTATTTATTTCAATTGATATTGAATGAAATAAAATTCAAATTCTGATTTCCCAATGTCTACCTTGACAATACAGTTATGCAGGTTTAGTCTGAAGCAGGGCTGCCCTACAGGTGCTTGAGTCTATGATAAGGAATGTGAGTTTTAACCCAAGAAATATCGGAATGAATCTGACTCCCAAGAACTGCAGAATAGAATAGAATAGAATTCTTTATTGGCCAAGTGTGATTGGACACACAAGGAATTTGTCTTGGTGCATACGTTCTGAATATTAGAATAATCTTTCAAACATATTTCAGAAAAAATAAGTTTAAAAGCTTCCTTACACAATTATATTCTCTTGTACATCATTAATATTTTTCTTTAGGTTTCCACCTTTCTCTAGGATTTGGTTGAAGTTCTGCTGAGCGTGGTGATCGAGCAGGCTTAGCTGATTTTGCAGCAAAGCAATAAGTTGGGCTGTACCCTAGTATGAATCAAGGAAAATTGAAAAAAAAATTACTAAGGAAAAGTATACTAGTAAAATAGTTTTAAAGCATGCAGGAAACTCACATTTATTCAAATGTACTTCAGATGCATTTTTCAGTTAATAGTTAATGCAGAACAATAACTCTTATACATCTGAGTATTTTATTTTAGAGACAGTTCAGGAAAAAAAAATCCACCTTTCAGGAGATACATGGGATGAAAGATTCTGCTAGAAATCGGCAAAAGTCAATTTTATCCAATCTGCTTCCTGGAAGAAGCAGGCTCACAAACCTAAAATGGAATTTATAGATAACCACAACTCTACCTCCGAGTTACTATGAAGGATGAAACAAACATAGAAATATAGTACTGCTTATCCTGATTAGCCCTTTTTCAATAAGCAGATTTCCTCCTCCTTAGGTACAGCTAAATTCCTCTCCGCTCCTACATGATGTGCACAAGAAATGACACATTCACATTTCTCCTTGATCTACTTGAACACATTTGACTTGGCATGTATTATGTGACTTTAAGAAGAAATGCAAACAATGTTAACATCCATATTACTAGAAGGCATTTGTGCACATGAAGCTAATGTATATCCCCATGTTTTCCTCTCATCCTTCTTTGTTTGGTTGCAAGTATTGTTCTTACAATAAAAGAAGTAGAAATAGAAAATATAAGTGGAAAATCAAAACAAACAACTGAACTTTTATAAAATGGAGCTGATCAGAACTATGTATACTGTTTACTATGGGACTCATTGCTAGAAGCCTGCAGGCAAGCCAATTTTTGTGTCGGTGATGGAAACAGAAATATAATGTTTCAAAGAGCCACTAAGACCATGATGGTGAACCTATGGCACGGGTGCCACAAGTGGCACGCGGAGCCATATTGGTGGGCACGCGAACTCAGCTCTGGCCAGCTGATTTTCGGGCCTTCTGGGCCTACCGGAAGTCAGGAAACACACTGTTTCTGGCCTCCGGAAGGTCTCTGGGGGAGGTGGGGAAGGCTGTTTTCACCATCCCCAGGCTCCTAGAAAGGCTCTGGAGCCTGGGGAAAGCAAAAAACAGGCCTACCGGGCCATTGCGTGCCAAAAGCGGGGGGAGTGCGGGAGCGTCATGAGTGCATGTGCGGGGGGGGGGGAAGAATTATGGGTGTAGGCACGCACATGCACACATGACTCCCCCACACTCCCCCTGCTTTTGGCACGTGATGACAAAAAGGTTAGCCATCACTGCACTAAGACAAGGGTAGAGAACCCACTGTCCTCCAATTAGTTTCAAGTGCAATTCTCACAATCTTGTGTAATGTCAACTGGGCATAACAGCAGCAGAAGTCCAGAAAACTAATTATCTGTCTCTTAAGACGGTCACACTGGACCATATGTTAACATGCAATCATGATCACCAGGATAAAGAAAGGAACAATGCCCAGCAGAGCCAGCAGAACCTAAGTGTTCCTTCAACAGCATAGCAATCCATATTTCTCTAAGATCATCACCCCACCACCCACTTCTATTCTAGCGCACTATGGACCTCCTATGGACACTGACTTGGATCATTCTTGGGCTACAAATGGAAGAAATACCGTTTTCTGTGCCATCTTGGTCAGTTCCACTTGTTCTTGCAGGCTCTCATAACTATTCTGAAGTTGAGAAAACATTTGGGAACTGTCTTTCTGTAGTTTACTCAAAGCAAGAGAATGCTCATGGAAGAAGGTAGCCAGGTCTTCTTTGTAGCCTGTAATCTTTCAGTCAGAAAAAGAGGTCACATCAGTTTTCAAGGGCACATTGATATTGATTGACTTTTTCTAAACAAGACTAGTCTGATGGGTATATATGTGTTGGAAGTTTTTTTAAAAAGAAACATGGCAAGTTCTATTCATTTAGGAGGGAGTACAGGTGTCACTGCATGATAACATGTCAAGGCATGTGTGATAATATCATAACAGACTCCAGATATAAGTATGTAAGTCACAGGGTTTGTGTTGTGATGTCACAATAATACATTTACCACTCATCCTTCTGCCAAACACATATGAGCAGATCTGAGATATTTCAGTCTTCTTCAATCTGGAGTTATCCAGATGATCTAGAAATATCAGGGCAGGTGTTCTAGTTCACTCCAGCTGGAGAGTTTGAGATTGACACAAGCTGTCCTCGAGATCAGGTAAGAAAGAGGATCCAACTTCCAGATGCTCAAGAGGCAGACAGGGCAGGGAATTGGCAGACAGCTAGCTCATTTCAAAAGCACTGCCTGTTTATAAAGTGTTCATGCGGGAGAAAACGTTTTGCCTGCAGGAGAAAATAGGGAATGTTCCTTGGCTTTTCCTGTCAGTAAATGGAAGAATTCTGTTTATACCATCATCAATGGCAATTTCTCCAAAGACAAGCATATGATTGAGGGATCTCCATCTTAATCACCTCTAAGCTCCATCGCTCTAGACAACCGTGACTGTTCATGCCTTTCCTAAAGGGGCAAAGCATGAAACTGCTGAAACTGGAATACAAATGAAGTGGTTTACATTGCAAGAGGGAAAAAGGGCCCCAATGAAGGCTGGCAACTTGGTGGTTCTTCTCATGGATTGGATTAGGTTGAAAGGCTAAAGCAGTGTTTTGTTCAACCTTGGGAACTTTAAGATGTGTGGACTTCAATTCCCAGAATTGCCCAGCCAGCATGCTGGGTGTTGAAGTCCATATATCTTAAAGTTCCCAAGGTTCCTAATCCTTATGCTAGCATTCAACAATTATAGTACTTCAAGGTATGTTTATTACCATTTCTGCCAAGGATGAATTTTTCTTGAAGTGTTCCTGCAGCTGAGAGTTTATACTCTGCACAAGTTGCACAACAGGAGTCAGACTACTTAACGCCTGGTCCAGTCCAGATGCATGTTCCTCCTAGAAGAACAGACAAGATAGTGAACTCATTGATTCCAACGAAGAAAACATTAGAAACCCAATCAGAAAACAGAATTGCGGAAAGGCTAAAGACATTATAATTGCTCCGAATTAGTTATTATTTCTCACACGTTAGGAATCAATAAGATCAATTTAGTCCCAAGCTTCCTCCAATGCAAGATGCTTTTCCAAGAGCTGACATGGCACCTAATAAATCTCCAGTGAAACTTTATTGAAGACAATAAGCAAAAATACTCACAAATATGCCAAATACACAATTTTCTGTTCCTTCTTTAGAATTGCATTCTGACAGCATTTTTATTTCTATTTGCATTTTGCTGTAGCATAGGAACTTGCCCCAAGTTTCTAATCATCAAATTTCCTAGCTTTTATGCTCATGACACTGGATGAAGAAAGAGTGTGCCAAAATCGGTCTTATTGTAGTCATAATAGTATTGTAGTCTACCTTGTCTTCATTTGAAAACCACATGGAACTTCCAACTCTGGGTAATCGGATCCTTCTTTTGTTTCTGGCTTATACTTTAACAGCAAATACATTATTCTACTTTATGTCACTTGTACTTACGATCATTTTCTGCAGGTCATTTTTATTTTTGGAGGTCAGTGTGTCCTGAGTCAGCATTTTTTCAGCAACTAGGGACACTTCAGTAGAAACCATTTCCTTTACCGAAGTGAATGCCGCATCTATAGCTGCTGTGGTAACTCCAAATGCTGAAAAACTGGTGGATAGAAGATCATCTAACAAGAAAAAGACGAGTTATAACAATTTAGCCCAGTCCCTTCTTAGTAGAAGGCAACAGTGATTTGGTAACTGTTTTGATTTCTCAAACAAGTCTGAATCAAGGTTTTGGCATGTCAGGTATAGGTGTGTGTTGACTTTATTGGCATGTGAAGTTGAATAGAAATACTTACTAACTGAGGAGGTGTAAGAATTTAGCATCTCTTGTTGATTCTGATAGTTCTTTCTCACAGAGCTCTGGATTTTGTCAAAAAGTATATTCATGTGATCCATGAAGGTCTTTTGAGCTTCCACATTATGCTGCTCAACTGCTTTCTTCCGATCTAATTTTGCATGCAAACCGGACACATCCCCGGTAGTTTCTTTAACAGTAGTAAGCAGCTAAGGCAAAAAAAAAGATTGATAGTCTTTAAATATCACCTCCCTCCCTCCCCCACTCTCTCTTACACACACACACACACAGTTTTCCATTACATTTTAAAGTATAAACTAAGAGAGGGGGTTACAGAAATATTCTTTCCAAATTTTGCCTGTTTTGGCTTTTGTATCTTTTTAGGCCATGAGTCCCCAATCTTTCCAGTTCCGTGGACCAGTAGCAGCGGTGGTGTATGTGTATGTGTGGTTTCATGTGTCCACCACTTGTGCAAATGGAACTTTGTGCCTGGCTCCTAACGGGCTGCGGCTCAGTACCGTGTTGCGGACTGGGGTTGGGGACCATTGTTTTAAACTATTAATTGAAAAAGCTTCTACAAAATGTCCATATCGCCCCTCATAGGATGTACTCTTTTCTGATTGACAAAGACATTCTGACTTCATCAAGAATGACACTAAAAAGTCCAATATTCCTTCAGAACTGTAAGAGCTATTGAAACTCTTAAATGGTCTATCTCTACTTAAAATACAATTGTTTTAATCTAGCAACCAATCTATTTTTAAAAAACAATATTAGTACGTCATATGGTCTGACCTTGGTAGCAGTGCCATGAAGTTTTTCTTCTGAGCTCTCTAAAGCTGAGGCCACGTATTCTTCTTCAGCAAGAAGAACTTTTGTGATATCCAAGTCTTTCTGGGTAACTTCCAGTTCCATTTCCCTGGATTGTAGGATTGCCTGGCACTTTTCCATTTCACCTTTTTGTACAGTAAATAACTCTGTAACCTGCGTCAAGACAAAATATACCTGTAAAGATACAGGCCACCTGCAGTCCAAGTACGGCCTGTAAGGGCTTTTGTATGATTGCTAACTCTTCCTTCCTACTGATCGTGCAGGAAAAATTGCCAAAAGCTGACATGGCTTTTTCATTCATATATGTAGTACGTACATACATACATATACATTATACATTTGCATGTGTGTAAGTAAAATAATGCTTTTCTAACTACAGGTAGTCCTGAAAGTACAGACTTCAGGCCACAATTGAGCCCAAAAATTATGTTGTGAAGTGAAACATTTGTTAAGTAAGTTTTGCTTATTATACGACTTTTCTTGTCATAGTTGTTAAGTGAATCATTGCATTTGTTACAGTAAGTTAGTAACACAGTTGCTTGTCAGAACGTCAGAAAAGCGGATCACATGACCCAGGGACATCGCAACTGTTATAAATGTTAACCAGTTGCCACGCGCCTGAATTTTGATCACCTGACTGTGGGGATGCTGCAATGATCATAAGTGTGAAAAACGATCAGAAGTCACTTTTTTCAGTGCCATTGTAACTTTGAATGGTCACTAAATAAACTGTTGTAAATTGAGGACTGTAGTAGTTTTTCTGACTGCTGGCATGTTTTTTTAAAGGTACTACAGCTGCTTGAAGCAATATTCCATCTTAATTACCACCCCTATTTCATATTTCTGTTAATTGTATTGTTTCTACTTGGTAATGACTTTCAAACTGGTAGACCTACAAAAAAAAATTAAGTGATATTGGATTGAAATTAATAATTTAATTCAAATAATCTTGAAAATTAATATACAGTTCAGACCAAAGAGTTAATGGTAGGCTTTAATGGATAAAGTGCTGGAAAAATCACACAACGTTTTACTTTTATATCTAACGGTGGCACGACTATATGCTCAGCGCTGGAAATACCCTGTGATACCTACTATAGAGGAACATTTAGTAAGGTGACAGAACTGGCAACAAAGGTTAAATCATTGGCTCTTGTGAAAGGAAAGCCACTCAAGAAATTCATCTACAACTGGAAGATTTTCACATTATTAGTTTTGTGAAAAGTTGAGCATGCTAGAGTTCCCTAACCATCTGAAAATCATCCCAAAAGATAAGAGAAATGTACTGGGTTCACTTACTTTTTTCAATTCTTCCTCCATGGCTGTGATTTTCTCAGTATAGTCTGCAATTTGCTCTTCTTGAATTGTCATTTTCCCATGAAGAGCACTAAAAAAGGTCAGTTAATGTTAACAATGATGTAGTCTTATTAATCCCGAGCCAAACAATGAAATAATTTTAAGAGCAAATAGGAGAAAATAGCTGTTCATTTCTGATCACTAGATGGTTCTCTTGTTTTTCAAGCATGCTTGATGCTTGAAAATTCTTCATATTGCTAACTTTTGATAGCCATTTCTGCCTGAACTATGAATTTATCTTATTGCTATTCATTTAACACATTAGCTACTGCTTATTAAAAATCTAAAAGCAGTTCACAATAAACAGAATTGACCATTTACACTAAAGTCAATGATATTATACAAGTGTAAATGATCCTATAACTTACCTCTTAACAATTGAGCTAGGAGCTGTATTCTGTTTTTAGCTATACCAGGCCTTCTATAAAGGGGAATTTCTTTTCAGTTTAATTGATAAATCTTGCAGTATATTAGTTATACCTGAAGATGCTTTGAGCCAAGAGACTTATCAAACAGTCAACTTATTCCCCCATTTCTATCCTTTGTTTCAGTTATGTTCAAAATTCTATAGTTATTCATGTTGCCACATTCCGTCATCCAGATATTTTTTCCTTTTCCAAATATCAGATTTTATCTAATCATGTCGCCACTTCCCTTGACTCTGAGTGACCATGCTTAAAACCTTATTTTGTTGCTCCTCACCTCAGTTCATTAAAGAAGGAATAAGTGGGACCAACCAGTATATATTTGTTGTGGCCCCGCCCTCTGAGCCTGTCCCATCGGAGGAAGAAAGCTCCGAGCATTAGGAAGAGGAGTCAGCCAGGCCTCCCTCTCCAGGCCCCTCCCCTCTGGCACTGTCTCAGGTGCCGGCCGAGGGAGAGGAGATTAGCAGGGAGACAGGTGGCTCGGATGAAAGCGAGGGAGAGACATCATTCCTGGACGCACACCTCCGAAGGCGTGATAAACGATTGCAGCAGCTCAGGAGGCGTGCTAGGGATTAGAACTGAGTCACTGGACCACACCCCAGAGACTATATAATAGAGGGTGGTGGCCAGTGATCCTTGTGACGAACAAAAGTAAACCTTGGATAGTCACTAAAGCCTCATCCGAAACTGTTGAGAGGAATAATAATTCTTGGACTCTTGTACGCTAAGTATATTATCTTTCTGTTTTCTGTGGAAATAAAAGCACTTGGCAGACGGTGTGTATATTGCTGCCAAGTTGGAGATAAAGACCTGGGTGTGTTCCAAGTGCTTCCTTAACCCTCGGCTGGCTGTGTTTGTGTGTGTGTGTGGACGGGGACAGATCAATATTCTGGTTTTTATCTGGACATCCAAAAGGTTTAAAACCCAATTAGCTTGCTATCAAATTATGCTCTGGGGAATTCCATTACATTTGAACCTTTGACTTTCCTTTCTTTTCCAAATAATATTCAGTATTCTATAGTCACCAAGTATCTTAACTCACAATGACTGGGGATTTCCCTCAAAAAAAAATTTTTTTCCCTCCAAAAAAAAAATAAAAAATATTACTGTATTTCAATATACCTCAGGGTTTTCCTCCAAAATGTTAGAACCTCATTTCTCAATCGACAACTCACTACCTAAGCTTATGTTACTGAAGGAATTATTTTTTATAAATCTGCTCATAATGGAATGTTGCTCTACTCTTCTGAAAGTGGCCCTGATTAGCATCATCCAAGTTTTTTCAATAAGAAATGCTAGCTAGGCTTGCTTTGGAACAATAATGATGTATGAGGCAAAGGACGTTCTCTCAAATGTGACATTTGAGCAACATCCTGTCGCTCTACCAGATTCCTACAAAGGAAACACAACAGTGCGTGATCTTGCCTGACTGGGGAGAGATGGTGCTTATTTTTATTTTTATTTTATAAAATTGATTGTAAAATTGGTCATGTTTACCCTAAGCTGCCAGTCTTTGTGGAGAACCAAGTACTCACTCATAATTTTCCAGAGAAATATAGACACCATTTTTCTCTCGTGCTGCAGTAAGGTCTCGTTTTAAGCGTTCAATCTCTTCGGTATATTCCTGTGAAAAATATCAGCACAATGGTGGAATGTATCTTCTGAAGCATCTGGAATCCATAAATTCCATAAACTTATATTTTTGGCCTGGCCAGTTAAAAAAATCCAATTGACTATCATGCGTTCACACTGCAAGGCAGCAGGGAAAATTTAGAAAGCATTTATACTTAATGAAGGCATACTGAACCTTAATGAGGGCCCGCTTTGTGAGTTTCTGATTCACTTCAGGCTTATTCATGATATTCTTTGCCCTGTGAGCATACTCTAGAGTACTCAGAGTTTCCTGTGGTACAAAAGACAAAATAAATTAAAAATATGTGAAAACAGAATTAATTTTAAATCCTTTTAAAAGTAAAAAATGCTGAGCGAGTCATCTTTTTGTAGCCACTTCTGTATAAAAGAAAAATGAATTGTTGAAAAATACAAGGAAGTTCACTTCAGAAATATCTTGCTGGGTTTCTCTATAGAGAAATGGCATTTATTGTGATTTACAAAGCATTCTACCAACTCTTTTTCTGCCCTGGGAAAACACTGTTCTGAAAGATGGCCTATAACTCAGAATTGCTGTGTTCTCATCATTTATTTTTATTGCTTCACTGTTTTATTATTGTTTTATTTACATTTTTTATAATCTTTTACTGTTGTAAGCTGCTCAGAACTGCCCAACGGTGAGATGTGCAGAAAATTTAATAATAATACTATAAACCAGAATAGATCAGGACCCCAGTAATAGAATTTTTATTGACTTTTTTATCATTATGTCCCATCAATTCAGTTTTAACCCTTGCAAGCAAAATGATAAGTTTTTCTCCAAGATAGGCTGTCCCCAACTTGTCCCATCAAGTCTTCCAATGGTACAGCCATCCCTGCTGTAATTGAATCCACCCATCTTAGTGCTGATTGTTCTCTTCTTTCGCCTTCCACTTGTTCAAATTATTCTCTAGAGATCTGTCTTCTCATAATGCTTATTAAATCTTATAAATTTCTAAATGTAATTTCATCTGGAAGTCCGACAGATGTCACTCATAACACATTACCTGAAAGAAAACACCTTACCTCAAGATTGATTGACGCAGGAGAAACAGTTGCAATTATACATGTTTTTGTGCGTCCTCCGAGAGAGTCCTGTAGGATTCTGGTAAGTTTTGATTCTCTGTATGGAACATGTGGAGTTCTTTCAACAAGGGCAGTAATAACTCTACCCAGCGTCAACAGAGACTGATTGATATTTCCAGCTTCACGAGCTCTTTTGTCAACTGCTCCAGAACGACCTATGTTCTCACTCCCTGCCAGATCAACCTATAAATAAAAAAACAACTTGTCTGAGTCACAATCAGTATGTATAGTCACAAGGAGAGGTCTATAAATTATATTCAGCTTGGTAACCAACGATTACTGCTAACTACTAACCAGCTGAAAATCAACACAACTACATCTGAGGGTATTTGGATTTACAATTCCCAACAAATATAGGTAATGTGGCCCATAGTTTAGGATGCTATGATATGCAGTCAACCCAACAAGCCCTCTATTACACCATGAGGTAAGAGGAAAAGGTGCCTGCATTACTAGGCAGAAATCTGATGATACAGAATATGGGATTAAAATGTCAAATCTCCAAAAATGGAATTCAAATGGAAAGACCTGTTCTCTCTATCGTCCTAAAGGGCAGGACATCCACTAGCATTTTTAAAATCATAACAAATCCATTTCTTGGTTTTGTGACAGTCTGTTTACTATTGCAATGTAACTTCCCTTCAGACAGTGGCCAAAATAACACGATCTGATATTCTGCCATCTCTGTATTATTGAGCATAATCTGATGTGGTGCGATACCATGTGTTGAAACTCACCAAGTTTAGCTTTCCAATTTTCACAAGCTCTTCTCCATCTGTTGTTGTTTCTTTCATGTGCAATGTGATGGAAAACACTGAATGGGACCTGCTATAAATTGAGATAACAGAGTCTTAGGAGGTCACAGTAATGAACCCCACTATTTGCAGCTGAAATAGTTCCAAAGGTTCTGTATCATTCTTACTGAATTTGTATCCTGCAATATTTGAATGACACTAAGCAAATGATTGCCTAACAATGGCAAAACTGCTTATGTAAAACCTGCTGTTGAGGCTTTCTAAAATATTTTGTTTCTTTACCTGGAATACTGATTCATGTAAGTAGCAGCTGTGGTTCTTTTTGCTGCTCCTCTTTCTAGGATTTGATAGACTTCATCCTTGTTATGTACAGTAATTTCTTCTAAGCCCTTGATTATTACACCTCTCTGTCAAAAGCAAAATGTTGAAGTTACACATTCTAATTCAGAAGTTCATAACCTTGAAGGAAGAGACACATATGCTTTTTTTTTTTTTAACCTTGTTACGTGGGTCATCAAACAGTTGCAACCTTTCCCCAACATCTGGAGTTGGACTCAGAAGATCAAACAGCTCCTCATTATAGATTTCCAACAAAGAAACTTTCACAGAAAATTCTGTACCATTCTCTGCCAGTTTTTCAAAAATTTGATGCAAGGTACGTGGAATTACACCTGCAAGTGGATCCTATAGAAAAATAATATCACATGTATTAACTGACTCGATTTAGAATCCAGGAATTCAGCCTTAGAATGTTAGCAAATAAGTATGAGCAGATACTCAAATAAATCAGGGATTTGAGGTACCTGTTAGCACGTAAGAATGTGTCGGCATTATACTTGGAAGGGACTAAAATGTTTTTACCTCTTCCCATGTATATTCTTCATTAGGTGATCGCTCCCCTTCCATAGTGAAGGTCTTTCCTGTACCGGTTTGACCATAACTGTATAAAGGAATTTGAAAAATTAGCTTCAATAATATATTTTAGAGTACAACAAAAAATAAACACAATACTCACGCAAAGACAGTGCAGTTATAGCCCATAAGTACTTCATCCAAAATTGGATATACAACAGACCGGTACACATCAATCTGTTTGGCCTGGGCTCCAAAAACCTGTTTTATTGAATAAAAGAAACTGTTTTTACCTTGAGACCAGACATAAAAATGGACTGAAGTCACACTATCTCCTACCTGAATTGGAATAATCTAGCGTACCAGATTAAAACTTTGCAAAATGAATATAATTCAGAAGTTTCCTTAGAGAGAAGTTCAGACACAATAGTTGCATTGTTCAGACACAAAAGTTATACCGTATTTTCCGGCGTATAAGACGACTGGGCATATAAGACGACCCCCGACTTTTCCTGTTAAAATATAGGGTTTGGGCTATACTCGCCGTATAAGACTACCCCTCTTCCAACGCACACCAAATAAAAATTAAAAAACATCAACTGGCTCACCCACAATGTAAAAGCAGCTGTCCTAGACCCAAAATGGCCCCTGCAACAAGCAGGAACCTCACACAGTCACAAAAAGCCCAAAAAAACAACTTTCACACTTTACACACACAAAATTCCACATACAGCTTTGTGAGATTTTGTGTGTTTGTGTAGTTAGAGTGAAACACTACAGAAACACACTAAATCTCAGAAAGCTGCACAAATATTATTTTATTTTTATTTTTATATGAAAGCTAAATTTAAAACTTCCTAAACTTTAAATGGTTAAAAACCCCAATTAACTATTTTTTTAAAGCTCCCAAAGGGGAAAAAACTTACCCAATAGAACAGGGGTCTCCAACCTTGGCAACTTTAAGACTTGTAGACTTCAACTCCCAGAATTCCTCAGCCAGCTTTGCTTTGCTGGCTGAGGAATTCTGGGAATTGAAGTCCACAACTCCCAGAATTGCTTGATTGCAGGCAGGGAGTTGCTTGCTGATGGAATGGATTCAGGCAAGCGAAGCAAGGCAAGCGTTGCAACTAGCAGCTAAAGTAAGCAAGCTGGAGGGGGAAAACTTTTTTTCTTTTACATGGCTCTGGCGATCCCAACTGAGTTGCCTGATTAGCAGGCAACTCAGCTGGGATGGTCAGAGCTTGGATCGTCAGAGCCATTTTGTTACAGGAGAATGACACCCGGCGTATAAGACGACCCCCGACTTTTGAGAAGATTTTCATGTGTTAAAAAGTCGTCTTATATGCCGGAAAATACGGTATTTTAACACGTGCTTTGTTTACCCATTCCACTAAGCTTTAAGGTGGCTTGTCTGGGTTGGGTTTAGTATAATGCATTAACTGATCCATATTTTACAAATTGTACTTTATAACAAGAGTGAGCAACCTCACACACTAACCTCTAGTTTAAGGCTTCTTTTTATATGATCCAAGCTGCTATGATTTGTTCAACAAACCATTGTTTGAAAACAATGATGCATGACTCCAGCCATGTGTTTCAGCCTTGGTCATGTGCAATCCCTCCTCCCTGCTGAATGAGACTGAAAACTCTTGCTTTTATTTTTAAAGAGCCATGGTGATGCAGTGGTTCGAAGGCAGTATTGCAGATTAATTCTGCCCACTGCCAGAAGTTGGATCCTGACCTGCTGAAGATTAACCTAGCTTTCCAAAGTCAGAAAAATGAGGACCCAGATTGTTGGGGGCAATATGCTGACTCTGTAAACCGCTTAGAGAGGGCTGTAAAAGCACTATGAAGTGGTATATAAGTTTAAGTGTTATTGCTATTGCTAAATATAAGATTTAAGGTTAACAACCCGCCACCCTCCCCAAAAACCTGGTATTTAAATCTATAGCCAAAAAGACTACCAGTACTTATAATTTATAAAAATCAAGACAATATTTGCCTGTAATCATCTTATTTAACATAGAGACATGCGCAGGGAAACAAATTCAAGCAATTAATTGGAGCCAATCAGTTCAAGATGAAGAAGCAACAAAAGGAGCTAGTCCCTCAGCAGAACTGATAAAGTGAACTTTCTGTCCAGTTTTAGACAAAAATCTGTATTGATTATAAACAGCACTGGCTGCTTCCAAACTACTTATAGCAACCATGCTAAGAAGCAGCAACTAATTTCTATGTGATTTGTTTTTTAGGAACTTTTAGATTCTCTACTTAATGATGGAAATTCGTACCCCTTCAGTAATTAAATGTCCATTCTGAGGTTTTTTTCTGAATAGATGTGCAAAGTTAACTTTTTATTATGGTATGCTGTAGAACAGGGGTCTCCAACCTTGGCAACTTTAAGACTTGTGGACTTCAAAGATTGCTGAGGAACTCTGGGAGTTGAAGTCCACAAGTCTTAAAGTTGCCAAGTCCAAACAAGGAAACTCTTTTAAGTTCAGAATTATTAAGAAAATGGGTAATCCATTTAATTAAATGGGCCACTGATGTCAGAAACTGAATACATTTCACAATTTAAAAAAGTTGGCCTCCTCTAAGAATCCTCCCTTTACTGGTCTTCAATTCCAATAATATTGTCTTTCAATACATCTTTCTGATGCTACCAAGATGTTCCTCATTATCTCTGCAACTAACTCTACATTTGCATTGAAATCAGGGGTGAAATGCACTTACCTTCGCTACTGGATTGCAAATGTGAGTGAGCGCGCGCGCTACGCTCATGCACGCCTCCTCCACACATGCGCAGAGGCTTCTGCACATGCACAGAGGGTCAAAAACAGAACATAATGATGTCTGGGCAAGTGGGCAGAACCTCCCACCGCCAGCCCTACTGGATCGTGCGAGCTGGATAGATACGGCTGGATTTCAGCACTGATTGAAATCCAAACTTCTGTTTCGGATAAAGATTGCTATATTGAGCTTTATGTGAAATTATATCAACATGTACAGTTTTTTTTCTTTTTGTTTCTCTAATAAATATCTTTCTTATAACACATATTTGATATTTATTCTAAAAGAGACCTCCCCTGTTATATCTTTTGTATACATAAGATGCAAGTTACTGTTCAATTTGTAAGCTATCTAATAGGGTCAGAACTGAGATGAAGGGAAATCTCAGCTGAAGTGCATCCTTTCACATACTACCAATTGAGACACATCAAGGAGCCTGGCTTGTTTTTAATCCTTTAAAATGAAAAGGAAATTCTAATCGGAAAGCTCCAGTTACTCAAAATGGTAACAGGAAGAGCTTGAGGCTATAAACATAACATTGAAGCCTAGCTTGATAATATATTCAATGCCAAACTAGCATGAGTTTCTACTCCTAACAATTCCTCGGGCTTTCAGCACGTCTTTTTGACTGCTCACTACTTGCTCCTTGTTAGTGAAGGTGCCAGGGCTTGAACATGGAAACGACGTCTTTATTGATCACCCCTCAGTATCTATGGTTCATTTTTGCCTTAGCCTTTTATGCAAGTGTAGTTACTGGAAATTGTAAACATGATGCTCCTAAACTGCCAAACTGGGGGGAAAGGGCCCTAAACATTCCTACTAAGCAATAAATAAGACTTACCATATCAAATGTATAGGTCTTCCTTGTTTTATCAGCCATTCCTCCAGTGCGAACAATAACTTCTTTTTTGCCACTGTCACATTCCACTATAGAGTAGGAATTAGCTTTGCGCTCAGATACATTGAAGGGCCTTTAAAAACAGTTTCCCATATGTTATTTGAAGTAAGTTGTTTAAGCCTAGTTTCAAATCAGCACAAGGCTTATAAGCCGGTTTCCTTTGCTTTTGAGTTAAGTTTAATTGAAATGCATGCAGTACCATAAGATTCCAAAACCTGGAATCTAGTATTCCTGCTTGAAGATGGAACTGAACAGGATCCTAGTATAACATCATAACCACTATACCACACTGGGCTTCATTTGTTCCGATATTGTTCCTATACAATATGGATCGTCATGGATCTGAGGATAGGTTTTATACATAATTCATCTGAAACTTCATCAAATCACAAAAATCTTCAGTTTGAACTACAGGCAGTCCTCAACTTACAAAAGTTCATTTAGTGACCGTTCAAAGTTACAACAGGAGTAAAAAAAAGTGACTTATGACCATTTGTCACACTTATAACCATAGCGCATTCCCATCATCACGAGATTTACATACGGATGTTTGACAACTGACTCACATATATGACGGTTGCAGTGTCCTGGGATCATGTGATCACTTTTTGCAATCTTCTGACAAGCAAAGTCAATGGAGAAGCCAGATTCACTTAATAACTGTGTTACTAATTTAACAACTACAGGGATTCACTTAACAAACGTGGCAAGAAAAGTCATAAAATGTGGCAAAACTCAATTAATAAATGTCTCACTTAACATAAATTTTGGACTCAATTGTGGCCGTAAATCGAGGACTACCTGTATTCAGTCAAGGAACCAATCATCACTGTATGAAATTTCACATCTAAGGCATAGATTGACAGAGCAGCTCTTATTTTTTAGATGGGATCCACATGAAGCCATCAAATCACAAAGTATCAACACAAGACTGAATCATTACAAATATAAAAACAAATATATCTTGGCCCCAAAATTCAGAATGAACAGATCTAGTGATGTTACATGGGATTTATCTGGAACCACCATGAAACAGCATATAACTTTCTGTATACTGAAGCATTAGTTACATTTTTACATTTGATGCTATAACGGCACAATAATGTGGATGGCAAGGGGCCGATACCATTAAATATTCTTTACAGATAAAACCCACCCAAAACTATTGTCAAACAACAGCAGTGAAAGACACTTAGGATTTCCATGATGCAAAGTAATGGAGCTGAAACACAGATTTTTAGATTTTGAAAATCCTTACATATGAGCCATTTGAAATTAGGATCAATTTATAGATGGCAACTATCTTCACTGCCTGAGCCAAAAAATTAACATATCTGGCCATTTTGGATGTTATCATAACATTAATAACCTTCAAAAGATAGACGACACATCCACCAATTAATTTCAAAGAAAAAGCATAGCTGTAATTACTTCAATTCTGCCCACAGAACATACTACAACCACTTTGATTTTGTACTTCATGATACAATCATGGCATAAAAATAATTCTTTGGCATGGTTCATCAAAGACTCAGTTAACCAAAATCTGTTCATTTAAAATATATGTACCATTTACATTTTTAAAAAAATTATATGGTACAATGCTTGAGCTGGAAAGTTTTATATCAATATCAGCAAAAATCACATCACAACAAAGATCTTACACTTCATATTGCATAACTCCACATAAATTCTCTTCAGATTCAAGCTTTAGCCTCATACCAGTGCCCCCCAAATGCAGCAAATTAATTAGGCTCTTGTTTTAGCCCAAAGACATCGATATGATTTGAGACTCTTAAAACAGATCTTTACCCATATTAGATTATACTGATTTTTATATTTTGTATTGTTAGTCTGCTCAGTAGGTTACCTAGAGAATATCTACTGATTGGCAGCCACCTAAATGTGATAATTGTTTGCCCATCCTGTAATGTAGTCAATGATATAATCATTACAAAACTTTCCAGCTCAAGCATTTACCATATCATTTTTTTTTAAAAAGCCTAAATACTACTGTGCTTTTTTTTTAATTAGAGTCTTCAACAACTATTACCTTAGCTTTTTACATCTTTATAGAGCGTGAGGGTAAAAAGGAGTCTGTCATTGGTCCCAATTCAAATACATCCAAATAAAGAAGACATGCACCGGTACATGAAATAACCTCAGTCCATACATAGCAGGACAATTATGTCTGCTCAATAATCTTTTGTCAAGCTAAAGATGTTCTCCCCAGACTGATTCCGCTGCCTTCATAACTCTAATAAAAAAACTAAAAAATAAATAAAATCCCACCTTTGGGAAGCTGAAGACTACACTTAATGGTGAATTAAGTGCTATTGTTTCCAATGGAAGGTACTCTGAATACATACTCTACATGGAGCCATAGTTCAAGATGCATGATAATAGGGCTTTACTCCCCCCGCTTTAGTGAAGTTTAGGAATATACGGTACTTAATGATGAATACACCCTATTATTGTTTCCAATGGAAGGTACTTCCTGAAGGGTAATGAACACTGTGGGTAGAACTATTGTTCAAGAACACCTGGTAACTAAGGGGACTTTACTCCTACTCAAGCTTGTCTGCAGAAATCGTGGGCGCTCCATCCATCACTGGATGTTTTTAAGGAGTCTAGATAACCACTTATCTAAAATGGTATAGGTTCTCCTGCTTGAGCCGGGGGGGGGAGGGGGGGCTGGACTAGAAGACCTCCAAGGTCCCTTCCAGCTCTATTCTATTCTATTCTAGTCCTATTCCTAATTCCATTCCTATTCCAATTCCATTTCCAATTCTATTCTATTTCTAATTCTATTCCTATTCCATTTCTATTCTATTCCTAATTCCATTCCTATTCCAATTCCATTTCCAATTCTATTCTATTTCTAATTCTATTCCTATTCCATTTCTATTCTATTCCTATTCCTAATTCCATTCCTATTCCTATTTCCATTCCTATTCCTATTCCAATTCCAATTCCATTTCCAATTCTATTCTATTCCTAATTCTATTCCTATTCCATTCCTATTCCTATTCCATTTCTATTCTATTCCTATTCCTAATTCTATTCCTATTCCTATTCTATTCTTATTCCATTTCTATTCTATTCTATTGTATTCTATTCCTATTCCTATTCCATTTCCAATTCTATTCTATTCCTAATTCCATTCCTATTCCAATTCCATTTCCAATTCTATTCTATTCCTAATTCTATTCCTATTCCATTCCTATTCTTATTCCATTTCTATTCTATTCTATTGTATTCTATTCCTATTCCTATTTCTATTTCTATTATTTCTATTTCTATTCCTATTCCTATTCCATTCTATTCTATCCTATTCCTAATTCTATCCCATTCCCATTCCCATTCTATTCTATTCTCTTTCAACAAGCGGCATTTCGATTGTTACGACCGGGGAGGAACTAGATCCAACATTGGCTCATCTTGACAGCATAGCTGACGCAGCCACCCACCCACCCTCGGGAGCGCGACTCCTCCATCCCGACTCTGGACTCTTTCGAGGAGCAAGATGCTCGTCCTTCCTTCAACGCGATCCAAGCCGAATCCAGGCCAAGTAAAGAAAATATCCACGGCTGCAGGAATAGCCCGGAGGTTAATTCTGATCAAAAACCGAGAGGGAGGTTTTTGGGAGGGAGGAAGGAGGACCGAAGCGAAGGGTGGAGGATGCTATGCTGCCTCGTCAGGACTTACCTGCACCTCACCACCACCTGGATGTTCTTGCCTTTGTCCTCTTTCTTGGCGCAGGCGAACGAACTCATCGTCGGTTCGTCCCGGGATCAAGTTCGGAAGGCGAGAGCTGGGGACAAGGGACAGAAGCAAGCCGGGGAGGGAACCGGCGCTTTACCCACAGCGCGCGGGGCAGGTCTGAAGCATCCGCACTCCCGAAGGGATCCCTTCGAGAGACGAGAGAGAGAAAAAGAGGAAACCGCTTCAGATAGTCTTTTCCCCCCCGCTTCGTCACCCCCGCGGGAGGAGCGCGCCAAGAGCGAAGCCGACCACTTTGAATAGCTCGCGCGGCGTGTCAGCCAATCGGCGGGAAGCTACGAGGTTCGCAGAGGTCCATGGGACTTTTTTTTTTTTTAAATATGCATGGGAGCCTGCGGGGGTTGATGACATCATCACTAGGCGACGTAAGGGATTCTGCTGATTAGATAGATAGACCTGTATAAAAAATAGGTGTCCGAATTGTCTTGCTTTTATTTATTTATTTATTTATTCATTTATTCATTCATTTATTCCTCGCTCGCGGAAGACAAAGCAGAAAAAGGGCTGGCCAATGACCATCGGGGGAAAAACCAGATAGCAATCTTTCTAACCCAGGTCTTATAGCCATAGGAATCTTTCTAATGCACGTTATAGAGCAGGGGTCTCCAACCTTGGCAACTTTACGACTTGTGGACTTCAACTCCCAGAATTCCTCAGCCAGCAAAGCCGTGTGGGCACTGCATTTACCTGGCATCCAAAACGGGCTGCGTAGAGACTCCTGGGAGGGGGAGGGGGAGGGGGTGGGTGGGCCAGCCAGTCCTTGCAACTACCAGTTCAGCGAACCAGATGTAAAATTAGCATCCAGTTCACCTGAACTAGTCCGAACCGACTGAATCCCACACCTACACACGTGCCATAGGTTCACCATCACGACTCTAATGGCTATGTTGTATTCTGAACCATACGTTATTTTAATTTATTTTACTTTTTTTTTTTTACTTTTTTTTTTTATTTATAAAAATTTAGGTATATGGCCATCCAACTCATTCTCAATGACTCTGAGCAGCTTACAAGGATAAAAACCCAATACAAATATAATGAACAGGTCTTCTGGGCCTTGCAAAAGAATGCAAGATTGGGGCCCAATTTTATCTCCTTTGGGATGATGTTCCACCGTGAGGGAAATCACCATGGAGAAAACCCTTTGAGGGGGGAGGCAATTAATTTTCCCAAGAGGCCACATGAGAAACTGGGACACTGTTGCCCATCCCCCTGATGCTGCCCTGCCCCTGCCACCAATGTGCATCAATGTCCCCGGTCCCCCTCATGCTGCCACTGACACTCACTACTGACATTGTGTGCCAGACTGGGACTGCCCACAAGCCAAATGTGGCCTGCAGACTGTAAATTGCTCAAGTCTGTGCTAAATGAACCTCCTTAGGGGACTGGTAGCATCTCCCTACTCTGGTGGATTTGGGAGTTGTGAGCGGGAAAACATGGTCCTTCAGATAACCTGGTCCTAAGCCATATAGGCTTTGAAGGTAACAACCAGCATCTTGAACTGGATGCAGAAGCAAACTAGCAGCCAATGCTACTCCCGCAGGAGAGATAACACATGAGCACATCTAGGCTTTCACAAAGCTATATGTGCTGCTGTATTTGAACCAACTGAAGATTCCAGGTACTTTTAAAGGGCAGCCCCATGTAGAATGCATTGCAATAATCAAGATGGGAGATGACTAAGGCGTGAGTGGCTGTGAGCAAGAATTGTTGATTCAGGAAAGGGGGTAACTGGCACACAACTCACAGTTGCGCAAAGGCACATAATTGAAAAATTACCTGCATGGAAAAATTACATTGTTTATTATATTTTTATGTTGTAGTTTCTAGGTGTAGCTATAAATGTAAGTTTTTGGCGTGGAAGGTGTCCATGTAATGAACCAAGTAGTTTACAAGAAATAAAGTAAGCGACTATACTACAAGAACTTGGAACTAATTTATACGTGCATTTATAAGACTTTGTTCTGTTTTGTTTCAGCTGGAATGCCACCATGAGTTATTGCTTCATCCCTGCCTTATACTCTAATAGCAGAGGCGTGGTGCAATTTTCATTGAAGCAAGATTCATCAGCCTTTGAACAGCATGCTGGAAATCTATTTGCAAAAGGAGATTTTTTTCTCCTTTGATAATTGAATCGTAGGAGATATTTTGCTGCAACCCCCTGTCCGATTCAGGAATATTGACATAATGTATATAATTCAGGGGTGAAATCTAAAATTTGTTACTACCGATTCTGTGGGCGTGGCTTGGTGGTGGTGGTGGGTAATGTGACTGGGTGGGCGTGGCCAATTTTTTTTTTTTTACTTTTAAAACCATTTTTTCTACAACCTCTTCGGTGAAGAGGTTGTAAAAAATGCTTTCAAAAGGCTCTGATGATCCCAGCTGAGTTGCCTGAACGGCAGAGACTTTTTTTCTTTTAAATGCCTCTAACGATCAGGCAACTCAGCTTGGATCGTCAGAGGCATTTAAAAGAAAAAAAGGGTTTTTTTCTTTTAAAAGCCTTTGACGATCCCAGCTGAGCCGCGCGATCATCAGAGGCTTTTTTTTTTACTTTTAAAAGTATTTTTTCAGCCGAAGAGGTTGTAGAAAAAATGCTTTTAAAAGTAAAAAAAAAGCCTCTGATGATTGTGCGGCTCAGCTGGGCATGGGGCTGGGGGGCAGGGATTTTTGCTACCGGTTCTCTGAACCACCCACCTCCATCGCTACTAAATCGGGTGATCCGGTCCGAACCGGGAGTATTTCATCCCTGATATAATTTATGCAATTTATATAATTATAAACATATTTCAAGTGTAGGTATATTACTACAGGAACCCATTCACTGAATTTTAATATCACTTTTAATAACATTAATTATTTAACTATTTATATATACAGATATTATTGCCCTTCCCCTCACAATATTAATTCCCAAGTTTAATATAAATAGTGTGTGAACACAATAAAAAACCTCTCATTCTCATTCCCTCCCATACATCACACATAAACATGTGCATAGAAGACAGCAGGATTAGGCAAAGAGGTGTGACATGAGAGAGGAATTTATTAGTGAGTACCAACAGGGGCCTACCCACACAGGTGAGTTACACCAGATCCCCTGGAAATGTAGATGTGGTAACATACAGGAGTTTTCACCTGACCTACTGGTGACTTCTGCTCTGTTCTATAGGCTGGCTCTGATCAACGTTGCTTGGGCCTCTTGTATGTTTTAGTTCTGTACGTTCACCTGCATGACTGCTACTGTATGCAAAATGAGCTCAGGGCAGAAAGTATACGGCTCGCTTAATTAAAATGCATATTCCTCCCCACTCTTGCTTTCTGAATCCGTTTAATAGAATATTAATATAGATCCTTTGTCTTGCTGAAACTGACCGAGGCTCACAGTTATTGGGCAAAGGCTGTTGAAGTTTGCTGCAACAGACATGGGTGGATGACAAACAGCAGCAAGTGATGCAAATCAGTAATCACCTGGGTGTAGAGGCAGCTTATTAAAACAAACCACAAAACTGCACTCTATAAACAGTTCAGCACTCTATAAATCAGTGATGGCTAGCCTTTTTGCCATCACGTGCCAAAAGAAGGGGGAGTGCCCACACCCATAATTCAATGTGCCCCACCCCCCGCACCTGCCCGCGCTCCCCCTGCTTTTGGCATGCGATGTCACGGTGGGCCCAGTAGGACTGTTTTTTGCCCTCCCCAAGCTCCAGAGGCTTTCTTGGAGCCTGGGGAGGGCGAAAACGACCTTCTCCAGCCCCCCGGAAGCCCTCCAGAGGCTGGAAATGGCCCGTTTCCCGACTTCCGGTGGGCCCGGAAGGCCAGAAAATTAGCTGGCTGGCATACGCATGTGAGCTGGTAGCTGAGCTAGGGCAATGCTTGCGTGCACACAGATATGGCTCTGCGTGCCACCTGTGGCACGTGTGCCATAGGTTCGCCATCACGGCTATAAACAGTTCAACATCTTCAAACTGATACTTCAGACACACAGTATTTTTTAAAATAAAGTTATTTGTAGAAGAGCCAGAATTTATTATGTCCTGATTGTTCTTATCTGGTGGTTATTTTAAAAGTATCAGTAGTTAGTGTGATTGTAATCCATTTAAGCAAATCTGAAGGGTATTCTCATCTCTTTTTGGTTAGGATTCAGGCTGGGTTATTTATTTATTTATTTATTGGTTCAATTTATATGCCGCCCTTTTCCAGAGACTCAGGGCGGCTTACAATGCCTTAAGCAGTAGCCTTCATACTTTTGTATATACCTGCTTAGTAGGGCTTTCGCCCCCCCCCCCCCCAAGCAGTGTTCTTTTTTATACAAAGTCAGCTTATTGCCCCCACAAACCGGGTCCTCATTTTACCTACCTTGAAATGATGGAAGGCTGAGTCAACCTTTAGCCTGGTGAGATTTGAACTTGCAGTAATTGCAGGCAGTTGGTGTTACTTAACGGTGCTTTAGTCTGCTGCGCGACCAAGGCTCTTATAGTACTGAGGTGGCATGGTTGGCTTGTGGATGACCTCTGGAAGGCTTAGTGTGGGGTTGATGCCTGTCCTGGCCTTTTTGGATCTCTTGGTGATTTTTGATATCATCAGCATAGTATCAGCTTCAGCTGTTGGGAATGCTGGACACTGTTTTGCAGTGGTTTTTCTCCCTTCATGGCCAGTTTCATTTGATGATGGGGTGTGTAGACAGTAAGAAAGATGACCCTGATAGAAATATGCAGGAACCATTGCCTAGGACTAGGTAAAAGAGGTAGATATTTTTTAAGCCTAGAACAATGAAATAACATTTGGAAATGGTTCAGATAGATACAGTACCTCCCTAATTCACTGGAGAGTAAGGAGGAGAAGGGACAGTACAATCAGACATGCAAGACTCTGCTATTGTAGCCAATCTCAACAAAAAATAGTTTAGCTTTCCCTGTGGAGTTGATTTCTTGGGTCTGGTATATCTAGAGGGGCTACAGGAGAGAAAATCAGCTTTGTCCATCTTGTGTGGGGTACCTCGGAGTTCAGGTCTCTTACTGGTCCTTTTTAAAGTCTACATGAAAGTCAAGTAAAGTCTACTGTGCAAAGTCATTTGGGGGCACAGGAAGTAGTATCATTAGTTACTGAGCTGCACATTTTCATTCCTCCTCATCAGGCAATGCCGTTCAGGTGATTAGCTAGTGTCTGGAGGCTGTGAAGGTCTGGAACTGCTTCTGCCAGAATTCCAGCAAGACAAAATGGATCTGGGTTTTTGACCCCATTAAGTACCAGAGAGATGTTTAATAAGTTGGTGTGTGATTTGTTGATACTTCTGACTCACAGCTTGTTTGTAGATTAGGTAGCAGCCTTGGCTGGGGGGCCTCGGTAGAAATTCATCTGGTACCAGACTAGAAAACTAAAGTATGTTCTAGTTATACTATAGAAACTCTCATCTATTATCCTTCTTCACCACTGCAATTTTGACTTCCTATATTTTCTTTTATTACAGTTAAGAACAATTATTTTTTAAAATCCATGCTCCTGGACAGTTTCCTTATCTTCTTTCTGTGCCTGTTTTGCAGATGTACTGTACATTTATGAGAAGATGGGCTAAAGAACACAGAAAACAGGATAATGCAGCTGGAGATGCTTCACCGAGCAGTTTATTTTATTTATTTGTTAAATTTATATGCCACCCATCTCACTATCCAAAGTGACTCAGGGTGGTTACTCTAGCCTTCCTACTCATCTCAGTTTGAGCAGAAAGCTTGGACTTTCAGTAACCTGGCTTAACTTGTTTGATTAGTTTTATATAAAAACAAGTCCTTGTCAAACTCGCAGGCTGCAGGCCGGATGCGTTACATGCCGGCCCTGCCTGGTCCGATTTAGCAAAGGGGGGAAAAAGTCCCAATATGTCACATGATGCTGCCGTGACGCCATGAGTTTGACACCCCTGCTTTAAAGGGAATTATAAGGATTTACATTTTGGAAGGTTGAATGGATTTTTAAAATACTTGACAAGCAGAGAACCTGAATAACTGAAATCAGTAATGCAGTCCAATACTCTGATTAGTACTGGCACAGTGATCAATCTGGCACAGTGGCGAGACATTCGACAGAACATGGTTTGGCAGTCAGCAGACCTAGTTGCTTTCTTTGGAGGCTTCAAGATGTGCGGGAGATCTGTCATCAGATTTTTTTAGGGGGAAGCCCAGGATCCAGCCATCTTATATAATGCTGAATATCCATCTATAAATTTTTAGTCAACACTGTTGCACCTCAGGACTAAAGTCCCAAAGGTGCTTTTTTCAAAAGGCAACTGGACTTTGTTTTTCCTTGAAGACATTTCGCTTCTCATCCAGGAGCTTCTTCAGTTCTGACTGAAGAACTGACTGAAGTGGACTCAACGACTCTGAGAAAGAGTGCTAACGACTAGATGACTGCAAGGAATATAAATCCTTCCATCCTCCATGATTCAGTCAGAACTGAAGAAGCTTCTTGGATGAGAACAGGGGTGAAATCCAGAAGGTTCTAATAGGTTCTGGAGAACCAGTAGCGGAAATTTTGAGTCGTTTGGAGAACCGGCAAATACCACCTCTGGCTGGCCCCAGAGTGGGGTGGGAATGGAGATTTTGCAATATCCTTCCCTCAGGAGGGGAGGGAATGAAGATTTTGTAGTATCCTTCCTCTGGAGTGGGGTGGGGATGGAGATTTTGTAATATCCTACCCCTACCACGCCCACCAAGCCACGCCCACAGAACAGATAGGGAAAAAATTTGGATTTCACCTCTGGATGAGAAGGAAAATGTGTTCAAGAAAAAACAAAGTCCAGTTGCCTTTTAAAAAAAGGACCTTTGGGACAACCATTACTTGGATGACAGAGAATCTCCCTAGACACTCAGGACTAAAGACATGACATTCCAAAGAACCATGCAGTGTGAATAGAGATTGGCCAGAAAATATATCTGGAGCACTTAAATCTAAGTGACGTAGTTCTTAATATTAATTAGTTTATTAATTATAGCAGCCTCTCCCAATATGGGAGCTTATATGCGGGAGAAGGTAGAAGAACAGCATTAGGAGCATAACAAGAGAAGGATGTGTGGGTTTGTTGACGTGTATGAATCGCATTCTTACTAAATCATTTTCATCTGTGGGGAACTGAATCATCCTTGACATCTCAAAAGGTATGGGGAAAAAAAGACAAACATGTATACATCTTATATCTGGCTGGCTGCAATTTGGCAGTTTGAATCTCACCAGGCTTAAGGTTGACTCAGCCTTCCATCCTTCCGAGGTGGATAAAATGAGGAGCCACATTGTTGAAGACAATATGCTGACTCTGTAAAACCACTTAGAGAGAGCTGTAAAGGACTGTGAAGTGGTATGTAAGTCTAAGTGCTGTTGCTATTGCTATTATATGCTCTATATGCACTGGCGCAAAACTTGTTATATTTGTTCAAGAAGGCCTAAGACCAAAAGAACTATTTCAGAAATTAAGCAAAACCAAATGAACAAGCTGAAGATCATTCTCAAAGTCAATCTGGCACAGTGGCGAGACATTCGACAGAACATGGTTTGGCAGTCAGCAGACCTAGTTGCTTTCTTTGGAGGCTTCAAGATGTGCTTTTATAATTAAAAGATAATTATATAATTCCCTACAGGGATGCAATGGCTAAGACACTGAGCTTGTTGATCGAAAGGTCGGCAGTTCAGCGGTTCAAATCCCTAGTGCTCCTGTTACTTGTCCCAGCTTCTGCCAACCTAGCAGTTCGAAAGCACATAAAAAATGCAAGTAGAAAAATATGGACCACCTTTGGTGGGAAAGTAACAGCGTTCCGTGCGCCTTTGGTGTTTAGTCATGCCGGCCACAAGACCATGGAGACGTCTTTGGACAGCGCTGGCTCTTCAGCTTCAAAACAGAGATGAGCACCTCCCCCTAGAGTTGGGAATGACTAGCACATATGTGCGAGGAGAACCTTTAACTTTTTACTAAATAATTCCCAATTACTTTCCCAAATAATAATTATTCCTAAATAATTCCCAATTATTTCCAGTGGAAGCAAAAGAAGGAAGATATCCAGAGCCTCCAATAAAATTAATATATCTTAAACTTCAGAAGTAAGAAATACAAATTTAAAAAGCATGCAGATGTTCTATAGTTCTTCGCGCCCCTCAGTTTTGGAGAGTGTGATGTTGATATCACCAGTGATGGCTGTTGCATAACCCTCTTCTATTCATTCCCTCATATCTTTCACAGTTTTGTGCATGTGCTCTTTTTATTTATTTTACACTGGGATTCTTACATTTTGAACTATTAAAAGCCTTCCCCCCCTTGCTTATTTTTCAGTATTTGCTTTCACGGTGAAAGAAATATTTTCCTATATTTGTATTTATGAAGGAAGGCAGATTAGCATTCTTTATAGAAAAAAAACCCAATTCTATGTACATTTAACAAAATTGAACCTCAGGAAGGAAAACAGATGCCGAAGCAATCATGAATCTTCTAGAAATCCCCATTCCCTTCCATCCCTTAAGATGACCTTATGGAACACATTATTAAATATTTAATTGCAAATAGTTACATCTCACATTGGTAGAAAACATAGGAATGCTACTAATAGGATTTTTATTTTAAAAAAGCAAAGGAACATTTGTAATAACGTATGCTACAGGATAAGGCCTGTTAATTTGTTTTGCCTAAGATGCACTTGGTTTTATTACTTTGTGCCTCTCCTTGCCATTTTATTACCACATGTGGCCATAAGACAGGTCTCTGAGGACTTATGAAATGGGTCAGAGGATGTTCATGTATCATGCAGGTTGTGGGCTATGCCTGTTCTACAATAGCTTAGTAAGCACTGCATCCGGGAGTGTGTGTTTCACCAATAATTTTTTTAGCGATTAAAATAAATTATTGTACCCGATTATTATATTTTCAGCACTGTTGAACTCTCTGCCCACACAGCGCCCATCCAAACTGTTGACCTACTTAAATACTAATTGTTACCTTTAAGGTATGTGTTGTTTTTCTTCACTGATGCATGTTACCTGTTGAAATTTAATCAACTTGATGTGGCGCTCATGTTACATAAGCTAATTATACAAGCATAGAAATGCTTAAAAGACAAAGTAAACATTCAGTAACCATTTCTACTTATATTATCCAGTTGTAACTTATTTTGATATAACTAAGGGCACATCCTTGGAGCCACTGCAATGGGCTTCATCAGGGGTGAAATCCAGCAGGTTCTGACAGGTTCTGGAGAACCGGTAGCGGAAATTTTGAGCAGTTTGGAGAACCAGCAAATACCACCTCTGGCTGGCCCCAGAGTGGCATGGGAATGGAGATTTTGAAGTATCCTTCGCCTGCCTTGCCCACCAAGCCATGCCCACCAAGCCACACCACGCCTACCAAGCCACACCTATAGAACCGGTAGTAAAAAAAATTGGATTTCATCACTGGGCTTCATCCTACCACTGATAAAGTGGTATCCAAATTAATGTACTTCTCTTGCAAAGGTGGCCACCTCTCTTTCCAGCCAGCTAGTGAGTCCACATAAAAATGAAAGCCAATTGGTGCTCTCTCCCCATTTTTTTTTTCCTGGAAGGGAAAAAAAACCAATGGGGTGGAAAATCTCAAATAGGCATTTTGCAGGGGAACAGTAAAGTTCCACATCAGAGTAAATGGAAAGGACAAGAAAATGGTGGAAAGGTCTTGTTTGCACAAAGGAGTGAGAGGTTCAGGAGCAAGGAATTTCTACCTATTGAAAAATATCCACCTCTAAACTCCAAAGGAAAGCCTGTAAACTGTTCAGAAGAAGCTGAATCAATAGGTAATTTGATTAGCTTTCCAACCCAATGGCACTAAATGGCAATTGACAGATTCAGATCACAATCTCTTCAGGTGAAGAGATTGATAAGCATAATATATTACACATAAAGTAAGACATACCTGCACACAGTTAGCAACTGGCTGTCCTTATAGTGAAGAAAATTGATAAAATATCCACGCTGATATTTTTCAAATATTCCAAACTGATTCACTGCATTTCAGCTAAGAAATGGTTCCCCAATCTGATGCAGTATCCTTTAAATAGGACTATCTCCTAGTATTCAGTCTTTGACCATACTAGATTCAAAATTGTTTTCCTTTGTACTTAATAAGAGCATATTTTGTATGTTAGAATTGAACAGGCAATACGTCTAAAATAATAATGATTGAAAATTTAGAATTGATAAGATAGCAATAGAAAACAAATGTCATCTCGGCAAAGAAGCTGAAGAAATATCAGGCCACCTAGTTAGCTGCTGCAAGATCTCACAGACTGAATACAAACAATGGCATGACAAATAGCAACAATGGTGCATTGCCTGAAGTAACACTTGCCTGCAGGCAAGAGCTGGTGGGAGCACAAAATGAAGTAATAGAAAATTAAAAGAAAATTAAAAAGCTAAAGTGCTCTGGAGCTTTGCTATTATTTATTGTGGAAACAGAATATGTGGGAATAAATTTTAATTCTTTAAAAAATATCCATTGTGTGAACTTTTGATGAGGATACCAGTATCTGGTATCTCTTGTACATTGCTGAATTCACATATTGCACTAAATCTTAAAGTGGCTTTTTGATATTTGCTTAGCCTGTTGTATGACACCAGCCATTGTAGATTATAAACCACAATTGTCCTGCTTCTCAATCAGATACCTTGAGCTGGTATACCTGAAAGAATTTGTAATCAGGAAGCCACAAAATACTGTACATGAGATACATTCAGTGTACACTTTTTCCTTATAGAAGTTCCTTCCCATTTGTTGCAATGGGAGTGACATCCTAACATAAGAGTCTGATATACCAGTAGTACACATTGTTCCCAGTTTCTGAATGACTTTAATAGAGTGATAGAAGTAAGGTTCCTATAGATCCAAGCCTTCTATTACATCTCATAAAAGCATATATCCTGTTTCTATTAATGGAGCTTCGGGATTGGGTGGCTAAGGCTGCTGTTTGCTGCTAGAGTTAGGTTTCTGTCTGTAAGGTACATTCCTTTCTCACTCTCTGTCTACAGTATTTGCAGTTTGTTGTGATAACAACATGCCCTGACAATCCTTTTCCTCTTGATTACATTAATTCTCATGTATCATCGAAAAGCTGAAAGGTAGAGAACCCTTCTCCCCTCTGATCCCTAGCCACAACCAGAGCTATTTCTCTTCCTACATATTAGTGCCATATTAAGAGTACTGTATTCCGACATGGTGTTATTGCAGATCCTTATTTTGAAAGATAGCAGCCTTATTTGGTCTCACTGCAGTGTTTACAAAATTTGGAAGGTCAGTCTCTATCACTTCTCTCCTGTTCTATGAAGTAAGAATAGCACAGCAGCTGCTTAGCTTCAGTTTTCTTTTCTCCAGGACTTTGTCAGTTGCATAATCATAGGAGAGGCTGCCTCTCTCCTCTTTCAGACTATTTCTGGCCTATTGCTTTCCCCCAGGTTTATTTCCCATTACTGGAAGCAAAATAGAGATTTATTTTATTAATATTTATATGCCGCCCTTCTCCCGAAGGACTCAGGGCAGCTCACAACAATAAAACAACAAAACAATAAATTAATGCTAAAATAATCCAATTAAAACCCCCAACAGTTAAAACTAAAAACTCCCAGCAGATCAGGCGATTCGCTGAAAAAGCCATGTCTTCAGGCCACCGCGGAAAGAGTGGAGGTCGGGGGCCGTCCGGAGCTCAGTGGGTAATTCAATCCAGAGGGTCGGTGCGGCCACAGAGAACGCCTTAATCCTGGGCACCACCAGCCGACATTGTCTGGCCAATGGCACCTGGAGGAGGGCAGCCCTATGTGAACGCACTGGGCGGTGGGAGGCCGGTAGGAGGTGATCCTGCAAGTACCCCAGGCCCATGCCATGTAGGTACAATCAATGGGTACAATCAGTTTTACACTGGAATTAATCAGTGCCAGCTCAAAGGATGGATAGTGCTTTAATTCTCTATGGAGAAAAATCCTTTATGAGGCAGCAAAGATCCAAAATATCCTAAGGCTTCTGAGATGTTCCCTGAAGACCGCAACATTTATAACCTTTTTTTTTTAATCAACTGTGCTCATGAGCTTCAATTCATTAATAAAATAATTCTTAGTGTCTTGCATAAAGTTAAAAAAAGTTTTAGGTCTGTGTTAAAAACCTTTCTACGGTATTGGTTGTGTAAATTGCTTGATTCTTCCACGATTGTCTTGTGGAAACATCATTAGCTCTTCATGAGACATTATCTATATGTTCAGCTGTTTAGGCTTAGATTGAATATTCATCTGTGCTCAAATCAAATTCTGTAAAAAGCAAACTGCAATTCAGGACCAGATAACTAGAGACAAAGGGTCTGACATATTTTGGAAACATATTGTTTAATGAATTGTATATTTGATTCACTTGAGTTTTCATTTTATGAATACCAATATACTTTGAAAACAGTATACACTTAATGTATGTAATTGTTTTCATTAGTTTTCTACAAAAGTGAACATGAAACTTGACCTCAGCTTTTATTTTTCAAGCTGGCTGTACAAATTTCCAAGCCAAACGTTTAGTAATCATAGTGTGAAATTGCAAACCTGTGAAGTTTATGCTCAGTAGCAGTTCATGTTCTAAGTTATTACATTTCATTTATTTCATTTTCCAGGAAGCGTCTCTTATCATTTATTAAATCAGCCCTATGTAATTAAGCAGCTCAAACCCAATGAGATAGTTAACCTTGCTTAAGACTACACAGGGTTGTTGAAGGCATCAAGAGGCCAGGAAGTAGCAGCTAACACCCCCCTGCCACAAAAAATTACACCAGTTAATTAACAGTCCCCATCTGAAGCCCACCAGGAGGGGTTGAATTGAGTCTCTCCCCACCCTCATCAGTTGTAGTGCAGGAGCTCGGGGGAAAAACGAATGGGAAATCATACTAAACTATTGAGCTCTATTATGTTATGGCCCCGTAAATCCTCTTCCAAATTAAGGGAATGTGGAACTAGGATTGAAATCGGGGCCCTCGAGCTGCTAACGCTCCTCAATCGGGACGGGTGTCCACGGGGCCCGTTTTTAGATTAGCTGCGCCTCGAGTAGCTCTGCGGATGCAACTTGGATCATTTGAGCCTCGCCGCGTCCTCGCCTTTTGCGTTTCGCGGGCATAGGGAGGGTGCCAGGGTGGCTTAGTGTTTGCATGTATAGCTTTACTCGGAAGTAAATCAAGTGACTCGGACTTAAGGTGTGCAAAGGGCGGCTGCCTTCGTAGCAGTCATAACAGGATCGCGCGCTGGCTCTTCCCCTTGCACACACACACACACACACACACACACATACAGACACTCACACTCACACACACACACATATATATACAGACACACACACATACGGACACATACGCGCGCGCACACACAAACACACTCCCCGGAGGAAGGGTGTACAGTCCAGAGGCCCTTTGCTCCTTAACTGCAGCCGCCGCAACAGGCGCTGCCCGGACATTGCCACCGGGCACCCCTTTGGCTGCAAGCCGCCTCTCGTCGTCGCTCTTGCCGGCACCTCACGCCGCTCTTCCCGAAGCCGGCTCTCTTTCCTCTCCTCGGGCGGAGCGCTTCTCGGCGTCAGGTAGGATCCTCCGAGCGCCTCCAGGCCTCCGTCGGGGAGCGCAAAATGGCGCCACCGCCGGCCGGAGAACTGGCTTGGGCGCTGTTTTCTGTGAAGGGAGGGGCCGGCCGGGGAAGTAGGCCGGCCCGGGGGCAGCAGGCAGGGCCCAGAGATGCGGCAGCGACTCTCCCGGCTTATTGCTCTCCGGGCCTCCCTGCGGCCGCTTCCTTCAGCGCGCCGGCTTTTCCTGAGACAGCAGCAGCACCTCTTCCTTTGCGGGTACCGCCGCGGGGAGGCCGGGAGTTGGGCCTGGGAGGGAGGCGGGGTGGTGGTGGTGGTCCGCGAGCGTCTTCCCGCCTTGGTTGCGGTTGAGGAAGGAGTTGGTGGTGGATGGGAGAGGGAACCGTGGCCGCCTCTGGGTCTCTCGCGGCTCTCCTTTCGCCCGTTCCCGGGTTGTGTAACCGACCTTCCGGGTGCGAGTGTGATAGTTGCAGCCCTTGCCTGGAAAGGGGGTGAATCAGCGTGAATGCTAATTCTTTGCCGAGGGAGACGGGAAGACATTCCCGTACCTTCCCCACCCGCGGGCCCCGAAATGCTTCAAATGGGAGTTGGGGAGGAGGGACGGCCGTCGGCCTTCTCCCCCTCACCGTCCCCGGAGAAGCGATTCTCTGCGGACAAAATGGGTGGGATGCCAGGCAGGCAAGGTCAGTGGGCGGGTGCGAACCGCGACGCGTGTTTATATGTGGGGGGCAGAAGAAATGGTAAAGGCGATATAAGGGGTGGAGGAGGAGGAGGAGAAGGGAGAAATCCCGGTGATTCCCTTCGGTGTGTTGAAGTCGCTTCTCTGCTTTTTCTGCTGTGCGCCTTGCCGCCCGGAGTCACATTTTGTGGGAGGAAGCGAACGTCATGCTGAACAGGTTTAACTGAGGAGAACTTGGCCAGCAAAGGGATCCGATTTCAATGCTGCTTTCAAAAGTGTTTTCTTCCTTTCTTGCTTTTCATTTTTTGTAGAAAGGTGTCGGTATAGATGTAGATTTCTCTTGCCTCAGAAATCGAGGCTGAGGTAAAAGACCGGAAAGTGTCCGCTTTTTTTGTTGCTGTTGTGCATTTATTTTTCTGTTTTTCAGGCCAGTATAATCGAAGCCGGTGTCTAAAGTGAAACTGGTTTTCCAGATAAGAGTTTTGTTATTCTTTTTCTAATTAGTTATGCTTCTTAGAGTATGTGCAGCAATTTTATACGATTTAGTAAGCTTAATTATTTACCTGCGGAGTGGATAGAAACTATTTCTTCATGGGGTACTTATTTGATATTGGCTCACTTTATTGAAGAGTGAGTTCTAATAGCATACTTGTATATCTCTCACATATATGCGTAATTTGGACAACTTCATTAAAAAGGAGTAAAACGGTTAAAAACTGTTAATTTAACCTTACATATGTTAAGAATGTTCAGGACATTTTTTATTTACCTTTATTAACAGCAGTTGTTCATTTTGAAGAGTATTATTTCTTTGTTTATACTTGTTCTAAATTCAGAAAATTCCAGTGATTGACAGGTTAGAAATGTAAATATGTCATTGCTCCTCTGAAACAAATTTTAAGAAGTAAATCTTGTTAAATTCAGTGGGTTTGCAATCATAAACTTCCAGGGGAGTCCACGTTGAGCACCCTTTGAGTAGAATGGTTGTGGAGTGGCTGCTTAAGTGGGATATTGTTATCCAAAAGCTCTGCTTTCGTTTCATTATTTTTCGGTTTGAAAATATAAGACACCCCAAATCATTATGCAATTGTGCAACCTGCAAATCCAGTGAATAAAAAGTTTTTGTAGATGCTGACAGTTGAATTATTGTATATTTAAATGCCAGTTTTTGGCCCATTTGATTTCTTATTTGAATACATCTATGACTGTACATTGGTTAAGTGTAATAAAAGAAGTAAACATTAGGAAGTTTATTTGCTTTTAGTAGAGTGCAGGTGAGGAAGAATAGAAATGGTATCAAACAAAAGTGCCTGGCCTGAGAATGAAGATACTAATGGTAATACTATTAGAATACATGGTATTCTAATACACATAAAGAGGTTGTGTTGAATTTGGTGAATTACAAAGTAACTATTACTTCGGACTGCAAAAATTTTATTTTGTCATGCACCAAAAATATAAAGATTAAAATATTATTTGTAGTAAGTGGAAAATAAGCGCAGATGTGATAATCTGTTAGTGAAATATTTGAATGTGTAATTACCAAGGAGTTGCCAGAAATAATTAGCTTGATCCCACCCACAGTTAAGTATGGATTAATGACATTGGGTTTAATTACACTTAACACTCATGTTGAAAGAAGTAGCAGGGTTGTGATACTTCAATACTTTTGTTGTGCATAACTAATTGCAACTGTAGTCCACCAAATCTTATGCCATTATAAATATTGACAAGGAGGTATATAGAAAAGCTGTGGACTAGATATTTGAGTTAAAATCCTCAGGAGTTCTGGACAGCATTGCTGATACTGAGAAATGCTGAGAGTTGTCTTTAATATTTGGTAGGTCATAAGGTAATCACTCCTGCAAAATGTCACTAGGTTGTCCTTTGTTTTTCAGTGTATGCAGAAGAACTCGGATGCTTCAAATGTCTTTTCTTGGTCAGCCAGTCAGAGTCCTGATAGGTGTTGGAATATTGTGAGCCAACCTAATGGCAAGCATTTGCTCAACTTAATATTTTGATAATATGAAAATGTAGGTGTTGAATTTGGAGATGAAAACATTAGTACTACTTGAAAATGTTTTAACAATACTATACGAAGATTGAAATTAGGGAACTGGTTTTATTCAGCTTAGGTGAACAAATGAACTGAACATGTGGACACCTTGGACTGTCTGAAGGGGTGTCATGCAACAGACGTTTGAAGTTGTTCATTGTTGTTTAGACACTGTCAAAGTATAAGTAGGTTTGGAAAAGAGGTTAGTAGGATTTTTGCTAATGGTTTAGGGACAGAATTGGAAAATCTGATATAATATGTTTGTATTCACACAAAAAATTAATATAGATCACTGACCACTTTCTATTTGGGACAGGTGTGTCTAACCCATGACCCACAGCTGCATGTGGCTGTCAACAGTTGGTAATGCGGCCCCACAAGTTTATAAATTTAATTTTATTCTGTGATTGATATGTATTAACTGTGTTATATATTTTGTATGCAGTCCAAGACAATTTCTCTTCACTTAGTATAGCTCAGACAAGCCAGAAGGTTGGCCACCCCTGATTTACAGCCTACTTTTTGACTAGATGGCCATAATGAAGGCCTAAACATAGTCTTCTCTCACTTTCTTAGTTGTAGACTTTGTTTCCTAAATTATTGATAAATAAAAAAGCAGACTCTGTACTTGCAGGAAAAGCACTAGGAAGAAAAAAATGCTATAAAATAAGTGGTTGAAATCCTACAGAAAAGGCAATTGTAAACAGTATCCCCATTAGAAAGAACATCTGTTTCATCCTCTGACATTGAAATGTTAAATTAATTGGGCTCTATTGCAATTAATGAAACAGAAAAATTATAAATTAAGGAGATGTAGTTGGAATCTAATATTAAACTACAGAAAATGTTGTAAGGAAAGTGTAAAATATTAAGTAAGGAAAGTATAATTAAGAAATGTATTTCAAGAGTAAAATCTGGGTCCATGATATTTTCTTGGAGGGGAAGGAGAGAGATTATTACAGAAAGTATAGAACACAAGGTCATGAAACAACAGAGCAGAAAAACTATGCAGAATTCTTTCCAATTCCTTAATAGCAGCACCCCTTTAAGTTATGTGATTAAGTTATGTAAGTTTAAGAATGATACAGTGGGTAGTATTCAAAGCTGTTGTTTAATTGTTTCCATAGGGAAGTATTGTTTTTCCCCCCCTGGAATGTTTTTCTTGCAGTCTTGAAATGGATCTGTCCCATTTTTTAACTGGAACTTTGTTTTGCCAACTTCTTCTGCCATATCACATCTTTGTGTGTCCAATCATACTTGGCCAATAAAGAATTCAATTGGAGAGTATCCTGCTGATGAACAAAGTTTCAAACCCCTTTGCATAATTGCATTTCAACATTATATGGAGGAAGTGGGAGACAATATCAGTGATACAGGATAGTAGCTTGATAGGATTGCTATTGCCTGTTTTGCTGAAACTATGGGATTTAACACAAGATTAAATTCACTTGTTAAATATTCAACACTTTCAGGCAAAATTAGATTATTTTAATGTGTATCATCAGGATCATGATAATCAGTTATTCATGATGGGTGAAATTTACTTGAATGTATATAAGAATGGAATACGTTTTCATCCTCCAGCTATTCTGAACTAATAGCCAGCAGTAACTGTCAGGATGATTAGTGATGAGTGACATTGGTAGTTGCTGTTCTTCTAACAGTTGATGAATTTTAGTTCCCCATCTCCACCCTTGGGAGACTTCAGTTCAGTTAGAGTATGTTCTGTGATCAGAGCTGAAACAATTAATCATAATGCCTGTGTTCATATAACATTCCTAAGATAAACTACATTATGGTTTTATGTGATTCCTAACTTACACCACACCCTAAGAATATTGTAACTTTTGGGTTAGCCACTCTGCTTTATTAACCATTATTAACCATATATGCTCACTCATAAAACAGCAAAAGATACTACTGAATAATTTTGGAATTTCTATTTACCTTGATACACATAGCAATTTTGTGGGAGCGAACCCTGCTACATCCAATAAATTATCCTGCTTTATATTCCCCCATAAAGCCATTGCCAGAGAATTGTGGACTTTGTGAATGACCATCTCTGCATTGTTGCATTATAGATGAAAGCAATGAACACATATTTTCAGAGTGAAGCGTAATGCATTTTTCCTTGTGTACACACTCGTACTGAATCACTTTTTTGTTTTCTTTTGCAGTTGGACTATGTCCCGATTTTCTAACTTACTGCATTTGTATTGTCCTATTTAATTTCTCCTATGTTCTGTGAAAATTGCTTCTTGTATGCCAGTCAACCTTAAAAATACATTCAGAATGCTAGTTTGACCAAACTCCATACAAGCATTGTTGCTTATTAAACATATATCTGATTGTGCTTTATTATATCGCAAAACATTGTAGTAATATAAATAACTTTTTTGGATAAATGTTTGTGACAAGAATATTTCTATACATTACTTAGGAATAACTTGGTGATATATACTCACTTGTTCACTACTTCTCATTTGATTCTTCCTTAGGTGTGAAGTGGTTGCAGAGGGCCATATGTCTTAAAATGTTAAATGGGAAGCAATTGAAGTTACCAGCTCAACAGTGTGTCTCCCCATAAAAACTTCCTGTGTTACAGTGCCAACTGATTCATTGTTGCCTAACAGTACTATATAGTGAAACTGCCAGGAAATATAAAGGTATTCTATAGTGTAACTTTTATATCTGCTTGAAAGACTATTTCCCTCAAATTAGAGTAGGTTTTAATGGATAAAAGCAAGTTTCTTTCAATACCACTGGTATGCAGGTAGATCTGTTTCTTGTTATGAACTCATGGAATCAGAGAGATAGTTATGATTTTGCAGAAAAAATGCAATTTTCATTAAAAACAATTAAGTCCTCTGCTCTCTTTAGCCTTTAGCAAATACAGTCTATCAACATAACTTTTTAGGTGCAAAGCATAATGAGTTGTCATTCGTTTTCTTATCTTCCAATCCAAGTTATCAAGTTCCATGTGGGTCCAATCAGTTATTCCTGCTGCATATTGAATAACATGGATTGCCCAAGTATTAATTGCTTTAATGATGTTTTCACCATTTAATGATTATTACTAGTACCATGTTTTCCCAAAAATAGGACCTACCCCAAAATAAGCCCTAGCTCAATTTACATGCCTGGGCCTAATCTAAGTCCTACCCCAAAATAAGCCTTAGTGAAGGGGAGTGATTGTAGCCAGCATAGGAAGTGGCAAGCGTGCGGGGGCTGACGGTGTCTAACAGCAGCCGCAGCCCTCGCAGCACAGATGAGTTGAGGTGTGTGGGGGAGGTAGCCGATCCTGACGCGCCGCATGGGCTGTGGGAAAGTTGAGCAGCAATGGGCTGGAGCAGCGGGCAGCCATGGGAGGCTCGTCTTCGCATCTCTCAGCTTGCCTGCAGCCCACACGGCGCATCAGGATCGCATGCCTTCCACTCTGCACTTCAGGATCGCCTACCTTTCGCTTCGTGCCTTCTGCTCTGTATAGCCCAGAGTGTGCCGACCAAGGGACCGGCGGGCTCCAGCTGCTGCTGGATACCATTGGTCCCCTCGTGTGCGCCGGGAGCGCAGGGTCCCCAGCTGGGCTGATTACCTTGAAATCTTGTTTCTCTAAAAATAAGACCTAGTGCTTATTTGGGGACCCGAAAGAAAATAAGACTGGGTCTTATTTTGGGGAAAACACGGGTAATATTAATATGCTGCCTGTCTCTTAGTGACTTTGGGTGATTTAGAAATTGTTTAAAACATTAAAAACAAAACAAAAAACAAAAATGAAAGGTAAAGATGGCGAAAATGATAAAACCAAAGAACAAAAAAGAATCCAGATAATCTAAGAGGGCTTCAGTCGTCGTCCTCAAAATCCTGGGCATATTGATGACACCAAAGCTCCAACATGCAGGTGATATCACCTAAAAATTTCATACAGATGTTAAAAATATACAAAGGAGGCTTGGGAAATGATCCCTCCCCCCCAAACCAATATAAGTAGAACCAGACCTCGAGAAAGGAAGAGAACCACTGTAAAACATGGTCCCTGATTCCCAACCCACAGAACTGTCTCAGAAGGATACCATGGTCAATGGTATGAAAAACTGTTAAAATATCAAAGAGCATAAATGCACCACCCCCATCCTTTCTCTGGCTCAGATTATTTTGAAGTGTGATCAAAACTTTCCCAATACTAAGTCTCAACCTAAAACCTAACCAAATCTATTTCCTCCAGGATTATCCAGTTGATCACCTTCTCAGCAATCTTATCCAGAAAGAGAAAGTTGGAGACTGCATGATAGTTATCAAAAATCATTGGGTCCAAAGATAACTTCTTTAAGGAGCATGTGGTAAATTGCTATAAGTAATATCAGAAAGTTGACATTAAATTGGAACTTTTAGCAGATAGATATGCTCGTGAGACCAGCTACTCTTAAGTAATGAGAAAAAAAATAATTTTTATTGACTGACATGGCAGAAATTTCATTGTCATTTTGGGAAATATATAATGAATTCAGTATTCACCTTCAGAAGAATCATTTCCAAGATGAGCTGGTAATTTGTAGTAGAAGAACTGGTATTTAGAAGGACTCTAATTTGATAAAATTGTGACTAATGAAATGCTCCCAAACTTTAGTTTCCATTTAAGTCAAGCTAATGATTTTTATTGGCTTCAAAAGGCATTGTATTTCTTTTGTCAACTTCAGGAATTTCTCATACATCAGCAATTTAATTTCTGCTTACAATGTATATAACTCTCCTATGTTATGTTAATTGAAGACTTGTTTTAATTAAAAAATGAGGTTTACATACAGGTTGAAAGATCCCATATGTATCCCATCAGCAGATTCTCTTGCCAGACTTGAGAATATCAGCATTCATTCTTCTAAAACAATATTCGATGGATTGTCTATAGCTATTGTCTTATCATTAGCTATTGTAAATTGCTATGGATTGTCTTACCTTGGGCAAAGCCCAGGATTTCATTTTTTAAAACAAATACTTTTCTGTATTTGTTTTAAATACACTTTTCAAGTGATTGAAGGAGCACTAGTCTGGTGGCTTTGAAAAATGGAGGAAAATTGTTTCATTTAATCATATTCAACATTAGTGTACTATAGTTATTTACCTAAAGAGGAGTCTTGCATAGCAATATTACTGGAGTAGCCAGCCATGGTATGTGTGGATTCATTTCAAAATGTAGGATAGCCATCACACCCCACTACTATTTATTTATTTCTTAATAGGAAAATATTTGTCCCTATGTTTGCTGATAGAGGAATAAAAGAAGTTGCTATAAACAAAAGGAACTAAAAAGACATACAACTGGCTGTAACATAGCCACTCTATAGCATCTTTCAAGATTATTAGTTGTTGCTTGGGAGATATTGGTTGCCTGCTTATTATAAAATCTAAATAGATGTTCTTTTTCCTTCCATTACCAGTTTTCTCTTTCTCTTGATTTATCTCCTTCCAGTTTTGTCCGCCTGTTTTGTCTTTTCATTCCTAATTAAGAAATTATTGTCACAGTTTCACCAGCTTCTCTGCCTTGTTTTTTCCTGAATGCTATTACTGGACAAAGAGGAATTTGTAAATGTGTACTTGCATTTCTGTATGTGAAATTGTGTATGAAAAAATGGGAAAATGCCTTGGGAATCAATTTTGTAAATTGAGCACCTTATTTTATAGGCATTTAATTTTAATTAGTTGTTATTAAATCAAGCAATAAAATATTTTTGTCCTGATTGCCATTGGGGGGGGAGGGGTATGGCTTCATTTATTTACAAGTATACACTTTTGGGGTAAAGGATGGGAAAAAAAATGGACACTATACAGGATTTTCGTCTGTGTTAACAATTGTTTACTGCCTTCCTTTCCTTTTAGAGGGGTCATTTTAAACTCTGAATAATCACCTTTTGAATAAATATGTTAGCTATAGACGCAAACCGGATTAGACTGAAACTAAACTTTTTAGTCAGTAAAGGATTATGCAGAATTGTCATTTGCTACATCATCCTACAGTGGCTCTTATATGCTACCCAAAAAATTCAGCTGCTATTATTTAACTGTAATATAAAATTCATTGCTAGCATCTCATTGAGTAACAAGGGGTTCTGAATTCAGGATAACTTTTGCTATGTCTATTCAAGTTACTTTTAACAATATTCATATTCCAAGGATTCTTCAATGTCCAAGGAGCTTAGTTTTAGGAGATTATTTGTTGTTAGTTGCGAAATCGTGTCCGACCCATTGCGACCCCATGGACAACTTTCCTCCAGGCCTTCCTGCCTTCTACCATCCCCCGGAGACCATTTAAACTCACGCCTACTGCTTCAGTGACTCCATCCAGCCACCTCGTTCTCTGCCGTCCCGTTCTTCGTTTGCCCTCAATCATTCCCAGCATTAGGTTCTTCTCCAGTGATTCCTTCCTTCTCATTAGGTGGCCAAAGTACTTGAGTTTCATCTTTAGGATCTGGCCTTCTAAAGAGCAGTCAGGATTGAACTCTAGGACTGACTGGTTTGATTGCCTTGCAGTCCAAGGGACTCGCAGGAGTCTTCTCCAGCACCAGAGTTCAAAGGCCTCAATTCTTTGACGCTCAGCCTTTCTTATGGTCCAACTTTCACAGCCATACATTGCAACTGGGAACACCATAGCCTTGACTGTACGTACGTTTGTTGGCAGGGTGATGTCTCTGCTTTTTAGTATCCTGTCTAACTGCCATAGCTTTCCTCCCCAGGAGCAAGCGTCTTTTAATTTCTTGGCTGTAGAGATTAGGAGATTTAGGAGATTAGAGGAATGCATATATAATAAATGTCATTATGTCACTCATCTTCTTTAGCTCCTCATTCCAAGCATTGGCCAGGACATTTAATATATTTCTTGGATGATATTTTGGAATCCCAAAGTTTTCATGAGTTTCTGATAGTGGAGAATTCAATTTTGTCAACCGCATTTACATGTGCCTCAGGCTGATGTGATAATTCTTTAGTTCAGTATTTGAAATTTAAGATCAATGGCGTTCATATAAGAATGCTAAGCACCAGTGTATGACATTGAGCAGACCCACTTTGCTGCCATCCTGAATTTCACTTGCCTGAATGAACTCTTCTGTGAATGTTAGTGTTATTCACTATTATAAATTAGTGGTTCTCCACACTTCTGAGTTTCTTTCATCATCATGCTATCTTACTTGCCGTACCAGCTAAATTTGTAAGATATCCCTGGATCTAATATAGAAGCTTCCACAATAAGGCCAGTCTTATAGAGGTCTGTGTAACTTCTCTTCCCCAAATATGATATGAAGTAGACTTCATCAAGTTAAGTCACTCAATTTAAAGGTTCCTAATAATTGGAAAGTAGTTAAGCAATTTCTGAAAGTAATTAAGAAATGTGGGTAGGTGAACCTTATGTCCAGACTGCGTTATGACTGTAAACTGGATTGAAATTTCAATTCCCAGCTGCTCATCCATGAGCCGTCCCAAAAAGCCTAAGTTCCTGCACTCTGCTCACAAGGAGCAGTTCTTTGAAGTAGTGGATTATTTTAATGATCTCTCTTTTTCCCAGAGAGACTTCATTGGCCAAAAATTTACCATCTGGCTGCCAATCTCTGCTGCAATGACATACCTGTTCCTTAAGAGACATCTAGTTTATCATGAATCCTCATAGCTGCCTATCAAATGATTCTGGATAATTAATAATATTAAAAACAATGAAACCATATTCAAAATAAAACAAAACAGCAGCTAAGAGAAAATCACCAAAGACATGCAGCCAGCACAACCAGGAAATTTGATCTATCCAATACTCAGGCTCCCAGGTTCTAAAATAGAACGAAACTTTTGAGGCTCTGTGGAAAGCCAGCAGAATCAGGCCAATCTGACCTCCAGATTTCAGAAGTTGGGCACCAGAACAGAAAAGGCTCTATTGAGTACAGCCTAATGGCAGCCACACCACCACCCAACTAACTGTGTATTACGGGTTGTTAGATATGTGTTGTATTATTGGTTTTAATCTAGGAATCAACTCAAACTTTTGTTGAATTTTTTTTGTAATCTATGTTATGATCTACAACGAAACTCCTTTGAAGTATAAACCATGATAACAGCTAAAATTCTCTATAGCACAGTTTCTGGTCTATGGCACATGACAAACAGTGCTGTGTAATGCAGTGTACTCTGATTAGTATGAGAATGAGATACTAATTCATAACAGCAAAAGAAGAAGAGTTGCTAGAAACACCATGTATTTTTAACATCTGATAACAATAGAGTTCAAGCCCAGTTGCTATCATTTTTTAAAAATCTAATTTTGGGTCTTAAACATACTAGTTTTAAGCATGTTTTCTTCGCTTCAGGCTGTTAGACTTGACTTTTTTTTTCTTCCAAAAAAAGAAACCAAAAATTTCTTGATTTTCATAACTATCAGGAAAGTGATTGGGAGTTGGTATTGAGTCTATCTACTGTAGTCAATTTTATAAAACTAATAAACCGTGATTTCTGGCTCTTGTAGTGGCTTTCAGTATTTATAGAAATTTTAGAGGATTAATAATTAATATGTTTATTATATAAACTTTCTGTAGAGATGTCTCACAAGATTCTTGTTTTCTTTTGGAAGATGCTGACATACCTAGTTTCCCTAAGGAACCTATGTTAGTAACCAGGAAAATGTCAGATTACATGGTTGAAAAATAGATTGAAGATCCATAGTTTTAGATTTTAATTCTATATAGTTGATGTTTCCGGAAATGGATTGTTATGACATACTGTATTGAATAATGATGACATAGCACATGTAAAATTGATACCATGGCAACTTTTAAGGTCTACGCATTGGGCAGTATCTGAAAGCTATGAAGAACCTCCACAAAGGCAGCCAGGGAAAAATTGTGCTTTTGAAAGAAAAATCATTGAGAATTGAGAGCTTGCTGTGCTTTCAATGTGTGAAGTAAATGACATGCTGATAGGATATAATGGCTCTGTGTATCCTACTGGTATTATGGCAACCTTTATTATTATTGCAGCTCTTTAACTTTATAGCAATCTGACTCCCTTCTCAGTTTGATTCTTTCTCATATCTCTTACCATACTGGCTGGCATAAAATGTCATTGTAAATTATTTACTAGACAAATTAGGAGAAAGAATTTTGCTTTATTGTTTGATTCACTATGTAGCCAAAATGAGTTTAGGTGGGAAAAAATGTGTATGTGATTTTTTTAAGCATAGAACTCTAGCGTTAACAGCCAAGGTCTGTTTTATATACTTGGGTCACCTATAGTACAGTGTGGAGTCCATGTGATCTAATGAAGAGCCTAAACAGTAGAATATAGATTTCTTTGTTGTGTACTCAATTATTAATCATTTTCTGACTAGTGAAAGTAGAGTGTAGGAATATGGAATTTAATTTGCTATCCATCTAGTTTTAGCCATGAAATATTTTGCTCTATTACTGCTGATGAAATTTACCATTTTGTTTCCAATTTATCCCAGCTTTCTTTTTGCTTAACTTCTTAATTATTTTTAATTCTTGATTCTTCTTAATTACTGTAATGGAACAGTACAGTTCTTAAAATGCAAGTTTTGATTCTTTCTTTATATCTCTGATTATAGTGTCATGGAATATGAGCAGGGTTTTTTTCTGTGTGGAAAAACTGTGTATAACTGTGTTAGAACAGTTATAATATATTGCTTTTCTGCTCTAGAAAGCTGATGCATTTTGCATTTGTCTTAAAATTTCAGGATGGCGTGCTGCTATCTTGAAGTAGATAGCTGTTGGGAACAAATAATTCAGCACTTTGCAAATGGAAGTACAAGTAATTTAGGCATTACATTAGTTTAGGAAAATCAGTTATGGTATGCTAATATTGTTAAGTGATAGGATGAAGAAGATATGCTGTTTTCTTCAGAGTTGTAGTTTAAAAGTTAATCCAAAATAAAACAAAATCATGCAGTAATGAACAAGGAAGAAGAGCCTCACATTACTGTATTCTTCTCATTTTTATCATTGTTCCTGCATTATATATTTTTTATACATAGAGACACCCACACCCACAATAATCCTAATTCTGTCTTTCTATCTTTCTATCTTTCTATCTTTCTATCTTTCTATCTATCTATCTATCTATCTATCTATCTATCTATCATCTATCAAATTGTATTCAGGTTATCAAAATATGAATTTAACTCAGAATTTAGGTCTGGAAAACAGTATCTATTATTATTAATCAATAGCAGGGATACAATTAAGGATAAATTACAGTAAAATAATTAGACAATTGTTAAGTGAATTTTGCTCCATTTTACGACCTTTCTTGCCACAGTTGGTAAGTGAATCACTGGAGATGTTAAGCTAATAACATAGATCTAAGATGAATCTGGCTTCCCAATTGACTTTGCTTGTCAGGTCACAAAAGGTGATAACATGACCCCAGGACACTGCAACTATCATTAATATGAGCCAATTGCTAAGCATCCAAATTTTGATCACATGACAGTGGGGATGCTGCCACAGTCGTGTGAAAAACAGTCATAAGTCACTTTTTTCAGTGCTGTTGTAATTTCAAATGGTCACTAAATGAATGATATGTTGTAAATCGAAGATTATCTGTAGTCTCGAAAATGAGTTACCTTAATAAACTGAATCCGTTATGATCTTTTTAAGTCCATGGATAAAAGCATTTTTGATTCTTTACAAAGTACAAAGACTTAAAATCACGAAAGCAACAATTAAATCAGTGAAGACCTGGACTGAGTAGGCAAAATTAAAGCTACAGGCCTGCCTTGACTGCACTGATTGGAATGTTTTCGAAAATACCTCTGCAGACTTAGATGAACTTACAGATACTGTAACATCATATGTCAGCTTCTGTGAAGACCTATGTGAACCGACCAGGAACTTGCGAATATATAGTAACAATAAACCTTGGTTCACAGCTCAATTTAAGCAGCTATGTCATACCAAAGAGGAAGCTTACAGGAAAGGTGATAGAATGCTGTACAATCAGGCCAGAAATGTATTAATAAAGGAGATCAGAGCAGCAAAAAGAAGCTACTCCGAAAAGCTAAGAAATCAGTTCTCAACAAATGAACCAGCAAACATGTGGAAAACTCTTAAAAATATCACCGGTTACGGCAAACTTCCTTCCCAGACTGAAGGAAATCAACAACTGAGAGATGACCTGAACGTGTTTTACTGCAGGTTTGAAAGGAAACTACAGCCACCTATCTTCACAACCCCCATCTCAGACACAGCAACAACAGCCAAGCCTCCTGCAACTGACCCCATTTCAGACACACCAACAACAGTCAAACCGCCTACAACTGACCCCATCCCATTGGGTGCACAACCCCTGGTGATCACAGAAAAGGAAGTGCAAGATCTATTTCACAGACAAAAGCCAGGAAAAGCACCAGGTCCAGACAAGATAACTCCTCCTTGCTTAAAAGTCTGTGCTGACCAGTTGGCCCCCATCTTCACCTGAATCTTCAATAAATCACTAGAAATGTGCCATCTTGCCATCCTTCTTGCTTCAAATGCTCCACTATCATCCCAGTGCCAAAGAAGCCCTCCATCAAGGAACTGAATGACTACAGACCAGTTGCTCTAACATTTGTAGTTATGAAAACCTTTGAAAGGCTAGTGCTGTCCCACTTGAAAACCATCACAGATCCGCTGTTAGATCTCCTGCAATTTGCATACCAAGCAAATAGCTCGACAGATGATGCTGTTAATATGGCTCTGCACTACATCCTACAACATCTTGAATCTCCAAAGACCTACACAAGGGTGCTCTTTGTAGACTTTAGTTCAGCATTCAATACCATCATACTGGACATTCTTCTAACTAAACTAAAACAGCTAGCGGTACCTGAACACACTTTTAAGTGGATCACAAGCTTCCTAACAGACAGGAAGCAGCAGGTAAAGTTAAGCAAAATCACATCAGATACCTGTACAGTTAGCACATGCCCCCCCCCCCAAGGATGTGTGCTTTCTCCACTTCTCTTTATATACCAATGGCTGCATCTCAAACGATCCATCTGTTAAACTACTAAAGTTTGCAGATGATACAACACTGATTGGTCTCATTCGAGACAATGATGAATCCGCATACAGACAGGAGGTTGAACAACTAGCCTTGTAGTGCGACCGGAACAATCTGAAACTGAATACACTCAAAGCCGTAGAAATGGTGGTAGACTTTAGGAGAAACCCTTCCATACTTCTACCTCTTACAATACTAGACAACACAGTATCATCAGTAGAGACCTTCAAATTTCTAAGTTCTATCATATCTCAAGACCTAAAATGGACACCTAACATCAAAAATGTCATCAGAAAAGGCACAACAGAGAATGTTCTTTCTGCGCCAACTCAGGAAGCTCAAATTGTCCAAGGAGCTGTTGATACAGTTCTGTAGAGGAACTATTGTCTTTCATCTGCACCTCTATAACTCTCTGGTTTGATTCTGCAACCCAACAAGACAGTCACAGAGTTCAGAGGATAATTAGAACTGCAGAAAAAACAATTACTACCAACCTGCCTTCTATTGAGGACGTGTATACTGCACGAGTCAAAAAGAGGGCTGTGAAAATATTTACAGACCCCTCACATCCTGGACATAAATTGTTTCAACTCCTAGCCTCAAAACGACGGTATAGAGCACTGCACACCAAGACAACTAGATACAAGAACAGTTTTTTCCCGAACGCCATCACTCTGCTAAACAAATAATTTCCTCAACACATTGTCAAACTATTCACATTAGACTGCATTACTATTGCTATTGGTCTTCTCATTGCTCTTGTCGCCCATCTCCTCCCACTTGTGACTGCATGACTGTAACTTTGTTGCTTGTATCCTTGCGATTTATATTGATATTGATTGTTTCCTAGTATGATTTGATTGCTTATTGTACCATATGACTGTCGCTGGGTGTTGTGGCCTGTGATTCTTGACGAGTGTATCTTGTCTTTTTATGTACACTGAGAGCATATGCACCAAAGACAAATTCCTTGTGTGTCCAATCACACTTGGCCAATAAAGAATTCTATTCTATTCTATCTGGAACTGTATTTGGAAGTTGTAGTAATGTATTTATCAGAGTTTGCGGTGCTGGCTACTAGCTTGGCTGACTTCAAAAAGGACTGGACCTCATAAATGGAAATAATGGGGATCAATGCTATTAGCCTGTGGTGATAGCATGAATGCCTCTGAAGGCCATCTCTTGGGAGATTAGTGGATTTTCTTGTGTAATTGGTTAACTCTCGTAAGAACAGACTGCTGAATTAGCCTGATGTCACTCTTACGTTCGTAATATTATCTTAAATTATTTGAATTCAACTTTTCCTGATATCCTTCCTGTTTTCTTTAGGCTTCCACAAGAAACATACTACAAAATGAATGATCTTGCTATCAAAAGAATAACAAATGAAATTATCAAATCACCTGAAGATAAACGAGAATATCGTGGATTAGAACTGGCAAATGGCATCAAAGCAATGCTTATCAGTGATCCCACTACTGACAAATCTTCAGCTACACTTGATGTGCACATAGGTATTTAATCAAATATTGTGTAGTAGCTCATATATCTTGCATGACTTAGCTACAGAGTAAATAAATCTACTTAATTGATTTCATATGTTGATCTTTTTTGAAATAAATAGTTTCTTATACCACATTGATTTAATTACAACTCTCCTGTTTTAAAAAAATCAGTCTAATTGTAAAAGTTTGGTAGTATTTCTTCAATAAAACTTAAACATTTATAATGGCTTGTTATATATTTTTTCTCTCCACAAGGGTCGTTATCTGATCCCATTAATATTCCTGGATTAAGCCATTTTTGTGAACATATGTTATTTTTGGGAACTAAAAAATTCCCAAAAGAAAATGAGTACAGCCAATTTCTCAGTGAACATGGAGGGAGTTCAAATGCTTTTACCAGTGGAGAACACACCAACTACTATTTTGATGTCTCACATGAACACTTAGAAGGTGCTCTTGATAGGTAAGCATATCATAATTATTCAGCAAGTATATTGTTAACCACTGTGTGATTTTTACTTGGAATAAAAGTTGTACTTAATGTACTCTACTTCTAGCATAACCTTTATTAGGCCAGTTGAAATTTTAAGTGAATATAGTTATAATTTCTTTTCATGCAACTTGGAAAATATTGAATTTTGCAAATGAAGGAAAATATATGTATCCCAAGATAATGTTGCAGGATCCAATCTGACTTGATCACCAGAACCAAACGTTTATTATTCCAAGCTTTCAGGCATGTGCTGAAGCTCATTCTCATAAGGATGGGAGGATGGGCTCCAGTACAAGCCCTAAAGTTTGGAAGAATAATATTTTGGTCCCAGTGACCGACTCAAATTGGATCCTGCAATATTAAATTTAGTGTTACTACAAGAAGCTGTCATATGGACTGTGGAAGATATCTTTACTCAAGATTGTGTTCTATCACTAGGCAACCCTGTCTAGTTTAATTTTTATTGACTTTTGTTAGATAAAAAAATCAACCCCAAATAATCCCAGGTTTGCTATTATATATATTTCAATATTGCTTTCTGGTTTTTCAACTGGTCAGGTTTTATGCGTCTACAAATAGGATAGAAGCTACTTTGATTCTGACAACAGGGATTTAGGTTTTCAAATCTGAAAACTTAGAAATGTTTGATGTTTCTTCTTCATAATAAGTTTTGGGAAAATATTGATATGAAACTAATCTGCAGTTGCTAAATTCAACTTTGTATGTATGAAATACCATTATATTTTACAAGGTAAACTAATACAGAATGAATTACTTCATAATTTGCTTCATCCTTTTTGCTTTCTTTACCAAGTTGCAGAGTGAAATTTTTTTAAAACTTCACAATTTGTACAAATTCAGTTAATCTAATAAAGGGACAGCCTCTATGGAGTTTGGATTATTTCTGCTTTTCTGAAGTAATCCTGAAATAACATTAAAATTATATGAGAGCAAAATTTGGGCCCATCCACATTTTTGACCACATTCCTGTCTCCACTGGGTTCACGTGGAGAAGGTGCTATGGAAATGTCCCAAAAATTGTCAGATGAGAGCTACAGGTGGATGGGTGTGTGCTGCACCTGTCAAGACTTCCTTTTGTGTGCCAACCAGGTCCCCTTTTGCACTTGGGCTGAGTTGTTCTTTTGGGCAACACACCTGGCTGGTACACACCTGGCTGGTGCACAAAAGAACAGTCTTTTCATGGTGGCCCAGCTGGGGATATCTTTCACGCAGGCCATTTTTTGTATGCCACCCAGGTCCTTTTTTCATTAAATGTATGCTGGGATGCTCCATGTGGGTTGCAAAGGCCCATCCCATCCCATTCTAACGTAACTTAAATTCTTAAATAGATAATAATTTGTGTTCCACAAAGTGAATTACAATGGAGCTTACTGTGATTTACAGCTGCAGTGGTCCAATTGAGTAAATTAATAGAGACATAAGCAGAGGTAAAAATCAAGGATGAACTAAAGTTATCCATCATGAACGAAAATCTAAAGCCATGTTGTATACTTCCATACTTATATATGTTCTTTTAAACTTTAAAAATGTTGTTGTATTTCAGTACATTAATTTGGAAAATATGGGACTTCCTTTGTATAGGTTTGCCCAATTTTTCTTGGGCCCTCTTTTTGACGAAAGCTGCAAAGATAGAGAAGTAAATGCTGTTGATTCTGAGCACGAGAAGAATTTAATGAATGATTCATGGAGACTATTTCAGCTAGAAAAGGCTACTGGAAATCCTAACCACCCATTTAGCAAATTTGGGACAGGTAATTAAGAATGCAATTTTACATTATTTGGTCTATTTCACTATGAGGATATGATTCCTCATATTTCTAAACATTCAGCTATCATGCAAATAAAAATATATGGCATATGTTGTAGAATCTTATTGATGATGCAGCCTTTAGAATTATGGTAATTAAATTTCCTTGATTCAGCAATAGAACTGACTTGTCAGAATAGAGCTGAAAGGAACTTTGGAGGTCTTCTAGTCCAACCGCCTGCTCAAACGGGAGACCCCATACCATTTCAGACAAGTGGCTGTCCAGTCTCTTCTTAAAAGCCTCCAGGGATGAAGCATCCACAACTTCTGAAGGCAAACTGTTCCACTGGTTAATTGTCCTCGCTGTTAGGAAGTTCCTCCTTAATTCCAGGTTGCTTCTCCTTGATTAGTATCCATCCATTTTTTCTTGTTTTGCCTTCTGGTGCTGGAAAATAAGTTGACAGTCTCTTCTTTGTGGCAGCTCCTAAAATACTGGAATACTGATATCATATCACTCCTAGTCCTTCTTTTCTCTAGACTTGCCAGACCCAATTCCTGCAGCCATTCTTAATATGTTTCAGTCTCTAGGCCTTTAATCATCTTAGTTGCTCTTCTCTGCCTTTTTTCCAAAGTCTCAGCATCTTTTTTGTAATGTGGTGACCAAAACTGGATGCAGTATTCCAGGCATGGTCTTGTGAGCTTTTCTGGGATGTTTGCTATTCCTGCCAGCTTAGCGTCATCTGCAAATTTGATGAGTTCCCCTTCTATTCCTTCATCTAAGTCATTTATGAAGATATTGAAGAATACTGGGCCTAAGGTGGAACCTTGTGGTACCCCGCTGCTTACTTCCTTCCATGTAGATTAAGCACTACTGATTGAGTACAGTTTGTCAGCCAATTATAAATCCATCTGGTGGTGATGTCTATCCCACAATTTTCTCGCGTACCAAGAAGTAGATAGTGGTCTAGTTTGTCAAATGCCTTATTGAAGACTAAATATACTCTGTCCGCAGCATTTTGAGGTCTACTAATTTAGTCACTTTGTCAAAGAATGAAATAAGATTGGTTTGGCATGATCTGTTTTTAACAAACCCATGCTGGCTATATTCATCAAGATCAGATTCTCTTACCATTTTCTTGCTGATTCACTGACAATGAAAGTAAGAAAAAAAAGGAAGAGAATGAGAAATGGAAGGAATATCTAGCTATATGTAATTTTAATAACATGTAGTAAGTGATATTCATCTATTCATCAGCATTATTTATTATATCAGGACAAACTACTAAACCATCAAAATCAAAGGATCTAAACCAGAGGTGAAATGCTCCTGGTTTAGACCGGATCGCCTGATCTGGTAGCGATGGTAGCAGGCGGTTCAGAGAACCGGTAGCAAAAATCCGTGCCCCCCCAATGCCCAGCTGAATTGTCTGATTGTCAGAGACTTTTAAAAGCATTTTTTTACAGCCTTTTCGGCCAAAGAGTTTGTAGAAAAATGCTTTTAAAAGTTAAAAAAAAAAACTGTTGGCCACGTCCACCCAGTCACATTATCCCCCCAAGCCACGCCCACAGAACTGGTAGTAACAAATTTTACATTTCACCACTGATCTAAACCATAGTCTAAGTTTCTGATATGCATCCTCTGCCATCATGTCTTGAGTGTGCAGATTCTGGTGGGAGTAAGTTTAGGGATTCATAGGTTATGATTAGCATCTTGAGTTTGACCTGAAAACAAACTGGCAATCAGGGTAGTGACCCAAACACTAGTGTGATGTGATAACATTGAATTGTTCTCATTAACAAGTAGGCAACTGCATTCTGTACCAGTTGCAGTTTCCAGATAGTCTTCCACTACAACCCCTTATATTACCATAGCTAAACATGAAGTGAGAAGGGCATGAGTGACTTGCTTTTAGTGCTTGCTCCAATAATAGATTTAATTGGGACATTAGCCAAAATTAAGTAAAAGGTTCTCTTGGCTATGATTTCCACATGCTCTTTTGGTAGGAGCTATTAATTTAGGAGTCCCCCAAAGTTATGGATGAGCTCCTTCTGGGCTTAAGGTTGGTACTATCTTGGAGTCAAGAAAGTCTGAATCTATTGCCACTGTATCCTTCTTGGGTTAAGTCATCCTGGTTTTCCACATCCAGCCCTTGTAATCTTTAGATACCAGGTCAAGAATTACACTGCCTACATTCAGTATTATTGGTTAAAAGTTCATTTTTGTTGTGCATGCTATTTGGAAAACTCTTAAGTTATTTTTAATTTTATTTCTTAATATTTGCATTTTCAAAAACAAAGCAATGCTAAATACCTGTATTGCAGGTCATTATATTGTTATTATAATGGCAGTCTGTAATCAAAGTGTGTGAAGGCTTGATGAGTTATGTTTAATAACTGTTCTTAATTATATTCATACTTGAATATAAATACAACTGTTCATAAACAAAGTTAATTGTTTTATATTTCTGTGTTGTCATTATTTTAGAAAGTTGTCTCCACATTATTTATTTTATTCTTGTTTTAGCTTTACCATTATTATAGTATATCATCTAGGAGTGATAGGTTTATTTTGTATATAGTAGTAATGTTTAAGACAACATGTTGGAAATAGACATTTATTTATTTATTTATTTATTTATTTATTTATTTATTTGTTTGTTTGTTTGTTTGTTTGTTTGTTCGATTTATATGCCGCCCTTCTCCAGAGACTCAGGGTGGCTTACAATGCGTTAAGCAATAGCCTTCATACTTTTGAATATACCTGCTTAGTAGGTTCGTCCCCCCCCAAGCGGTGTTCTTTTTATACAAAGTCAGCTTATTGCCCCCACAATCCGGGTCCTCATTTTACCTACCTCGAAAGGATGGAAGGCTGAGTCAATCTTGAGCCTGGTGAGATTTGAACTTGCAGTAATTGCAGGCAGCTGGTGCTACTTAACAGCACTTTAGTCTGCTGCGCCACTAAGGCTCTTGTAGCCTTGGTTTCTCTTTTTCACTGCCAGAAAATTGGAAATATTACAGAGTTTCACATTTAGACAATATATGTTTTTAAACCAAATTCTAGAAATAGTTCTCCCTGCATTAGTACAGAAGAATTAAAATAATCATTGCTCAAAAATAAGTGAGTGAGCTGCAAGGATATCCCACCACAGTTTATTCCCCAGCCATCCTTCTCTAGTCATTGCCTTCCATTTCATCCTAGGGGCTAATCAGAAGGGACCTTCCCACAGAGGATCATAAAAAGCAGACTTTTTTAAAAAAAAAATTACATTCATCAGTTGAAAACTACTGTACAATATTAAGACTTTTTAAGTGAAGATTTTTCCAGCAATAGTGGACTTTTTCCTGACAAACTGCATGACATTGGCAACAGTTCTCCCAGTTTATCCTTCTGGTCTAGCAGACAGAAATAAAAATAGAAACTGTAGTGTTTTCAGGGCTTTTTTTTCCCTTCTTACCATACATTGCGGACAAAGCTGAAGAATGGATCCAGATAAATACTGATTCTAAAGCTAATTCCATTTCCAGTGGATTGCAACATAGGAGACAAACAGGTTATGGCACCAGTGCAGAAGAACCTTTAATTTTAACCTCCACTATTTCTTAACCAAGAGATTACAGTGCATTGGATTGGGAAGGAATTTCACTTAGTTGGCTTAAGAAAAGACTCATTCATAATAACAAAGTTTTTTAAAGATATTCCCAGATCTAGGAATTTGGGGAGCCTTATCCATTTTTTTAAAGTTACACGGCTTTGTCCAGGTGGTCCTATATCTTTTAAGTGTTTTTTTTTTAAAAAGCCTAAACCATTCAGAGTGCTTTTGGAGTCAGGCAGTATCAAAATCCAATAAATAAATATTGAAATTACCAAATTATAGGTACAAATTTTCTCAACACATTAGGATCACAAAGCATAGCTTGATCTCGATTTTTAGTGAACGCTTAACAATAGGTTCACAGTTCATATACCCTGATAAATATGCTTAACAAACTAGGGTTTGCCTACGTAAAAAGGAAACATTAGCCAATTTCTTCTTGTTTGCTGTAATAAACCATGTTTTTTTTGAATTAGGAAGACTGATTGACATGATACGTGCATCATACTTTTTCTTCCATCTGGGTTTGAGGATGCTAATTAATGATCTCTATGAGTAATGTAGTGATCACTGCAAGATCTCTATTATTTTCTGTTGGTGAAAAATTGAGTGCTACATTTTGAGTTACAAATTATTTTTCCCAATTCATATCACATAAATTTAATGCACCTAACAGAACCACCACGATTTTAGGGGAAACTTGCATAGGAACTCCATGCCTATTGACCATGAGATACCCAGGTTTATGGGATGATCTGCTGAAAAATATACTCATCAACTTCCCATATGATTGTACAGTTTATGAGAATATATGCCTCTTTCTCTGCTAGAACTTTTTTTCTCTTAATGCATCTTTTATTTTACTCTCGCTTTATAGGGAACAAGTACACTTTGGAAACTAGACCAAACCAAGACGGAATAGATGTAAGGCAAGAGCTTTTGAAGTTTCACTCCACTTACTATTCATCAAATTTAATGGCTGTTTGTGTTTTAGGACGGGGTAAGAATGGCAAGCATTGAGAGAATTATTTTGAAATATTTAAATGTTATTAATATTTTATATAATAATAAAACATTTAGGAAATTAAAGAAAGGCAATCTTCATGTTCAGGAGTAAAATAAAAATCACATTTTTGATCACATCCTGGTTATAACATAAAAATATTAGAACACGGATGCAAAGCACTCTATTATTTTGCAGATTTATTCTTTTCTGCCTTCTGTGGCTATTACCATTACTGCTCTTTCTCTAAGTTCATGTCACATCACCATTTTTTTAAAAAAAACCAATTTTAGTGTATGATTATCAATCATGATTCATTGTATTGTTTCAATACAGCGATGTTTATATGAGATTATTAACATTGTATTAATTGGGTAGCTTAAAGTATTGAAAATAGGGAAAGGAAAGAAACAATTCTGTCAATATTCAGTAAAATTTAGAATATCAACATTATAAGTGTAAAACTATTCGGTTTTTCATGTTAATCAAGAACCACTGCACTCACATCAAAGTATTGTTATTGTGATTATTAATCTAATGTAATAGTTTTAATCTAGTCATTTAAACAAATTACTTATTAAAATTTCTGTTGTATTGCTATATTATAGATATAGATTAATAAAAGGAAAAAAGATAGGCAAATCAAATTTAATAAAGATAAAATATCTGAAAAGTAAAAAAAGAAAAGAAAAAGGATAATAATAATAAAATCTATTACTATTGGTTTTTCATTTGCACCTTTTTTTACATTCGTTAATCATTGCAATATTTATAGACATTCAGACCCCTTTAAAAGTGAAACTATAAAGTGTTCACCATCCTGTGTAGTGTGTTTGGAAGTTTGGCCTCCATTTTGTCATACAGTTTTTGGTTTGTTCTGTCTCTGTGTCATTCTAAGAGTTTGTATATGTACTCTTAATAGGTGGTCTTGGTGTTATATGAACATTTTAAATTCTGTGGGTTTTTTTCCTTAACATCCCTCCTTCCTTCTTGAGATCTGATTTTATTTTTATTATGCACTGTAAAATACACTGACTGGATTCTGGATATAGAATTTCTGCAATAAGAAATATGTACAATACGTTTTTAGATGTGTGGTTAAAAGATAGCCTCCTATGGCTCGTTGAAAACATATATAAATGATCTTATTTTGTATATTTTTCCAATAAGATATCTTCTAATGTATAACAGTTATATTATCAGAATTCCCAACAGGCGAGAATTCTGGAAATTAAAATCCAACGCACTTAAAGGACCTGGAGTAAGTAATGCTGCTGTTAGTGCTATTAGTGATTTCTTTTCATTCTTTTTTGCAGAAACTTTAGATGAACTAACCAAACTGGTGGTGAAGTTATTTTCTGAAGTGAAGAATAAAAATGTTCCAATACCGGAATTCCCTGAGCATCCCTTCCAGGAAGAACATCTCCGGGTGGGGTTGAAACTTTCAAGATTACACTTTTATTAAACAGTAGATGGAACAAGATAGTACTGGATATTCTCTGAAAATCTTATGATTTTCAGAGATGGTTGTGTGCAAGTTTAACCATCTACTTCTGGAAATTATAGGAACTGTTCCTAAAGTTATCTTTAATCTTTATCTTACAATGATTAAAAAAATTAAATAAGGCTTTCCTGTTTTCTTTTTGAAATTTTACAGCAACTTTACAAGGTGGTACCTATTAAAGATTTTAGAAATCTTTATGTTACATTTCCAATACCAGATCTTCAAAAGTACTACAAATCAAATCCTGGCCACTATCTTGGTCACCTTATTGGGCATGAAGGTCCAGGAAGTCTTTTATCAGAACTGAAAGCTAAAGGTAAGGTCATTCAAAATTAGCTGATGTGCTACTTGCATTAAACTTGTTATTGTGAAAATGCTTCTGCATTCTGCCTTCATGATCTAAACACATTTTATCACTCTTGCCCTTGGGTAGGGTCTATGGTTTGAGAAGTATTAACAGAGGTCTAGAAGTATTAAAAGAAGAGACTAGGATCCACCAAAAAAAGCTTTCAAAAGCTTACCTGTATCTTTCTAATTGACATTCCTTGTCCACAAATAGGCAAATTTCTATGCTTAATATGTTTGACTGGCTGTCAGAATATTAAATTTGCGTCCGCTCTCAAAAATGAATTAATCAAGCCTGATGCAATCAATCTTCTTCTGAGAGCACTTCCTTGGGAAATGTTATTTATGATTATTGAATAATCACATTCCTCAGCAAATATTCTTACGCTTATCTTGATTCGCTCCAGACTTCCATTAATTGTGGCCCAGTTATTAGAGGCATCCTGTATATCAACAGATTCGTGCAGAATCATTTAGATGGTTCTCACTCCCTCTGTAGGACTTTGCTTGCCTATAGTAAGTTGATCAGTAGGTGCTTTGCCTTACCAGAAAACAAACTGAAGAAGCAAAAGGTTCTTCCTCCACATGGGTTTGATATTTCTAAAAGAAAAATGCAGAAGTACTTTAGTCATCCATCATCAACACTTTGATTTTCCTACTATTATTGTATCTGCCTTCCTAGTCTGGTTTTGATTTTACTTTTCCTAATACTAAGAACCCTGGCTTTTTCAAAATCTGCCTATAGCTAAAATGTGGTGTTGTGGCTCTCCCTTTTAGAGCAAAATAAGATATTCATTTATATTTTAATATCAAGATAGAGAATTTGCTGAGTTCCATTCTTGGAGCTTCACAGGACCAAAAGGAAATAGATGTAATGATAAATATATCTAATATTGAATGCAGCGAGATAACGTCGTCCTAGCCTTCTGCCCTTTTTCTGCATTGTAGTTCAACAATCTTGATTAGGGGACAGTCAGCTTTTCTTCTAGGAAAGTATTAATGCTCCTTCCCCATCTTCTTGAATATAAAGAACTGGCAATAACATCTTTGCGATGGCCTGCAGCTTGAAGAACACTGATCAAATATCATATGACTAGTTGCAGTTTTGGCTCCCTCATCAGTGGCATCACACTTAACACCATGTTGAGTTTTATAATACAGGACTCTTTCAGAAACTTTCTAATGTCATTGAATTCTGGAAATGAGGCCAATTTAAATCTGGCTGATTTAGTTATGGAAATGTATTGGATGAAAGTAACAGAATTAAAATAATCAAGGAAAAGAGGACTAAAAATGGATTTTAGCTTATGAAAGTACTGACAAAAACATATATACCACCTATTGATGATAACACTTTTTAAATTGATAATATCTGATAATATCTTTGACTTCTATTGTTATAAGGAGAACAGTGAAAGAAAAAAAATTTAAGGAGCTTCTAAATCATCCATATCCAGGAACTCTGTAGGTTTCTACAATTTAAAAATAGAAAAATCAATTCTCCATAGATAAGATCTGCCAAGACTGAAGAAACTACGTGCAAAGTTATATGATTTAGAAGGGACCAGGATCAGACAAGTTGATCAGACAAAAATATACAAATGCCATGATATCCTTGGTTCCTAAGGGTAAAGTAAAATCATCATATTTCTGAGGAACATGCATATCAGTTGTCTTCAACTTCAAACTGTAATAAAGGCACCTTAAATTTTTGAGTTCATCCTTTAGTGCCACGTCATATAAACCATATTTGACATTATAGCATGGTATCATAATAAGTATTTATTTTTTCAGCTTTGCTTTTTCCATAGCTGGCTGTTTCGTACATTTTACAGATGTACATACAAATGTTGCTGTCTCTTAGCAACTTAGAATTTTCTTCTGTAAAAGCATTTTTTTTTTTTTTGCTGTGCACAAAATAGTAGACACCATTCCATGTTTTCTTATCCAATGATGAAATATTTCCTGAATGGATTTGATAACATAACCTGCTACTATGTAATGTATTTCCTTCAAAGCACAGAATTCTTCAAACCATTCACAACATATATCTTCAGTTATTTATTTTTAAACAACGTTCCTAGAAAATATTATTTCTTCCTGTGCACACACATATCTCAGTTAATCCCTGATTGCAGGGCTATGTTATCCTAGGTAACCGAGAGGAAAGCCAACATTTCTTCTTAAAGTGTACTCAGAAGGATAGACTTTTGGTTTAAAATTTCCAATTAAATTTTTGTGCAGGTGTAGGACAAATATGGGAATCCACAGATGGTTGTTTAAAAAACATTTGGTAAAACAAGCTGTTCTCACTCACTGTTAAGAATGGATTCTTGGAGCCTTACGTTGTTTGAAGTCTTTCTTTACTGTGTTATAAGACACAATTATATATATTATTTTATCTGTCAAATGAAAAATTATAAACAACAAATCAATTGTAAAATTTTATGCATCTATGCAGTGGTTATTGTTGCAGATCACATAATCTAATACATGTATAGCATAGTTAAATGTGTCTATATCTAAAGAAAACTTTTGTGTATTTTTTAAAATGGCAGAAGGTGGGGGAAAAGGATAATAAAGTATTTTGTAATATTTTGATTTAAAGTAATTCACAAAGTATTGTGAAAGCAATTGGTTATTTTTTGGGAAATGCAATGGTTCAAAAAAAGAAATGAACATCTGAAAAGGAGCAAGCTTGTCCCAGTTCAGGCAAATGCTGATTCTCTAAAATCCCATGAACACGATAGAAGTCTTAAACTAATTGCAATAGCATTTAGACTTACGGTATATATTGCTCCATAGTGCTTTACAGCACTCTTAGAGCGGTTTACAAATGTCAGCATATTGTCTCCAACAATTGATTCCATCCAATCTCGGAAGGATGAGTGGTTGATGCTTCTGCTTCAAATTAAGTTTGTCAAAATTTCATGTAGCAAAATTTCTATGCCTTGATTCCCTCTTAATTTTTTTTTTTTTGATATATTAGTAGAAGACTAAACATACAATATGCTGTAGAGCTTCTTGAATTACACTACAACCAAGCTGATTTCTTTCTTTCAAGTTTTTGTTTGTGAAATAGTTTAAAACATTTTAAAGTATATTAAATCAGATTTCTATTTGTTTAAATGTGGTGGACATTTTAACTCTATATATGCCAAAGGAATACTGCACATAATATTTTTTAAAAACTAAGTGTCTTAATGTTCATGTTTGGATTTGCCTTAACTTCAGAACATATGTTTCATATTCAAAATTTGTCAGGGTGGCAATTAATCCCATTCCGCTTTGGGGTAATTGCACCTTAATTAGAGACGGATCGTGGCTTTTCCTTGGAGAATACTTTTAAAGAAAATAAAACCCGAGATATATTCTAATAAAACACATTTTATTATAAAGAAGTAAAAAACAGTCTTACTAGCTAATTAATTACATCTTGGCAGCGTTCCTGCCTTACCTCTTGGCAGGCGAACAAAGAAAGTTAGAAGAAAGTGAAAGAATGTGGACATGCGCAGTAGCTTCAGAGATAAGAGTCAGTCTACCGTAAGTCTCAGAATGGGAGCCCAGCTGACAAATACAAAAAACGCAGTGACAAAATTGGCTCATCTGTCATTATAGAAGTGTTATTGCTAACAAAATTTCTGGAAATTCATTATCTCTAACGGTCACATTTTATGAGTTCCATTTATGATATTCTGTCATAATGTGTGAAGGCTGTTAACCAAAAATACATAAATTATCAGTGTTTGCTTAAAAATAATATAACTTTTTTAAAAATGCAAACAATATTGTATGTATTATATGCTTTTATCATAGGCTGGGTAAGCACACTGGTTGGTGGACAGAAAGAAGGTGCTCGAGGCTTTATGTTTTTTATCATTAATGTTGATCTTACTGAAGAAGGACTGTGTAAGTAGATCCCTTCAATCATTTTGCTATGCTAGGGCTTAAATATCATTTAAATGTCACTTCTTTTGTAAGACCTTTTGTGTATCCCACTGTGAAAAATATTCTGTAGTGTAGTAAAATGTAAACATTTAAAAGGCTTTACTCACATTCAGTTTCATAGAGACAGGTAGTCCTTGACTTACAACCATTCATTTAGTGACTGTTCAAAGTTAATGACAGCAGTGAAAAAAGTGACATGACTGGTTTTCACATTCACATCTGCTGTATCATCCTCATGGTCACATAATCAAAATTTGAGTGCTTGGCAACTGGCAATGTATTTATGACAGTTGCATTGTCCCAGGTTCATGTGATCATCCAACAAGCAAAATCAACAGGGAAAACAAGATTCATTTAATGACCGCTTGATTCACTTAATAATTGCAGTGATTCAATTGTTAACAAATGTAGCATATAGGTCATAAAATGGGGCAAAATTCACTTAACAACTGCCTTCCTTAACAGTGGAAATTTGGGGCTCAATTGTGGTCATAAGTTGTGGACTACCTGTACTATAGCAAGAAGGATTTTCTTATTTCTCAGAATGCTGCTAACAGTTCTGTGTGCTTTTTCCTGATCTTACAAATGTGATAATTCCTCATGTTCTAAATCAGCAGTATCCAAACCTGGCAACCTTAAGACCTCTGAACTTCAACTCCCAGAATGACCCAGCCAGCCATTCAATTTTGTGAGTTGAAATCCAGAAGATTGGACACCCCTGTTCTAAATACTGCTGGCAGTTATAAAGTAAAACAGCTCCTGATAATCAAATTGGTTTGAAAACTATCTGAAGCTATGCATGCATGCATACACCTTCTTTCCCTAGCCTTCCTGAGCTTGTGCTACACTACAGCACCCCCCAATTCGCACATAAACTGCATCAGGCCACCCAAGGCCTCCCCAATCCCACTGCTGCACACCTGTCTTCCTTACTTGGACTCTCTCCACTTCCAGATTTGCGCATCTGAGGTTATGACAACTGCCAGGATTTCCAACACTGAGTAATACAATAATGTGACATTACATTTTCGAACTGCATTATTTTATGATGGAAATTCTGGTCCTAGTTGTGGTTGTAAATTGTGGATTGCCTGTACAGTAACAACATCATATGGGAGTTGTAATTCTAGAACTTTGGTACCACTTTTGCTTTAACCTGACAAAACTAAAAATCCTGTATTCTTTTCTTGTACAGTACATGTGGAAGATATTATTTTGCATATGTTTCAATATATTCAAAAGTTACGCACAGAAGGACCTCAAGAATGGGTTTTTCAAGAATGTAAGGTAAGATATCTTTACGAAATTATTTTCTATTGGCTTAAGGAGAATAATAAAAGTCTGTCATTTGAACAGGTACCTTAAACATTTTGGTTTGGCATTTCATGATAGTGAATCTTAGAAAACCTATCATGAATAGAATATTAATCAAGTAACATCAAAATCTACAAGGGCTATTAAAAGTTTTTTTTTATTCCCAAGGAGGTGAGTTGATATGTCATGTCCAGTATTAAAGCTTTTTGAAGCTAAAACATTAGCCCAAATATTCTACACAGCTCAGAGGGCTTATATATGAAGAAAAAGACACTTAGAGACAATACACACTAAGTTTTTAAAGGTTTTTATGGCACCATGTGATATCCCCAAGATAGTATCAGGCTTGAGTCTGCAGTGTCCAAAATTGTACTGGAGCATGGAGATTGGTGGCATACTGGTTAAAGATCCGATTTCCCCCCCTACAGTGTTGCTACAGCCAATCCTTATTAAAAATTAAATTTCACTGTGAAAAAAAGTAATAGAGCAAAAATTTAAGAACATCTGGAGTGCCTCTAGATTCCTTACAAATTCAGACAATGCTCAGCTAAAAAAAACTGGTAATACAAAAGTTGGATGACATGGAGTGTCATTCCAAACTTAATTACCTCTCTTGAGCCCTGAAAGCAGCCCAGAAATGGGAATCTGCAAGTATCTTCTTCTAGCTTGAGGAAGGACCTTTTCAGGGCCAACAACAGCCTCCTCCTATTCACAACATTATTTATCAGCAATGCCAACTTTCCTGTGTCAGCACTTTTGACTGGCGATTCCAGGGAAATTGATCAATCTAACATGTCGTTTACTATTGTAACTCTTACAGTATAAGGATCTTCAACAGGGCATTAGATTTTCCCCTTTTATTAAGTTTCCCTAGTAGAACAGATGTATTATATACCCTGTTTTTACTTTTAGCCTCAAATCTTGAAGCCACTATCTGATAACCACATTTATTGTGGCAGCAGTTAAGACAAGGCAACTTGTCAACATGTTGCCCAAGAATACTATCTTTGTCAATAAGGATTGTCAGAGATCTGGCCAGAGATCACAGCCAGGGCAAAAAAAAATTAACTGAATAACTATTACTATTATCTCATATTAAAAAATGCTCATATATCCAGAGAAAGAATTTATTTGTGAAAATCTGAGCTCAGTAAGTATAACCTAAGCAAATATATAGTAAACCCTACTGAATTCAATGGTGGTTACCCATACATTAGTTTGGATATTCCTATAAACATAGTCTGAACGAGTGACTCTGTCATATATAGACATAACTATTTTGAAACATTTTCCCAAGTAATATTTTATGTAACTATTTTAGGTAGCTGTTCTGTATTAATAAACTAATACAGCCTTCTCCAACCTAAATGCCTTCCAGATGTTTGGATTTAAAATCCAAGAATTTTTAGCAATGGCCATAGTTCTCAGAAGTGCCCAGAATTGAGGAAGACAAAAATAATAATGAAATAATATTTTTCAAGAAAATGGTATTTATATAAATATATATATAGTTTATCAAACTGTTAATGATCCTATTTTAATTCTGAAAAATAGTACTTTTTTAGGTGATTCAGAGAATTGGTTCCATGTGTTTATTTCAGCTTTAAAATAACTTGCACTTCAAACCTCGTATTTATTTATCATTATTATTGATGAGATGTTTTCTTTGTATCCATATAATGCAAGAATCATATTTTTATGCACTCTGGAACATTCATAATAACGTAAGCAGTCTTCCAGCTCCATTCATGTGATTAATTCTGAATATTAGAAATCAAACTACCGTAAATCTATGTTTAAGAAGAATTTTCTGTTGTTTAAAATATTAATCTGTATCTGCAAGAGTATTTTATTTTCTTTCTTTTGCTAGGATCTAAATGCTGTAGCATTCAGATTTAAAGATAAAGAAAGACCCCGAGGTTATACATCAAAACTTGCAGGGATGCTTCATGTAAGTTGCAACTTGTAGTATAGAACTATTTATGTTAGTATATAGTTTAGAATATTGTATCTAATATTGTATTGCTTCCTAATATTTCTGGGACTTTTGAGAAAAAGTTATTAGTAACAATGGGACTTGTAAGCAAAGCTTTGCTTTTGTACCTCAAGTAGACAAAGGTTGCTAAGATTGGCAGCAGGCGAGACAATAGCAGGCTGTGTGTTACTCTGAATGCTTATCCATCTCTGCAGGATTCAGGGCTCCAGTAATAAAAGTTGGGGTCAATGGACTGTGTTGTATCTGGGTTCTCTGAGTATATGTTTTGAAGTAGAGGTGAGAGAGAGGAAGAGCCAGTGGCAATGTGTGGTTCTTCACATGGCTTCAACCCTCTCTTTGTTCAGCTAAGTACAGGACTAAATCAGGGTTGCTATTATAAAAAGTGGTAGTTGTTGATGGTACAGTGACCAATGTCCTCACATGGAGGATCATGAAATAAGATTAAGAGAACTGGCTTGTTATTGCTGAACAATTTTACAACATTCCTTTTCCAATCAGAGGTGATTTGATTTTATACGTTTACCAGCTTAATAAATAGCATAGTTTTACTGTGAACTGAAATATTTGTTGCTTAAACAGTTTGATGTTAAAAGGTTACATTTTTTCATTATTCTTTGCATTATGTATTGGGTTTTATATTATTTTAGTACTCTCAATGTGAGTCTAATGCCTGAAGGTCTAGAGCATGGGTGTCAAATTCACAGCATCATGTTGCTGTCACGTGACTTTTGCGATGTTTTCCCCATTCACGGAGCTGGGGTGGGTGTGCGATTGCAATTGCAGAGATATCCTCTAGGGGTCAGCATTTACTTCTTTTTATTCAATGTCAAGCTTATATTAGAATGGATGTTTTTCCTTCTGATCTGTTAATAGCTCTGTTAATAGATCTTCTAAGTGGCACCAATTCCTTGTTTAACTGTTATTGAGCACTTTTAAAATCATTTTCAGTCTAAACTAAAAGTGTAACATTTTATTTTAGTACTATCCTATTGAAGAAGTTCTTGCTGCTGAATATTTACTTGAAGAATTTAGGCCAGATTTAATAGAAATGGTATTGAACAAACTGAAACCTGAAAATGTCCGGTAAGATGTATTGCCATATTCTGATGTATTACTGTGATTCATAAATGGTACATTGTGTTGCTTATTGAAAGATACGGATTATACTTCTTCCCTAAATAACAAGGATTAGCAAATACTTTCTAAACTAATACGTGAAGTTTGCCTCATTTTAAAATATCTTTAGATGTCTTTGTGAAGACATTGCATGGAATAATAAATTAGGAGCAAAATTTAGTAGTAATTTTTATATTGTAATGAGAATTACATGCTTTTCAAATGTGATTTTTTTTAAAGGGAGGGATTGTCATTCAGTTTTAATAGTAGGGCTGTATGATGCTTTGAGTCTGATTTCAGACAGATGCTTCTAAAACACAAGTGATCACAAATGCAGTGCCTGTCAACTGGCAAGAGCTCCAGGAAGCAGATATAACTGCTTTAATGAAATGCCTACAGGTGCTGCATGCATTTCCACTCCTGCAGGCTTTGAAGCACCTTTTGAGAGCATTGCATTGCCTTTCTAAATAAATTCATCACTATTTATGCACTTATGGAGAGGGAATTCAACCTAGTAGTTATGACACTGGACTAGGAGTGAGGACGATCTGAAAACGAGTCCTGGCTGAGACATGGAAGCCAATTGGCTCACTTTCTCTCAGCCATAGAGAAAAGGCAAAAGCAAACCATATCCAAAAACATTGCGAAGAAAACTGCACACACTTGTCTAGATAGTCAGCAGGAGTCAAAACTGACTCAAAGGCATCCCTCCCGCCTTCCGCATAATACTAATTTGCATTCAGTCATAATGCTTTCACTGTTAGGTATGATTAGGAGGTGTGTCTGAATAAACCCTGAGAAGACTCAAAATAAGCAGCACCTGCCTTCCTCTTTTATGAATCTGCTTTTCTTGTTTTTATTATGATTAGTGTTTGTCTTCCAAGTCAGAACCAGGGAATATAATTGGAAGTCGATTTCCAATTTGGTTGGGAATTTAATTTCTTGCTCCCTTCTTCTATTTTTTTTCACAAGAGCAAACCTTGAGGTAGATTGGGTTGGAAGAGAGCTCCAAAGTCTCCCCAGGAGCTCCTTCTTTTAAGCATTACACCAGATTTCGTTTGAGGATCATCTGAACTGAGTCATCACATCTCTTTGACAAAGGAGAACTATGAGTTCCTTTTTCACACAGTTGCTCTAGAGCTGAAGTACATCACTTCTTCCAGCTTGAGTCTCCTCCAAGTTCTGTGTAGCATGTCAAGGGACACATTCCAAAATGTTTCTGGTTTGTGTGTGTGTGTTTGTAAGAAGCGTTAAAAGGTGAAATTGGTACCTTAACAACTCTTAAAACACTAATTTTGCTGTTTAAAATATCCCAGTACAAAAAACCCCTACTTGTTTGTCCCTGGTAAGAAGTATTTGTTCCTTCCTACAGCCCGCTTCTTGAAAGAAACAGGTATTGGAAAGAAAAAAAAAAGTGTGAAGATAGAGTGCCTATTGATCTTTACTTCTACCGGTATTTGTGCAGTCTGCTCATTTTGCTGCCTCCAACAAATGATTTATGAAGGAACAGAAAACAAGAAAAAAATGGTCTGTTCCTTTGTGGCGTTGAGGTTCTTTCCAGTTTGTAATACAAGAAGAAAAATACCCCTATCAACCAGGGGTGAAATTTACTTACCTTCGCTACCGGTTCACAAATGTGAGCGTTCGTGCCTCCTCCACGCATGTGCAGAGCCTGCAGCACATGTGCAGAGGGTCAAAAATGCCGCCGGCAATACCGGTTCGCTTGAGCCAGATAGAACCGGCTCAATTTCACCACTGCTATCAACTGATTTGATGTTTGCTTAGCTTCAGTTACATTAGCATTACTAATAGAACATGTTGTTCTAAATTTGTCCTACAGTTTCGATAATTAACTGAATGAAGGTCAACCCCCCCCCCCAAAAAAAAAAACAAAAAACCAGCAATTGCTTACTGGCAACAATTTTTTTTCATTGGCAATGAATAAATTTATATAGGGAATGATGATAGTTGTGTTATCTTAACATTCACAGTCTTTGTAGAACAGCCATCTATATTATAAAGATAGACTTCCAGCTGTTGTGTAAATAATTTATTCTCTCTTTTATTGCTAAAATCTTGATTGGGGGGGGGAGTGCACTAGAAACATTTAGATAAGCAGCATTCTATCAATGTCAGTAATGGAGCTGTTACCATGGAAACTAATTTCAAAGGGAAGTAAAGCTTCTCATGTTACTCTATTGTGCTTTGTATTCATACATAAAGTACAAAAAAGCTATGTGAACTGTTTCATTTATGGCACAGAAGATGCATGTTGATATTTTATTTGGCAAGAAAGAACAAGTCTAAATCAAACAATTGTTCCACTATTTGTGTAGTTCTGGCCATTATTATAAGATTTAATTTGTATTTAATGTTTAAATTGATAATATTTTGTCCATCAAAGTGCCTTATAGTTTTCCAATTAAGAACTATTTGTCTCTGAAATGCAGAACAATGTTGATAGTAAATAATTTCTCTTGCGTGTAATATGCTGCAAAGATAGTGATAATTGATAATTGCCTCTTTATTTTAACTGGAAAGAAAAATAGAATCTCCTCATTTTACTTGGTGAGATACTTACTTATTAAAGCGGTTTGGAATATGGCAGAGAGAGATTCTACCATGGAAGGCCTGAAGCTTCCCCCCCACCCCCCCAAGTATTTTATTTAAAACGGCTGGAAATTGAATTGAAACTTGAACGTTGCATAAGCTTATATCAGCTGAGGATAAAATTCAGAAATCACCCTTTAATTTAAGCCAATGCTCAGATATTTTTAGGGGTGGGAAGGGTTCTTTTATAGAATATTCTCAGATGCCATCTAGTTCAATCCCCTCTTTTGTGCAGTTTTTTTTGTCTTGATCTTCTCTCCTTTATACAAATTCTAATATTGTTCCTCTTAGCAGATTTTCACCTAAGAAAATAGAATTTCAGGCTATAGTTATAGCTTAGGGATTTTATTCCATTTTTATAATTCAATTCAGGTATAAAATTATGAATTGTTATTCCCTTGAATTGACAAAAAATCGTAAGTCTCTACTAAATGCTCTAGAACAGTGGTTTTTAAAATGGTGGTTATTATCTCTAAGAAGTAATTTGGGCATATCCTGGATATTGGAGCAAGTTGTAATTACTTATTTGTGAATCAAAGATACAATATACTGTTGTATAAAATAACTGAGTGGGTTTTTTGTGAGAGCAGTGATATCTGAAACTGGAAAAGGAGTAGTCAAACAATGTATGAGCCACTGTTCTATTATAATTTAATTTGCTCACTCAAATATCAGAGTATTAATATAACACTAAGAATTAACATAATTCTTTTAAAATGAATGTGAACAGACAATACATTTCAACAGGAATATTAAACTGTCCTAATGCAAATTTCATTGTGACAAAGCAGTAAATTTTGATCAGGTTAGTTACATAGATTATATAGTTACATATATTTTTATTTATAGGGTTGCAATTGTCTCTAAGACATTTGAAGGAAAAACTGATAAAAAAGAACGGTGGTATGGAACCCAGTACAAGCAAGAAAAGATTTCTGATGAAGTCATTAAGGTATGCTAAGAGCAGTGATAGTGTCTTGTTAGTGGTAACAGACCCAAATATGCGTTTAAAAAATATTTACACTACTGCAAAGGAAACTATTTTGAATATAAATATTAGCTGTCGCTTGTATAAGTGCAATGAATAATTTGAAGTTTTTCTCTACCAACTTTATCTAGTTTTATGGCATTATGTTGATCTTGTTCTGTATATTTACTAGAGTTTCTTTCTTTAAAAATTAGATATTTGAATATAAAAATGTAAAATATTTATTTTCCTAAACTGGTCTATCAAAAACGTTATTTGCTTATTTTGATCTTATGTAGTCCAATGCAAAGAACTGAAAGTACAAATTTCACTACAATTGTATCCATTATTTAAAAGGTGATTTTAAATCCATGTTGTTGTTTGAGCTTGCATTACCCATCTAGCGTGTGTGTGTGTGCGTGTGCGCAACCGTGCCAGTCATTTTCTCTTAGCCCAACCCATCTCATAGGGTTGTTCTTGTACGGAAAATAGGAGGATGAAGCTGTGTTGGATATGTTCGCCATTTGAATTATTTATAAAATAAAGGTGGGATACAAATAAAATATAAACTTATATACCTTTAATGTCTTTAACCACCCAAAAGAATTTGTGTAATTGAAGCTGACAAAAGACAACTATTTTCATGGTAATATTTGTATGGAACAGTCTAGTAATCCAATGTAATGGTTATAGTATGGAAACAATCCTCAGCTTATGCATGTCATATTCCGTATTATGATTACAAAAAAATCAAAACAATGGACTGTGGACAGTAACAATCATATATCAAATATTGCACTATGTTACTTACCAGTTTTAATTTTGGTTACAATTTTGAGGAACACAAATATCTAAAGGTGATAATAAGCATGGTTTCATTGCAGTTTCTTTTCTTTTTTTTAAATACTTCCCTTATTTACATTTCTTTTACATAGAAATGGCAAAATGCTGACCTTAATGGGAAATTCAAGCTTCCAATGAAAAATGAATTTATTCCTACTAACTTTGAAATTGTATCTTTGGAGAAGGAAGCACCACAGTACCCAACTCTAATTAAGGTATATTTGTGTTCTATAATTAATAATAGTGAATGCGATTTTACACTAGTGCTCTGTAGGCTAGTTGTAGGCTAGTAGTGAATCATCAGCTCCCATTCATATTCATTAAATTGTTTAATTTGAATTTCTAATGTAATTTTAAAATTTAGTTCCAGGTCAAATTGCACAATCCCATTATACAATGCAGATAGCCAGTTTGGTCTAGTGATAATGGTACTGAAATAGGAACAGGAAATCCTGAATTCTAGTCGTAAACTGGTAGCTAACTTTTTCTGCAGTTCAGTGAACCGGCTGATCCCATCATTAGCTGGCCCCGCCCTTCGCCTCTTTCCTCCCAGCCACTGGTTGGCTTTTTGCCTAAGTTTGTCTGGCTGTCGGGAGGAAAAGGGACAGGGGCACGTGCCCTTTGGCCAAGCGCGGCAGGCCCAGAATGGGTCTCTCTCCCCTGCCATCGGCCTTATCTTTATTGGCAGCCACAGTGAGCAGAGCAGTGGGAGCCCCACAGGCTGGAAAATTCTTTTAATAGAAAATGTGCTGTTTTCTTAAATGCAGGATACTGCTATGTGCAAACTATGGTTCAAGCAGGATGACAAATTTTTCCTTCCTAAAGCTTGTCTCAACTTCGAATTTTTCAGGTAGGCAAACATGTTTATGTTTATATTTCTTCACATTAAATATGGTAAGATATACATATAGCAGAATTTATGTAATTTGGAACCCCCATGGAATTGCTTTCTTTGTATAACCAACATTGCTTATCCCTACCTTCTGCCTCAAATCAGAATTTGATATCTGCAGTCTTGGCCTAATTTTGTGTAGCTTTTCCCAGAGGATGAAAACATGATCCAAGAGCTTTTACTTGAAAGCAGAGGTCTGAATTCAGACCTCTCTATTCTTCTCTCCCTTCAAAACAGGTCACAGTAAGTAATACCCAGCTAGAGCTTTTCTGCAGATGAAAAATTCATCCTGGAAATGTGTATATGAACTTGCTTGCAAATAGATATATCTTTTGTTAGATTTCTTAACAACAGGATAGATGTGCAGCCACTGTAATTGCTGCCTTAATTTGGTTTATTGTTTAGAATTTTTTCATCCTCAGAGATTATTGAAAGATTTTTTCAAGGGATCTTAATTACTTAACAATGACATCTTGATTGACCTTATTATGCAAATGTAAAAGCATTAATTTACAAATTAATAATGTGTAATAATTTATTGTTATGTTAGCTGTTCTTTGTCCAGAAGAGTAATGCTTCCATCTTTCACAAACGTACATAGATACATACATACATACGCATGCATTCATTAAAGAGTAATAATATGAAACTACTGGATTTAATAATTAATATAATAATTCCATTTGGTTTATTACTGGTGTGTAAAGGGGAGGCATAGAGAAGAAATTCTAACTTTATTGCCTATACCAATATGTAAATTGAAAGACAATTATACTTAAATATTTGTACTTGATCTTTTCTGCTAAACTGTTTACATTAGGGAAAAGTTTATATAAAATGCATTCCTGGTGGAAAAACATATTGCGATAGAAAAATTTGCATACAACAAATGCATAGATTAAAAAAAAACAACTTGACAAAATCAGTAAAATAACATTGGAAAAATGAACAAAGTTCTGCTTCAGATTTGGACATCATTAATATAGACAATCATTTTTCAGAGAGAAGAAAATATATTTTTGTGCTGTCTTTGGGAATAAGAGGTTTTGGAATACTTCAAAAATTGCAGGTTGCTTGCAAGAAAATTGCTCATTGGATGGTAGAAAATGCTACAATATTTTGAAAGTCTCTGAATCAGGGTGGATAAAAATAGATGATTTTTTTAAAAAATAAAAAAATGGATTTTTTAAATTTAAATTGGATTTTATTTTTATCAAATTTATTTTAATAAAATGCTTTTGGAGTAAAAATCTAAATATAGATTTTTCTATTTAAATAGTTTTCTATTTAAGATACATTAATAATTTAGTTTATTCAGCATGAAATGGAGCTTAGTTATGTAGCATGAGGCTGTACATTCTGCAATATTAGGACTGTCAGTGAGTCAACAGCAGGTCAGAGGAGGAGCCGCTGTGGGACAGAGATGACAGTTGCTCTTTAAAAGTTATGATTTAAATTGAGTTAATTTAAATCAAGCCTTTTTACTACTGATTTAAATCATGATTTAAATCGACTTGATTTAAATCAAATTCACCCTGCTTTGAATGTCCAGTTCCTCCTGTGTATCTGCATTATCTACTTTTTTGAAATTACCTCCTTCCAGTGAACTTTTTTAAGAACAAATAACTCTGTTCTATCTCCCTGCTGGGTATACTTGAATTGTTTTATAGTTCCCAACACATAGATGTAGCAAACCAATCTTCTAATACATTGCCTCATTTATATAGTGATTGAATACTAAATTCAGAATTTATTAATATAAGCTTACTTTGTCTCCCAGGAAAAATTAGAAAAATTATTAACTTTCAAAAAAGTTGATATTGCCCATTTTTAAGATCTTTGCTTTTGAAGAAATTTAGAAAAGAAATCTAGATGATTTAACATCCTGAAATGGTAATTTCTGTATTACAATATATTGTCTTTCGAATAAGACATAAAACAGAAATAGAAACTATTCCTTAAACTGAGAGTAAGTTTTTGCTGAGTAGTCTTTTTATTGTTCCCAATATTTGTGGTTTTACAAAAGAAGAAAAATGTTAAGATTATAAGAACCTCAGTAGTTTAAATGAGAATTGACTAAATAAGAAAGATAGAATTGGACTGATGAACAGCTCGTGTAAAAGTGAATGCATGTATTTGTGTATTTATATAGTATAATCAATTTGTCCACAATATCTTTTTTCAAAGAGAAAATAGTATTTCTACAGGTAGCCCTTGACTTACAATTGGTCATTTAATGACCATACAGAGTTACAACTGCCTTCAAAAGGGTGCTTCTGGGCATTGTGAAATGTTGTGGTCCCCCCCCGCCCCCCATAGTCAAATTATGTCATTTTGGCCACTTGGCAACCCATTCACATTTATAATTGCTTGCAGTGTCCCATTGTCACGCAACTCAGCTTGCAACTTTTCTGCCAGTTTCCCGTGTTTTTTTTTTTTTTGCCAGTTGGCATAGGTTGTCACTTATGACTGCACGATTTGCTTGACAACTATGTGATTCAGATTTATGAGTGCTGTAAAAATGGTCATAAAATTGTGTCCGATCACATGGATGCCTTGACTTACAATCATCACAACTTACCACCAAAATCCTGGTTCCAATTGTGGTTGTAAGTCATGGATCTCTGTGTGAAATGTAGTGCGGGAATGGGCAAGATGAAAAATATATTAGAAGATGAGATAGTTGCAGCTTTAACTGGAACTTGAACAAAGAATATCATGGTTTAATACAGGTAATCCTTACTTACAACTGTTAGTTTAATCACAGTTCAAAGTTACGACGGCCTCGAAAAAAGTGATTTACAACCTATCTTCACACTTACAATTATTGCACTACCCATAATCATGGGATTGCAATCTAGGCACTTGGGAACCGGCTCACATTAACTTACCAATTGCAGCATCCTGCAGACAGATAGTTACAATTTGCAGTCTTCCCGGCTGGTTTCTGATGGAAAATGTCAAAGCTGGCTTGCTTAATGACCACTTTGTTTGTTTATATCCTGCCTTTAAACAATTCAAGGCGACAAACATATCCAATACACCTTCTTCTTCCTAGTTTCCCCACAACAACAACCCTGTGAGGGGGGTTAGACTGAGAGAGAGTGTCTGGCCAAAATTCATCCAGCTGGCAAGAAATAGGGTAAAAATGATTTTAAATTGGGTTTAGTCACTTGATGACTTGCTTTATGACTGCACCGATTTACTATAAAAATTCTGGTCGCAATTGGGGCAGTAAGTTGAGTACTGCCTATACATTACTACTAAGTGGTAACCATTAAGTAGTCATCATATGGTTGCAAAACCCACAAAACTACTGTCCATTCAATCTACTGAGTTTTTTCCAGCTTCTATTGATATGACAGGTTTAAAGGTAGGTGTGCCTCCTTTCCATGGGTTACCTGTCTGTAATAGGTTCTGTGATTGTAACCTGTCTCTCTCTTGACTTTCCACATTGAGCATCAATGTCTTGTTGACTTCCATATATTGAACCATTGAACAAGATCTCATCTGCTGTTAGGAAAAGGAACATGTTTTTTTTATTTCATCAATCAGATTAATACAAAACTTCAAAGAGCTATTTTGGGATTTCAGATTGCCCACATCAACTAATGTGTAACCTGCCTAGGTCCACTTAGTTAGGCACAGTAAAGCTCTACATTTACTAAACATACATTTTGTCTATTTAAAGCTGCTAATTAAGTATAATAAGGAGGTGCAGTGGCCTAGTAGTTAAGACCTGGGCTTGTTGATTGGAAGATTGGCAATTCAAGGCGCAAATACCATGTGATGGAATGAGCTCCTGTTCTTGCCCCAGTGTCTGCCAACCTAGCAGATTGAAAGCATGCCAATGCAGGTAGATAAATAGGTACCACCTCTGTGGGAACATAACAACATTCCATGCGTCTTGGCATATAGTCATGCTGGCCATGTGATCACGGAAGTGTATTTGGACAACTCTGACTCCCTTGGCTAAGAAACTGGAGATGAGCACCATCACCTAGAGTCAAACACGACAGGGGAAACCTTTACCTAATTAGATATATTACAGATTTAGTAAATGTGAATAGCCTGTGATCACAATCAATTATTCAAAAGCAAGGAATTCTTCTTCTGGATTAGAATGCATGTATAGTCCAACTTCCAAATGTGTATAGATTAAAAAGAAATCCTTCCAAAACAATGATCAGATAAGAGCTCTGACTGCTCTTATCAGTCAGAGTCTGGGCCAAGAAAGTAATTTTATAAATTGTCTCATACAAGCCCCTCCCTGTTTCACACTGGCATAAAGTGATGAAGGGGAGAAGCACATTCAGACTTGCAAGTTTCTTCCTCTATCCCTGTTACAATAAAAGTAGTACTGACCTATGTGGCATTGGTTTCTTATTCTGGGCTGACAGTTAAGAATGAGTGTTTAATTGAGTGCATGTTCTGTCATTTACTTGGTGCATGACAACGTAAATTTGAGAAACACAGCTGTAACACTATTCAAGCTTTTCTGAAAGGAAGTCCCATTATGTACAAGATGATTAATTTTTATTAAACGTAGAATAGTTTTGTCCATTAGACATTTGTGAGTGAGGCAACATTCCTATGACTTTCAAGGCATTTCCATTTTTTCTTAAAAATGAAAAAAACATACTAGATAAACGATTTGAAATGTTTAAAAATGTTAAAATGTTACAATGTTTTAAATTTGAAGCATATTACCAGCCCTCGGTTATTTTTAATAAGTATTAAATTGTGCATCTTGTTTCTTTTATTTGTTTGTTTATTTGTGATAGAGAAATTATTCCGTAAACTTTTTATAACAATTTCAATATGACAACTTTGTATTCTCTTAACTGCTACCTATGCAAATAAGAAGTAGAAATTAGACTTCTCTGTACAATAAACTGTCTCAATCCACATCAAGTTCTTGGTATTTAGAAGTATTGTTGCTTGAAACATGACTTGAGTCTTTGAGTTGTCTTTATCATAATACTATCTGTGCAGACTATTTTATCTCTCTGGTTATTGCAAAAATATATTGGAAACTTTTTAAGTACTACAGATGAACAAAAGACATATCTTGTATGCTTAAAATAGAAGATGGTTGTATTTTAGTAATAATCCACAACAAGTATTTTTCTTACACTTCGAATCCAATTACTGAGGTTTTACTGAGGTGATATATAAGTTAAATGTAAATTTATATTTCTTTTTGGAAAAAACCATTGAAGTGTAGAACAACCAATTAAAAAAGAGCAATTAAATAATGAGCTGCTAAAGCAGCTTTCAAAAGCCAGATTTAGAAAAGCAGATTAATACATTTTATAAAATCTGCAAAATATTGATAATTGTAACATTAAAATATACATACTTTTACAAAAGCGTCCTAGAGTTGCCCCAAACACCGATATGGGCGGTATATAAAATTAATAAATACATAAATCATAACTTTAAAATGCTTTCCACAGTTTTGTATTATTTGTGCATTTAAAGCTATTTCATGCATGCCCAGCAAATTAGTCTTTGCAAGGACAAATATAAAATGAGACTTTTAATCTGTTTATCACAAGCATGAATTTAGAAGAACTCAGCACATTTGCAGGCCATCCTGGCAGATTAGTCCATTGGATCATGAAGAATTGCAGCATGCAATTGCACAACACCAATAATTTCTTAGATGGGAGAGTTCTTAAGCCATTCAGGAGTTGGACCTTTGAAGTCAGATCAATAGTTTGATTTGAGATCAGATGAATAATTAGCACATAGTGCATCTCTTTCAACATCACAACATGGATGTTTCAAAGGAAATTTATTTGCTTCTGGAACAGATTCAGTTTTCTATTCTAAGTACTTGACCAGCATCACCTCCATCTTGTTTATTTATGACCTTGGATTGTTTCATCCACATTCAGCCAGTTGTCAAGTTCAGGAATATTGTTTGTTTCCTTAGTATTGAATGACAAAAGTCTGTCTATTAGTGATACTGTTTTCCAAAATCTAAAATGACCTATTTTAACTGTTTCATATAGCTAATAAATAGTGTAGAAAATAAAATATAGTTTCAAATTAGTATTTAACAAACATCTTTTGGACATGACCAAACTCAGTACATTACAAAAAATAGCAAAAACAAAAAACCATGATCAATGGTTGTAAAAACATACTATTAACTGAATAGAATAGTATAGAATTAACTGAAGTCTAATTTGAAACATGTTCAGAATAGATGAAAGTCCAGTTTCACCCTTACACATCTAGAGTAGCAATGCTACCAATCCTCCATTTTTGTATTTTTCTATTCATGTATTGTCTTAATGGTACTCATAACAGGAAGTGCCAACTTTTTTTTTTAACATTGTACCTTGAGACCCAGTATTGAGGTTCTGTAGAATTATTTATATCAAATATTTTACTTCTAACATTTTCTTCCAGCCCATTTGCTTACGTGGATCCCTTACATTGTAACATGGCCTATTTGTACCTTGAACTACTCAAAGACTCCCTCAACGAGTATGCATATGCAGCAGAACTAGCTGACTTGAACTATGAGCTCCAAAATACCATCTATGGGATGTATGTAAGTACCAACATCAAGAAGACTCTTTTAAGAGTCTTAAATTTACTTCCAGGAATCAAGAAACAATTTGATTTGCTGGAAGCATTTTTAAAATGATTTTCCCAATTGCGGATCTAATTTTAAAATTCCTTTTTCAACCTTGATTTCTAATTTCTTATAATTTGGATTTTACATGAAGTATTCTTAGTCTTCAAGATTCCCATTCATATTCAGATTTTTCATTTCATTTTATATCATTCATTAAATTAATGAAATTAAATGAAATTTAGCCCAAATTGGAGTTCAGATTCTACTTCTTTCTTCCAGAAGTTAAATCATTAATGTTAACGAGGAAACAACTTCCTTATTTTACCTTAGTATTTCATTCCCAGAAATATTGGTTATGAGGCTGCATATACATACTCTTCAGTCATGTTTCTTCATCCATTATCATGTCACAAAGTATCAAAGCATCCTTTTTTTCTTTTTGTTAGTCGCTATCTTTATGTTGACCCTCTCCATTGCAACATGACATACCTATTAATGAGGTTGTTGAAGGATGATTTAAAAGAGTATACATATGCAGCACGCCTCTCAGGTTTGAGCTATTTCATTGCATCAGCAATGAATGCAATACTTGTAAGTAAGATGGAGGAACAGAAAGAAGTGAGATGGCTTGAGAGTTATGCACTTGGAAAATGCTTGCTTTTTTCAATATTTTTTGCATACCAGTTACCAGTTGAGTATTCTCTTGCATCTCTCTTGTCTGGAAGTGTCTGGAAAAAGACACTTGATTTAGCTATGATTGGAGTGCTTTTTTGTGGCCATATAGAGCTTTGTAATACATTTCTAATTTGCATCTTTATGTATTTCATATCCTAGAAAGTATTACTTTGACTTTTTTAGATTATCAGTCTTTTAGATACTTTAGATACTTTAGATACTAAAAATGAACAGGGGTGGTAGTCTAACACAGGTGTCCTCAAACTATGGCCCGCAGGGCAGATACAGCCCACCAAAGCCATTAAACCAGCCCACGCAGGACCACAAGGCTGCCCTACCCACATCGGCCCACCCGCCCGCCGGCCCCCACCCTTTGCCCAAGCGGAGAACTTACTTTCGCAAACCCCTCAGGCTGGAACTGGAAGGTAAGGCCAAGCTTTTTGGCCTGCAGAGTGCTTCTGGAGGTGGAGGAGGTCAAAAACGGGGTGCGCGGAGATTTCTCAGGGCATCTGCACGCCCCATTTGTGACCTTCCCCGCCTCCAGAAGATAGAGAGAGAGAGAGACAGAGAAAGAGAGACAGAAAGAGAGAGAGAGAGAGAGACGTTGATTGTAAGCTCCTTGAGGCTGAGAAGAATTGCTGCAAAACTGAGTTTCCTGGAGTGGACCACTAGACTCCTAAACAACTGAAAAAAACGATCTAGTAAAAAGAAAAGTCAACCAAAAGAGCAACATGCAAACAAAAGCAAATAAAACACCCCCAGGAGCAAAACAAATTAAAATTTAATTTGTGTGCATTGTTTAATGGACTGCTAAATTGGCCATGCCCACCTAGTCACAGTCACATGATTACCTAGCCTTGCCCACCCAGTTGGTCCGCCCCCCCCAACAGTCTCAGGGAATTGGCCCCCTGTTTAAAAAGTTTGAGGACCCCTGGTCTAACATGTTCATTGAGGCATGAGCTTTTGCAGAGTAGAGTCTACTTTGTTAAACATTTCACTGAACTAAATACCACTAACTGCATTATTGGCTGTAGAAAAATTGCTTGTAAGGGTCAACTTGAGTATTATAAATTGAGCTTATTTATTTTTACAAATAACAATTTCTTATATATCATCAATTCCTGAGATTTTTGGTTAAATATAAAATATCTGTTTTTAATATTTTAATTGTCACTTTAAAGAGTTTAATGTTATTATCTGAAGAAAAGATGTTTCGAAAGAAGTGTGTATTGTATAAATATTGTATAATATGGAATGTTAAAAATTGAGTAAAAAATTGGGTTCTCAATGCTCTTTGAGCTTAGTTATTTTCTTGCAGACGTTTTATTACTGGGCTAGAAAGCAGTGCAAAGAAGAATGGAGTATGCTGGCTGTTTGTAGCTTGCTCAGGCACTTTTGCTAGTGTGTGTGATTTTTTCTTTGATGGTTTCTTGAATGGGATATTATTTCCTCCTTTACTATTTATGTGGTGCTATTTTCTGCTTTATCTGCGTGTTGGTTGTTAGACGGCATGTGTTTTAGGCTGTTTGTGTCTGTTGAAGGCTGAGATGGCTGAATACTTAGCTTCCAAGATTACCTTAATTAAAGAACAATCAAAGTGGAAGCATCCACTGTAGGGCAAGCTACAATGTATATAAACAGCCAGCAAACCTATCCCCGGCTAGTGGTGTTCCCTAGCCTGGCAATGAAATATCTGCAAGAAAAAAAACCACCTTAGCCCCAAAAAACTAACAATTTGACCTTGAGCTATAATAGTCTCTTCTTTTGTAACTAAAAAACAGTTTAAACAACATTTTAGTTTCAATTTAAACTTGAAAGGTTGTACCCAGTAAGGCAACTACTTTGCTTCTTCAGTGTTACTGTATCTTATATTTTTGGATCACAAACTGGGATCAATAAAGATAAAATTGATTCTTAATTCATCTACCATGACATTTTCATTTTTCTTGTATCATAATTATTCATTTTAAAATGTTATATTCAGAGACTGGAGCTGTGTTCTATTAAAAGTTATACTTCAGTTTTTATGCTTAATTATTTCTGTATTACAATATAATAACATAATATAGCATACTAGAAGAAGGAAACATCCATTCTTCACTTATGTATGCAAACACTGCATTATTCAGAGTGATGAGTAATGATAATATATATTATTAACATAACTTTAAATGACAGTGTTAAAACATTTATATGGTTTGCAATTAACTACTTTATGAAGTACTGTAGTTTAGTAATCCGTCATATTCATGAATTAAGCATTCTGATACTCTGCTTTACCTTAATAAGAACCTTGTGAACTGTTCTGTGTTAGAAACATTGAGTGGAAAGTTTTTCTTCCATGTTTTTCTGTAATAATAAGAGAGTACTTTTAGTCTTTACATGAAGAGAAAAAAGCTAAGTTTGTTTACTCTTCTCTCAGACCATATCAATATACTGTGTTTCCCTGAAAATAAGACTCTGTCTTATATTTTTCTGAATCCTGAAATAAGCACTTGGCCTTATTGCTATGCGCTCAAAAGCCCGATTGGGCTTATTATTACGGGATGTCTTATTTTGAGGGAAACAAGGTAGTTTTTTAAAAATACTGTTTTTTCCCCACAAACCAATTGCATACCACCACATTAAACTTTGCTTTGCAACATGGTACAATATATTTTCCATTGTAATATAAATCTCACTATGTTTAACTCAACTTGTTCAGAGTTCAGAGAAAGAAACAGATCATTATAATATCATAAATGTAATGCTGTGCAATTAAAGATTAAACTGGATTTCTATTGATTGGAGGGAGAGAATTCCCCAATGTTGGTTGGTGCCTATTGCTCTCATTGGAGATCTTTTCTTTTAATGGATGGAAGGGCTGCTTAAAGTATACAACTACTTATGTATTCTCTTTGTGTAGCTTTCTGTAAAAGGTTATAATGATAAGCAACATATTCTGCTGAAGAAGATCATTGAGAAAATGGCTACCTTCGAGGTTGATGAAAAGCGATTTGAAATTATCAAGGAGGCGGTAAGCTGTCTGAAAAGTTTGATCCTATTAGAATGAGAAACGCCCTATATAAAAAAAAAGAAAAGCATTAAACATGAATTGTTCTATTTCTTTGCCATAAAAATGAACATTTGTAGAAAAGGGTAAGACAATGGGTGGGCACAATGCATAATTCTAAATTAAAGTTAGAATCCTGAACATTTAATAGGGAGTGATCTTCACTAATCAGTGACTTGTTTATGAGTAGACAATGTAAGCTGTGATCCTTAACCCTTCAGTTTGCAAAAGGCTAGGAATCCATAGTATAAATAAATGCTCACCATCCCGTTTATTAGGGATGGATTTTTCACTCATTGCAGTGATATCCTGATTCTCCAGCCACACCTTTTTGACCATTAAAAATGTTCTGCGTTGGTTTGGTTTTTACTCTGATTCAGAGAGTGGGTGGAAAGACTGGGAAACAATGTACCGGTATTCATTTCCCATTCCCCAAGCTCTACCTGCTTAGTCATGCAAGTATTTGCTTACAATTATTGAGCCCCAGTATTAAATGCTAGCCTTTGTCCAATTTTAAGGCTGTTTTATTAACTAATCTCACTTTCTGATTTTATGTCTTGAAGAAGAAGGAACCATAGTTCCTTCTATATTTTATTTAAATGCTTATTTTGAGTATAAAAGTGATTAAATCAGTGAGGTTATTGAAAAACTACATAATTTTGCCTTGGCTTTTGTTTTTAATAGTATATGCGATCACTTAACAACTTTCGAGCTGAACAGCCACATGAGCATGCAATGTATTACCTTCGGCTCTTAATGACAGAAGTTGCATGGACCAAAAATGAATTAAAAGAAGCTTTAGATGGTAAGGTTTTGCCAAAACTAAATTGCATGTTTTCGGTTATTTGGTAAGTTAATTTGGTTTACTTTAAAGAAAATATGCCCTAAGGTCCTGTGGAGTATTTGGACATTGTGATTGTTGTGAGGAAGTTGAAACAAATATGGAGAATTTTCTGTTTTCTCACTGAGGATTTTAAGTTCCAAATTTAAATTTTAGATGACTCTTAATTATTAAAGTCATTATTCCTGGAGGTTAACGTAGCAATTAAGTATCTAGAATAAATAGATGGGGAAGTTTAGCAAAATTATCGAAATAGAGTTCTAATTACAAGTCAAATATTGTATGTGCAGCTTCAGGAAGAAGGTTCTGGCAGACTTCACGTCTGATACATGTAGTTGCGAGGAAACAAGTTCTCTTTCTCCCTCCCCCTCCCCCCCTCTCTCTCCCTCCTTCCTTCCCCCCACCTCTCTCTCTGTCTTATATTTACCACTTAACATGAAGCATCCTTTTGTAAAGAACAGTGTTTACATAAAGTGCACAGTGTAAATTATGTATATAGTGGCAAGGTACAAAGTACTAAACAATGGCAAATTTTGTGATGATTTCATGGCTGTGACAATAAGTCTATAGAAAACAATTTATGTATTTCAACAATACAAATTCAAATTCAAAATTTAAAATTAATTTTGGATATTGGTGCCCATTTGCTTTTTTAGCTATTATTTAAATACAGTTTTCCTTTACAATTGGGATTGATGTATAGTTGTCCCCTTACTATGTATAGGAAAAGAGTATAGAATCTACATGATAAACATGATTTACAAAATGCAACAATTTTCTCTTGCTATCGCATCCCATATTCATCTTAGTATTAGAGTTCTATGAGAAAGAAAGACAGGATTTCCTTAGTAAAAGAGTTGATAGCTTTCCTTTCTTTTCTTTTCTCTACCTAGCTTGTGTTTAGTTTAGTTTTTCTACCTTTCCCACTATGCATGTCTATTATAAATAGGAAGTTGGTGAATCTGGACTATGCATACCATCTTTTGTCTGTTTATTGATGGCTGATTACTTTGGGTAACTTAATCTGTAGTTAGAGGTCTAACATAAAACAGGTTCTCTCAAAATGTGTGAAAAGATTGGTATTAAAATGCATATCCCACTAAATGCATTGCAGTATATAGTAAATAGCATCCAGATAGAAATGTATATGATTGGTTACACAGTCAGCCTCACTGGATTTGGCATTTTTGTCCACCTACTGAATCCTTCTTAGGGACCTGGGATAGGAAGATGTCATTTAATCATATTAAAGATATGGCCTCAGGATGTAAGCTGTTCTAAGTAAAGCTGCCTTTTGCAATTGTATGATGGTGATTTTGTCAATGCTGATTGTGTTCAAGTGGTGCTCTAGGCATATATTAGTATCACTCAAGGCATTATGCTCTGGCCTACTATTTTTCCCACAACAACTCAGTCTAATGAGTTGGGCTGAATGAAAATGACTGAACTAAAGTCACCAGATGACCTTCATACTTCAGGAAGCACTAGAACCCATGGTCTGTAGATTTCCAGTCTAATGCCTTAATCTCTACACCAAATGTTTGTCTGCGTCTGTCTGAAAGATAGATAGATTCAAAGGTGTGTAGGTGTATACCTGTGTAGGCATGAATGTGCCAGAATTAAAGGTAATAGCTGTAACATAGCATTGTTCATTTTCGTGCCTTCTAGACACATTATACTACCATTCTGATAATTCTCAATTTTGGCATTTGATACCCAAAATAAATGAGATACTCTCAGATGTAGAAAGATACTTGTAGCATACAGATGTGAGTTAAAAAATATATCAAAATAACCACCATTTTTAATCACTATTATGAAGATGTCAGGGCAGTTATGTACCTTTCAAGAGTGCTACATTCTTTAGTCAGTAACAGCTTAGACTTTGTCTTCGAGCATCATGTGAATGACTAATTTTGAAGATGGATGTGTGTTTAGTTTGATTGCACAGAAAGCTGCCTTTTTTGCCATTTCCATATTGAAATCTGGGTCAAACCAGATATGAATTCTGAACAAGGCATACTGTGAGCACAGCAAGAGAGAGTTGGAACATTTCCCAAATATGAATATATGTGAAGAAAACACTCGCTGTTTTTTTTTTATTATTAAATTTTTTTCTTTCTACTTACTAAGCTATGAAATACATTGTATTTTAAGATAATGCGTTTTTCTCTCTCCTTCAAATGGAAAATGCATTTGATTTTAAATACCTACATATCTATTGTAGATGTCACTCTTCCTCGCCTCAAGGCCTTTATTTCACAACTGTTGTCACGGTTACATATTGAAGCACTTCTCCATGGCAATATAACAAAACAGGTTGGTTTTAATGTGCTTTTAATGGATATTTATTACCTATTTATTCCCCAAATCTTAGCTTTTTGTTCTAATTTTAAATAATAACCTTATTAGTGTATTATCTTAATGTTCAATATTGCAATATTAACAGTAAATTTATCATATCAATAAATTGGAGGATAGTTATATAGTATTGGCACAGGATACATATTTTGCAAAATGGGTATTATATGTTTCATGCTGAGGGTAGCTAACTTCAATTATTTTTGTTTTGCATCTTACATATGCTTTCATCTTTTACGACAATTTGGATATGCGATAATTAGTTTTTCTAATATTTCTGCAAAATCCATTCATTTGGATTAAAGCTTATTACATTTAATAGGATTTATTTCCAAATAAACACACAATTGAAATGTGAGGTGTTTCATCTTTTTTATAATAAAATTGTAATGTCAGACTATTTACTGTTTCTCAGATTGGTGCTATATAATCTTAGCATGCATCTTATTATATCTTCATTTTATTTTGTAACTTTTAAGATACCTTGTTTCTCTTATAAGTACTTTTGATTCTGAATTTATATAACCATTTTGTTGTTAGCTTTTCTGCATGGTGAAATAAAAGGCATTTTGGCATTCATCTGTCTGTATTACACTATCCCATTCACATGAAGCAAATAGGATCCAGGCATGAGGCTTAAGCAATGCCAGCACCTTAAGGAATTGTTAATTCAAATTTAATCTGCAAAGTGCTCTGTGCACAAAACTGGGAGAAACAGAGCAGTATAAAATGATACAGCTCATGCAAGTCAAGGAGGGTGAAGCAGGAAAACATTGGCAGGTTTATCATAAATGAAAAGGATGATGAACCAAAGAACAATTTCATCTTAAATTATTAAGAAACTGAAAACAGAAATTAAGTATGCAATGAATGTGTGTAAATATTTTAAACTTTTTACATTTTTAAATATAATGCAGATATAATGAAGAATTCTCCCTTTTATTTCTGAATGCTGAGTAGCATTCATATGTATGGTTTCAGCTTTCAGATTTAATATTTACAAGAGAACTTCTCCTTTCTCCTTCCTAATTTTGCTGTTGCGGTCAAATCTGTTACCCTTCTGCTGTTGTCACAGACAGATGAAGAACGATCATGCAGTGAATAAAATCTGCAATGAATTTCTTCTTTTTCCAGGCTGCATTAGGAGTTATGCAAATGGTTGAAGACACACTCATTGAGCATGCTCATACAAAACCTCTGCTTCCCAGCCAGCTAGTAAGATATAGGGAAGTACAGCTGCCTGATAGTAAGTGGTTTAGCTTATCAGCTATAAAATGCTTCATTTAAAGTTTCATAGTGCATATACTATAGCTTGCAATAAAGAAGGACAATTATGTCTTCAGCTAGTTTTGTTTTTCAAAATTTATTTAATTTCAAATTTGTGCTGCAGATATGTGAGAATCAACACCATGATTTGCTTCCTTAAAAAAAACTTAATCATGAGACTTATCTCTTTCAGTGTGGTATAAGAGGGGAATGACATGGGTACCATTCAGCTTACTTAAACTGATAGTGGTGTATACTGTAGTAGGGCAGTCACACTTGTTTTGATGATGTGCAGATTGAAACTGTTGTATATCTAGAGCTTCCTTGGCATTTGTTTAGAATGTTTGTGCATCTTATCAATTGATTCTACTAAAAGTACTGTGGTTATGTGCTTTTATTCCACAAATAGAATAAAGGAACATTTTTAAATCTGGCACCTTGAGATGGGTTTAAACCATTGATGCTAGAATTGCAATCAGCCTGTCTTTTCCCAAGGTGCCTGGGAATTCTAAAACTGATTATATATTTAGGAGATGCCAGGTTGCACAAAACAAATAAATATATTGGACTTGGATATTTATATTAAATAATATTCTACAGTGCTTACTTTGCTAGCCTACACTAAATAGAACATAAGATTCTCCTTCAGCCTAAATTCCATTTCTTTTGCACATGCATCATTTTTTCTTAGGAGGATGGTTCGTCTATCAACAGAGAAATGAAGTTCATAATAATTGTGGGATAGAAATATATTATCAAACAGATATGCAAAGCACTTCGGAGAATATGTTTTTGGAGCTCTTCTGTCAAATTGTCTCAGAGCCTTGCTTTAATACCCTGCGCACTAAGGAACAGTTAGGTGAGCTTTTGTTTATGTGTGTCTCCGTTAAAATCACTATATATTTTAAATCAATTATTATAAGCTAATTTACTGTTGTAACTTTTCATTAAAAATTCCACCTATAGCACAAAAGGTGATTAAAGAACAAATGATTTATAATCAGCTATTTAGGGCTGTGTGGTTTATTCACTTAACTGATTTTGCTGCATTTGTATAACACAAGGTCTCACAAAACACTGTAAACTAAAATGTGATCGTGTTTGGTTCTCAATAAAACTGAAAGAAATAGCGTGAAGCAGATTCTTCTGCAATGGATGCTTTTTTAATCAGATTCTCATATTGCCAGATTCATAGCAGTCTTGCAATAGTTTACATTAAAAATAAATTGTAAGCCAATGTATATTAAAATATCAATGGTAAAGTAATATTTATTTATATTCTGCTTTTATTATTTTTATCAATAACTCAAGGTGGCAAACGCACTCAGTACTCCTTTCTCCACCTATTTTCCCCATAACAATCATGAGATGGGTTGGGCTAAGAGTGACTGGCCCAAAGTCACCCAGCTGGCTTTCATGCATAAGACAAGACTAGAACTCACAATTTCCTGGCTTTGAAATAAAAATAAAACATACCAAAAGCATAATAATTGAACCGCAAGTAATCTCTGTAAAAATTACAACTTCCTCTTAACTAGAAGGCAATCAATTTGGGACTAACCAAATCTTTAGGGACAACTTCTCTACAAACTAGGCAATACCATTGAGAAGCTCTCATTCAAACCAAGATTTATCACTTATGTCATATTTATTATCAAAATTAGAGACTAATTAAATTGAAGAATATTACAGTATATAACTCCAAAAGAGGCTACACATGGAGGGGAGATGAACATTTTCAGTAGGGTGGAAAAACGGAGCTCAGATCCTGCAGCTCTAAGCTCTGTTCCTACAGCCTGCCAGAGCAGTTTACTTCCACACATGGTAGGGAGCTGAACTCAGCAGGTAGCTCTTTTGCCCTGTTTGCTTAATGACTGAGGTGATCACTTAATGGCCACAACCAGGAGTGCTGGGATTACAGTGGTTGAGTGAAGCAGTCCCATGGATATCTTGCTTAACAAATGCTTTGCTCAGTGATCAAAATTCTACTCCTTGTAGTGCAGTGGCTCTCCTCTTTGTTAATGAATCTTTAACGTAATATCAAACATTAATTGCTTGAAATAACACAAATACTGGTTGTATCCAGTGGGAAATCTTACCTGGCAACGTAGGATGGGTTGTGAAGGGTATGGAGGTTGGGTCTTTCTCAAAAAATTAAACTCTAGTATGAAACAGAAAGTTGAATTAGAAAAAGGTGTTTGTGGAAATAGTTTATTATTAAAGTTTTTTTTAAATCCTGCCTTTATTACTTTGTCAAAGCAACAAACTTACAAAATACTCCTTCCTCCTCCACAACATTTTATTTTTTTAACATAAATTATAAATCAGAAGATCCTTCTATTATCAATGGTTGTTCTGGAAAACAATCTAGAAGTACCATATTGTTTTGCCTCCAAATTCAACAGTAAATTTAGCTTGTCACAGTCAAGCCACAGTTGATAATGATGCTGTGTGCTTCATTAAAAAAACCCAATTCCTACTAATATTTATAGAATAAAATTTAAAATTATCAGTTGGAGCTCACATAAATGCAATCTCCCGTGTCGCCATCTCACCAGAAGTCCAGTTAACAGTTTGAATTTAATAACTATTTTAAAAAGTTATGCTAAAATTCAATGTTAAATTAAAATTTTAATTAAAGGTCAGGATGCAAGAAAAGAAATTGAAGCCTTATTTTCTTGACAAAAAAATGGTAAGAGATTACAACTGCAAGAGATTACAATTGCTGATATGCTGACTCCCCCCCCCCCCCAGGTTACATTGTGTTCAGTGGTCCACGGAGGGCTAATGGTGTCCAAGGTCTGCGGTTCATCATCCAATCAGAAAAGCCCCCACACTACTTAGAAAGCAGGGTGGAAGCCTTTTTAAAAACCATGGAGAAATCTATAGAAGATATGTCCGAAGAAGCGTTCCAGAAACATATCCAGGCTTTAGCAATTCGCCGCCTTGACAAACCAAAGAAACTATCTGCCGAGTGTGCAAAATATTGGGATGAAATCATTTCCCAGCAATATAACTTTGATAGAGGTAAGAATAAAAAACTAATCTTACCATGAGCCAATTGGAAACAAAAATATTAGAGATCAACTGAAATCCCACCTTCCATGATAATTCCTATTATAGTTTTAAAATTAGTGACAGTCTCAATACTGGAATATGAGCCGTGGTGATGCAGTGGTTAGAATGCAGTACTGCAAGCTACTTCTGCTGGCTGCAGTTCAGCAGTTCAATTCTCACCGGCTCAAGGTTGACTCATCCTTCCATCCTTCCGAGGTGGACAAAATGAGGACCCAGATTGTTGGGGCAATATGCTGACTCTGTAAACTGCTTAGAGAGCGCTGTAAAGTACTGTAAAGTGGTATATAAGTCTAAGTGCTATTGCTATTTTACGCTTTGAACATTTTGTACAATTCTGAATTATTACAAAAATTATGCAAGAGAGGATTGTAAATACTTAGTGGCCTACAGCTTCCATACTGCAATTGGGGTTGTTTAGGATGGAATGAAGGATAAAGAGTGACAGGATTGAGGTTTATAAAATCATGCAGGACATAGATAATATGGATAAAGTATTACCGATGGAATACTTGTATAACAGGGCTTAACTTTGGGGTCCTTGGTGCTGTCTGAATTTAGTGATTTTCTTGCAAATGTTTTATTGCCAAATTAGGTAACATCATCTAGACTAAAGTGTTAAAATGCAAGGTTATCCATTTAAAACATTACATTCTCTGCCAGCAGTTATGGCAATAGGAGCCAAATTGGATTATTTTAAAAGATTTGTTAGCCATGGATATGTATTGCACTCATCAAACTTGCGTATTTTTTACATACTAAATTTATTAATTTTGTTGTCCAGATAACATTGAAGTGGCATATCTCAAAACCCTTACTAAGGATAATATAGTGCAGTTTTATAAGGTAAGTTGATCCAGGTTCTGGTTAAATTATTATTAAAAGACATATTTGTAATACTAAGATATAATGTACTTGACAGTTTTATAAAGATTGTGGTAATTTAAGATCATATGGATGAAATATTAAATATTGGCATGCAAATTCTTCTCTATACTCCACATAACATAGCCTATTAACAGTTATTTCATTGATTATCATCATTATATAAAGGAAACATACAATGGCTTGTAAATAGATATATAGGAAACATTGAATACCAAACAATTAATTCCACATTTTTAATTATCTAATAATTGCCATTTAGATGTTAATAGATAAGGTTCTTAATAAATGCTTTATTATACTGCTTCTTTCAAGAGCTTTAGCAAGCTATGCAGATTCTAGTAAAAGGTTAACTATTCAGCAAAGAAATCAATATTGGATGACAATGTGTTGGTATATTCAGAATGCATTTTCTAAACGAAGACTTGACAGAATATTTTGATCTGAAGGTGACATTATTTTTATTTTGCGTGTTCATTTTTGTGATTTGCAGAGGTGCTATAGCATCTATCCTGTGAAAATAAAAATAGTTATCAGTGTAATAATTAATTGTAGGTTAATGTTCTAAACAGAATCAAGATAATAATAATAACAATAACAATAATAATAACAATAACAATAATAATAATAATAATAATAATAATAATAATAATAATAATAATAATAATAATTTTATTTCTATACCGCCCTTCTCCCGAAGGACTCAGGGTGGTGTACAGCCTATTTAAAAACACAGAAACAAAACAACAGTTAAGATTTAAAATCATTAAATAATTAGGCTCCAATTAAAATCCCAGAAATTTAAAATACCCCAATTTAAAATGTTATGTTAATAGCCCGGCCTGGCGGAACAACAGGGTCTTCAGAGCGCAGCGAAACACCCGGAGGTCGGAGATCTTACGTATTTCCGGGGGCAGTTCATTCCACAGGGCTGGGGCTCCCACAGAGAAGGCCCTCCCCCTGGGTGTCGCCAGCCGACATAACTTGGCCGATGGCACCCTGAGGAGACCCTCTCTGTGGGAGCGGACTGGTCGGTGGGAGGCTATTGGTGGCAGAAGTCGGTCTCGAAGGTACCCGGGTCCTATGCCATGGAGCGCTTTAAAGGTGGTAACCAACACCTTGAATCGCACCCGGAAGACCACTGGGAGCCAGTGCAGCTCGCGCAGGAGGGGTGTCACGTGGGCGCAATGAGTTGCACCCATAACCACCCGCGCGGCCGCATTCTGGACCAGTTGGAGCCTCCGAATGCTCTTCAAGGGGAGCCCCATGTAGAGAGCATTACAATAGTCCAACCGGGAGGTGACAAGGGCGTGAGTGACCGTGCACAAGGCGTCCCGATCCAGAAAGGGCTGCAACTGGCGAATCAGGCAGACCTGATAAAAGGCCCCCCTGGCCACGGCCGTCATATGCTCTTCTAAAGACAGCCGTGCGTCCAGGAGGACACCCAGATTGCGAGCCCTCTCTGTGGGGGGCAAGGATTCACCCCCAATAGTCAGCGATGGCACCTGCTGACTATATCGGGGCGCCGGAAGCCACAGCCACTCGGTCTTGGAGGGGTTGAGTCTGAGCCTGTTCCTCCCCATCCAGGCCCGCACGGCCTCCAGGCAGCGGGACATCACATCAAGGGCATCGTTGGGGTGGTCTGGGGTGGAGATGTACAGCTGAGTATCGTCAGCGTACAGATGACACTTCACCCCAAAACCACGGATGATCTCACCCAGCGGCTTCACATAAATGTTGAACAGGAGAGGCGAGAGGACTGACCCTTGCGGCACTCCCCATGCGAGATGCCTCGAGGTCGACCTCTGTCCCCCTGCCAACACAAACTGCGAGCGGTCGGAGAGGAAGGAGGAGAACCACCGCAGAATGGTGCCCCCTATTCCTAACCCCCTCAACCGCTGCAGCATGATACCATGGTCGATGGTATCAAAAGCCGCTGAGAGGTCTAATAGGACTAGGACAGAGGAGCAACCCCTGTCCCGAGCCCTCCAGAGATCATCCACCAACGCGACCAATGTCGTTTCTGTGCTGTACCCCTGCCTGAAGCCCGACTGGTACGGGTCCAGATAGATAGCTTCATCCAGGTGCCGGGGAAGTTGTCGTGGAAGTTCAAGATAATGTGTGCCTTGTTTTTATAGACCATTGTTATTCAGTTGTATTACTGAAGCTCTGGCTATGTAATTTAGGGGGACTGCAGTTAAAAGGAGCTTGTAATGAATTTTTCTTTCTAGCCTTAGGAATAGAGAAACCTTGCAATAATTGCTTTAAATTATGAATGCTCATTTTATTTGAAGTAGTGATAACAAAATGTGAAGATGCCAACTACTATTATTTATAGTAGACGTTTAATTGCCAGAGAATTAAAAAAATAATTAAAATGTGTGTTTAGTTAGATTGTCTATTTACAGTTGTGAATAATTCTGATTTACTCCTTTCCCAGCTAAAACACTTAATGAGGCTTTTGATGAGATGCAAGCTAGATTTATTTTTTACCATGTATTTAGTACTTCTAAGCATTGGTACATGTTTTTGGAAGTAAGATGAGAAGAATTATTAGTTCTTATAATATTTTGTCTTGTAGGTCATTTACTAACTTTGTTCTGAATTTCATGTATTCATGTAATGTGTGTTGAATCTGAACATCTTCCTAGTAGAGGAGCTGTACTGAAGAAAGTAGGAAGGATTGGCCTTAGTTAGGAAAAATAAAGCTACATCATGAGGTTAAATAATATAACTTGTACAGCGAAATCAGATGCAGTGATGATCTTGTGCCTTGTACATAGCTACCTCTTCCTGTTAGTATTCATGGTAGCACCCAGATCACTCGTCATGCAATATTAAAGGCTCCTTGGTAGATTTCAGCTTTAGCTCTTCTAAACCTAGGGCCAGCAAAGAGGTAGGTGGGGAAAAATACCATTATGGAGGTCAGCTAAGTTTTTTTTCTTTCCACTTTGATGAAAACCTATGAAGGGGAATTAATGGAATCAGTGAACTGATAGAAAACAGGAGTTTAAGACACTAAGAGAGTCTGCAAACACAGACTCCAGTGGAATCATCATCAGTCCGTGAAGATTTAAAGTATTTTAAACACAGCACGAGTTGTGGAACAGTGCGTGTAAGAACCTAATCCGTACAGTGTCTAAGGGCTTTAAATTGTAGTGCATACAATCTATTCACCATGCAGCATTTGTTTTTGGCCTTAAAGAACTTAATGGTGGCAAGTATGCATCTACCCCTTTTGGAGTGGGGGAAAAAAAAAGCCAAAGCTTGCCTGGGCCCTGCTATTGGCTTTTTAGAAATGCTACTAATTTGTTCCCGCTCAATCTTATGCCAGTTTGAAAGATAAAAACATGTTGAATTTTATGGCTCTAAATTAGCCATTGGTGTTTAGGTGACTAGGCCTTCCTAAAAAACCAGAATTTTGGCTTTAAGACCCATTTATCGTAAGTTCTACCTCCTTATAGAATTCCATTATGACCTGCAGACTTTTCTTGTGAGCAAAATAATTGCTTTCCCATCATTGTATTGCTGCTGAATACCTGTCACTCTGTTTCAGAGGTTCAAAATTATTTTTGGTTAAAGCAGCTCCCATTGAACTGGCCTTGATAATAGATAGGGGCTACAATGCAACCTGTTTCAGTTCATGATGTCTGCAGTAAAGTGACCAAATCAATTGCATCTAATTTGGTTGACTGTATTCTCATACTTATCCTAATGTTATACTGGCAAACTATTTACTTAGCCTTATTTGACAAGTTCACTCATTTGTAGAGCCATTTCTTATCTCACCTCACTTGGCAGGACTTGAGGAAAAGTACCATAGGACTCCATTCACCAAGAGATGCTGTCCTTGAGATCAGAATGAACCTGAGACCCCTTCACATGTACTTTTCTGTCATCTTTTTTTAACATCAATATACATGCAGAAATACCTTTGCCATTCTTTGACAAAAGCCTAGGATTTTTCAATGAGGGAGAGGCTGTCTGGGTCCTACTCACAGACCGGAACCCCACCATTAGCAGTAGAATTGCTAAATTTCTTTCTGCAGGAATTTCTATAGGAAGACATAATATGTCCTAATTTTGGAGCGATGATATAATGAACCATCTTTACTCTGTTATATTATTGTATTTTTATTTTATCCCATTGTTTTATATTACGTTTTACACATTATTATTTTATTCATTCTCTGGTTTTAAGTCTATTTTTTTAATGTTTTATATTACTATTATACTGCTTTAATTATATTTAGTCATTGTTTCCTTTTTCTTTTTTACCTGGTTGGTCATTTACCATAGTTAGATAAATTTGATTTTATTTGATTTAGCATTAATATTTCTCGAAAACCCTTTGCTTCAGGGTGTAGTTTGTTTAGCTCATTTGCATGATTTCTTACCATTGCAAAGATGGATTTTTTTCTTGGTTTTTACAGGAATAATTAACCCTAATTTATTTATACTTAGGAATTGTTGGCAGTAGGTGCCCAAAGAAGACACAAAATATCGGTCCATGTACTAGCAAGGGAAATGAATTCCTGTAAGTACCAAATGCATATACCTTCTCACAAATGACCTCTATTCAAGTTGGCCCCTAAAGATTGTTGTACTGTAGAGCAAACATGCTGTCATGTGACCTTTAATGGATGAATAGAAATATATTCATTGACTTACATGAATGACACTTAAATTATAAATGTGATAGTGAAGGAACCAATTGCATTGAAATACACCATTTACAATCCATTTATGTACATGGAAATAATTATCAGATGAAAGTAGTAACCATATTTTGTAGAATTGGTACTGCCCAAATTAGATCAGCTGTGATCTGTTGTAGCTGTTGTAATCAGTGAATGCTGTAGAGTGCTGATGCAAGACTTTCTGTAGAAGTCAGAATAGGAAATAGTGATTCAACAGTACTGTTGTAAAGTGCTCATGGTGAAATTACATTAGGGTGAATGCCCTAGCATATCTCTGAACTGTGAGTTGCTGGCAGAAAACAGTTTTCTTGAAGTTTCCAGCTCTAACTAGAAATTCAGTTTGGAATTTGATTGCAAAATCCTTTCCTTAAATTCTGCCACAATCTGGTCACAATTCAGAACTAGAAACAGCTGAGGGAATATCTATGTACCGTTTTGTCAACAGTATCCTGTTACCAACAGGTTCAATAGTGAAAGACTTGTGTTTGTCTCCTTTTGAAAGATATTCTGCTATATTACACATTGCCTTGCATATGAGTTTAAGCAGGCAACAATCCTTTGTGACTGTTATTTTGATAAAAATCTGCAAATTTCCAAGTACAAGGAAGCAAGGATTACTAAGTACACGGAAGCAATGCATATCTTTTATCTTTTTAATATATGTCATAGAGTTCTTTATTAGTCTTTAAAATATTTATTATTATTATTATTATTATTATTATTATTATTATTATTATTATTATTATTATTATTATTAAATAGGTCCTGTTGTAGGAGAGTTTCCAAGCCAAAATGATATAAGTCTAACACCAGCACCACCACTGCCACAGGTAAAAAAAAAAAAAAAGGATACTTTCATAACTATTTCTAAAAGAGAAATGCTCAAAATGCCATCTGGTTTGTACAGTTCTAAATAATGTTTGAATTATTAAACAGTTACATTTATCTGACATGCTAATAAATTAATGATTAAGATTTTGCAATCCAGATTTCAACAATGTATGAAACAGGAATTATGAGATGTATACTTGGGTTCAAAGAAAACAAGGCACCCAAGATCATATTTATCCCCAGTGGATTCTGGAAAAGGCAAGAGAATTCCAAAAGAACACCCAGTTTTGCTTAATGGATTATATAGAGCACTGATGGCTAACCTTTTTGCCATCGCGTGCCAAAAGCAGGGGGAGTGCGGGGGTGCCCACACCCATAATTCAATGCATCCCGCGCCTACGTGTGTGACCCCCCCACGCTCCCCACGCTTTTGGCACGCGATGGTACGGTGGGCCCAGTAGGCCTGTTTTTTGCCCTCCTCAGGCTCCAGAGGCTTTCTTGGAGCCTGGGGAGGATGAAAATGGCCTTCCCCAGCCCCCCGGAGGCTCTCCAGAGGCTGGAAACGGCCTGTTTTCCAACTTCCGGTGGGCCCGGAAGGCCAGAAAATTAGCTGACTGCCACACGCATTTGCACTGGAGCTGAGCTAGGGCAATGCTCGCGTGTCCACAGATATGGCTCTGGGTGCCACAGGTTCGCCATCATGGATATATAAGCTTTTGATTACATAGACCATTACAAATTGTGAATAGACCTTAGAAAAATGCACCATGCCAAGTGCCTACGAAAGAATATTTATGATGACCAAGAGAAGCAGTTAGAATTTTGAGGCCCCGAAAGACTCAGTATTCAGTATCAGATGAAGTGACCACTTCACTTCAGTATCAGATGAAGTGACCACTTCACTCGGGCAGGCAAGAATCATTGGAGAGAACCATTGAAAAATGGAAATAATCAAAAAAGAGGATGATAGAAAATAAGTTGATTAGATGATATCACTAAACAACAGAAGCATGAACTTACAAAAAGCACAAGAAGCAGTTCCTACCAGACAATCTTGACAAAAAGTTAATCGGGTCATCCAAATGTAGAAACAACAAAAAACAAGCACAACCAATCCACATATTTATACTGATTAGGTAACTAAGTGTATGACAGTACAGTTAGTTTAATGCAATAGATAATTTATCATTTATCATTAAGGCATGTTTGCCTTAATTGAGCACTTGTTCAGATTTCAGCTTGTCTAAAATCCCTTTTTTAGCATCTGCTTGTTAATTCATTCAAATGCTGATAGTCAGCTTCTTAGTTGGCCATTCTAAGCTGTCAGCAATTTTTCCTGAGCTGATTTCCTGGTTGACTCAAATCCATCTTTTGATAGTAATATTGCACATTTTACATAGAGCTTAATTTCACTCACATTGGCACATAGAGTGTTTTTGTCTGCAGCTTTCACCTTATTGTTGCATTGAACTTTTATACAATAGAATACACAATCTTATTTAAGAAGAATTGGGTCCAAGTCTGATTTCTGGGTTTGTTTTTTAATGACAGTTTTGCAGTTAAAACCTGTGCCTTTTTCAGCTTTCAATGATTCTGCCTTTCTTGTGCAGCATATCACAAGGAGCATGCTTGGTTCTCAATGGCTATCTTTGTAAAATGCTTTGTTTACAGCCGATTGTGATTGAAAACATGACTGAGTTCAAACGCAGCCTACCACTTTTCCCTCTGGTGAAACCTCATATCAATTTCATGGCCGCAAAACTGTGAAGAATCTTGCTGGATGAAGAACTGGAAGAGGATTAATATGCCTTCAGTGGCTTTTCATAATGGACAAAAACCTTATCCTTTAGGATAAGTGATCCAGGATTCCTGATTCCTTCTAGGTTCATCCAGCATCAATGCTGCAATAGGGATACAGCAAGTTAAGCAAGTATGCTCTAGTTATGTGTTATATGTTTGTCATAGAGCCACTACCAGAAACTAAAATTAAGTGGTATATATGAAGATATGTGTAGGTAAATGGTATATTTTACAATAATGTGACCCTTTAAAAGTTTAGTTTGCATGGATTGTGAAGAAGTTTCCATACCAGTCTGATCTTCACTTGCAAATCATTGCTTTTTTTAAAAGATCAACTGTTTTGGAAGCATATTTTACTGGACAAGAAAGAAAATATTATTAAAAGGCCATATTGATGTTTTTAAGGGAAGCATGGAGTGATACCATTTTTTAAAAAAAATAGATTCTTGGAAGCAGCCATTTAGATTCTATGTAAAAATCAGTGGAAAGGGGGAGGAAAAAAAATAACAAATATCTTTGAAGAGTTATTAGAAAAGTCAAAATAGTTTTAATCTTTATATCTGTTTGAGAAGATTTTATATACAGACTAGTAAAATGCTGGAAACACTTGGGTAGCCATGTTTTTCTTGCCAAGAGTGTTAGTTTATGTTTATAAACTTTACGTTTTCTTAGGGTTGCACTGATAATGTTTCTTTGACTTATAAATAAAATTACTATGGCAATTTTTTTCCTTCCAGTTGTCATGTACTGTTTTAGGACAAATCTAATGAGATTTGGGTGTACTGTATCTTCTTAAAAGGCCATCAATAATTCTTGGTAGTTATTTAAGTTGTAGGCAAACACTCCTCCTTTATCAGAAACTCACAATTTTACATTTGCCTAGATCCCCTGCACACTGTGTGAACATCAAATGTGATCATCTAGCACAATCAGCCTTACACTCAGTCTGCACCTTTCTCCATTAAGACTTGTTGCAAATTCTCCTGCCACACAGAACTCTTTCTAGGAATAGAAAGTGGGAACTAATACACAATTACAGAGTTCATGCATGTCAGCAGTAACTATCAGTCTAATGATGCAGAAGCTGAACTTCCCCCAATCATTCATCTGCTCAAAAGATCTCAGTATTTTAAATGCAGCCTAAATTCTTAGCCTGCATCACTTTTATGTCACACTTCAGGCATCTTTGACTTCCCACCTGCTGCTTAGTGACCGTTCAGTTACAGCTGTCCCAAGAAAGAGAACTTACAACCCAAATTTGAAGTTCTCACAGTCAGACTCCCTTTGCAGTCATGTGACTGAACTACAGGTGTTGGGCAACATGCTGCATTTGCAGCATCCCATGGTCATGTGACTGTGTTTTACAATAGTTTGTAGTCAAATTGCCCATAGCAAACCATGGTTTGCTTAATGACCATAGCCCTCTCTTAACTACTGCCATAAAAAGGTAAAATTGGGCTTGTGGCCTGTTTTACGACTGGCACAACAAACAACCGTAATATGTCAGAGACTACTTATAATAGCATGGTGTGATTTGTTATTTATGATTCAGAGTAGCAACCATTTGCCAATTGATTTTGAGGAAGGAAGGGGAGACAATTGTGCAAAATAAACCAGAAACAAGTATAAATGGAGTTAATATTTTAATTGTCAAACTAAAAAAATATTAATCAAGCTTTTGAATGGTTATGCCACCAAAAGCACATGGAGAAAGACCAGATGCTAATTTGAGGCTGGGGCTGGAGAGTGAAATGGCATTTGTATTTCCAGTGGCAGTATGTTATTGCAGTTCGTGCTAAGTTTCCAAGTTCATTCCCCTGTTTTAGTGTTAAGTGGTTAGACATGAGGATCTTACACTCAAATATTAAAGGCTTTAAAAGATGAGACTATAATGTGTGTATTATTAGGGTTACACCACTTACATGCTTTCGTTATGATTAATTCCACTGATTACTTGTTTATTGTAAAATGTACATTACATCTTCCGTAAGAAACAATATATAGAGCAGTTTACAAGATCCTTCTTTATTGGTACAAGATAGGAGCATTGTCACTTAATATCAAAACAAACTATAAACTGATCCGATGGCATCTGTCAGATGCTCCCTTCCCACTGTAACAAATGGCAGTTTGTTGAAGCTACATAGATGGTTTTTCAGTGCTCTGAAGTCTATTAGCAAGAGGTCATTTGGAATGTGAATGCGAACACAATTCTGTTTGCTACTTATTAGAACAAGGGTATCTACACAGCTATAGCCTTCAAGATGCATGTCATCTTGTGGAACCCCCATTAAATCTGTAGAAGAATCCAGTAAATAATGCTTAACATAATTGTATCAAATTATTTTTATTCACAAACCATGAAAAACATGCAACAACATATATGGCAAAATCCATATAAAGATTTCTCTTTTTATATAGTTTTCTTCCCAATTTAGTATCTTTGGGTGTGTTTACATTGCAGGATTACTCTTAGAAGTCCCAGGCAGTTTGGTAATACTTAGTGAAAATTCTGACAATCGTAATCCTATCACATCTGGAGATTGCTAGATGGTAGGAGGCTGTCATAGAATGACAGTACAAATTTGCACAACTTTCTTGTTACTGGGGCTAGTTATAGTCACATTTTAAGACAAGGATGGCCAATTTACTGCCCTATTCAGTTCTATATTGAATGAAAAGAGAACACCTATAATTGGGTCTGTTTTTGGTGATTCTCATCTGCTGATTATTTTTTCAGATGGGAGGAAAGATGCTATAATTTGAGTTTGAATAATGTTCTTTGTATCTATTTTCATTTATCTTGTCCCATTTCTTAATAATAAGAAAATGCTACTTGGAATTTGGAGGGAGAAAGCAAACCAATCAAATCTCTATGCTACTTTATAGAAATATAGACCTTTGTCTGCAAAAACAGACACAAATATTTGTTCATGGATTTATCTATCTGATACAGGTAGTATTCGACTTACAGCCATTTCTTCAGCAACCATTAGAAATTACTAAGGGACTTACAACCTGTGCCTAAATTTAAAGCCGTTGCGGTGCGCCTGCAGTCACATGATCAAAATTTTGCTGCAATGGCTAAATTGACTGCTTTGATTAAAAAAAAACACAATTATTTTTGTTTCTATTGGACTTCGTGCTTGAGGTAGAAAAAAAATGAAACTTTGATTTTGGGTTGTACCAATTAAATAGGTTTGTTGATATAGAAATGGCTAGTTTACACTAAAGTAAAAAGTTGAGGTCTGATGCTATTATCTTATTCTACTGCACCAATGTCTTTTCTTTCTTTTTTCCCTTTTCCCTACCCTTTTCCCTTCCCTTCTCCCTCCCTTATTTTCTTACTATTTTCTTTTGTATTTTTGTATTATATATTATAAACTAATTTAAAAATTGGCTGCTTGGCAGTTTGTCCACACTTATGACCCCTGGGGCACTCCAACTCCCCCCATCTATCTACCTCCCCCATCTAGTGCCTTTTGGCACCCTGCTGCTCTGTGCTTCACCACCCTAGCTGGCCTTCACTGCCATCTTCTCCCGCTGTGAATGTGCCCAGCCTGGATCCAGGGCTGTATGGAGCTGGATGCTTGTAGCAGAAAAGAAAAAAATTGCACAAAGGGCAGCAGAGGACCAGTGTCCCTTTGCAAAGAGCTCCCAGGCAGGGCTGATGCTGGCTTTGAACTGCAAAAAGAGGGGTGAGGGGTGAGGCTGCTTTGGGATCCCCCTACTTTTAAAGTTGCAAAGCCAGCCCCGTACAGCCCAAGAGCATGATGAAAAGGAAAGGGCCACTTTGCGTTTTTTCCTGCCCTTTTTGGCTGCAGAAAGTTAGCTGCACCCAGTCCAGAAGCGGGGTGGCGAAGGTCAGCTGGAGTGGCAAGGCCCAGAGGGTGTAAGGAGTCTTGGAATGCAGGGTGGGGAGAGCAACTGGCACTTAATGGGGATGGCTGCAGCTGCCTCGAGTGTAGCATACAGCCCAGGAGTTGTACAGTTCTGGGGTTGCTGGGCAGATCAAAAATATTTGATGTAGTTCAGATATTCACCACTCAATAACACCCACTCAGGAAGACCATCAGCCATCTACATTAGGAAATACAGCGACATCTCTCTCACACCCTTGTAAATTCTACCAGAAGCCTTCACTCTCTGCAAGGAAGACTCTTCCGACTCATCATATCCCAGGTCAATGTCAAAAAGATGTTTTAGTTCCAAGTTTTATTAAGGTTCTAAGCCAGGATTCTAGAAAACCTGGATCCTTTTTAGACTATGGGTGTACCATTTTTTCCAGGCCAAAGACCACACTTGGTCTTCAAGCATCATGGCAGGAGCTACATTTCAAACATCAGTGAGCAGTATTTTTAAAATGTGATTACTATTTCACTAAAATTAAAAACAATAAAGATGGGATAAAGATCAAATCAATAAAATTTATGGTGATGACAGGGTGCAGGTGGCTAAAATGGAAGAGATTGGGGTGTGTGTGTGTCAGAGACAGTCTTATCTTACTGAGACCCAGGGCTGGAAGGAACCAAGCATAGAATGGCTTGGAAAGATGATAATTGCCAGGATTCTCACTTTACAACCGCATCACTTAGTGACCAATATTCTGGTCCCAATTGTTGTCGTAAGTCAAGGATTACTTGTAATCACTTTCACCTCTAGTTTCTACATCTGCCTAACAAAGTTGTCTTTGTCGTTGCCCAATATCCCATTACTAATGCTCTATCTATTTGTCAAATTAGTTAAAAATTATATGTATTGTATGAGGTTTTTTTAAAGGTAGAAGTTCATACAGATAGTCTTCAACTTATGACCACAATTGGGCCCAAAATTTTCATTGCTAAGCAAGATAGTTATTAAGTGAGTTTTGGCCCAGTTTATGACCTTTCTTGCCACAGTTGTTAAATCAAGAACTGCCTGTACTATAAATTTAAAGTGGATATTTAAGCTTGTAGAGAGGCCAAGAGCTGTCAGTTACTCCTTCAATGATAATAAGTTTTTGGAATACAGTGTAGTTCCTAATGTATCTCAAGTATTTTAAAACACTGTAGTTATTACTTCCATAGTCATACATGTTACTCTCTTTATACCAGATGTTACAAGCAGGAAAAAAAGCATAGAAATTCATTTATGTCACAAGTAAAACATGGGTTGTATCCAAGTAAAATATAGGGGATGATCATTATTACAACACTAAATATTAGGGCTAAAGTTACAACATGGACAAAACATCTTTTTCTGACGTAACATTGGCAGAGTGCATGCCAATTTTTCAGACTGAATCTTATATTTGGAAGTACTCAATCTGGAATCCTGGACAGGAATGCATGAGAGATTGATCCATAAATGCAAAGGGAGGGTCAGCGGACATACAAAAGTTGGCTAGGTTTTCTCTCAGCAGCCATCATTTCTGCCTAATCAAAGTCCCCCTTTAAAAATCATATTTAAGTTTGCAGGAGGCTATCAATTGAAGGATACTTGAAAGCAGCCTCTTATCACTCGATCTATATTCATTTATTGGATTTTTACTCAATTATAGAATGGAAGAATATGGCCCCTTCAAAGCATTACTAAACTCTGTTTCTTTTATCCCTCATCTTTGACCCTGCTGAACACAGTACGTTCCTGAGAATTATAGTTTAGTTATATCTGGAAAGCCACATGGACTGGGTTCTAGCCAAAGGTATGATAACATAGCAATGGCGAGATTAGGGCTACTTTAGAAGATAATGAACTTGGCATGCCCTTGTAGTAGGAATAGATCATATTCACTAGTAGGTATTTAAGTGTTCTCCAGCATTTTATAGTTTGCATTTGATAAAACAATGCAGTTTGATAACTCAGGCATTCAGTGGATTCTCTCTAGTAGATCCAAAGCTGCAGTGTCGACAAGCAATAACAGATTACTTAGTTATACTGTTAATCAGTTCTAGTGCTCATTAACAAAATGTATGTAATCATAAATAATGACTAAATAACTGTAATTTTTGCAAGTGCTGTTTTAAAAAGTTGATTTAGAATCCGGGTGCATGTTGACACAGTATGGCGGAGTGTTTGTCATACTCTTGATAATAAACAATCTGAATACCTTGTCTGGATTTCTTAGATTGTTTTGATTAATAATGTGGTTGTCAGTCTGATTTGTTGAATTGAGGAGGCCATTTTAGGAATACAGGAGGTGATGCTAAGGTTTTGCAAATTATGGCAGCTTTAAATAATAATACGTTAACAATGGCTATTAGCTGCTTTTCCAAAACATACATTTTGGGAGAAATTTTTGACTGGGCTCACACTCACATGTATCAAAGGAAGTTGTTAATCCTTTTATTACAGTTATTTTTTTAAAATATGCCTTCTTTTCTTTGGAGTTGAAGTGTGTCAAAGCCAACAAATTTTGGGATTAAACAAAATAATATTATGATGACCCCCAGGTAAAGGCATACAGTATATGCCCATGCAAATACAGATAGTCCTTGATTTATGACCACAATTGAGCCCAAAATTTCTATTACTAAGCAAGAGTTTACATGTTTTTTTGCCTCGTTTTATGACCTTTCTCACTACAATTGTTAAGTGAATCACTGCAGTTGTTAAGTTAATAACATGATTGTTAAATATATCCGGCTTGCCTGTTGACTTTGCTTGTTAGGAGTTTGCAAAAGGCAATCACATGATCCCCAGACACTGCAACCATCATAAATACATGCCAGTTGCCAAAGCCTCCAAATGTTGATCACGTGGAGATGCTGTAACAGTTGTGTGAAAAACATTTTTTTCCAGTGCCTTTGTAATTTCGAACAGTCACTAAACAAATGGTTGTAAGTCGAGGACTATCTGTAAACCAAATGTTACAATTAAACAGGGAATATGAGCTGCAATTTGATGTATCAGAGATTTTTTTTCATTTTATTTGGAAGGGATGACTTTATGCAAAGGCCTTCCTGGCCATGTCTTTTTGAGCAGGAGCCAACAGTCCAGAAGGAGACCCCAATTTCACCCAACTTCTATGTTACCCCCTCCCCTCGCCAACACCTTCAAACCCCTCTAGCTTGATGCACTTCACATCTCACTCCTCATTTTATTTATTTATTTGTTTGTTTTTTTGTTCAACTTGTATGCCGCCTTTCTCCGAAGACTCAAGGCGGCTTACAATGCATTTAAAAACCATATATAAAAACATTAAAAATTTAAAACATTAAAAACAATTAAAACCCATTCACACCATTCATGGCCGGATCTCGCCATATCGCAACAGCGAGATCAACAGCCCCAGCCTGCCGGAAAAGCCAGGTCTTTTTTCTTCTTAAATCTTCCGTCTGATTGAAATGCTGTCAGTATAATTAACGGGGTGGGTTTTCAAAGCAAGGCAATGAAATGAAGATTGTCAGACTGCTGGAATGTAAACCTTTCACATCTTGACCTAAATAAATGACTAACAATCATTCTTTCCAGGTAAGTGAGCCTCTGTAAAATAACATATAACAAATTGCCTTCTCTCATACTAGTAGGAATTCTGAATGCTCTAGTCTCAATTCACCCAAAGGAGCTATAAAGTTCCCATAATGATCTTGATTTCACTGAGTATCCAGTGAACCAGTACCCAGAAGGGTATCATATATGTACTTGTCTGCCTGTGCAAATTCTCAAAATACAGTAACAATGCTGAAAGAGGTCAAACTCGCGGCCCACAGGCCGGATGCGTCATGTGCTGACCACATCCGGTTTAGCAAAGGGGGAAAAAGTCCTGATACGTGACGCCACCGTGACAACGCAAGTTTGACATCCCTGCATTAGAGGTATTGAAATATCTCCTTTCTCCTCATCATTCTTTGACTTCCCTGCATTTTTAGGGGCTGTAAAGAAGTGGAGTTTGTCAATTGTCCAGCTGACAACTTGGGCTCTCGCTGAGGTGGACAATTGCTCAGAATGGCTTCTGCAGATTAAAAAGCCATATGTAAGATTAGTATCATGCTTAAATAGCTTGGATGTAGCTCAGGTTTCTTCTATTAAATTGTAATTGGTAATCATCAGGCTTGCTACTCTTAATTAAAGTGTAAATGCCCAATCTTGATGATGACATATGATTAGTTTGGTGGTAGCATCATGTGTGACACACCCCACAAGCACTAAACGAACACTGCATAGTTAAATTCTGGTTGGTTTCTAACCTGAGTTCAAATTTCTGATTTATTAATGGTTTATTTTTGGCACTCCACCCATTATTATCGGGGTTATAGAAGTACTAGTAAATAAAACAGGCCTTGGTAGAATAAGCAGCTTAGTTTTATTATTGAAAAGTAGCATTGTTTTAGGGGAAATACCAACCTTATTCTGGAGATCAGGAGAAAGCTGCCCACTTAAGATTCATTTTTAGGCAAAACTATGCAAGTGGATTATATGATTTATTTCACTAATAAAATGTTTTTTTCCTCCATAAATTGTTTATAAGAAATGTTTATTGGTATCGGTATATACTTCCTGCTGTGAATTGGATGAAATTATGTCCCACACCCAAACTGGTATAACCACTAGTCAGGGGAGTAGGAGAATTGTATTCCAAAATACCTGGTGGCCATTTGTTTGCCTATTCCTGATATAGAAGAAGGTGGAACCATTCATAGCTCCAAAAATGATATTGAGCTCTAGTTTTCATTAGTCTCATCCAGCACAGCCCAATGGTCAGTAATTTTGGGAGTTGGGCTGATAATCTCAGGAAGGCCAAAATTCCTTAGCCCTACTCCAAAGACAAAGTAGATTACACTTGCAAATGTACTTGACCATCAAGTCAGATGCTGTCTCTGAAATAAGTTTGTCCTTCCAGAAAATAATGCACCAAAATGTTGTGAAGATCTTGATTGGAGTAATAGTCTTATTTTATATCTATTACCAGCTTATTATGGAAAAAAATGAAAAGCTAATATTTGAATAAAATAAATTCTATTGATTCAATATCACACCACGTATCAAAGAGATGGTATTGTTTTAACAGATCAGCATATATAAAGTTTTCCCATGGACAGTTGTAATAATGCTATTATTGAAAATAATAAAGACCATCATATCTGAAAATGTTTTATAATTTGCACATGACAATTCTGCATGGTTGTATAGCAGTAAATATTCTATTGATTTATATATCAACTTTTTCAAGGGAGCCAAGGCAGCAAATGTGGTACTCCCTCCTACTTTTTCTTATAATATTAACCCTGTGAGGTAGGTTAGACCTTTTTTAAAAACTTGGCAATGTTAAGATGTATGGACTTTTAACTCTCAGAGTTCCCCACCTAGCCTGCTGGCTAGAGAATTCTGGGAATTGAAGTCCACACATGTTAACATAGTGAGTTTGAAGCACATTGGGTTAGACCAGTGATGGCGAACCTATGATATGCATGTCAAAGCAGAAATGACATTTTGGGTGACACACGACAATATATATTCTCAAAAGCATGCCCATTCTGAGATTTTGGAGGCTGCAGAACCCACAGAAAAGCGTTCTTCAAAACTCCTTCAAAAAGTAAGGCCTCATGCAACCCTGAACAGCCTTAGGTAAGCAGTCAACAGGAAGAGAGCACCGCCTGAGGTAAGCAATGTATGGCAGATCCTGGAGAGGCTGGGCCACGGGGGCAATTTTGCTGATCCCCACGGCTTGTGCTCTTCAGGGAATGGGGCAAGGTGACCTTTTTGAGTGGCAGTGGTGGCACTAAGGTTGAAGTTGAGGCCTGGGCCTCTATTTCAGACCCAACTTTAGCATTGCCACTGAGTGCTGCTGTTGGTCTAGCTCCTTACCTCTGGGGGTTGGGGGGGGGAAGAGAAAAATAGAGAATTGTTTTGCTTTTGTTTGTTGGGGTGTGTGGCACGTTAGCAGAAACAAGTTAAGCATTTTCTGAATTTTTGACACACCAAGCCCAAAAGGTTCACCATCACTGGGTTAGACTGAAACAGAGTAACTGGTGTGTTTTGTCAACCACAGCATTTTAAGAGCCTTGATAGTACAGGGGTTTAGTGCACCCTGTCATTAACACAGCTGCCTGCAATTTCTGCTGGTTCAAATCTCTCCAAGGCTCAAGGTTGACTCAGCCTTCCATCCTTTCTAAGGTAGGTGAAATGAGGACCCAGTTTGTGGGGGCAATAAGCTGACTTTGTATAAAATATACAAAAGAATGAAGGCTATTGCTTAACGCATTGTAAGCCGCCCTGAGTCTCCGGAGAAGGGCGGCATATAAATCAAATTTTTAAAAAAAAGGTAAATGTCAACTCCCAGAATTCCCCAGCTAGCATGCTGCTTTTGTTTGCCTGTTTATTTATTTAAAACATGGATATAGCCATTCTTCTTTCAACCAACTCTGGGCAGCTCCCAATCCAAAATATTTTTGTAAAAACAAATTATAATCATTTAAAATCACTGTACAACTCAACTAATTAAACATTAACATTAAAAAACAACCACTGAAGAAGCTTCTTGGATAAGAAGCAAAATGACTTCAAGGAAAAACAAAGTCCAATTGCCTTTTGAAAAAGCGCCTTTGGGAAAACCATGACCTGGATGACTAAGAATTTCAACAGACAGTATGTGAAGAGGTGGTAGTAGGATATTAAAAATGACAATTGTGCGTTGGCACGAAGAAATATTGTGCAATTTTGACACAATATACCTTCCTTACACCTAAGGAAGCAAATTGTATTTTTGTATCGATTGGTCTCGAGTTTTGGTATCTTATCAAGACTTAATAGGAGATTAAATGTAGGCTGCCACGATATATAAAGGAAGTTGATGTGTAATTCTTTATATTTTCCTTTTGGTGGGAGGAAATAGTATCATTGTGTCACACTGCTGACTTTAGCTTTGAAAGGTGTAGGAGGCAGCCACTAAAATCCTTTCACTGTAACTCTGAAATTGTTCTGCTGGGGCAGGGCATGGAAATATCAACAAACATACTGCCGTAGAGGGAATCTTTGTTGAACGTCTCAGTGATACACGCAGAAAAAGCTGCTCTTTTCCCCCTGCTGATAGTAATGTCTCATTCACCCTGTGGAGACCCAGCTGCCCCATGAGCACCACTCCAATGTGGTGGGTGGGTCTTCAATGCAATGCAATGCATTGTGAAATGACTGCAGTTCCCTCAGTAAAAAGACCCAGGCCTACATCACATTCACTGCATTAAATTGCTATGAAAGCATTCTCAATGCAGAGGATATCTTCATAGGAATATAGAGTGTGACCAGATATTCTTGAAAACCATTTTAGATGTAAGGAAGCAGCAGCTTTGGGCAACAAATCATGAGAACAGTAGAAGGTAGGAAGCTAAGCAAATGTTGGTCTTACTTTACTTGAGCACCACATACGTAGCTGTTCGTTTAATCTGTTAAATGCTGTAGCTTTTCCTTCTGCAAATTTAATTTAGGCACTACTGCAAAAGTCTCATTGAGTAACTGCCCAAGGTATAAATCCAGATGCAATTTCCAGGAAGCTGCCCCACTAGTTAGGGTGACGGGGGCTGACAGGAATTGCCCTGCAACATCTGACGTATTTAATAAAAATGGAGGCTAATTATTTCCAAACAGAAATGTGGAATTCATGCACAATCCTTTTGTGTATAAAAGATCTGGTTTGGGTTTCAGTGTGTATGGCTCCAAGGCAGGAGATAAGAAACGGAGAGTGGTTGGTATGTGCTACACTTTGACATTGGTGGTAGTGACTGGAAGGAGGGACAGAGGAACCAGACACTTCAAGAGCAGGTGAGATAATGGGATAAACCACGACGGAGATTGTTGAGAGAATTGAGAGAAGGGAAGAGGTGATGTGATGTGTTTGTTCTTTGCTTATTCACTCTGTCTGGATTTTATTTTGTCCCAAACCTGGAACCAAGATTGTAGGGTCCAGTTCTGCCAAAGCATGGTTGGCTCCAAATGAATTCCTGAAACACAGTGTTTTGTTCAAAACAAAGCTTTTTCTTCATGTTGTGCAAACCCCTGACCTCCCACACATCTTTCAGTAATTATATATTCAATGTGGGATTAAATTATGTCTTCTACTTGTGAAATAGCCATTGCTGCAGTCAAATGGCGAACAGCACATTAGCTTTCCCCTAACCACATTGTTAATCTTCCTTAAGTATACTGTACACCACACAGTATCGATAAATTTTGTCCTAAATGGTAGACCCACACTGGTTTAACCCACACTGATTTTTGTCACCCAACAAAAAAAGAATATCAAGCTGTTATAATCAAATAAGAAGAACTGTGCTCAGATAACTATCTCAGGTCCATGTGTTGTACAAGAAACCCAGACTATGGAGATATTTAATCCTTGATTTGACAAGTGGGTGTATCCAAATTTTGATAAGCCTTTGCACCATGGTTGTGCCATGTGCATATAATTATTGTTTCTATGTTCAATATGGATTTGTTTTCTGGAATTTAAGCAACTGGTATTGATATAACAATTTTCTAGCATCAACTGCTATTGAAAAAAAAACCTTTAGAACTGATGGAAAGTGATTTTGTTGATCCATAACTGTTTTCTTTCTGCATGGAAGCATGCAAGAGGTTAAAGGCAGGTAATCCTGAGGGCAGCATGCCCTTCCTGAGGCTTTGTTGTTTTTCTTGAAAACCTGCCAATTTGCCACCAAAATTCAACTATGATGAAAATTCCTACTACACTTCAGCAAATGAATTTCAGAGACATCTTGGAAGTAGTACATGTAATATTTGCAACACATGTAGAATGTAATTAAAGACATGCATGTCAAAAAATAAGAATCAAGATTTAAGTGCCGAATAAATGTAGACAATATAGGAATAATCAGTACAAAAGAAGTAGCTGGATGAATATAGAATGGTCAAATCACAAAGGATAGAAGAATCTGGATTTATTTAACCACAATTTCCCCCACCCCCCTTTCTTTCCTGTCTATAATTTGTTTTGCCATTTGCAGTTTGGATGTTGCTTGTCCCAAAATGGAATATTTGGTAGTTTGTAGGGAAACACCCATGTCATATTTAGAGTTCTCATAAAAATGTTTACTGTACAGGCAGCCCCAGCTCCAGCCCGATACACATTAAGCAGATGGCAAGCATGTGAGATTCTTTCATCACCTTCAGGAAAGCCAGTATCCAACTTTTCTTTTCTCATTATTTTTCAGGCATGACACTTCAAAACAAGATAGACTCTTCCACCATTATTATTTTAAAAAATTATATTGGGGACTATGTTAGGGACAGTCTAGAAATTAAGGTGTCGGCATCTGACAGTTTGCTCTGTTGATGTGCTTGTTGCCCAGTTATTGGTTTTAATTAAGAATCTAAAACAATATTGAAATTAGTGTAGGAGGAAATCCAGAAATGCCAAGGTAGGTGTCTAGGAACACATATAATATCCTGTGCATCGCTAGGCCTATCCCTGATTTGTGCTATGACGACAGAAATTAAAGCAATGCCTTCTAAAGGCTTACTGAACAAAAGCACCAGCAGAAAGCATCTATTTAGGTGCTTCTACTCTCTAAGAAGCCTTTAATTAACCGACACATTAAAAACAGCAATCTAAACATTTTGATGCAGCAAGGCGTAGACTGCTCGTAAAAATTGTTTTGCTAACGCCTTCCTGCTGTTCTATCAAAATGATTATTACTTTACAATAATGTTGCCTTGACAGTGTATAGTCCCTTTATAATACAGTCAGGATGAATGTGCATAACTGCTCTCAATTATTTACGGAGGAACTTAATTAAAACTAGTGTTGACTTAACTACAACAGCAGGCAAAGTCAGATGATGCATACGAGACATGTTCCTATGGTAAATGTTTTGCTTTCACTATAAATTTAATTTGTTACTTGGTGATTAACATTTTCTGATTATTCCAGTCACAAACCTACCATTAGAGTACACTGGAAAGCTTACAATATCCCTCTGATAAGAGATAACATCAAAGCAAGTAAGGCAAAGGTGCACATAAAATTGCATTAGTTAAATTAGGGGTTTTGGAACAGGTGCAGACAGAATCCAGGGGACGTGAAGAACTTTTTAGTTACATTGTTACAATACATCCATCTTTCTCAAAATTGCATTGTATTGTTTTCATTGTTCATTATGGAATTTTCGGCACGGGGGAGGGAAATGTCAGTTAAACAAATGAAATTTAAAATAATTGTTTCATTTCATCACTGTATAATTGCCAAGCTACAAGTTGTGCCCCAAATATCAGTGTAAAAGCTGGACACACATAAGCAATGAAAACCTCAAAATTAAATACTGGGCCTGGTGCTCAGCAGACTAAAAGCATTGTGATTAACACCAGCTGTCTGCAATTACTGTAAGTTCGAATCTCATTGGGCTCAAGGTTGACTCAGCCTTCCATCCTTTCTAAGGTAGGTAAAATGAGGACCCAGTTTGTGGGGGCAATAAGCTGACTTTATATAAATATACAAAAGTATGAAGGCTATTGCTTAACACATTGTAAGCCGCCCTGAGTCTCCGGAGAAGGGTGGCATATAAATCAAATTAAACAAAAACAAAAACAAATACTGTAGTTATTTGTATTTAGATAAAACTGGCAAAAGCATTTCTTTCAAAAAATCACGTGACAGTAAGTTATCCTCAATTAAAAAAGAATCATAATGCTTTCTCCGTGTAAATGAATTACCCAATAATACTTATAGCAAACAAGCAAGATCTACTGCTTAGCAACTCAGCAATTGGCCAATTCCACTTGGTGGAAGATTATACTGAACCCTGTTTTCCTCACCTTCATGTATGAAAGAAGCTGGTTCCTCCATTCAAGTAAATAGGTCAGCTTCAAGCAAATGATGGGTTCATGGCATGCTGAAACAGAACATGGAAGGCTTGCTCACTTTAGACATGCATTATTAAGATAAAAAATGGGGAAGAGAACAATGGGAAAACTCGTATCAAAATTAAGTAAAATAGTTCCCAGGATCTCTACTGAACAATAAAAGGCAAAATATTCAACATAATTCTGAATATTTGCATCTCAGACGTCTGAAGATTGGGTCATAAAAATAAAATGAACAGCAAAATAGTTCTGAGAAAAGGAACCTGTTTTAGATTATTTATTAGCAGAGTTAACTATGGTTGTCAAGGTTCTATTTTTGTTGTTAAAATATTTAATGCCCTCCAATTAAATGTAAAAAAATTTATTCAATCTAATCCAATATGTGATCACAACAGAAACATTAAACACAACAACAGAATAATGGTTTTGCTACTGAATTAAAAATAATTCCACATTATTCACAGTACATTTGAATCAGAAGATACAGAATAGTTTCTGAAGTTTAACCACAGAATAAATTTCAAATCCACACACCGCACCAGGTGACATTATGAGACTATGTGTTATCTGTTTTAAAAAATCCAGCAGGTAACAAAGGACTAGTGCCTATACCAGAAAGAACACTCACAAGACTTTTCCTCAAAAGAATTTTACAAAGTATTTATAGCACTAAAAATCCTTGAAGAAATCCAGCAGTTTGCAAATACAGCTCTCTCTCTCTAATTCCAGAGTCCAACTGAATTAAACTTGTAATTCTTCTCAGTAGTTAGAAGATACAACTAGTATTCTATACTTCATATTTCTTCACATACTTTAATACTGGAATACTAGTTGGTCATAATATACATTTTATACATTTTTAAAATAGTACATTTCTATAGTTAAAATAATGTTCACTTCAGAAAACTGTATTTTGTTAGCATTCATTATTGCAAACGAACATGAAGCCCACTTTGTTTAATTTCTGATGAATTATTTACCAATTCTTAAAAATAATAAGTTTCTACCATTTACAGTGAATATTACACTGTTGAATCTAGCATTATCTAGTTCTCTAATGCTGCTGACACAAATGCCACCAGTAATCCCAGGAATTGGAATTGATTACATAGATAAATATTACTTCACACTGATATGCTTATTTCTTTTGTCGAGAAAAAGATTGCTCAAGTACCATTCCTAAATCTCAACTCTTTATGTTCTAAGAAACCCATTTCATTTACTAGAAAAGGGTTTCACTATGTGCGTATATAGAATTAGTACCACTACTCCAAGTATTTGCTGGGAGGTTCCATCAAAATCAAAGACACTTAGAAAATGTATTCTCAAAAAAAAAAAGCAGTAAAGTGCCAGATGTCATAGGAGTAAAATATTAAAACAATTCCTATTTTAAAAAAGCCCTACTAGTAAATACTATTTGTATTGTGTTTATAATTTCCTGAATACTTTTGGAAGTATAGGCAGAATACCTCTACATATAGCTGCATGTTATCAGTCCTGGTTTTGAATCTTTTATATTTATCTTGAACTAATAATATCCATTATTTGACTGGGATTCCATAGTACATTGGTACAAAGCAATAACTCCAATATTGCAACTTGGTTACAAGTAGATTGTGATTCACTTTTTTCATTTCACAGCAGGCAAATGATACTCAATTATATATAGTACAACTTACAATGAAAGGACTAAAGGTAAACCATCAGATGAAACTTTTAAATAAAAAAACCTTACGTTAATATTCCAAGTGCTCATTAAGAACAGGCATGTTCAGTTTTTAACATTCTAGAAATGTTGGCTATCGACAGGTAGTTGTTGACTAGCAAAGAGTTATGAATTTACTGCAACGAGCATACAAAAGATATTTCAATACAGTCTGCACATAATTTATTGACTTCATAAGTGTTTGGCTGTTTCAGAAAACCCCCAAAAGGCAATATATCCCCACAAGAAATGGATTCAGATGTCTCCTGCCACAAAGAAAAATACATTAATGGAAACAAATTACATTCTTAAGCTTAACAACTAAGTAGAATTCACCTTGACATTATATAGTCTTTTATTAGTCTATGTGGAAAGGGAAGAGATACAAAATGCAGCAGCATCTCATCCAATCTCGGCTCCTGTAGCTAACTAATAGAATTGTTGCAGAATATAGGAAATGAGATTGTAAGAGTCTGACAGGCATACTGTAGTCATTTATGCACCTTCTTGCTCAGGGTAGTTTAAAATTTTCCGATGAGCTTGTCGCAAATATTGCTGCTGTTTGAAGTAGACTTTGAAAGCTCCTTTTATAGCAACAAAAGCAATTCCACCCTAAAAATAAAAGGGAACAATTATTCAAAGCCTACCAGAGAAATTTAATCTTTTTTTTTTAATGTGGCTTTTAATACACATTTGTAATATGCCTTGACGTTAGGTTAATTAAAGCAGTTTTATATAAATACTGGAGACATGCCATTCTCTATCATACTGTTATTCTGAAATGTTTCTCTTATAAAAAAATATTTCATGCTGATTTTACACATTATTTTGGAAGGGTTTTCTTAATCCATTCAATGGGAGAGGTGTTCTTTCTGTAATTCCCATCCCCACCCCAAGTTCAAATGACCTTGAGGAATCAGATTTGGATTCTAGTTTCTCTCAACTTCTCAAACAATAATCCCTGGGTAATATTATGCTATAATTCTGGGTGGCATCTACATTCATATAACTGCCCCTATCTCATTTTCTCACTTCACATTTTTCAATTTCTTCCATGATCTCTCTGCTTAGAAGTTCAGCACCCCCTCAAAATCAGTAAGTCCAACACCTCTTTCAACTTTGATTTCATGTCTCTCTCATCCAAATATTACCACTTATTTTGCTGAACAAGAGCATAATAGAATGTATATATTTTTATTCTCTGAAGTTTCATTTCCCATCTTTTAGCAAAATACTTAATCCAGTAGTGCTTCAAAAAAATTAAGTCATTGTCACCTCACCAGTTTATTGAATATCTTCATCTATCTTCATCTCTTTCAAACGTCATCTCCTTCATTTTGAACTTTTTGTAATACTCTGCTCCCAGATTTGTTTTCAGAACACTTCAATATTTAACTTTAAATCTGAACACTTGCTTTTTGCCTAATCTTGGATTCAGTCCAATCTTCCTGCACTTCTATGCTGTCCAGGGTCTTGTTTCCCAACTAATCTCAGATTTTATATCCCAAAAGCTCTGTCACTGCTTGCCCTTCAAAGGAGACAGCTTTTTCTTTCCTTTGCTGCCTCATAAGTGATGCTATTCATTTTATACTCTCTTAATCCCACCTTTTAAGCCTTTGACAAAATTCTTCAGCAGCTATCCTCCCCGTTTCTCAGTGGCAAGTGCTGCATTTCTCCACATCATCAAATTCCATGTGTGTCAAGCTGCTAACAGCACCACGAAGCAAGATTCAGTCTTATTAATAAGGATTAATGCCAGGAAGGGATTAGATTATAGAATCCTGGAAACTAAATAAGAAAACTGTGTTCTTAATTTATTAGTCTGTACTTTAATGAGAATTCTATAGGTGTTGCCCAAATTTCTTTCTTATACTTTCCCTAACTAATGGACCGAGGCTTCATTGAATAGATGGGGTGAAATGTCCATTTGCTCATTTGCCATGTTTTTCAGTAATACATTTCATTTCCAATTCTCTTATAGTATATATTTGCATTTAAAGCTCCCCTTTATCTTCCAATAGCAGTAATAACATTTTAATTACATTACATAATAATATTTTGTCATATTTTTAATTACAGTAATTCATGTAACCTTGATATCCATAGTTAGCTAGCTTGTATTCAGCCTTGGTTTAGTTAATTGATGAAAAAGAATAACTTTTGAATACTGTGGCTTAAGTGATAACAAACAGCATAGAAGCTGCTGTTGTAAATGTATGCATTTATATGAAGTATTTTGAACCTTGACGACACATAATTACAGCCATTATAATCTAGAAAACACTAATCTGTGAATCTCAGCCTTGGTTCTACATGCACAACTCTGTGTAAACTGACTTTCCTATCTATTTAGTCGAAACAATGAATTAGGAATAAGGAACTGCATCTAGTACAGTGTTTCCCAATTTTGGCAAATTGAAGGTGAGTGGACCTCAACTCCAGAATTCTCAGTACAAAATGTCTACCCCGTATTTATTCACCCTACAGCTTATAAGTACATAACCGCTACCAATAACACCCAAGTAATATTTATTTATTTATTTATTTATTTATTTATTTATTTATTTATTTATTTATTGGTTCGATTTATATGCCGCCCTTCTCTGGAGACTCAGGGCGGCTTACAATACGTTAAGCAATAGCCTTCATACTTTTGTATATACCTGCTTAGTAGGGCTTTCGCCCCCCCCTAAGCGGTGTTCTTTTTATACAAAGTCAGCTTATTGCCCCTACAATCCGGGTCCTCATTTTACCTACCTCAAAAGGATGGAAGGCTGAGTCAACCTTGAGCCTGGTGAGATTTGAACTTGCACTATATGCAGGCAGCTGGTGTTACTTAACAGCACTTTAGTCTGCTGCGCAACCAAGGCTCTTTTTATTCTTTTGAAAATTCTTTCAAAAATAAAATTGCAACACAAAAGCCATTATCAAAACCACTTAAGAACCACTTGTGTTCATCTGCCATTCTCCAAGAATGTAATCTATTGATTGATTGATTGATTGATTTTATTGATTAGCCCTTGGGCCATATCAAAGGGTAGTGTTCCAGAAACAAATTATTACTAAAATTTGATAAAAGCAATTTAAAGTGGAATTGGACAAAATACGATTTAAAATGAAATTGGAATAAAATACAATAATTTAAGATTTGGATAAAATATGATAAAATTATATTTCAGTGTCACTCCTACAATCTACCTCAATCAGTCCCACATATGCAGATCTCAACCGAACCATTTTGCTTAAGTCCTGTGCTGTGTTAAATGTTATTTTCAGATTCAGGCCACACGTAAGGTACCGTATTTTTCCGGCGTATAAGATGACTTTTTAACACATGAAAATCTTCTCAAAAGTCGGGGGTCTTATACACCGGGTGTCGTTCTTCTGTAACCAGGCAGACCAGCCCGAAAGGCTCTGACGAGCCAAGCTCTGACCATCCCAGCTGAGTTGCCTGGTAATCAGGCAACTCAGCTTGGATCGCCAGAGCCATTTAAAAAAGTTTTTTCTTTTAAATGGCTCTGCCTGCCTGCTAATCGGTAGCAAAAATCCCCCCCTCCAGCTTGCTTACCTTAGCTGCTAGTCGCAACGCTTGCCTTGCTTCGCTTGCCTGCAATCGGTTGCATCAGCAAGCAACTGAATCTCCCTGCCTGCAATCAAGCAGGCAGGGAGTTGTGGACTTCAACTCCCAGAATTCCTCAGCCAGCAAAGTAAAGCTGGCTGAGGAATTCTGGGAGTGGAAGTCTACAAGTCTTAAAGTTGCCAAGGTTGGAGACCCCTGTTCTATTTGGTGAGTTTTTTTCCCCTTTGGGAGCTTTAAAAAAAATAGTTAATTGGGGTATTTGTGCAGCTTTCTGAGATTTTGTGTGTTTCTGTAGTGTTTCACTCTAACGACACAAACACTCAAAATCTCACAAAGCTGTATGTGGAATTTTGTGTGTGTAAAGTGTGAAAGTTGGTTTTTGGGACTTTTGGTGGCTATGTGAGGTTCCTGCTTCTTGCAGGGGCCATTTTGAGTCTAGCACAGCTGCTTTTACATTGTGGGTGAGCCAGTTGTGTTGTATTGTGTTGTGTGTGTGTGTTTTTATTAATTTTATTTTATTTATTTATTTTATTTTATTTTAATTTGGTGTGAGTTGGAAGAGGGTTAGTCTTATACGGCGAGTATAGCCCAAACCCTATATTTTAACAGGAAAAGTCGGGGGTCTTATACGCCCAGTCGTCTTATACACCGGAAAATACGGTAAGTTGTTTTGATATGGGGATTCCAATGAGTCATTCATTTGGTATAGAGACCAAGGTGCCTGACTCTCACCCTCTTATATAGGCAACAATCAAATAGGATGTGACCCAGGTCTTCTACCTCTGCCCAAGAATGTCATCATTGCTAGCCACCTCCTGCATCTAGATTAGGGAACTGCCAGCCTCTTCTTGCTCATTGAACGTAACAGAGATCTGGGGACAGATAAGTTCAATTGCTGGGAAAGAACTTAGATGGAAGCCCTCTGGACCATATCAAATCCATGGTCTGAAAATCCCCCATTCCTGCAATAAATCATGTAATTATACAATAACAGGATTTTTAGGTATGACTGAAAATCAGTTCTGAATAAGGCAAGTCTGAGACTTTAAAAAAGTTTCAATATGGACTTATGAAATCACTAATTAGTCTTGTGAAATTGCACTTTTTAACATTAGGAAATCCTGCTATATGACACATGGGTACTCGGTTTCCCCTAAAATAAGACATTCCCTGATAATAAGCCCAATTGGGCTTTTGAGCACATGCACTAAAATAAGCCCCCCCCAAAAAATAAGCCTTCCTTGAAAATATTTAAATGCATGTGCAGCCGGTCCACGCCATTTACTCGTTTCCTCCACGCGCCCCAAAATAATAAGATCTCCCCGAAAATAAGGCCAAGCCTTATTTCGGGGTTCAAAAAATATAAGACAGGGTCTTATTTTTGGGGAAACACGGTACATTTTACACCGTGAAATGTATCTCAAAATTGTATCTCAAAATACTATACAGGTGGATTCACAAAAACCATGAAGGTAAGATTATATTTGATAGTTTATAGTTAACATGATATAGGAAACCAGCTATTTATTAGATAGGTCTAGTGTGTTTGTGAAATAGCAATTTTGACTCATTAAATGATTTAAACCTATGTGAACCTAGCCCATTATATTGTATGCAAAATTTAGGCAACCCTGGTCAAATTGTATGTTTCAATGGCATTCTACATAAACAAAAGTTGACACAACCTCTACGTGATTTCTGTGACTTTGAATGTATATGTAATATTTACATACAGTTCGTTACGGTTTTAAAATGAGAATTTAGGTATTTATTATACAGAATGTTATTTAGCAGAAGTATAAAAACAATTATGTAAAGAGATGACAAATGGTTAGAAATGTTTCTATAATCCTGCAGGTTTACTTCTACAAGGAAACTTCATCTTACCAAAATTGTTCTTTGAAGATTAGAATTAACACTGCTGAACATCAATTTTCCCACTATTGTGGCGATTGTGGGAAAGACAAGAGCTCCACATAGGATACGAGTAGCAGAGACATGATCTGCTAAAGGGTTAGCCTCAGCTGGAATACGAGGAACAGGACATCCAATTCCTGAAGAAAAATACCATTGCTAAATAAATATTAGGATATATATTTTACACATTTCTATGCAACAAACTTTTCAATGCAATCAGAATTCTTTACATTTTTGTACTTAAGTTCATTACACAAAGTATGAATTTTAATAATGCTATACAAAGTAAGTTTATTTTTTATATTTTGGGTTTTTTCAACCTACTTCATCAATTGAGATAGAATTCAACCAGAAGCAGCAAAAATGTGCTAGATAGGCTTTTCCTTAAGGAAAGAGAAATTTGCTCTACCATTTCATTCTTTTTCACTGAAACCAAGCCAGCCTAGATATTAAAATTTTGTAGCATTACCTGGAAATATGCTGTTCAGTATCTGCAGTTTATTAGAGTACTTTCGCCACAATCTAAGCACGTAGTCTTCCCAGCGGATCATCTTTCCCAATATAAGTATAACTGGGATGGTGGGAAGTCCAATTAAAAGGAATAATGGATCTGCTCTTTCCATGACATCAAGGCCTTCTTTATGACCCACAACCTGACCAAAACAAAACTACACATTACTACATAACTATTACAAGCATCTCATTTTTGTTAACACATAATCATTTTATAAAGGATTTTTATCAAGTGTATTATTAACCCGACCTGGCCCTTTTCAATTATGCAAGAAGAATAGTTTCAGTTGAACAAATCTATTCAGAAAATATTACAGAAGAGCTGGAAAACACCAAATCACTTCCAGGGAATACAAGTAGCACTATACTATTATACTGGGACAAGAAGCCTTTCCTCTACCCAGCCAGTAAGAGGACTAGGGAAAGGAAAACTGACAGCTGGATAAACTTTATTTAGCACCATTTAAGACTAATTATCTATTTTTATCATTTGTAAAGTATTTCTTTTGATATAGTTTTATCATTGAAACATGATCTTAATAAGTTGTGTTGGCAGCATAAAATTTATTTTTTAAATTGTATCTTTATTAGATTTCAACATCCAACATTAATATACAAACTAACATAAAAGGGAAAGAGAAGGGAAATAAATTAAAAGTGATAAAAATATACATCAAACAAACATAACAAAAATGACCTCTCACTCCCTTTTAGCACAACGATATTAACAATACAACCAACAGTACACCAGCACTAGCTTTGTCAACCAAAATATGCCCTGTGAATATAACCAGCCTGGTATCTGAATCTTATCAATCTAGATAACTATTTAAGGCATTAAAACTGGAAAAATGCTCATTAAGTCTGAATCTTTTTAGTTATAGAGTTTTGCTCTTAGTAGGAACATTTTAATGGCATTAGATATATGAAGAAGCTGGATTGTACTTGCTTGAAATACGTACCGTAATTACAAATGCCTTCATATACGGTAATATAAAATCTCCCTGTGTCAAGCTTGACTCCTAGTAACCACATGAACATGTCCATGTGGCTTCACAACAATAGGATAGGTTTGACACTGCCTTCTTTTGTGGATATTTTTTTTTAAGAGGACAGGCAATGGAATTGCTCTCAAATGTTATTTATGGCAGTCTCTTATTTCTATAGGTGGTCTCATATCCAGAAATGAACTTTTTTTTAAAGATTAGTCAACATCAGAGAGTCATTGCCATTTTCTTTGTCACCAATGTCTTTACCAGTTGTTGAAGTAATACAGTTAATACTTGACTTATGGGACTAGATTTCCAGTCATAAATCACTGCATTTAAGTTGAGGCATTCACATGACTGGACCTGATTTTACATCATTTTTTGTAGCAGTCATTAAGCAAAACATTATGGCTGATAAGCAAACTATGTGGTTGTAAGTGTGAAACCATTCTTCTGAATGCATGTTTTTTGCTGGCAAAAATGTTGCAAAATGAATTCATTTGTCTGTGGGATGTTGCAATTCATTGTAATGACCCACTTGCAAAGTGCCCAAAATGCAATCATGTAACTATGGGAAGACAGTGTGTGACATAATGTTTTATGATGTCCAGAAGTGCTTTATGCACCAAAAATCACATTCCAGACCCATCTTATTTTGAATGGTCATTAGTTGACCAATCGTAAAATGAAAACTGCCTGTAGAATCATAATGAAAAATGTAAGGCAGCTCAAAAGAAGCAAAACCCCCACAAGGATGAAGGGAACATAATCTGGATCTAGGTGTAGTAAATTGGGTTTTCCAATCCTGCCTTAGAAATCTCTTTCTTACCCACCCTCAAGGGCGTCTTCAGCAAATCTCTAGCAGTTTCCAGTCAATTACAGTAATTTAACATTTAGAACATTATCTGAACCTGCATCACTGTTACAGCTCCATAGGTGACAGCTGTCCAGTAGATAGAGCCCACCATTATTCCAGCTGCAGCAAATGGACAAGCTTTTGAGATAAGACGATCTGCTAAATCCAAAACATAAACAACTGGACCTATAATGTAAAGAAGAAATGAGATTCTGTAGCAACCATCATAAACTGACGAAGGAGCAAATGGGCAAATGAAAGTTATGTTTTATTAGTAAATTTTATAATTGTATAAAATTGTTTCTTTCTGCAGAAGTATAATATATTCAGACTTCTAATCCATTATTGTGACTTTCCAAGTAACTAATTGTACATCTGTAATACACATATTCTTAAACAATTTAATCTGAAAATGGGAGTAATTGAAAACACTAAACTGGCAACCTAATTTCTTGCATCATGATCTTAAAAAGAGACTGGAGGAGCCTGAGTGGCGCAGCAGATTATTGCTACTGTTAAAGGTAGTATTTAGCTTCCAGCTGCCTGCAATTACTGTGAGTTCAATTCTCACCAGGCTCAAGGTTGACTCAGTCTTCCATCCTTTCTAAGGTAGGTAAAATGAGGACCCAGTTTGTGGGGCAATAAGCTGTATAAAATATACAAAAAAATACAATATATTTTTTGTATAAAATATACAAAAGCATGAAGGCTATTGCTTAACGCATTGTAAGCCGCCCTGAGTCTCCGGAGAAGGGCGGCATATAAATAAATAAATAAAAAAAAACAAGTTAATATGTGATATATTGTTCCACCTTAGTTTTTCTCCTTAATTTTATTTTCATCCTTATCACAATTAGTAACTGTTCTTAACTCATGGACCTCCATATATGGCTTTCTTATTGTTTCAAGTGATGCCATGCCACTTTTTTCCTTTGTCCATTTTGCAATTAGTCTTTATTCTAATGCAGGCCATTAAAAGAAACTCTCCTCCAATGCTGCTAAATTACCTAATAGTACCTCAGTGTATTTGCACTTGGATTCAGGATGGTTTAGCCAATCCTGAATTAGCTGATTTAGTTCTCCCCCCCTCCCCTTGCAAATAGTAAACTGAGCAAAGAAGGGATAGCACAGCATTGGAATTTTTTAATGTACCTTCTTTAGTCAAGCAGAGGAAACACCACTCAGATCATCCTTTCTTTGAATAAATATCTGAAACTGATTGTGGGCCATTCTAATTTTGTTTCCAAGGATAAAAGAAATGTTGGGGGAAGCGGTGAAAATGCTTTTAGTGTAAAGATGCCTAGCAAATTCACAACTACAATCATCTACAAATATTAAAGAACATATCCTACAGATGTTAAAATAATTCCTGTAATAAAAAGAGCATTGAAACAAAATTAACAAAGAATAGATAGAGAATCTTATCCTTTTGGTCTTCTGGAAGGGTATTATAATTTGGTTTCGCTTGTTGGCTTGAGGCTCTAAAGGGGAGCTCACTGCTGGATGTGGCTGACAGGGTAAGAAGATCTCATCTCCATGCAGTCTGTTTCCTTGGTTCTAGTTTGCATAGTTTTTAACTTTTTTTTGTCAAGCACAAAGAATCCCTATGTTAAATTGCAGCACGGAAGATTTATTGAAGCCTATACACAAGTATCTAGTTAACTAATAGTTAGCATTAAATTGGCACTAGATAAGGGTCAAAGGAATTCAAAGGAGGCTGGACTTGGATTGTTTGTGGCAACATAAGGATTCTAAGGCAATAACATGTTTAACTGCATCCCCCAGCTCTGCCTGCTCTTTGCCTACATTTTTCTATTTATAGTTTTATGGTTGTATTGTAGCCCACCCAGGCTCACCTTATTGGGGGCACAGGCATCATATAAATTTAATAAATAAATAGAAATGTATTTAAAACAGTAAAAAAAAATTTGCAACCTGATATTAAATAATTGACAAATTATGAAAAATATATGCCAATGTTTTAATGAATATATTTTCACAAAATATTTTTCTTAAAATCCAGTCTTAAATTATTTCCCTTCTAAATTAAATTATCTAACCACGCTGAGCAAAATTCTTACATTTCCTCACCAATATTACACCAACAGTTCTAGCCTTTTTATTAAGTTGAATGGGTCACTGTAAAATATATTTAGAAGAGTTTTATATTTAAGGCAGTAAAGTTTAGAAATGCTATCTACTATAGGTAAGGATACAAAGGTACTGATTTTAAAAAGTGAAGACTGTATGAAAATGGATCGGTCATACTATGTATATTTTTTGCAGTCTGTTTGACTTTTCTGAAGAAACATCAGCATTTTATTCAGCTGCATTTTGAGTATATCAATCTAACTACAACCTGTCTTAGCATGAAAAATAGAGGTCATTTATTTTCTAGTATTGACATCTTCAATAGAGTTCATAAATGGGGCGTTGGTCTTACCTGAGACGCACCTTCTCGTTGGGTGGAGACAGCAGCCAGGAGGGAAGGGTGTGGTCATCTGTTAGGCCGATAGACTGAGCCCATCAAATTTGCTAAGTCCCGCCATTGTTACTGGGCAAACCCAGCTTTTGGCGAGGACAAGAAGACAGGCTCGGCGTGTGGGACACCAAGAACATGGTAAAGAAAAAGAGACAGGTAAGAAACCAAAAAGGGGCCAGACTGGCAAAAGAGAGGGAGGATCTGGCTGCTGTCTCCACCCAACGAGAAGGTGCGTCTCAGGTAAGACCAACGCCCCTTCTCCATTGTGGGTGGAGACAGCAGCCAGGATGGGACATGCCAAAGATCCACGTCCCTACAGTCGGGTGGGACCAGTCTGGTCCGAAGTACCCTCCCCAGAGACAACTCGCTGTAACACTCTACAACCAAAGGCGGCATCTGCTGAAGCAAATTTGTCCAATTTATAATGTTGAATGAATGGAGAAGGCGATGTCCACGTAGCCACTCTGCATATTTCGAGCAATGAGGCCTGAGTAGCCCAGGCTGCCGATGTCGCAGCGCTGCGGGTAGAATGCGCCGTCAGTCGAGATGGTCTCGGGAGAGATCGTAATTCGTATGCCTTGGATATCGTCTGCCGGATCCAACGGTCAATAGTCGATGAAGACACCTTGGAGCCCAAGGATACCGGTAGGAAAGAGACAAAGAGGGCTTCCGTTTTACGGAAATCCGCCGTCCGCTTAATATAGATCCGCAGGGCCCGTCGGACATCCAAAGAGTGCCACCGTCGTTCAAGTCTGTGGTTCGGATGAGGACAAAAGTTGGGCAGGATAAGTTCCTGCATGCGATGGAAAGTGGTATTAACTTTAGGTACAAAGGTTGGGTCCAAACGGAGATCCACCCAGTCGGCATGGAACACACAGAGGTCCTCCCGGGTTGAAAGGGCGGCCAATTCAGAAATGCGCCGAGCCGATATGATTGCAACCAAAAAGGCGACTTTGCACGTCAAGAGGCGAAGGCTAGTCGTGCGCAAAGGCTCGTACGGGGCTGACGTAAGAGAATTTAGAACAACAGAAAGGTCCCAAGTTGGATACCTGTGCAACACAGGAGGGGAAAGGTTTGTAGCTCCTTGCAGGAATTGGTGGATTAAAGGGTGTTGTGACAAAGAGGATAAGGACCCAAAGGTAAGGACCGATGAAATCGCCGCCACTTGTCTCCGCAATGTGTTGGGGGACAGTCCTTTGCGAAGACTTTCCGTTAAGAAGACAAGAATATTTACGATGGAGGCCTGGAGGGGACGAACCCCCGCTCGATCACACCAGGCACAGAAAGACTTCCAAGTGGCCGAATAAATCTGGTCTGTAGACGGCCTTCGCGATGCCTGAATAATGGAAATCACGTCTGCAGGAAAGTTGACCTTCCCAAGCGCATGCCGCTCAATCGCCAAGCAGTCAGACAGAGCCACTGTAGGTCTGGATGCGTCAAGGTCCCTTGGGTTAAAGCGTCCTGCGGTTGCGGCAGTTGCCAAGGTTGGTCTATTGACAAAGACACGAGGTCCGCAAACCAAGGTCTGCGTGGCCAATGTGGGGCCACCAGAATGATCTCCGCCTGTTCCATCAACAACTTGCGAACTACCCGGGGAAGCAGAGAAACCAGAGGAAAGGCATATAGGAGCCCTGGGGGCCACGGACAGCAGAGAGCATCGACGGCCTCTGCCTGAGCCGACGGGAACCGTGAGATGAATCGCGGCAGCTGAGCATTGTCCGACGTGGTAAAAAGGTCGATCACCGGCATCCCGAAACGCGTCGCGATCTGGTGGAAGAGCCGAGGATTGAGACGCCACTCCGCATGGTCCAGCCGCTGACGGCTGAACCAGTCGGCTTGCAGATTGGTGACACCGGAGATGTGTTCTGCCTGCAACGAAGCCAGATGGATTTCCGACCAGAGGCCCAACCGTAACGCTTCCGACATTAGAGAGAGAGACCGAGTGCCCCCCTGATGGTTGACATGGGCCTTCGCGGTGATATTGTCCTTGAGGACCAGAATGTGGGAGTTGGACACAAGATGATGAAAGGTCCGAAGTGCCAGGCAGATCGCTCGCAGTTCCAACCAGTTGATGGAGCGACGGGATTCGACGGAAGTCCAGACACCTTGAGCCAGGTGACCCCGACAATGAGCACCCCAGCCCTGGAGACTGGCGTCCGTTGTCACCACCACTCTCTGCGGATCAAAGAAAAAACAACCTCGGGAAAGTGCTGGAGACCGCCACCACCTTAAGGACCTAATTACCTTCCTAGGGACAGAAATCTTCACAGGAGAGGTACCTCTACCCGCTTTCTGTAGAGGCAACAGGAACCACTGAAGTTCCCTCAAGTGTAACTGGGCCCAAGGAACTATTGAAATGGCGGAAATCATCTTGCCCAGGAGTTGGGACAGAACCAAGGGAGAGGAAGATGTAGCTCGTTCAACTTTGGAGACAAGGGATCTCAAACTCTGTCTCTCGCTCGAAAGGAAAACTCTCCCCGCAACGGAATCTATCAGGGCCCCCAAGTGAACCAGATTAGTAGAAGGAACTAACTGGCTTTTCTTCTCATTAACGGAGAACCCGTGGGCAGCGAGGGCACGGAGAGTGAATTGCAGATCAGAGGCAGCTTGTTGGGGAGTAGAAGACAAAATCAGGATATCGTCTAGATAACATTGTAGACAAATAGACTTAGCCCTAAGGGAAGCTGCCAGGGCAACTAGTACCTTGGTGAAGGTACGGGGAGCCGAGGAAAGGCCAAAGGGCATGGCCCGATACTGAAAATGGCGCCCCCCGTAACAGAACCTAAGGAACTTCCTATGGGAGGGGAGGATGGGGATGTGGAGATAGGCCTCAGTGAGGTCTATAAAAGAGAGGAGATCGCCCCTCCTGACACCGTCTAGGATAGATTTTAGGGAGTGCATCTTAAACTTCCGGTATAGGACATACCGGTTGAGACGCTTAAGGTCCAGAATGGGTCTCCACCCCCCCGAACACTTGGGAACGAGGAAGACACGGGAGTAAAATCCCGTGCCCCGTTCACTCAAGGGCACAGGTTGAATAGCCCTGATTGATAGAAGGTGCTTAACCGCCGAATCCATAAGGGATCATTTCTGGATGTCATTACAAAGCGGACAGCACACAAAAGACCTCGGAGGAGGGGAAAGGAATTCAATGGCCAACCCAGATCTCAAGGTGGCCAGGACCCATTTATCCGATGTGGAGCCCTCCCAAACAGGGGCAAAGAGAGCCAATCTGCCCCCTATGGGAGGGTCCGGGATGCACTTAGCGACGGTGCCCGGAGAAACGACCCCCTCCCCCTCGAAAGGGCTCTTTGGGAGCAAAGGTCCTACCTCTGGGAGGTCTGTCCTGACCACCCCGTTGTCTAGGTTGGAAATTCCCTTGTGACCTAGAGAGGGAAGGGGAGAAGGAAGATCCGTCATACGGGCGAGATTGGGGGCGAGGAGTGTACGGGCGGAACCTGGAGTCCCCCCTGCGAAAGACAACTGGGAGGAATTTCTTTTTGTCCTTTGTCTCGGAGAGGAAAGGATCCAGAGAGTCCCCGAATAGTTTGGAGCCCGTGAAGGGAACAGACGCCAGGCGCCATTTATGCCTGGCGTCGGCCTGCCAGTGGCGTAACCAAACTAATCGATGCGCAGTAACCGAAGACGCTAGAGACTTGGCCGCAAAGCGAGTGGCGTTCAGAGTAGCGTCCGCCGAAAACTGTGTGGCAGCAATAATCTTGTTTAAATCCTGTCATACTCGAACGTCCTCCATAGGCAACGACTCCTGTAAATGTTGAAGCCATAAAAGAGTCGTTTGATTAAAAAAGGAGGCAGTAGAAGCTGCTCGGATGGCCCATGAAGCACCTTGGTGAGCTCGTTGAAGCACGTGTTCAGCCCGGCGCTCCTCCAGACGAAGGCCTTCCTCAGGGTCACCGGGAACCGCTGAGTGAGGTAAGAGGGCCGCCACGAGAGCGTCCACAGACGGGACCTGAAGAAGAGAATCTAGGTCCGGAGCAATACTGAAGTTTCGTCGATCCGCTGCCGTAGGCGTTGGAGCAGAACCCGGTGAAGACCACTGCTTCTTGATAACATCGAGAAACAAAGGAGGAGTAGAAATGGTATCCACAGTCCTAGCTGGCTCGGCGAAGAGAGGGCTTAAATGTCCCTTAGATGCAGAATCAGAAACCGGTAGCGGTGACGGGGAGCTAAGCTGGGCCGTAGCAATGGCCTTATGTAGTAGGGATTTGAACAAGGCCTGGGGAAAAATACCCGTAAAGGCGGGCTGTTCAGGAGGCAGATCATCATCCTCCGAGAGTTCCAGGTCATGAGGGTCATCAGCCGCATGTGAAGGGGATCTGCTGGCCATAGAAGACACGGGTGAGTCAGGGGCGTCGATGGACAAAGCATCATCCAGATCCCCATCTCCTCGAGAAGGGGACACTACGGAACGCACTGAAGCCGTTCTGCTAGCGGACTGAAAATGTGAGGCCAACGACTGTTGGACAGCTGCAGCGATCATCTGCTGTATCTGTTCCGTGGATGGGAAAGCGTGATGTTGTGTCCCGGTTGGAACGGCTTCACCAGCAGGTCGAGCTGGGGATGATTCCGGAGGAGGAACAGAGGTCGTAGGTGCAGACGAGCCCCACAGATCAGTCGATGCAATGACCGCAGGACAGTCCTGAAGGGAAAGACGATCCCCTTGAGATGCAGAATCAGCATCCATAGGGGGGTGGGTCGAGACCGAAGGAGCCTCCTTGCCTACTGACTGAGCGCCGCTGGCCTTGGTGCAAATCTTCTTCAGGACTCTGTCCCTGCGAGCCTCCGCACGGGAAGGCAGAAATTGAGATGGTGCCTTGCTGAGCGGCTGAGAAGAGCCAGAAGGGTCTAGTCTGGAAGAAGATCCAGAGGGGACTTCTTTAGTAGCAGGAGAGACTCCCTGATGATGGTGAATATCAGAACTTCTGGTCTTGTGACAGTGCTTGGACTTATGGGAGGCTTTAGGCATGATGACAGTAAGGGAAACTGTCAGATAGTTGTCACAAATTAGGCACGAGATGGCACAAACAATGAATGTGGCTCAGCACCAGTTATCACAATAGGGAGTGCAGACACTCCACATGTAATGGTGAGAAATAACCTGGGCGAAACAGAGGTGCGCAGAGATGTACCAGTAATGGCTCGCAGTGCTGAGGAACAAGGCAGGCGGGGGGGGGTGCGCGAGACCCCACTCAAGAGCGTTTCCTTAGCCCAGGCACAAGCAGTCCACTAACTAAATGTAGAGGTAAAAGGGGGGGGGCGCAAAGCTCCACCAGCAATGATTACTCAAATTAAGGCAGTAAAAGTCCCTATGGCAGCAGGGAATGGCACGCAGCTTCGTTTAGGCCCTTAACAAACTTTCGCGCCAAAAATCTTCCCAGCCGCTCAAGCGGCGCTGCGGGGAGAGGCGCCTAAGCCGATGGGCTCCACCAGCTGATTTGCGCCGTTAGAAGAGACTGCGAGGCAGGATCGGCCACTAAGGGCAGCAGTGGTCACAGGGAAGGGCTGCGAGCTTCCCTCAACGCCGTTGGGAGCGTTAAAACTCCACGAAGCAGCTAAAAGAGCTGTCAATGAGGCAAACGGCGAACAGAAAAAAACAGAGCTTTTTAAAATTCAAAATGGCCACCGGGAGGTTTGAAAAGGGGGCGCGAAGCTCCACAGACCCTAGGATTGCCCCCAAGACCCGAAACAGCCAGCTGTGAAGGTAAAAGGGGAGCGCGATCACTCCACAATGCTCCCAGGGGTTCCCCCCAACGCAAGGGAAGGGGCGCAGAGGAATCCCCCCCCCAGCAACCAGTAAAGTCAGTTACTAGGGAATCAGCTTACTGAAAGTTGAAATCGAAGTCCAAAGGAGGTCCAATGAACAATCCGAGTCAAACCAGAGTAATAAACAGTAAAAGGCAGAGGAGAAGTAGCCAGGAAAGGAGAAAAAGTCCAAGAGGATCAGTCCCACACGCCTGTCAAGGCTGACAGACTGAGCCAAAAGCTGGGTTTGCCCGGTAACAAGGGCGGGACTTAGCAAATTTGATGGGCTCAGTCTATCGGCCTAACAGATGACCACACCCTTCCATCCTGGCTGCTGTCTCCACCCACAATGGAGAAAACAAATATTTACAAAAAATAAACAATGTGTATTTTACAATAAAAGATCTGGTTAGGGTATATTTTAGTTGCTAGACTCTGAAAAAAACCCTGTTTGTAGTATTCCTTAGGCATAGAAGCTGCTGTGATCTAAGCCAGTTATTCTTTCTTAATTCTAGACTGGAAAGTTAAAAAAAGATCTACCTACTAACTTGCATGTGACAAGTTTGATAAATTATCATACATAACCTTTAATGAAGAGAATTTCCTGTAATGGATCGATTTAGGATAATAATGATAATAAAGTCAATTGCAAAAGGAAGTTCTACTTGGAACAGCTTACCGTATTTTCCGGCGTATAAGTCGACATTTTAACACATGAAAATCTTCTCAAAAGTCGGGGGTCGTCTTATATGCCGGGTGTCGTTCTCCTGTAACCAGGCAGACCAGCCCGAAAGGCTCTGACGAGTCTTAAATGGCTCTGGCGATCCCAGCTCTGACGATCCCAGCTCTGACAATCCCAGCTGAGTTCCCTGCAACTCAGCTGGGATGGCCAGAGCCATGTAAAAGGAAAAAAGTTTTTCCCCTCCAGCTTGCTTACCTCAGCTGCTAGTCGCAACGCTTGCCTTGCTTTGCTTGCCTGAATCTATTCCATCAGCAAGCAACTCCCTGCCTGCAATCAAGCAAGCAGGGAGTTGTGGACTTCAACTCCCAGAATTCCTCAGCCAGCAAAGCAAAGCTGGCTGAGGAATTCTGGGAGTTGAAGTCTACAAGTCTTAAAGTTGCCAAGGTTGGAGACCCCTGTTCTATTGGGTAAGTTTTTTTCCCCTTTGGGAGCTTTAAAAAAAATAGTCAATTGGGGTTTTTTTAGTTGTTCTTTTTTAGACCTAGCCATTTAAAGTTTAGGAAGTTTTAAATTTAGCTTTCATATAAAAATAAAAATAATATAAAATAAAATAATATTTGTGCAGCTTTCTGAGATTTAGTGTGTTTCTGTAGTGTTTCACTCTAACTACACAAACACACAAAATCTCACAAAGCTGTATGTGGAATTTTGTGTGTGAAAAGTGTGAAAGTTGGTTTTTTGGACTTTTTGTGGCTGTTTGAGGTTCCTGCTTGTTGCAGGGGTCATTTTGGGTCTAGCACAGCTGCTTTTACATTGTGGGTGAGCCAGTTGTGTTGTGTGTGTGTAGAGTGTGAAAGTATTTTGGGGGGCTTTTTGTGGCTGTGAGGTTCCTGCTTGTTGCAGGGGCCATTTTGGGACTAGCACAGCTGCTTTTTCATTGTAGGTGAGCCAGTTGATGTTTTTAAATTTTTATTTGGTGTGGATTGGAAGAGGGGTAGTCTTATATGGCGAGTATAGCCCAAACCCTATATTTTAACAGGAAAAGTTAGGGGTCGTCTTATACGCCCAGTCGTCTTATATGCCGGAAAATAAGGTACATTCTGTGACAATACCTTTTACACCATCGAACAATATCTGCCTATCCTGGGTCTTGTGGAAATACTTGAGGGGTGAATAAAAATACCAAATCCAGCCTAAACATCTGGCTAACAATGTAATCAACCATAATAATTCTACATGTATTAAAATTGGCAGATTTCTGTGTGATTTTTTTTCTTGCATATTAAGGAGGCAAAATGACTTATAAGCAAACACATGTAATGCTGACATGGACTAGAAACGGATATCTCTGTTGAACTTTTATACTTTAGACATTTATACCATATCTACTTTATTACTGACTTGTTGTCTAATAATAATCCTTCCCTGATGCCATAAATTACACTGAAGATTTCATGTAGGATAAAGAACTTAATAAATATTAAGTGTTAATGGAAAACCCTAAAGCTTCCTACACCATATCCACATTTTCAAATACAGGAGACTCATACTTAAAATCTTGGAAGGAAAAACCTGTTTCAGTCAATATGTGTGTCTTACCTAGCTTTGGAAATACTATCAAGTATTCTGCATTGCACTGTGGACAGGCAACTCGAGCTGTACTATTTCCTCTTTGTTTTTCGTCCACCCAACGCTGTAGACATGCTTGGTGAACCCATTTTGTAGAGCCTCTACATCTGCACGGTCTCACCCATTCTGCAGTTCTGTCATCCTCATCAGTAGCAAAACAAACCCAGCAACTCCTGTAATTCAAACACAAGTCTTATCTCAGTTACAATTACAAACAAGAGCAAAATATCCTCATTTGTCTCTACACTTTCTTCTTAAAAAAAGCCACTAACCAAAGTTTAACCTAGAAGTATTTTAATGTTTTTATTCATCAAAGAACAACACAATAAAAATACCAAATGAAAGGATCACATCTTTGACTGGTATTTGGAAATCTGAGTTCCAGCAAGAATCTTCATCAACTATTACTTCTTCTTTGGCAGAATCGATCTACTACAGGATGAGTGTCTTTTCTCTGATGTTAAACTCTAAATTAATGGCCAGACAGATAGTCCTTGACTTACAATTGTTTTAACAATGCTCTGGGATTATAGTGGGTATGGAATGAGTGCTTTGTGACACATAAAGTACTTCGCAAAACATTGCACTACCAACCTTATGGTAATATGACCATGATCTGAGGGTTTGGCAACCTGTTCATACTTACAACTAGTTGCCACACACCCTGTAATCATATGAATGCCGTTTGCAATCTTCTCTGCTCATTTCCCCAGAAAGTCAATGGGGAAGCCATCATGGAAGGTTGCAAGCTGCTGGCACCTGCCATGAAGCAGAGATTCCATCCAGTTCTTTGAAAGCAAGAACTGGCTCCTGGGAGAAAATTTCAACTGGGAGGGAATCTCAGGTCTACATAGACCTGAGAATCTGTCCTTCTCCAGGCAGCCTTTTAAGAGCAAAAGGGCTGCTTACTGAAGAGAGGGGAACTCCTCTGGCAGGCTGCAGAAATGGAGGTCTAATCCCAAAGATCTGATCTCTGTTCCTGCAGCTTTTTGGAAGAATTCCCTTTCATGTATGGAAGAGAATTGGTAGGAAACTTTTTTCTCCATCTGCATAATGACTCTGGAGATTATTTAACAAGTGTAACTGGAAGCATCAGGATTGCGATCATTGAATGAAGCAGTCAGATGGGCATTTCACTTAGACTGCTTTGTTCAACGATCAAGATTCTGGTTCCAATTTTTGTCGTAAGTCAAGTACTAATTGTAGTTTGAAAGGGTAGCTAGGAAGTGGAATAAGTTGCTCCTCATGCAGTCATTTGGCAAGAATGTAGGACATATAAAGCGTTGGTTGCTCTAAGGCAGGGGTCGGCAAACTTAAAACACTCAAAGAGCCACTTGGATCCGTTTCCCACAGAAAAAAAACACACTGGAGCCACAAAACATGGGTAGGTGTGGCCAACTCGATGTCACTCACTCACCCAGTCACATGACCCCCCCTAGCCATGCCTACCCAGCCACAAAACCATTCTCTCTCCCCCTCTTCCTATCTCCCCCTCTGCCCCCCATCTCTCTCCCTCTGTATCTCTCCCTCTCTTCCCCCTCTCTCACCCCTCTCTATGTATCACTCTGTATGTGTCTCTATGTCTCTTTCTCTCCCCCATCTCTCTCTCTCTCTGTGTGTTTCTCCCCCTCCCTTTGGGTGACCTTCCTCCTCCTCCCCCTCCTCTTGTGATGTCCTGGACAGCTGTGGCTGAGCCAGGAGCGTGTACATGGGTGGGGAGACCCTCCCCAAACGAGCACCAAAGCACAGCAAAGGCACCCGTGGGGTGAGCGGCTGCTCAATTAGGAGGGTCTTAACAGGATGGGGCTTCTTTCCTGCATTAATGCTCTGGCCATTGCCTTGCTGTTTCATCCCCCACCCCCAGCAGCTCTTCGGCTGAGTGCAGAGGGTGCGAACTCCAGCCTGAAACGGCAGGAAGCAAAGGCTGCCTTACGTGCAAATGTGGCACAAAGACAGGTACAGGGCAGCTTCTCTCCTGCACTCTCCTCCTCCTAGTACTCTCGTGATGCCCTAGCCGGCTGTGGCTGAGCCGGGAGCATGCGCACACGTGAGGAGATCCTCCTTAAGCAAGCCGCTGCACACCACTGCACACCTTTCCTGAGCTTCGGCGCTTGCTTGAGGAGGGTCTCCCTGCGCGTGCGCATGCTCCCAGCTCAGCCACAGCCAGCCAGGGCATCACGAGTATGGAAGAGCCACACTCAAGGGTCCAAAGAGCCGCATGTGGCTCATGAGCCGTGGTTTGCCAACCTCTGCTCTAAGGGATGAAATTTGTCAGAATATATATCTTTTTAGAGCTCCTGCATTTTGAGAGCTTTTGGCAATATTCAATACTACCAAATATAATGTCTCCCTGGATCCCCTGAAAGAAAGAGGGTTGGATATTGTTTTAGAATGGCTCCAGTCTTATCAGAGTAGGCATTTCCCACTAGTAACTGTGAGAAATAGTTAAGTCCATGATTCAGCAATGCAGAGTGCCATATGACATGGCTTTCTTCTTCCCTCCCATATTATTTAATATCTGTGTGAAATTGGTCAAATATAGATTTGGGATGAGATATCATTAATACACGGATAATATTATACAACTGATAATTCTCAGCTGTACATTGCCACTTCAAGCTAAATTGGATACAGTGTGGAGATCCTGATTTTATGTCTAAGGCTGGAAGAGACGAGATGGGGCTAAATCTTCCATGGTGCACATGGACATGACTTCTGAGGATCTAAGATATTATGCTATCTGCCCTCTAGAAATGCTGAGTAGAAAACACTGAAGAGGGCACTAAAGAATACCCAGTGACACTTGGGTCACGTGAATATAAGCAAGCAGCTGGAAAGCATCTCTGATTTTTTTATTAATTTATCGGTTTCAATTTAATAAATTTAATACATTTAACTTTATTAAATTTTAACTTAAATTGCTCTGAAACTAAAATCCACTGTTTAATAACAGCTTTAGCCTTCTCAGATTCTAAGAATAATAGATGTTTGGGTGAGAGGAAGATTACATATAATACTCGTCCATCACTTAGGCCTATAATTGTCAAATGATATTAACGAGAGGAGCCAAGTTAAACTCTATCTGAACAAATAAAATTACTAGCCAAACGTTGGCTTCAATTCTGAATAGCTTGGCTCTAGTCTCAAGGTTGCATTAGGAACATATGCAGGGTTTTTTAAAAAAAATACATCTTAAGAAATCTTGTTGTGCTTTTTGAAGTTGGCATAAGCACTTAAGGGCACATCATACAATAACTGTATAATTAATTCTGCAGCAAATAATTTGATGGCAACAGGAATAAAGTTGCTTCCATGCATTTAATGAAGTCTTGTAAAAGTGCTGCAGCAGCACTTCTTTTGTGTCACAGGAAAGGCATAATAAACATAAGCACTTTTCTTTTAGAAGCCTGAAAAAGAACTTAGATAATTAAAAAAATTAACTTGCTCTATGTCATAGTTGTCTATATGTCACCTTTCACTCCTGGTACTGTTGGAAAGCAACATGATTTTTGATAGTTAATGAGCAACTGCATCTCTCTACAGCAGGTGTGTCAAACTGGCGAGTCACAGGCCAGATGTGTCATGTGCAGGCCACACCCATCCCAGCTCCACAAAGGCAAAAAACACAGTGATACATCATGATACGTCACATGACATGATCGAGTTTGACACCTGTGCTCTACAGTGTTCGATGAGACTATTAAGACCCTTTGGGTCAATGACAAAATAATGGCATCTTAAACATAAACCAAAATAGGTAAAAAAAAATTCAATGTCTGAGGGGCATATAGTTATATAACTATAATTACAAATTATTCTAATCAAGGACATATTCATTATTTTTTATCTTAACTCACAAGTCTTGATGGCTACTTCATACAAAGTGGAGTAAAGGAAAGACACATATTGGAATATTCTTGAAGCAACTCAACAGACTAAGAGGGTTAATATTCGTTTGAATGAGAGCAAAAAATAAAGCATCAGTGGATCATTATATGTACTTATCAAATAAGTTTAAATAATATATACAGCACCACAAACAATGGATGAATTGCAAAAGAATTGTATAATTATTTTTATAGTCTTAAACCTAGCACAAAATGAATAAATACTATAACAGTAAAGGATTGCTTTCCGTCAGATGATTTATCTTGTTATTGATACAGGAGAAAGCTAAATAAAACCACTGACGTAAGAATCTTAGCTCTTGCCAAATTTTCCATTTTCTTGTAATGAATAAAACATTACTTTTAGCTAGTACGGAATCAGTCAGCAACCTAAAATAGAAACAGTTTGCTCTGTCAAACAAAACACAATCTAAAAATCAGCTCGTGGTCCTTACTATTTCTTAAGAAAGGTACAATAACCTTTCATGTTTTAAAGTTCTTGGATATGGTTTATTATGTCAGCATTGGAAAAAAACAGGTTTTTTAAAAAAATTCTATGTATCTATTGCTTTTTACACAAAATACTTATATATGCAAAAGACAACTTTTCCCATTTTTTTCAGTCAAAGATATTTCACTGAATGATTATAAACTTCCAGAAGTCGTCTAAAATTCTTTCTTCCAATCAATATTAATAAAAGGCAAACTGATCATATTTTCATTTTCTAGTATTCCATGCTACAAAGTTGGCTATTACTTGTGTTCAAATTTTACAGAAAGAGATTTATAGAAATCAGAGTCAGTCAATTTTCAGCTAGTGTAAGATTTACACTGACAGTTTTGTTAGCCTTGTGTGTGATAAAGTTAGGATAAAACAAGAATATACCCATAGTCTTTTTACAAATCTAACAGCCATTTTCAAGGTGTCAACACAATTATTACCTTTCGTTTTTATGTTAGATGAGGAAATAATAGATTTGTACAGTTCATAGCATTTCTATGCAGGATGTAACAATCCAAAATATATTGTTGGACGTAAGTTTATTTCTTAATTATATCCTGCCTTTATTATTATTTCATTATCTTTATTAAAAAAACCTAAAGACGATGAACATACATAATACTCCTTCCTCTATCTGTTTTCCCACCAGAGCAATCCTGTCAGATGGATTGACTGAGGGAGAATGATTGACCCAAGGTCTTCCAACTGGCTTTCATGCCTAAGAAGGGACTAGAACTCGCAATTTCCTAGTTCCCAGGTTAGTGCCTTAATCACTAGACCAAACTAGCTTTCTTTTGAAGGCAAAGAGTTTACTTTTCCCTTTTTAAAATAGGCAAATAATAAATTAATAACACAAAAGCCTCAGCAACACTGAATGTTATGTAAATAAGAAATTTCAAAACTTTCAACTTATAATTTTTGTGAATTTTGAATACTGACTCATTTGTATTTGACTGTCATTTATATCCTAGTTGTTCTAATTAAAAATAGAATTAGACTGTAAAGAAGAAAAAAAATTGTACCTAAAAATAATTGTAACATTTTAATGAGCCAGGATTTCAGTATATCTGAAATTAAGCATTTCACTATTTTTTAAGATATATTCAAAGCACTCGAACACGTCTTGATTTTCAAGAGTAAGAATAAAGCTTTAAACTGAAGCACAGCTGGTACAAGGCCCTGTTTTGTTCAGAACAGTATGAAGATATTTAAAAAGATCCTGTTAAACATATTGAATTATACTTTCAAGTATATTTTAATCTACAAAATAGTAAACTTCAGTTTTTAGAACTGAAAACCCATTATGTGAACAATCTTAAGCAGCAATTTAAGCACTTAATCTCAATTTTATTTAAAGATTCTACAAAGCTTCCTATTGTAGCACTAAACTAAAATGTGCTTTGTCATTCTCTGTCAGTAACACTAATCAGCCACTCTTCCTCAACACCTATCTCGGTTATTAATTTATCTTGTCAGTAACTTCACAGAAAAAATAAAGGTGAGATAAAGTGCCTTCCTAAATTAATCCTGCTTTGGGGGAGGTGATCTTCTTTTAATAAACATGTGAACAAAGATTCTAAACGCTATTGACAGCAGTCTTGTTTCACCTGTTATGTAAAAAGCTTAGAACATTTATTTTCTTTTTCAGAACAGACAGCAATGTGCTACTGTATCTAAAATAATCATATTCTAAAAACTGAATTCTATGTGTTTATACATGGAAACCACTTAGCGAGTGAGAGAATAATTTCTCTTTACATTCCTTTTCAAAATAATTGCCATATTTAAAGAACAAAAAAAGTTTCAAAATTATTTTTCTATGGTGTACAATAGTTATGTGCTAATTAGCTTTAAAAATAATGCAGTTGAAAATGGCATCTTAATATTAATCTAAATACATAAAAAACTACATAAAAGCAGATACAATCATTTATTTTTAAAAATGGAATACAAATATCTACTATCCTACAATAACGTGACCTGAATTATCATGACTTGATGACAATATATTTAATAGTCTTAATTATCTGTCAGATTAGGGATACAGCCCACCAGCTCCTGAATTCTAAATAGAAGGTCAGTATAATGTTTTTGCTTCTGTTACGTAACACTGTGCAAATACTGCAAAGTACTGCTCAGCCTCTACAAACATTGATAGAAACAGATGAAGAATAATTCTTTACTGTTAATGGCAGAGAACTCTTCTGTCTGTTGTCCAGAAGGATAACTGCCTGAAAACAGAACATCATGGGACCAAATTTGGTGTGACAGAAGAAGCCAAAAAAAAGAAAGACCAGGTTTGATTTAACCAGAGGTGAAAACAAAACCTTACCCAATGCATTCCAGTGGGAGAGGCCATTGGGTGGCATTTGAAAGGACTGCTCTATTTGTTGCACTCTTCCTTTCCAGTTATGTGAATTTTGAAAGCTACACACTGCATGTTCTAAGCCTTTTTACATAACTGTCCCAAAATTCCTTTGGGATGAAAAAATGCAAAGGCAAAAATATGCAGAGCATGTTTTTTGGAATCTTTTCCAATTAATTTACTAAAGTAGCCATAGGACATGTCTGAATTTTGTTTTGTTAAGTAAGAACGTGTTGCATCTATGTGTATGAGTATTCTGTGCCATTTCCCATATGGACACAATGGGCATTTATTCTGATCTTTTTTGGTCCACTCCCAGCTGAATCTAATCTAATCTATTTTCAACCTTTATCTTTATTGGGGGGGGGGTAACTTTGGTCCTGTTTTGTTATACTATAATGCTATTACAATATCAATGCAAAGCAATAACATAGAATTGTTCTGTAAACATTGCCTACCTAACATTAGAATATTATTGGCTCAGAAAGTGATGTCTTATGTTTTTGCAGGTGACTCGAGAATTAATGGAAATTATCTACCTTGAATGCCATATAGAAAAAAGATATAAATCACCATAATAAAACATAGTATGTGTTATATCCCAAAGATAGTATGTGAATTGAAGCTATGTTTTCATCTAATTTGTCTACTGATGGAACAAATGCTCATGAAGCATCTGAATGACAAATGAAAAAAGGATGCGTACAAAGGTTTTGGGAATTGGAGGGTGATGACAGTGTTCTTATGACAAAACTGACTAAATATTGATTTATGTTTTAAAATTTCGTTCTTCTATAGATTTAGAAATGTTAGATTCTATTAGACCTTGAGACTCATGGGGCACAATATTAAACTAGATGTGGGAAGTCTCATATTCTTATTTGGTCACCAAATTAAGTGATGACCTTCAACTAACCATACTTCATATAATTGTTTGAAAAGTAAAGTGGATATGACAAACACAAAACCATGAGACCTTGAATGAAAAGTTTCATATCAAAATATTAAATATTTCAGTATGCAGTAGATCTTTTATTATAATATAATTATATTATATTGCTTGCTGTAAACCAGCTCATTAAATAACAGCCATTTAGATACATTTTCCTCCCCTCAAAATCTAACATTGTCCAATTAAAAGTGTTTTAGGATATCTGATACTGTTTAATGCAGTATCATGGCTGGAAATATTAACTTTTAGGATTTTTTTATACTTCTATCAATAAATGAAAAAACTTTTCAGATTATACATTTTTTATCATGGCTTTACATAGCATGGCTTTACATTAGAAGTGCAAAACAGTATTACTGAAAGCCCCACAATATTACTGTATATTCATGCGCTTTTTAGGAAGCAATTTATGGTGCCAATTTATTATAAAGAAATAATTGTGATCTAAAACAAACATAATTTGGTTATTATTTATAATCAAAGACCAAATGAACTCCTAGAAACTACATGTCCATTTTCACATATATTTTGTAAAAGTAATAAAGCAAATGGTTTTGGCATGGCTTTCAATATTTTTTTTTTAACTTCCAAGTCTAGTCTATGCTACAAATGCTCATTAGGGTAGAAGGCCACTGAATTTAATATAGGATTTAATAAAGTATGGGAGTACAGCCTTAGACTTCAGCATAGTTATTGCATATATTTTACTTTTCTTTGCTAAACCTTATTTTTTTAAAAAAAAAATCCTTACTATTAATAAAAGTGATACACCACCCTTAAACTACATTTATAACTAAACTGACTCCCAAACTCACTTATCTTGCTCCCATAGTAACCAAGCAGGTGCCTATAGGATGTCCATAGGATATGAGCGCAATTTTATGTTTCTGCTCATTTTCTCTAATATTGACATTTCTGCTTTGATCTTGATAATATATAGCTAACATAATTAATAGCCATTCATAGCTTTATCTATGACTTTGACTCAAGTTTGCTGATATCATCCAATTATATAAGTTAGACACAATTCTTTACTATAAGATAATGGTTTATATTATATTAAAATGATATTTATGCATCATTTAAACAGTATATTTTAAATAAAACTAAGAGATAAAACAACCAAAACTGCCATACAGGTACAGAGCAATGGTCCGCCAACACAGGATGAAAAGATTGTTCGGCAAGTCACAAACCATCAGTTATAGTATTATTATTCCAAATCTATCCACAGCAGAATAAAGGACTCTTGGCTTGAAGGTTATGCACCATAATTAGCCATGCTGGTGCATTGTGGATAGGTAAGTAAATGTTCTTTTTAATTTCCCAGTATGACACACAGAGAGACTGACATATAGTCATCTTGCTAGCTCCTGAGGGCTAGAACCTGGGTCTACCCATTTTTAATCCAGCACTACATCACACTGATTTTTAATTATACACCAATCCCTCAAAAGTATTGTCCTAGATTTTGTAAAATTTATATACCACTTTGGAACATAGAATTCTCTCTCCTACCATAGTTGATCCTACCGAAAGGAAATACGATAGATTTTTTAAATTAACCAACCTCTGAAGCAGTGAAATATCAAAAGCATGAAATCATAGTTCTTTGGTTTATTCTAATTATATCCTTTCTGATCAAGAGATATTATTTTTATACATTGGAGATAAAAGGGAAGCCACCATAAAATACTGATTTTGTGGGATTCCACAAAATCCCACTGGCAGAAAGGTTTTGTATATATACTATCAATCCTAGATAGAAAATGCATCTTGTTATATAGTTCACTCTACCTTGAATTCATTTGTATAGGAGTGGGGGGGGGGGGAGGGAGCCTTATCAGGTTCGTAGTATTTTAGTTCTGCTAAAGATAAGCTGTCTTTTTCTATCAAATAATATTCTCCAGTTTCTCAGCATGTAGCTTCTCTTGCCACTGTAATACTAAAGTTAGAGACCACGAACTTAATTCCTTCATTAAACTTGGTGAAAGTAAATTCCATACAGATTGACTTAAGGTTGATTTGTTTTGCATCTCTCTTTGTACTAACACCTGATGCTTACAGCCATGTTTAATCAATCTAAATCTGTAATTGCTGTAACTGCAACATTTTCAACCCAAATGTTTTTTTTTACAGTGATCACAAAACAAACAAGATCCTGTGTGTTGATAACATCGTATTAAGTGCTGAAGGATAATGGCAAAAAGAAGGTAGGGGGTTCCATATAAAGCTCCATATAATGTATCCAAATTCGGTTCAATTCCACTAACTTCCTTTTTCACCTATCTGGGATGTTTTTTTTTTTAAAAAAAGCTAAACTGAAGGCAAACAATAATCAGAATATTATATAAATGCATTCACAAAATCAAGTCAATACTATAAACGAATCAATATTACGACTTCTAAGCTGCTTACGGTGCATAACATCAACTCAATTTCAACTGGAATATACGTTTCCCAGCGGAGAGGGGTGAATATGTCCGAGGTGTCGTTCGTTTCTGCTCTTGAAAGATGCCGCAACCGCAACAAATTACAACCCACAGACCTCTTTTTCCTTCCTTCCTTCCTTCCCTCGCTTCCTCCTAAATAAGCTGTCCTCTATTTCTTACACGGCCCTTTATTCCAACGGCCTCTCAGCTGGAAGGGGGGGGCATTCCCAGAGGCTTCCCCCCCTCACTCCGTCGCGGTGTCTCTGCCCCCTTGACGCACCTCAGCAAGTCACCCGAGTCGCCCGTTACTCGCCCCCCCCCATCTTTACTCCTGCTCTCTTCTCCTACCTGTCCAGGGTCTGCGACACTACTAAGCCCGTCTGTTCCGACATCGTCCCCGGGTGCGGGAAACCCGGGGGCTCGGCTAAAACAGGCGCCAGCAACCACTCTAGAAAGCAAGGCCCGGAGCTTGCCAGGAGGAAGGGGGGGGGCAAAAAAAAAAAAAACACCACCAAAAAACACCACAACCCGGAGTGGCCCGACACGTTTTCCCTCACGGCAACCAAAGACGCCACTGAGGACAGGCGCCACTCACACCTGGCAAGCTTCGACAGCGAGCGAGCGAGCGAGCGAGCGCGCGCGAGAAAAAACGAAGAAAACGGGGAAGAGAGGGGGAGGGGGGGGCAGAAAGCAAGGCCGCGGCCTCGGAGCAGCGAGAGGCGAGAGGGAGGAGCGAGAGCCACTGCGCACGCGCCGGCTCTTACCTCACAGAGGAACCGCTACTGTGCTCGGCTCCTTTCTTCCTCCCTCTGCAGTCAGCGCTCAAGTCACCATGGGAGATGTAGTTCCCGCTCCTTGCTACCCGTGAGGGGATTTAAATCCCCTTCCTCCCACCCCGCCCGCCCGCCCGCCCATTCCTCCTCCTTCTTCTAACGGCGCGCGCGTTACGGTTGCTCTCACCCCGTCCTTAAGCCGCAGCTGGGTGTGTGAGCGCGAGGCGGGTGGCATTTTTTTTTTGCCTTCGGCTGCGGACGCGGCGAGATGGCTACGCTCGCTGCCGGAAAGGTCAGCACCTCGCCCCTGTCAATTTCTCTGCGGGTTGGCTTTTCCCCTTCGTCCACCTTGTCTCGTTCCCTTCTTGGGGGAGCGGGAAAGAAAAGGCACTGATTCGTAGCTAGGTGTTATAATGTGAATTACACCCTCCCTCCCCCTTCTCCCCACCCCGGATTTCCTTTTCTTGCAGGTTTGTCTTCTATGTCCTTCTCCTATTTCCAAGTCTCATCCGTGACTTTTTTATTATTATTATTATTATGCCAACTCGACCAATAAAATGGGTGGCTCTTTAGCTGTCAGTAGCCAGAAACAAAGTGAGGGAAACAAAAAAATTGCTCTCTTTTGAAGATAGGATAATACCTTCCCCTTTGGTCCCAGTGAGGCTATTAAAAGTGATGTTGAATTGGGGAGACAAAACCTTGTCATATTTTTGGGGTGGGTTAGTGTTTTGGTGGGATAATCTCTTAAAATATCATGTCTACTCCTGAAGGAAGAGCTTAATGGGAATTGATCTGTTTTCTTTAACCTGCATGTTGTTTACAGAGATACATGAAATGGGGCAGAAGGAAGAAATATACCCTAGGCAAGAAGTGTTGAACTTCCAGCTATTGTCTAGAATGTCAGATCTTCCTCAAATTATATCAGGATGATGTAGATAAAACATAGTACATGGGGTGGGTGAGGTGTCCTTGGTGCTCTCTGAGCTTGGTTGTTTTCTTGCATATGTTTCATCACCCAGACTGATGATATTACCTAGTTTGGATAGTGAAATGTCTGCAAGAAAACAACCAAGCTCAGAGAAGCATCAAGGACTCCTCATTTCAACCCCGACCTACAAATATTCTCCTCTATGGAAACATGGTACAGTATAGCTCAAGCTCTTTGTTAGGAAAAAAACAAAACAAGAAACCTAACCAATGGCATAGTTCACACCACACACTTATCCATGGTTAACAGAATCAGAGTTTACTCCATTAACCCAATTTTTTTTAGTCTGAAATAACAGATGAAACCACAGTGTAACTACATAGGCTAAGTTCCTTCAATGGGCTTCGCTAAAATATGTATGGCAAGTTGTTTTTCGGTATGTTGTAAATAGCTACGGTGGGTTTTCTTCTAGGAATGTAACAAAATAGTGCTAATTTTACTTTAGCTTTGTTGTTTTTTAAAAATATAGATTAAATAGGTCTATCTGATTTAGAAGATTGCAGATGCTTTGGTTTAACAGTTAATAGGGATTGAACAAATTTCATATCCTTAAAAAGTTGTAATCAAAAATTACAGTTTGTTTTGAAATGGGTTCTCTCATTTCTAAACTGCAAATTTAAAACTACCCAATGACCTAATTTAGTCATTTTGGCTCCAATGGCCTAATTTAATAATTTCGATTCTGCCAGAGATACATGTCATCTGCTAACCTGTTTATCTGATAAACACTAACAAGACACATAGTAGGATATAATGATTTGTACAGCTATTTTAATAATGGGATGTCGTATATTTAGGGAACTAGTTATTTCCTTATCAATATGTGAATTGGATATAAATACAGAATGTTATGTTAAATATAGAACTCTGCATGCTGAATTTTATAGGAAAAATAATATGTTTTTGCATTCTACCTGTAGCATTTGATATCAGTTCCATATTAATTTTGCAACATAAGAATCAGTGTATACCAGTTTTTCTCAACATGATATTTCAGTTATGTTGTATTTCTAATTGTTACTCACAGCCTCATCATTTTCCTTAAGGGAATCATGAACCTATACCAAGTTGTGGATTGAGGGACAGTGTTATACTATTGTAAATATAGCAGCAAGCTGATCCTGTCTTTTTTCTCAAATCTCTCATGTTCATTTACTTTTCAGTTTTGGGTGTAACATGTTGTCTTTAAGAAACATGCGACTATTTAACTTGAAAGACAAAATTTACCTCTCTTTTATACTATTTCTGAACTTTTTGAAGGCACCACTTATAGAAATACAGAAATAATATTGACTTTTAAGTGATAGGTCTTGCGCAAGTCATTGGACTTTCTATATGTTTAACTTCCGAATAGCTTATCATTATGTAATGAGACAAATGTTGAATTCTACTGGTACTTAGTACTCTGGATATAGAAATGAATAGATAAGAAGAAACCCTGGGGAAAGAATGAGTAGATGTCACTGTATCTTCCGTTCTAATAACACATAAATGCTTGTTCCTCAGGGTACATTCTCCTTATTTTGCTATTTCTGTTTCAAAATACTGTAACTTTAAATAAAAATATTCCTTATTGTTCTACATTTGAAGAGTTTGCCCTTACATGAAGTTGTTTATTTTCATGTCCTTTTATAACATAAAATCTCTTCCAAGTGACATTTGACTCCTGGTAATTTCAAGGATGTGGCTTTGACAATAATCAAAACTTCATAGAAGATACTTCCAATGACATTAATTTTTCTCTATCTTGAACTAATTTACCAAATACAAATTTTGGTATTTCATCTGCAAATGCATATACTAGTATGTTTTTCCTATCTAACACATTTTACATTGCTTTCCTTATCCAAAGAATAATGAGAAAACAAACATTTTGTTTCCAAATATATACTAATGACCTTGTAATACAAAAATTCTTTTAGTAATTTAATCTTCTCATTAATGTTTCGGTGTAATCTATCTAAAATGTTTTACTCATTTGTATTTTATGTTGGGTCTTTCCTTTCTTTCCTATTAAAAGAAAACATGTTATTCCATTAGATATTTGAGCCATGTTTTGTATCTATTAGTACTTCCTCATCTATAGTATAAATGAATTTTCACCCTGATTTTATTTTTTATTAATTTGGTAAAACAGCAAAGATACAAAAATAAGAAAATGGAAAGGAATACTTATACATTGATATAATAAACATTACAGGGAAAATTTGAAAAGAAAATACAATTACAGAATGAAAATGAAAATAGATTATATAAAAAATAAGAAAAACTATCCTAATAGCCCTTCTCTCTCTCCCCCACCCCCCCAATTTTTTCCAATTGCTACTTACATATTTTTATACCATGGTTTGGAGATTTGTGATTGTTGCTCATTTTTATTGCAGATTATTTTAATTATTTTAAACAGTTTCTCTTTTTCCTCAGAAGCCATATTTCTATATCTTAGCTTGCCTTCTTGGGTAATACGATTTATTTTTATTTTTATCTTAATGAATTCATCAATAAGTTCACATAGCTTTCTTTGGCGACAATACCAAAGTAATTTACCATTACCTTTTTCATAATGTTTTGACTTCTTAATCTAGTCTACAGGCCTGGGATTCCAAGTAATAACAAGATCCAACTGTTTAGCTTTCTGAGATTAGCCAATGCTGGCTAGGTGCTGCCATCTAGCTGGGCCATCCACAGTATGTATTGATGTGGTTTACATATGACTAATTCTAAGAAATTTTGTTTATTGTAATTGCTTGGTTATTATTGTCAATTGTAGGACACATGTCTCACGTCAAAGGAAACCAGAGTGATTTATATTCCCAATACATGGGGTTAGAACAATAAATAAAAAAGGAGAGAAAATGGGTCAAATTAGCAAAAGCAATAATTTTTGACGTTAAAGATAAAGAAAAGAGAAAATAATCACCAAAAGCCCTTCAAAAAGTCATACCCTAGATTCATATATATATAAAAAAAACATATTACTTCAACTAGGTAGTAAGCAATTTACAATCTTGGTATCACAAATAAAACAACCTCACTCCTTTTGAAGACCTCCCTAAGTGAGTCACTAAAAAGAATTTGGGGCAAAACAATAATGCTGAATGAAATAATTGAGTACTATGAATAAATGTGGGAGAAATTATCCTTGCCATATTTAATTATACATTTAAATTGGACTAGAAACTAAAATGGAAACTAGTACAGATCAAATAACAGTGTGATGTTTCAGGGTGCCATCTTCAGAGAATAGGCTGGCTTTCAACAAATAGAATATTTGTTCTGTTTGGCTTCTTTTAGTAATTTAGTCTGGAAAAGGCAATTGACAGTATTTGGCTTTAACATGTCATTGTTAATAAAAATACATTTCATTCAGTTGACACTATCTGTGTATCCATTACAGAATGCTCTCAGATTGCCCACCTAAGACTAGGAATGAATATAATTTGCCCTTGCCCATAAATGCCAACTGTCCAGTAAAATGGATCTCTATTGTATTTATTTTTCCACACATCTCGACTTCCACACCACTCTCAGACATTGGATCAAAGATCCAACTGCTTCCCTCAAAAAGAACAAAAGGGAGACTAAAGTATAATGGTTTTATTGGGACAAAGACCCCTTGAACTACTTCTGAATAAATATGGATAGAATTCATTTGCTCAGGGATAACTAAAACAGATGATTCAGATATTTAAATTCCAATATAATTTAAAAATCCAAAAAATATGAAAATAAAAAAGCTCCTTTGTATCTTAGCATATAATATCTGAAGCTACCTTATAATGGAATACTTAGATCTTTTATGTCTTCCGCATGTAATTTTGTCAGACAAAATGCAACTGGCAGTAACTGGAAAAATAGATATTTCTGTGCATTAATTTAGCATTTAAAAGTTAATCCATCCTCTTAATTGAAGTGATTTGTAATTCTAACATACTGGTTAGTCACATAAAGTTTAGGAATTTTTAGCAGGAAACTGCCAGATGCAATGTTTTGGAAAACATTGATTTATATATTTGCTCATTCTTATCTTTGCTATATTTGACTTATATGGACTTATGGAAAACGTATGGATATTGTTAAGTAAGTCAATACTTCATAAAAAGGATATTAATATTTTGATGAAAAAAGTTAAAATCTATCCTCAGTCAGTTCCTGTATGTTATTTAAAATTATAATTTCTTTATTTACAGTTACTAACTAGAAGTTCCCCACCATAAAGAATGTTGTAAAAATATAGTATGCTACATTTTTCATTTGTTCTAATAGAGTTTCTACATGTAAAGTCAGTTATGGAAAAGAGAAATCAAATTGTCATATTATCCATGATAGATTTTAATTTAAAGTCACATAAGATTTTGTGTATGAATGTGTGTGCACATTGCCTGAAGAGAAGGGCTAACTTTCATTGTAAACAGGGATAAATACTAAGGGATTTTTTAAAAAATCCATGGATGTATGGAAGAATGGAATATGTATGATTTTTTAAAAAAATATTTGCAAAGCAGGGAAAAGGAGGGACACAATAGATCTGAATATGTTGATAAATATGTTAAGCCTTTTTAATGGAATGAAATCCAGTGCTTAGTTAAGGTCTAAGGTTATAACAACTTACTTTGGGCAGCTGTTACCTGGTTGATTTTAATTCAGATACGATACAAATCTCTAAAAAAACAAGGAAACGTTAGCATTTTGATCTATGTCTAAATTAAGATCAATTATTCATATATGATTAAGTAACTATTAATTCCAAACGTACCTGTTAGGCCAGTTTTCTTTGTTGAAAATCCATATAGCCGTAGTTCCTCTTACTAAACGTGTGTCGCTGCTTTGAATAGTATACTACAGTATTCTCCCAGCCTGCCTCCGTTCAAAAGAGCTCATTCGCAGAAGACTTCAACCCCCACAATGCCACTCGCACGCATGCGCCTTAAGCTTACAGTTGTCAAAGTGCTCTTGCCAGAGCAATTTCTATTTATCATATACCAAACCCGAAAGAAGGAAATAGACATACTGTCCCTACCTTTCATTGATCTTTAAATACAGAACACTCAAAAGGTAAATGTTCTGGGCATCTGGGCAGTATGGGTTACTGCATGCAAATGAAGTATGAAGGGGATATTATTTTTTCCGTAGTATACTTTGGATTGACACAATATATTCAGTGGGAGAAAAAGGGGTGGAGAAAGCAGGGGACTCTGGATATTAACCTACAACTAGGTGTTTGGCTACCTGCTTTTTTTTTTTAGAGTAACGTCCTTTATTTTCTGGTTCAGACTGCCTACATTCACTAAGTGGATTTTGACCTTGAGAGGGAAAGGTGTGAATTTTAGTGAAATCCTAAGTATAATATGAAGTTCATAGTGGTATTTAAATCAGTTGTTACAGTATATCTTATCATCTACATTGGAAGATATAGTTTTAATAATATCCTTATTTATAGAGATGTTTTCATAAATAGGCATTTTAAAACCTGGTGCAGAGTAATATCCCCGTTTTTTCCCCCTTTGCATGAAATATTTTGTGTATATTTTGTCTACACTACCGCTTTGATGAATTTGATCCAAGTGCAGCTAATAGAAAACTACACAAAGGCTTTGATATTATGGCTTGCTGCAGTGCTGCTTTAAAGGTTTGCCTGCACCCCCTACAGCAGCGTCAGAACTGCGTGCAAAGATGCGCTAGTTTACTCCTTTTGGGGATTCTGAATTTAGCTTAGAAGACTCTATATAGGCACCCTCCGCAACACATTATTTTTAGCTCGTGTGTAGATCAGTAGTGAAGAAAATTATTACTGTGAACTATCCTGCTGTGGATTAATACCCGTACAATATATGCTGCTGGCTGTTCTTACTTGATTAACTATCTGTTTGAAGAGGAATGATAAATTTATGAATCCCTGGAATAGGAGAGATGTGAGAAAGAAAATTACTATGTTCATAATTCTCTTAAGTCCTCTGAGCAGCTGCTGTTATGACGCCTTGATTACTTCTATGCAGTTAAATAGCAAGAAAAAAACCGAGTGATTTCAATACTGGGTAAAGGGGAGGGAGGGAGGGAAGGAAGCCAGGACACAGCACTAGATTTTGAATGTTGAATTACTAACTAAATCAGTTTACAAAGTTAAGTATGTTAGATGGATGACTGCCTTTAGTCTATTTTACTATTTTACTTTTTCTCATAGCTTTCTTGCTATAAAAGCTAATGAATGCTAATTAATATTTTTACAATTATTTGTGTATTTATTACATTTTAAACTGCCCAGTAATAAAGGATTTTTGGAAGACTATTAACATGAATGAAAGCAATGATATTTATATATTTCTGAAAGTCTAGTTATTTACAATGGACAGTATTTTAAATAATGTATGCATACTCTAATCCTGCCATTTGCCTTTGGAAAATTGTTACAGCTGTTGAATACTTTTATCAATTTTGAGGGTCCCAGTATATTTCAGTATTTTTAAGCCAAAATAAAATATTTTTAAAGACGAGTTAATCCTACAAATGCATTCGTGTTAAAAAGGAGTATAACTGAATTCAATTAACTTTACTCTCAGTCACAACGTTGAATTGTTTAAAATTTACGAACAGATTACGTTGTGTTGTATTTAACGTGCTTGAAAGGAATACAGAAGCAAATAGAAAACGAAGTAGTTATTAAGCCGGTTTTATCCAAAATGGTTGTTAAAGCAAGCCAAACGGAATATTTCGTTATGTAGGGTACTTTCCCTCGGTTCCTTCCCCCGTAATTTAAAGAGCAAAATGTCTCGTCTTGAGCGTTTACACTTATTCTAGACTTTAGATCGCGAATGGTTTCGAATTAGTTGGCTGAACCTTTTTGTTGATTAATCAAAATGGGTATTCGGCTCCTTTAAAAGTCTATTCATAGGAAAGGGGTGGAGAAGAGTAAAGGCTGCTGTCTTTTTAACCTTGCTGAAGGACGCAGCAGTATTTATTGACGTATGCAAATAACAGGGGAGGAGGAGGGTGTACGGAAAAACAGGAACCAGAATCAGTTTCTCATTGCAGGGCGAGAGCTCTGAGTTCCGGTATAAGAGAAAGAGACGTGGCGAAATTGCTGTATATCTGTGCCCTATAAGCACATTTTTCCTTTACACTGAAAGGAAGCAAGACATCGAAAAGGGTGAAACCTCTTCAAATGTGTTTTTAGAGGCAATGGGAACTGATCGTGCCGATTCAAACCGTTTACCCCTAAAGGGAGTGGGGGTGGGGATTACGTATTAGTATTGCTGTGTCTTGCAATTTGCGGCGGCTTTATACTAGCAGTGGAATTTTAGTGAGCAGCGGAAGGCTAAAGCAGCTTTATGAATGTTAATACTCTATGGTTTTTCCTTTTCTCCTCGTTTCAGCTGCGCAAACCATGCAGGATGATTTACTGATGGACAAAAGCAAAGTCCAGCCTCAGCAGCAGCGGCAGCAGCAAGATCCAAACGCAGCAGAAGCTCCTTCTACACCCATAACGTCAGAGACACCCAAACCGGAGGACAGTCCAGTGACTAGCATCGGCTCAGCAGCTCCTGCCCAAAATAGCAAAGAAAAGATGCAAATGGAGTCTCCCATCTTGCCGGGCTTAAGTTTCCACCAGCCTCAGCAGGAGCCTACAGCCAGCACGTCCTTGTCTCCCTCCTTCGGAAGCACTTGGTCTACAGGGACCACAAACGCAGTGGATGATAGCTTTTTTCAAGGGATTACCCCAGTTAATGGGACAATGCTTTTCCAAAATTTCCCTCATCATGTCAATCCTGTTTTTGGAGGCACTTTCTCCCCCCAGATTGGCCTAGCTCAGACTCAGCACCACCAACAGCAGCAGCAGCAACAAGCACAGCAGCAGCAAAGGAGGTCACCGGTCAGCCCTAATCAGGCATCTTTTGCCCAGAGAAATGCTGCTTATAGCCATCAGCCCATCATGACCAGCAAACCTTCTTCCTCTTCCACCTCCACATCTTCTCCTTCCAGCTGGAATAACCATCAAAATGCAGCTTGGAGTACACCTTCCAATCCTTGGGGTGGGCTGCAAGCTGGCAGAGACCCTCGAAGGGCAGTAGGTGTGGGAGTTGGTGTGGGAGTTGGAGTTGGAGTGCCATCCCCACTCAATCCCATTTCACCTCTTAAAAAGCCCTTTTCTACCAATGTTATTGCCCCACCAAAATTTCCCCGGGCTGCTCCTCTAGCTCCAAAATCCTGGATGGAAGACAACGCCTTCAGGACAGACAATGGCAATAATCTGTTGCCTTTTCAGGTAAAGTCCTTTCTTGGAGTGCAGAACAAGGGATGGGGGAGAATGGGCAGAGATATTTTAGCATTTGTTTTATAATTTAATCCTGTATAAAATTAAATGTTTTTGTCATTACAGTTTATGCCAGCATTAGGTAACAGTCTTTCTTCATATAATTAAATCTATATACTTGTAGACAGCATTCACATATGTTAGGGATTCAAAAACAGATTATTTCTAGCCTCCTTGTTTCCATTGATTTTCAGTTTTAAAAATATTTGCATTTTGGTTCTAGCTCTTTTCCTTAATATCAGTTGCCTTCCATTTTATGCATTTTAACTAAAATAGTATTCTTTAAAAATGCCGAAATACAAAGTTTCAGATCTTGTCTAGGTGGTTTTATATTGTAAATTAAAAAGTATGACCAAATCCAACAATACTTGAGGAATCTGTTTAATTATCCTTTCCACATTAAAGGCCAATCCCTTTTGCTTAAAACTGCTCTGCCTCACTAATGCTGAGAAATGAGGTTCAACAGGATTGCGTTTGCAAAATTAGGCATATGAATGCAAATAACATGCTGAAATTGCTAAAATGTAATCATCATAATATGTCCAGGGTGTGGATTTAAATAGATTCAGGAAGAGGCTTGGGTGTGTATTGACCTGAATAGCATTTACTATTAATAAGAACATGTATAATGGCAATACAGAGATTAAGACACATTAAAATATTTGTGTAGAGTAAACATTTTTATTCTTTCATACTCAATATTGGAGGAAAGATACAATAGGACATGACCTTCACAGCCATATTGCAATGGGGCCTATTTACTAGCTATATAAGCCTTGAAATATTTAAAGCGGCAGTGTCTTGCAATGTTTTTGTTATCTAAGAGGTTAAGACAGATCAATTGCAACAACTGAGACTGAGTAAAATTGAAGCTTTGCAATTTTAATGTAGAATGGAACGTTAGTTGGTATTAAATGTTTTCTTACAGCATGTGGGCCAATTATTCAGTTATCTTATATCCAAATCAGTTTATTAAGAAAAGCTTTTCTGTATTCTAATGTATTTTACCTATAAGCTATTATAAATATATAATATATTAGATTCTTTATGCTGTGAAATTAACTAATTTTGGTTTTGCACTACTTCATTTTTTAATTCATACAATATAAACTATTATAAAAATACAATATATTCAGTGGTACAGAATATCAACTTACTAATCATGTTTCATTTCATTTAGAGAACTGCTGCCTTTAGACCTCCATTTGATACTTTACTCTGTTCAAAAAAAATAGTTAATAATTTTTATTGGTTCTGCAGTGTTAAGGGAGGGGCATATTTCTGTTACTTAGTATTTCAATCTTAAAACTAAAGGATAGATCAGATTCAGACAGAGATTTTTTAAAGATATGCTATTTTTTACAATTGTATTCCAGTGTTGCATTCTAGAATTCATTATTACAGTAAGGTAGTCCTCAATTTACGATCACAATTGAACCCAAAATTTCTGTTGCTAAGTGAGACATTTGTTAAGTGAGTTGCCTCATTTTACAACCTTATATCCTGGTTGTTAAGCATATCACTGCAGTTGTTAAATTAGTAACTCAGTTGTTAAGTGAATTTGACTTTCCCATTAACTTTGCTTGTGAGAAAATCACATTACCTTGGGACACTGCATCCATCATAAATATGAGTCAGTTGCCTGGCGGCTAAATTTTGATGACGTGACCATGAGGTTGCTGCAGTGGTCATAAGTGTGAAAAATGGTCATGCCACTTTTTTCAGTTCCATTGTAACTTTGGATGGTCACTAAATGAACTTGTGAGTCAAGGACTACCTGTATATGCTTCTAAATATATGAAATGATAAAATAATTATATGAATATATTTTTATAGAAATTTTAGTAAACATTACAATTAAAAAGATAAAAACTAATAGAAACTAAAGGAACAAAAAAGGAAATGCAGGAAAAATATAGAATAGAAAAATAGAAAAAAATATAGTAAAAAGAAAATATATACTGTGTTTCCCCAAAAATAAGACCGTGTCTTTATATTTTTTTGAACCCTGAAATAAGTGCTCAGCCTTATTGCCATGTATTTAAAAGCTGATTCGGCTTATTATCAGGGGATGTCTTATTTTGGGGGAAACACAGTATAAAGAAATGACTTTCCCATTCATCATAAATATGCATAATTTTAGTAACTTATTGCTGCCTCTTAAAATGCAACAAATGTCTCTTCTTCCCTTATGTCCCTTATAATAAATAGATCCTTAAAGCCTCATCATTCAGTCCTTATTAGCAAAGGTCTATTAAGAGTTACTAGAGAGAGCAACATATCTATTTTAGCCTTGATCAGACAAACCAACTTTATATTCCTTCCTTTTACTTTTAACAATCTCAGTCTTTAACCCCTTCAAATTCAGTCCTGGAATTTGATTTGTTTTACTAATTTCTTTGTCTGTTTTTACAAAACTCTTCAAAACTTTTAATAAATGTCTCTTGTAATTCTAATATGGTATAGTTATTCAGGTCATTCTTTTGATTTGTTATTTGTATATCCCTTTTAATTAGGACATCAATTGGTTTCATTTATATACCCTGTATATCTTTTTCCATATTATAGGCTGTCGTTTTTAAATCCACTTTCAAATCAGTCTGGTTTTGTCCAGTAAAACTTGTTCTTCTTTCATATCATCCTTTAAACATTTTATAAAGGGAGACAGATTTAAAATTAAGTTCTGGGTCCATTGCTCATAAATATCCTCTAATGTTAAAGTATTCTACCTCATTCTTTATCAGTAATTCACATTTAAGTGTGATTTTAATTGTAATCTTTAGTTCTTTCTGGTTCCCTCTAGTGTCCAATGTTCAATGTCCCTGTTATCTTTAAGAATTCAAAAGAAAAGTATTTTCCCATGCAAAAAATTTTATAATTAATTTCAAAATCTTATTTCAAATCCCTCCAGACTCTTACTCCATTTGTAATTTTCCAAAATTAATATTCTAATTACTCTTTTGCTGTTTTTTCCCAAAATGAATTTTTTAAGTCCTTAAAGTAATTTCTTTTACTATAGTGGTCTAAAAAAACCTTTGTCAGTTCAAAAGTTCCTAATAGCTAAAGAGTAATTAACAAGCAATTCCCAATCATGATAAAAATGGCTCTGACTGCAGTTTAGGCAGACTACTAAACTCACCAGATACCAATGTCTTCTGGTCTCTTCATAAAGAGCAACCATCTGGAACATGACCCTGAATCTTCTCCCTGTTTTAAAGAATAATTTTGAAGAGCTGATGTCCTTGCAGGCTCTTCGTTCCACTACAGTTGTAGATTCTGCTTTTAGCAGAGCCATCTTCAGTTCTCCATTTCTTCCTCTGAAGACCCAGTATATGCTTCTAACAATATTCAACATCATATTGGATTTTGAAGGCATAAATATTTATGCTACGATAGATGAAAAATATTGGTATTCTGAATGATATTGTTGGTATAAGATAAGGTATAACACTTTCCTGATCAGCCTTCCATCCAAGGTCAGTAAAATGAGGACTCAGATTGTTGGGGGCAATATGCTGATTCTGTAAACTGCTTAGAGAGGACAATAAAGCACTATGAAGTGGTATATAAGTCTGCTATTGCTATAGTGCAGGGGTGTCAAAAGTCATCATGGCAATATCACGTAATATATTGGGACTTTTTTCCCCTTGGCTAAACCGGGCGTGGCTAGCGTGTGATGCATCCAGCCCGTGGGCTGGGAGTTTGACAGCCCTGCTATAGTGTGCTTTGGAATATAAGCCCCAAATTGAAGGAATTTATGATAAAAAAAAAATACAAAAATAACGCACACTCCTTTTTTAGGAACTATAATGCTACATTTAACTAAAAGCAAACATACTTTTCAGAAATCAATTGAACATATATTTGTAATAGAAGAAATGGACACTGTAGGTTTATTATGTAAAATTATTCCCTTTTGCTCTTTTTCTCTGCCCTGCCAAAGAATTATTTTCTTTTAGAGTTGTCTTCTAATGGCAATTGATACTTATTCTTTTGATATTACTGTATTCTTTTGATATTACTGTATTCTTTTGATATTACTGTACAAACAGGGTCATTGTGTTTTTGCCAAACCATATACTTAGATTTTTCAAGTTTAGGATATATGTTATCTTCAACACTACATTTCCATTGAATTTTTTATTTTATAATTATTTGAAGTATTTGAATATTTCTTGCTTATTCTAAATGTCCCAATGTTTTTACACTGACAATTTGGCCATTCTTTGGAAGAACATTTCATTTTGAACACATATAGCCAGCTCCACACAGAATCTAGTGATCGTGAATGTTTTGTATACTGAATATAAATGCAGAGAAGCTGTATATTGATTTAGTAGTTGTTTAATTGTCATTTCTATTTCCCTGACAATCCAAGGAACCATGGTTCTGAAATCTGGGCATGAGAATGTTTTATCATTCTTATAATACTTATTAAAGTATTCTGGTTTTATTGTTGTAAGCCCTTACAATTGAAAATTAAGATTTAATAGCAGGACTCCTTGACCTGAGAGCTTTGAGTACTGTTAAGAACACCTAATGTCACAATGATTGTTTTCAGTATATGATCAACATTTTGAAAGAACAATTAAACAATTTATTACTGGTTTTTGGTGCTGTCTGGGAATATATAATTTTAACCCAGTATGTTGTGTTATAATCATGTTGGAATTATAAACATTTTTATACTTTGTGAAATTATTAGCTTGGTAAAATATAAAGTATACATTTTTACATACTGTAAGATTTGTAACTTTTTAAAAAGACATAAAATTGTCAATATGTGACAGTATCATGTCACATATACTATTGCACTGTCATCCAAACCGTTGAAAGAAATAAGAGCATGTTAAAATACAAAAAACTCTCTTCTATTAATTATGGACATTAATTATTTGCTGTACTATATTTAATCAGCACTATGTAATATGTAGTTCAGTTCAATCTTAGAAAGCAAGTCACTCTTGTTTACAGATATACATGAGGGAATAAGTGGCATACTTAAAAAAAGACAACCTACTCTGTACATCTATTTATATAATGTGCTCTTAAGTGATAGAATGTACAAAATATTTTAATTTATCAGTTGTAAGCACTAAGAAACCTCTTTTATCCACATTATCTGTTATATAGCGTGTTCTTCTTGAATATCAAACTATTATTTCTCATTTTTCTCACCTTATTTAATTACATTTAAGCCCCAGCTTGCTTAATAGTTATTCTGCAAGATAGCATTGTTCTATTGTTTCTTATGGAAGATCCTGCTTGACTTATTAGCAGGATATCCTGGAACTTAAAATGCTTTTTGCAATAACACATAAATTCAATACTCTTCTATAGATTTTTGAAAAATGGTGGAAGCCATATATTAACTTTTCAAAATAGGTAATTTTTTCTGCTTTGAGCATTCTTCATTTCCTTTTATTAGACTCACAAGGGAACAGTTCAAAAATCTTTGACAGTATACAAAATTCAACAATTATAGGATAACATTTTGCTTTTGTTATATAGAAGTGGGATTAACATCTTTAGGTTATATTACTTTTTCAATCATATTCTCCTAGTAATAAGTGTTATATGTTCCACATATATTATGTTCAACAATTGGAAAAGATATAGTGTCTTGCTGTGATTCTAACATTATCAAAATGTCCTTTGATAATTGCTGGCAATAGTTGAAGGTGATGGGATGATCTCCATCACTTACTTGAAAATATATATTGTATTCTCACTTATCAATTTATGTTCAGTGACCATAGGAAGTTATGACAGTGTTGGAAAAGATTACTTATGATCTTTGAATTTATAGCCGATGTAGCATAACTGTAGCCATGAAATTGCAATTTGAGTGCTTAGTAACAGGTATGCATTTATGATTGCATGTTTGCCATTTGTGACCTTCACAGACAGCTTCTGACAAGCAAAGTCAATGGGGAAACTTGAAGGAAGTTGCAAGTTGCAGTCACATGATGTTGCATTTAATCGCAGCTGAAACTGACATTGTAAGTTGGATGTGATCATGTGATGGTTCACTTAATGATCTCATTATTTATGACAGAGTTGCTGGTCCCAATTATGTTTGGTAAGTGAGGACCATCTGTATTGAAATTTGGTTTTCAGAATATCAAGGACTTAATGTAGCATCCAGCTTTGTATTGGTTGATTGATTCATTGATTATGTGCCATCAATTTCAGCTTTTAGCAACTACATAAATTTTCTCCATGATAATCTATATCTAATCTAGTTTTTCAGGTCTTCCCATAGTATACCCATTGTCACTTTAAGAAAGGATATCCATTTTGCTGCTTGTGTGCCTCTCCTTTCCTTTCACTGCATCAGGGCCTTCTACAACACATAATGCAATGTGTGCAAAATATAATTAGAGTCTGGTCATTTTAAAATGATACTCATCTTCTTGCAATCCAGTTTCCCTTTAAATATATTTAGCACGTAGGCTGACTAAATAAGGGATGAGTTACAGCCTTGCCTGACACTTTTGCTAACCTGATGCCAGTCTCTTTTGTCTGTTCTATCAGTCCTATGCTTCTTAACCTGTATTAGGTTTTTCATGAGGGCAGTGAGATGTTCTGAGATTCCCATTTGGTACAATGAATAGCCTTTCTATAATTAGTAGAGCACATAGTGACTATTTTGGGGTGGTTGTTTTTTCTTCCTCAGTTATCCACTGTACATTAGTAATAATGTTCCATTTTCTTCAGCTTTTTCTAAAGCCACCTTGAACAGATGGCATTTTCTTGGATGTTGACATCTAATCCATGCTGGAGGATCCGTTTTAGTTTGCTGGCATGTTAAATTAAGAATACTTTGCATATTCTCTAAAATTTCCCTTTTTTGGTATTGGAAAATAGATTGACTTATTCCAATCTGTTGTCTACTGAGTTATTCACCAGATTTGCTGATATAGCTTAGTTAGAATCTTGCCTGATTATTCTTCTGTTGTTTGCCATATTTCTGTGGTGTATTCTGTCACTTCTTATGGCCTTTGAGCCTCGTAATGACCAGAATATTGTTTTAACTTCATCTTCCAGTACCACAGGTAATAATAATAATAATAATAATAATAATAATAATAATAATAATAATAATAATAATAATAATAATAATTTTATTTCTATACCGCCCTTCTCCCGAAGGACTCAGGGCGGTGTACAGCCAATTTAAAAACACAAGACACAACAATGATTAAAAATTAAAATAATTAAATAGATTTGGCCAATTTAAAACCCCAAAAATTTAAAATACCCCAATTTAAAATTATTATGTTGATAGCCCGGCCTGGCTGAACAACAGGGTCTTCAGTGCGCAATGAAACACCCGGAGGTCGGAGATCTTACGTATTTCCGGGGGCAGTTTATTCCACAGGGCTGGGGCTCCCACAGAGAAGGCCCTCCCCCTGGGTGTCGCCAGCCGACATAACTTGGCTGATGGCACCCTGAGGAGACCCTCTCTGTGGGAGCGGACTGGTCGGTGGGAGGCTATTGGTGGCAGAAGACGGTCTCGAAGGTACCCGGGTCCTATGCCATGGAGCGCTTTAAAGGTGGTAACCAGCACCTTGAATCGCACCCGGAAGACCACTGGGAGCCAGTGCAGCTCGCGCAGGAGGGGGGTCACGCGGGTACTTGTAAGTGGGGAATATATTCTAAGGCAGGGGTGTGAAACTCACATCATCATGGCATTATCATGTGATATATTGGGACTTTTCCCCCTTTACTAAACCAGGTGTGGGCGTGGCCAGGACTTGATGCATATGGCCAGTGGGCCGGAAGTTTGACAGCCCTGTTCTAAGGGATCTTGGATGTTGACATCTCTACTGTAGTGCATTTCAGTTTATTCCTTCCATCTTTATTTGATTTATAGGAATTCCTGTCTATTTGTATCCTTTAGCACACCAGTTTAAGGCTGGATCTTCAGGTATCTTTTGGAAGGCTTTCCTTGTTTTTTCATACCTGTTTTCATCTGCAGTGCCTTTGCAGGTGTTGTTGTAACATTGTTTCTTATCTTTTTAATAGCTCTCTGAAATTCTTTGCTAAGTTTCTTCTTGAGATTTTTGCCTCTCTTGGTTTCTCTTCTTGGTAGTTTCCATAGTTTTGACATCCAGTTTGTTTTCTTCTGTTCTTTGGCGGTCCCTTTTCATTTATCCTTAATTTTGATTTCCTTCCACAGTTCTCATGGTTGTGTATCAATGGGGTTTAGGACTTAAAAGCTATTTCTAATGTGTTCCTCCAAAATGGTGGGTACATGCACATAACAAGTTCATATGGTGGAAACTAGTTGGCTTTCTTCTTCTGTAGCTTAATTTATAATTTGCACATGAGCGATTTGTGATTTTTTATACAATCAGGATTTGGCCATGTCTTGATGTAATAATTGACCTCCTCTCTTTAGCAATTTAGCAATCTTTTTCTTTACTTCCTCTTTTACTTCTTTAGATAACAAGGGAGATACAAAATTCTCGTTTTTGCACTTCTTGCAGCCTCAACCATTGTTATCTGATGCTGTTGTAGATGTTGTCACTCCATCTTCTCTGGGTCTTTGTGTTCTTTGGCCTTCTCCTCTTTTTATATATGCCTTGTATGATATAGAATCCTAAAACATTCTCTTCGGGTAAACAAACCACTTAACTAGTTGTCTTTGTATGTACTTTAAAAGTGATTCTATTTCAGTTCTTTCTCTTATGATCTCATTTTTTATTTTATCCCTTCTGGCAGCTTTCCTCAAACATGTCATTTCCATAGTGACTATTGCATATGTTTTATTGCAAATGTCCATGTTTGGCAACGGTAACATAAGATAGGAATTAATATGCTTTGTATGAGATTGTTCTTTGTGCTGATCAGTACTACCTTGTATTGTAGGAGTGGAACTAGCTGTCAATACTTGATCAGCCTTACTGTATCACATATTAATCTCTTGGTCCATTTCCCCATCTTCAATGAATATCGTTCCTAGAAGTTTGAACTCTATTACTATGTTTAGAGGGTGCTTTTTTTCTATCAATTGCCTTTACTTCTTTATTCTCTTTTGATACTCATTTATTTTGCATTCTTGGTTCATGGATAGAAGATATTGTTGCAGCAGTTCCTTAGCTGTATGTGCTATCAATGTCTGCAAAGAGTCGTTTGTTTAATATTATTAATATTCCATTTTCATGCATCGTTGCGCCGACATTCCTCACTTCTGGGACCTTCACTCCTTCGATTAGTCACACTGAGTGCTTGTCAAATCTTTATCTCCCTCTGCAGTATGGTTCCGCCCCCTCCTTCTGCGCATGCTCAGTCTTTTTCACTCAGTCGAGTTAACAGATCTAGAGTGCTTTTCTTCTACAGTAAATTTGTCTAGATTTATTATTGAATACCTGCATTGACGAATTTATTAGTATTTTCTAATCTATCAGAGGGCTGCGGTTAATTTCAGCTGGCTTGACAGCATTATAATTTCTAAATAGATCACTAATTATTTGCGGCGCTAAAGGTCTGCTAGCCGTTTTGCCGCTTACTCAATAGCCTGCTGGATATTATATTGAAGCAGAATTTCATTGTCTAAAATTGGCTTGGCTGTTTCCTTATGCTGTCAATATAGGTGATGAATAATAGTGGTGATAGTACACATCCCTGTTTTACTCCAAATGTTACAACAAATGGTTCTGATATTCCTTGGTTGGTTCTAATTACATTTCTGCCAATGTTGTATAAGCTTTTGCATAATCCAATAAGATATTCACTTACTCCATATTGGACCATTGTTTGTCACAATATTTTTCTGTCTACTCTGTCAAATGCTTTTTTTGTGTCTACAAAAGCTACAAGGAGTTTTTTATTGTACTCTATCTTTTTCTATTAATTAAGTATAAAAATTGCATCTGTACAGCTTCTGTTTCTTTAAAATTAATCTGTTCTTCTGTTAGCTGTAGTTTTATAACTGAATTTAATCTTATTTCTATCACTTGGCATACATTTTTTCCTACATGGCTCAAAAGTGAGATGCCTTGATATTGTGTGCATTCTCATCTATTTCCTTTGTTTTTCCACAGTGGAATTATTACTGTGTGTTGCCAATCTGTGGGTGCTGTTAGATGTGTCCGTGCAGCATTAAAGATTCCGTGTAGCCATCTGATGCTGCTTTCCCCTGCTGCTTGAATTATTACTGTTGGTAGCCCATTTATTCCTGTTGCTTTGTGCTTAGATAACATTACAACTCTTGCTATTTCTTCAATCATTATTTCTGGTTCTAACAATGTTGTTTTGTAGTCTTGTAGTTGCAAGACACTCTCCTAGAGGGTTGAGGAGTACTTTTGTATAACGTTTGTATAACTCTTTTTCAACTTTATAACTTCTTTAACCTCTTTATACCACCATGCAGTGTGTTTGGTCCCATTCTGATTTTTTCCACTCTTTTACTCATAGTTCTTTTGCAAAGTTAAGCAGAGTAGTTTAGCAATAATGTAGTCAATTTAATTTCTGTGTATTCCCTCTGATACCCATCTATATAGGTATAATTTTGTTTGAAGACAGTGTTAGCAATGAAGAAATCATTGGATTGACAGAAATTGATCAAATAGTTTCCTGCTTTTTTTCAATTTCCTAAACCACATAATCCAGCTACATTTTTCTCATTAAAGCTTCAAACTTTGGAATTCCAGTCTCCAGTTGCAAGAAGTTCATGTTGTTGGGGTGTTCTGTCAGTTTGAAACTTAACTTGATTATAAAATTGATCAACTTCCTCTTCTATCTCAGAAGGAGCATAAATTTGGATGATTATCATATTAAACAATTGTCTATAGAGTCTGATATTATTCAGTCACTGATTTCATTGTAGTCAAGTATTCTTGCTATACATGCCCTAAAAGTAAAAGCAACATTGTTCCTTTTTAATTATGTGTATCCTGCCTTTATTATTTTTCACTCAAGGCAGTGAATATATCCAACACACCTTCCACATCCTATATTCCACACAACAATCCTGTGAGATGGGTTGGGCTGAGAGAGAGAGAGAGACAGGCTAGCCTGTCTGTAACCACCACATCAAATTTCCTTCTTTGTTTTCCATGTTCTGAATAGTAAACAATGTGACTTTCTGACTGAAAGTGTCCAATCCCAGTCCATCTCAATTTGCTTATGCCTAAAATATCAATGTGCAGTAGTTTCATTTCATTTTTCACTGTGTTGAGCTTTCCTGTCTTCATGTTTCTTAAAAATTGCATAATCCTACTGCAATTCTTTCTTTCCACCTTCAGTTTTTCTTTTCCTGTATGGCAACATCAGCAGTGAAACTCTCAAAGGCTTTATCTTAGCCACATCATAAACACAATTAGTAGTCACAAAAATTCTCAGCTCGCTCTCAGTGGCATGTTGAGTGTGTCATCCACCTGAGGCACCCATAATCTAGCACATATTTTATTTTTTCCATCTCTGGAAAACAGGAAACACAGGAGTGATTTAACATTGCCTTCTGCTGCACAGTATTAATTGCTATCTATGCTGTTGCCTCTAAAATGATCATCTTCATGCAACATCTTCCGCTTTCGTTAGGTGTAGTATAGGTGCTTTTTTGTTTGAGCTGGGTTAACCTTTATGTGTGGGGTGTCCTGTTTGGGTTATATACTCTTGTCATATACTTATGATATTCTTTGCTCATTTGTCCCAAGAATACCATGACAATGTTGCACAGCCGGATTTGCTGGAAGGGAATGTGTTGTATTAGTGCACAGTAGCAAATTCTACTAAACTGGACCATTCTCAGATCAGCTGGGCTGGCTTGAGCTAAATTTTAAATTGATTTTAAATTGGGTTGTTTTAATTTACGGCCAGAATATTTAATTATTTTAATACTGTTTTTAAAATTTTGTATGCTTTGTTTTTACTTAGGCTGTGCACCGCCCTGAGTCCTATTTGGAGAAGGGCGGTATAGAAATTTAAACAAATAAATAAATAAATAAATAAACTGATTTTACACAGTTGCTTGGGTTTTTTTTTTTAAAAAGTTTATTTGCTTAGAAAACAGATACAGGTGAGGGATATGTACAGGGGTGGGCTCCTGGGGGTTTGGCAGGGTTCAGGCGATCCTCTAGCCAAGGATCACCAGGGTTCAGCAAACCCCCAAATGCCATCCCTGGCTGGCCACGCCCACCCCTCCCCTCCCAGTATTCTCCATGCAGCCCATTCATCATTCCAGGTAAGTGCAGGGGCCGCATGGAGGGTATAGGGAGGGCAAAAAAAGGGCCTCCTGGAAGTTCTGGAAGTACGGAAATGGGACTGTTTCCAGCTTCTGGAGGGCCTTTGGACCCTGGGGGAAGCAGTTTCCATGATGGCCATGGACCTGACCCAGTTAGTTCATGGCCCCACTCACAGGGGGGTCACACTCTGGACTTGATTTTCGTCTCTGGCCAGTGGTTGAGTGGCCTTGTTATAGGGGATATAGACATGGAACCCTTGTCATGATCTGACCACTCGCTCCTTCGCCTAGATCTTTGAACCGCTACACCCTGCCCCAGGGAGGCAGAGCCTACAAGATGGGTCCGCCCCAGGCGCCTGATGGATTCTGATAGATTCCAGACGGAGCTTGGGCCATTTCCTGAGGTTCTAGCTCAGGACTCGGTCGGGGACCTGGTGGCGGCCTGGGATCGGGCCGCTAGCGGAGCCTTAGATCAAGTCGTGCCTTTGCGGCCTCTGACCCGGTCCCGATCCCTCGCGGCTCCTTGGTTTACTGAGAAGCTGAGGGAGATGAAGTGCTGGAAAAGACGCCTGGAGAGTGGTTGGAGGGCCAGTCGCACCGAATCTGACCGAACACTGGTAAGGTCGCATATTAAGACCTACCTAGTGGCGATAAAAGCGGCAAAGTCTAATTACTTTTCCGTTCTTATTGCGTCATCAGAGAATCATCTGGCGGCCCTGTTCAGAGTGACCCGCTCCCTGCTTCAACCGGGAGTGCGGGAGGACCCTCTGGAGGGCAGGGCTGAGGATTTCGGACGGTATCTGTATGACAAAATCGCTCAGATCCGGCAGGATTTGGACTCTGACTGGGTAGATCCGGGCAGGATGATGAGGAATAGTCTTGAGAATGTTATCTGGGAAGAGTTTGACTCTGTGACTCCGGATGACGTGGACAGGATTTTGGGGAGACTTAATGTGACCACATGTTTACTGGACCTGTGTCCCTCCTGGTTAGTACTGGCTTCCCGGGAGGTCTCACGAGGCTGGCTCCAGGGAATTATCAACGCTTCGTTGAGTGAGGGTCACTTCCCCGCTACCTTGAAAGAGGCGGTGGTGAGGCCTCTCCTCAAGAAGCCCTCCCTGGATCCGGCAGTATTGGCTAACTATCGTCCTGTCTCCAACCTTCGCTTTGTGGCGAAGGTTGTTGAGAGTGTGGTCGCACAACAGTTCCCACAATTCCTGGAGGAAACGTCCTATCTAGACCCGTTCCAGTCGGGTTTCCGGCCTGGGCACAGCACGGAAACGGCATTGGTCGCATTGGTTGATGATCTCTGGAGGGCTCGGGACAGGGGTTGTTCCTCTGTTCTGGTCCTATTAGATCTCTCAGCGGCTTTTGATACCATCGACCATGGTATCATGCTGCACCGGTTGGAAGAGTTGGGGATGGGGGGCACCGTGTTACGGTGGTTCTCCTCCTTTCTCTCAGACCGGTCGCAGTTCGTGTTGGCAGGGGGGCAGAGGTCGACCTCGAGGCCTCTCATTTGTGGAGTGCCGCAAGGGTCGGTCCTCTCGCCCCTTTTGTTCAACACTTATGTGAAGCCGCTGGGCGAGATCATCCGTGGCTTTGGGGTGAGATACCACCAGTACGCTGATGACACCCAGCTGTACATCTCCACCCCAGGCCACCCCAGCGATGCCCTTGAAGTGATGGCCCAGTGCCTGGAGGCTGTACGGATCTGGATGGGGGGGAACAAGCTCAAGCTCAACCCTTCCAAGACTGAGTGGCTGTGGTTCCCGGCATCCCGATATAGTCAGCTGACTCCATCGCTGACTATCGGGGGCAAGTCTTTGGCCCCCGTTGAGAGGGCACGCAATCTGAGAGTCCTCCTGGATACGCAGCTATCTTTGGAGGAACATCTGACGGCTGGGGGACCTTTTGTCAGGTTCGCCTGATTCGCCAGTTGCGCCCCTTTCTTGATTGGGATTCCGTGTGCACAGTCACTCATGTCCTTGTCACCTCTCGCCTGGACTACTGCAACGCTCTCTACATGGGGCTCCCCTTGAGGAGCACCCGGAGGCTCCAACTGGGCCAGAATGCGGCTGCGCGGGTAATTACAGGAGCTGCATGGCGCTCCCGCATAACACCGCTCCTGCGCGAGCTGCACTGGCTTCCAGTGGTCTTCCGGGTGCGCTTCAAGGTGTTGGTTACCATCTTTAAAGCGCTCCATGGCATAGGACCTAGTTATCTCCGAGACCGCCTTCTGCCACCGACGACCTCCCATTGACCCGTGCGCTCCCAGAGAGAGGGCCTCCTCGGGGTGCCATCAGCCAAGCAATGCAGGCTGGTGACCCCCAGGGGGAGGGCCTTCTCTGTGGGGGCACCTACCCTCTGGAATCAGCTGCCCCAGAGATAAGGAGAATCCAAGACCTCCGTGCCTTCCGCCGTTCCCTTAAAACTTTCCTTTTCCAACCAGCCGGGCTGGCCTAACAATGACTTTTAAATGATTTTAAATTTGTATGTTTCTTAAATTTTTGGCCAGATTGAGATATTTCCTTTTAATTTGTTCTTAATGTTTATATTATGTGTTTTTAACTGGCTGTACACTGCCCTGAGTTCCCAGGAAGAAGGGCGGTATATAAATTCGAAGTAAAATAAAATAAAATAAAATATATATTTTGGATATTGGACCTTAGAGAACTCTGAAAATCTATATATATAAAAGCGAAAACCACTCCCGCCGTAATCACGAAATCTCCAGAACCGTAAAGCCTACAAACTTGAAATTTGCCACGTATGTTCCTCTTGGCTTCTAGGTGCTAAGAAAGGATTTTTCAAGACCATCAGGGTATTAGTATTTCCTATATTATGATTAACATGCTCTGATGCCAAGGAGTTCTACTCCCCCTCTCCACCTGAAAAATCTGTTCCAAATTCAAAACACAAGCAGAGGAGAGGAGTTTCACTTTCAGTTTCACTTTCACAGCAGCAACCAGGGGATAGGATAGGGGAGGTTTCTGTGGGGCAAGGCTGAGGGAGAGAAGGGGGTAGGATAGGATAAGGTTCTGTGAGGCAAGCCTGAGGGAAAGAAGGGGATAGGATAGGAGACGTTTCTGTGGGGCAAGGCTGTGGGAGAGAAGTGGGATAGGATAGGGTTCTGTGGGGCAAGGCTGAGGGAGAGAAGGGGAGAGGAGAGGCTGATCGTAACTACTCATTGATTTTCAAGATGTAAGTGTCGATTTATCAAGCCCGATCACATAGTTTTGTAGCGAAGCACGGGTATCCAGCTAGTTCTAATGTAAGATTTTCAAAATCTATTTATGGTCTCAATGTTATCTCCTTACAGTTTTTTTTTTTTTTTAAACTTCATTTCATTAATTACTAGCCAATTAAGATTCATATATGTCAGTGTCTGCATACACATTTCCTTTTTTATGAAAGTAGGAGAATGCTATTTGCGATGCTTTCAGTTGTCTGACATAGAATAAAATAAAAATATGATAATGTTTCTGCTTTTGTACATTGGTACAAAGTAGTATTTTAGCAGCTCCTTGGTTGACCACCTACTCAAAAAGCTATCATGGGACTCTAACATACTGTATAATTTTTATCCATTATCTAACTCCTCTTTTGGGGGAAGATGGTTGAGAAGCTGGTTACATAATAGCTTCAGAAGGCCTTGGATAATGTGGATTACTTAGAATACCATTCAGTCAGGATTCTGACCTCATATGGGATTGAAATGGCATGGATTGCTTTTTGAATGATTTTTGGCATAGGCAAGATGAGATTTCTGCATCCATCTTTGCCCTGTTTAATATTTCAGTGTCTTTCAATACCATCAACCATGTATCCTTCTGAATCAGCTCAGATGATTGAGGGTGGGTGACATGGAGTTATGTTCATTTGCTTCCTTCCTCAGTGATGTTTGGAGAGGAGCGGTCCCATCCTTGGCTTTTACTATGAGTTGCCTCAGGATTCAATGCTCTCTCCTTTCCTGTTTAATAAGGTTGCTGGGTGAGCTCATTGTCTGTCTCTGACCAATTAAGTGATGTTGTGTACCTGTTATCCTGGTGCCTGGAAGCTGTGAGGGTCTGGATGGGTCTGGTCTGAATGTATTGTTCTCTACTTGGGGCTCCCCTTGGTATTTGGAAGCTTTAACTGATTCAGAATGTACCAGTGCAGGAACCATAGGAACAGATATTACACCTCTGCTCCATGAGCTGCATTGTTGCCAGTTTGCTACAGGCTTCAATTCAAGATGATGGCTTTAACTTTTAAAGCCCTTCGTCGCATGGGACCAGGTTATCTGAAGGACCACCTCTCCCCAACTATATCAGCTCATCCCATTAGATATGACAGAGAAGACATGTTATGGGTACCATTTGCCAAGGATCTGCAGCCATGGTGGCATAGTGGTTAGAATGCATTATTGCAGGCTGACTCTGCCTACTGCCAGGATTGCGATCCTGACTGGTTCAAGGTTGACTTAGCCTTCCATCTTTGTGAGGTTGGTAAAATGAGGACCCATATTATTGGGAGAAAAATGCTGACTGTAAACTGCTTACAGTGTACTGTAAAGCACTATGGAGCAATATATAAGTCTAAGTGTTATTGCTATTTGGTGGGGCCCAGGACATAGGCGTTCTTTGCTGTTGTGCCCATCCTATGTAACTCTGTGCCCCATGAAGACAGCTTGGCTCCATCCCCTTTTTGATTGTAGAAGACCCACAACACTCCCTGGTTGTGATATGAGGCCTGGAAGTTTCAGGGAGCCAGAGGCATTTTTAGATTGGCTTCATTGTGGTTTATTTTTACTCTTTCCAGGTGCTTTGCATATTTTAAATTTCTCAATATTTTTAGAATTTTTATAATAAGGACGTTTAATATTTTTGTAATGATTGGTTTTATATATTTGTTGCTATTGACCTACACAGTCTGAAATCACTTTTTGTGAGATAAGCAGCCAATAAATGTGAGAAATAAAATAAATAAAATATTATTCTGAAGAACAATAAGTAAATAAATGAATAATGAATATAAATGAATCTTAAGAACTATGATTTTATCATTACAATCATGTAATCTTTATTGTAATATTTCAGTGACTATTGTCAAACTATATCATTACTTTGAAAAAATGGATTAAAATGCTTGCTGAATTATTTTTCATAAAACTTAGATTCCAACAAAAGATCGATTCCATTTAATTTGCCAGAAATCATTTACTGAGACTAGAACAGTGAACTAAAAAAGTTGAATTAATTACTATATTCTAATTCAAAATACAAAAGCAAGAAAAAGTTCACTCGAGATCACAACCATTGGATGGAGGAATTTTAAATTTCATTAGTAAGATTGTCATGACTCTGTTGGTAATAAGAGGCATTCTAATAACACAGTCCAAGATTGCAATCAAACAGCTTCATATCCAAATGTTCCATGCTAATTGCTTTTCCTCGGTAAAAATTAGAAATATTTCCTTTCTTTTCTAAGTAGCTATTGATTCTAAAGCCTCAATAAGACAAATCAACAGAATAAAATGTCATTTAATATAACCTCTATACAGTATTGAACTAATATTAAAATACTATAAACGGATCCCCAGAGCACATATGTCATTTTACCATATTGCATTGAAAACCTAAATTCTTGTGTAGATGGTCTCAAAATACAACTATAATTGAAATTGGAACTTCTGTTACTAAATGATGTATTTTTAAGCGATATATGCCCTTTTTTTGAATGTATTTGCCTTATTTTTTGTTATTCAAAGACTCTCTGTAATCCCAGAAATACATTTAGTGATATACCTATGGGTAATTATGTCTGTGGTACTCTCCAGGTTTGTATTCACTAATTCTTTATTTAAAAGAAACAAAAACTGTGTAAAGTCTAATACCAGCCTACCTTTATTTCAAAAAATGTTTCTTGGACTAAAAAAATAGAGAAAATAAAAATGACAGCTACAGTATATACAGTTTAGTGTTTTAAATATGTTCCATCAGCTAGGAAAAAAGCAAGAAAAAATTATTGTAGTTGGTGTCCTGGGAACTAGATGGGATGTTGAAGCATCCTTATCAGTTTACATTCTAGTGTCTGGATGCTTTGTGATTGCCAACATGCAATGACTGTTATTTTGTGAATGAGTGTCTTGGCATGCTCTCATAATTCCAGAAGTGTCCTTTGGGGTTAGGTTTAACTAAACTATTCAGTTCTTAGTATATCCTTTTTCTGTTCAATGCTAAATCATGAATCTGAACATATGTTGATACTGCCATGTAAAAATTATGTTGTAATTTTGAAATCAAGTGATACTTATAGCCCGCCTTTCATTTAGAAGCTCAGGCTGGTGTATAGTTCCTTCCTGTTTTTCCCACAATAATCCTGCAAAGTTAGAATTAATTTTAAATACATTTTGCAGGAATGGTGTGAATTATGGCTGTGGGTTTGTGGGCTATTCCTATTCCTAAATTCTGGCTGACATTTCCAACACCCCTTTTGTGTATGGTAGAGTTAGTTTTTGCATGGTAGTTGGCTGTGTGGTGTGTCTATGTTCGGAATATGAATTTTTTTGGATAGCTGTTACAGAGAAAGGCGTCAAGCAGCAGTTTCTCTTCTGCTTTTCCTAGTGTTGTGGTGCTGCAGTGTGTCCAGGCCCTTCTGAAGAGAATCTGGACACAGCTTCTTTTGTGTGCAGTGGGATGGTTGCTTGCGAAGCTGAAGATCTGGTCCGTTTGCTTGGGTTTGTGGTAAATGTGGGTTTCCAGTTCTTCATTGTCTACTAATCTCCTTATGTTGATGTCAAGGAATGAGAGTCTGTGGTCTGTTTCCTCTTCACATGTGAATTTGATCCCAGGGAATATGTTATTGAGTAGGTAGTATGTTTCTTCAATTTGGGAGCATTTGATGATGACGAAGTTGTCATCGATGTAGCGTGTCAAGAATTTTGGTTGGATGGTGGGTAGAGCTATGGATTTGAGTTGTTGCATGACTGTTTCTGCTATTAGGCCTGATATGGGTGATCCCAAAGAGATACCTTGTCCTTGCTTATAGATTTTCCAGTTGAATTTGAAGTATATGTGGAGGCATAGACCCAGGAATTTCATGATGATGCACATGGAGTGTTCTGTGGTGGCATCATCTTTGTGGGTATAGTGTTTAGTGAGTAGGTGGTGTATAGTTTGTTTACCTAGGTCGATGTCAATTAAACTGAAGAGAGCGGTGACGTCAAAGGAGACCATAATTTCTTCCTTATTGATTTTGGTGTGTTTGATGCATTGGAGAAATTGTTCTGGGGAGTTTATTGAATGGCTTGAGTCGTTGACCAGGTGTCTGAGTTTCCTCTGCAGGCTTTTTGCTAGTTTGTACATCAGAGTTTTAGGTATAGACACAATCGGGGATAAGGGGATCCTGTTCTTGTGTATTTTGGGGAGTCCATAGAACTTGTGTGGCGGAGTCTTGTGGTTGCATGTTCTTTCTCTAGTAGTGTTAGCTGTTGCCAAGCATCTGAATTTTGATCACATGACCATGGGGATGTTGCAACAGTCGTGTGAAAAATGGTCATGAGTCACTTTTTTCAGTGCTTGTTGTAACTTTGAATGGTCACTAAAAGAACACTTGTAAGTCAAGGACTACTTGTATTATGTATGTATCCATACATACAGGTAATCCTCAATTTACAACAGTTCATTTAGTGACTGTTCAAAGTTACAACAGCACTGAAAAAAGTGACTTATGACCATTTTTCACACTTTGCAGCATCCCCATGGTCACGTAATTTACGGATGCTTGACAACTGACTCACATTTATGACGGTTGCAGTGTCCTGGGGTCATGTCATCACCTTTTGCAACCTTCTGAGAAGCAGAATCAATGGGGAAGCCAGATTCATTTAACCACCGTGTTACTAATTTAACAACTGCAGTGATTCAGTTGACAATTATGGCCAGAAAAGTCATAAAATGGAGCAAAACTCACATTACAAATTTCTCACTTAGCAACATAAATGTTGTGCTCAATTATGCTCGTAAATTGACCTGTATAGCTAAAAGAAAAGAAATGATACAACTTTGCAATCAGAAAGAAGACCAATGGTGCATTTAGAGCAGTGGTGAAATGTAAAATTTGTTACTACCGGTTCTGTGGGCGTGGCTTGGTGGGAGGTAATAAGACTGAGTGGGCGTGGCCAACTTTTTTTTTTTTTTACCTTTAAAACCATTTCTTCTACAACCTCTTTGGCCGAAGAGGTTGTAAAAAATGCTTTTAAAAGCCTCTGACGATCCCAGCTGACTTGCCTGATTGGCAGAGGTTTTTTTTTTTACTTTTAAAAGCATTTTTTTGGCCAAAGAGGTTGTAGAAAAAATGCTTTTAAAAATAAAATAAAAAACCTCTGATGATTGCGCAGGTCAGCTGGGCATGGGAGTGGGGAGGGATTTTTGCTACCGGTTCTCCAAACCACCCACCTCCATCGCTACCGGATCGGGTGATCCGGTCCGAACCAGGAGCATTTCACCCCTGATTTAGAGGCATAAAAGGTAAAGGTAAAGGTTCCCCTCACACATATGTGCTAGTCGTTCCTGACTCTAGGGAGTGGTGCTCATCTCCATTTCAAAGCTGAAGAGCCAGAGCTGTCCGAAAACGTCTCCATGGTCATGTGGCCGGCATGACTAAACGCCAAAAGCGCATGGAACGCTGTTCCCTTCCCACCAAAGGTGGTCCCTACTTTTCTACTTGCATTTTTTACGTGCTTTCGAACTGCTAGGTTGACAGAAGCTGGGACAACTAATGGGAGCTCACCCCGTTACGGGGTACTAGGGATTCGAATCGCTGAACTGCTGCCCTTTCAATCGACAAGCTCAGTGTCTTAGCCACTGAGCCACCGCATCCCTTTTATTTAGAGGCATAAAATTGGGCAAACGTGGGACAATATATTCACATAATGGTGGGATAGAAGTGACAAAAAGTAGTTATGTAGGGAATTACTTCAGGTTAGAATGAATAAATGTCCTCTGTAATTTCCTGTAAAAGGAGCTGTCTCCAAGAAATATGTATCTGACTACAGAGAAGTAGTTTTATAATACTCCAGCAAAACAGCAGAAGGAAATACTTTCAGTCTGGCTAGAGATGCTAACAAAATTTCCGATCTGTAGTGGAGGAGATATAGAAAGCTGATACATAACCCATTTGGAAAGACACTATAAACTGAGCTGCAGTGTTAGGAACCAGGCTTAGACTGATTTGAAGATCACTGACTCAGTAGTGTAATGTTACATCAAACTTTTTCAGAACCTTTCTGAAATCTTCAGTAAATGGTGTCTATAGTTCTGCAAAAAAATTGTATGCGTGTATTTTCTAGATAGTTTCAATCAGATTTCTTATGGAGATCTTAGGAAAATATTCTCTGTTCTCCTGTTCTTCATTTCTCCAATTTCTCTGATAGTCTTTTGACATGTCCTTCTTTTATCCATGCAGATTGGTATAGAAGCTGCCATTTTTTTCTTACAATTTTTAAATTTCACCCCACTGTTTTTTCTAAATTCCAATAATGATTACAGTCCTTTCTCTGTCCATCAAAACAATCATTTAATCATATCAAGAGCCTTGATAGTACAGTGGTTTAGTGCACCCTGTTATTAACACAGCTGCCTGCAATTTCTGCTGGTTCGAATCTCTCCAAGGCTCAAGGTTGACTCAGCCTTCCATCCTTTCTAAGGTAGGTGAAATGAGGACCCAGTTTGTGGGGGCAATAAGCTGACTTTGTATAAAATATACAAAAGAATGAAGGCTATTGCTTAACGCATTGTAAGCCGCCCTGAGTCTCCGGAGAAGGGCGGCATATAAATCAAATTTAAAATATATATATATATATCTGTAAACAAAAGCAAACATGCTTATCCTATTCTTCTGTCATGTTTCAATTACAGATACTTGATCTTTCTCTTGGCATATGAATGAGGCAGTAAGCTGAATTTAGTTAGGAATAACTATCTTTGAAGTAAAAGGGTCTCATGAACAGACATGTGATTGTTCTGTGAAATAAATTTATTGTGAAAGTGAAGGAAAGTGATGATAATTTAAAAAGCTTGAAAAATATTCCATGATTAAATTCCTTCAAAGAAAAAAGCAGAGAAAATTGATTTAAACTTCATTTCAACTTGTCACACCCAATAAACAGAGAAGTTATATGTATGTCACAGGCAATATGTGAAAACCTGGCGCTGTATAGAATGCCTAGGAAATCTATAGAATGTAAATTTTTAGGCAAAGTATGAAATGTCTGGGTTATTTTAATATGCTATATCCCAGTGATGGTTAACCTTTTTGATGCCGAGTGCCCAAAGCACGCGTGCATGCGCACAAATGCAAGCACGCGTGCCCGAACCCACAAAATGCAATGAGAACCCCCCCGCGCATACGTGGCCAGTGGTGAAATCCAAATTTTTTTACTACCAGTTCTGTGGGCGTGGCTTGGTGGGCGTGGCGTGGCTCGGTGGGCATGGTAGGGGAAGGATACTGCAAAATCTCCATTCCTACCCCACTCCAGGTGAAGGATACTGCAAAATCCCCATTCCGTCTCCAGTCCTGGAAGAATGATGTTGCAAAATCTCCATTCCCACCCCACTCTGGGAGCAGCCAGAAGTGGTATTTCCTGATTCTCCAAACTGCTCAAAATTTCTGCTACCGGTTGTCCAGAACATGTCAGAACCTGCTGGATTTCACCCCTGTACGAGCGTCCCCCCACATGCATCCCAGCTCCCCCCCGTGCCTTGTTTTGGCTTCCAGTTTGGTGCAGGAGGCTTTCCAGGTCCAGAATGGGGCACGGGGGGCAACATGCATGCGAACCCCCAAAATGCAATTCAAGCTCCCTCTACGCATGCGCCCCGCCCTGTGCTTGCACCCTGTCCTCTGCGCATGCACAAGCGTTCCCCACTTGCGCCCTGTGCATGTGTGGCAGAGACCCAAAGACCAGCTGGCCGGCGAGAGGCACGCATGCATTCGTGGTAGAGCTAGGTTGGGGCAACGGCTGATGTGCCCACAGAGAGGATTCTGCGTGTCACCTGTGGCACTTGTGCCATAGGTTCGCCATCATGACTATATCCATTCCCTAGGCATTGTATATAATACCTAGACATTGTGCAGAATGACAAGATTTATTTAGGCAGAGTATTAAAAAAGAGTTATGAAAATGAAAGAAGAAATGCGAAATAAAGTACAGCACTTTCTTACTGAAATAAGCAAGAAGAAAAGGACCAGTATTTAACCTATTTGTTGCAACAAAAGTGGCTAGGATGGCATTTTAGTGGGAGTATTTTATACTTTGCTGGTTTACCTTTTGGTAATGCATAAAATACCTAGGAAATGTGTGAAATATTAAGGGTTTCATACTTTGATGTCCCATTTTTGGAATTTATAGATTTCCTAGGCATTCTATAAAATGCCTAATTTCACACATTGATTGTAACATTTACAATGCAAGTGTACTTTGTGTATTTTTCTAAAAAAGCTTACTTATTCACAGATTTTTGAAAAAATCCTGTTTAAAAACACTGATACTCCAGCGAGAGAGGGACAGACCTTCTTAGTGGGAAAAAAATTTCCAAACCAGTGTTGCAAAATCAGGGTGGATAAAAATCGATGATTTTTTTAAAAAATAAAAATAAATGAATTTTTAAATTGGATTTTTTAAAATTTAAATTGGATTTTTTTTATTTTTATCAAATTTAGTAAAATGCTTTTGGAGTAAAAATCTATCTAAAGATAGTTTTCTATTTAAGATAATTAATAATTTAGTTTATTCAGCATGAAATGGAGTTTAGTTATGTAGCATGAGGCTGTATATTCTGCAATATTTACATTTTTAATAAACTCATTAAATGAATCCAAGCTCTGCAAGCTAAATAGGAAACCTTCATTTTGTTTGCAAATAATAATATTAAAGATTCTAACTACCAGCAAGAATGAATCCTTACATTTAAAGAGCACCTGTCATTTCAGATCCATCATGGCAGCGCCTGTTAGTGGGCATCCACTCACCTGCTTCACTTTGTTGTGTCACTGCCGCATCACTAGCTGTCCCATTAAAGTGAATGGGACTGTGGTGAGTCAACAGCAAATCAGAGGAGGAGCTACTGCGTGATAGAGATGACAGTTGCTCTTTAAAAATTATGATTTAAATTGAGTTGATTTAAATCAAGCCTTTTTACTAGTGATTTAAATCATGATTTAAATCAACTTGATTTAAATCAAATCCACCTTGTGCAAGATGAAGATAAATACGCGCAATTCTCTGTACCAAAATTATTAATGCACATTAGAAAAGTGAAAAGCATCATCAGTTGAATCTGTACATATCAACAGCAATTTTAAGAAGGCCATGTGTTGAGTGTATCGTGAAGAATAAGTGCACTCTACTTATGTATAGACTCTATAAAACTTAAGAGAAAGGCAGTCTTGAGCTTCATTTTGAATTGTCTTTAGGTTATAGCATGAGAAGCACATGTAATGGAAAAGATGAGAAATCATTATCTTGATTACTATCAGATTCAAAATATGAATGAAAATGGTCCAGTAAAGCTAATGCAGAGATATTGAATTACAAAAGGCAACAACTAAAAATGTAGATTAATTAAAAGGATGTTGAAAGAGAGAATCAAGAGGCTAAATGTCAGGATACTTGCCTTTTTTTGAAAGCAGTATTGTATAGAAAAACACACAATAGATTATGAAAAGCAGAATCAGTAATATAATAATGTATAAAAGGCATTTTTAAAAAGTGGCAATTTGTTTAAATTTGGAAAACAAGCATTTTATTGTAATATACATGTACTTTTTAATTGCTATCAATATACAACAGTTGTATAATTAAGGCAAAGCAGAAATGTCAGCAATTCACTACTGGAAATCTAAAATGATAGTGCAGTATTTATGTGGATTGCCATTGAAAAAGATTTAGGGAAGGGATGTATAAAAAAAGTTAAAATTCAACATACACTCTGCTAAGTAAAATTGCATATGATGGGATTTTATCAATGAGTAAATATGAATTGTGCTACAAGTACAGTAGTAGGACTGGAATTAATAGACGAAGTAAAATCAATGTCATTAAATCCAGTATATAACTAAATTCTGAAACTCAATTCAGAAATTAATTCTACAAGAGATGTATGCAGCTTTTCACTCAAATCACTCATTTAACTTGTGATTATGAGAATATTTTTTTAAGAATGCGATCTAATTGAAAAGTCTTGTTCTGGTGATCTAAAAAAAGATGAGATACAGATATTAAACTTTGACATGATTAATGTCAAAGTTTGTTGAAGAAGAAATAGCATGTCTTTTCCCACAAAACATTTTGTACCAAACCTTGAATTCATTGAAAGAGTCAATTGAAGTTCAGTTCTACTTTAAAGTATGGGTATAATCAGCATTTTTGTCCCAGTGTGCATTTTGTTTCCTTGCACATAAAGTTAAGTTTCTATGGGCATTTTCCTACTTCTCTTATCTTAATTGGATAGATTGGATAATAGTTATAAGGATGCTTAGTTTTTCTTGTACCAGTTTGCTTTTGCAGGCGTTAGCTTCAAAGCAATTGATCCTGGCCCCAGAGTTCTGATTCTAAATGAAAAAAGAAAACATTTAAAAAGAATTAGAGGAATTCGATAAAATGTTTTTTTATCAAATCAGGTACTGCATAAATAATAACATGGAAACCTATTCTCTATATAAACTGTAAAATAATTTTGTCCAAATCTAATTGATTCCTTATCTCCATAGTTCAACCTATGTTTGAGTAAATGAGTATGTCTAAAACTTTACCTTTACATACAGGTAGCACTTGGCTTAATGATTATTTGTTCAATAATCAAAGTTAGAGCGGCAATGAACAAAGAGACTTAAAACTAGTCTCCAAAGTTGTGGTTGATGCAGCACTCCTGTAGTCATGTAACCTAATTGTTAGTTGCTTGACAGCTGGCTTGCATTTACAACTGCAGGGATGGTTCAACTCCCCCTCACCTGCCTATCTCTCTCATCTATGCCCTTTTGGCCCCCTGTCTGCCTCCCTAGCTGACTTTCACTGTCTTCTTGCTCCCACTGCTTACCAAGCATGCCTTGCTTGGCCCTTTGTGAGGTAGTTGTTGGCTGCATGAGGCTTTCTTCTCCAGGTCATGCATGGGAATTTCCTCAAAAGACTGGGAAATCTGACTTTATGTGTCAGCATAAAGCAGTTGCCTCATGAAGGGCCAGGTGAGCAAACCTCAGCAGCAGGAGCAGCAGGAGCAAGAAGACAGCAAAGGTCAGCTGGGGTGGCAGAGTGCAGGGTGGCAAAGATGTCCAGAACAGTGTCTTTATATTGTTGTACTGGAACTTTCTAGGGCAGTGGTCCCCAACCCCCGGTCCGTGGACCGGTGCCGGGCCGTGGAGTACCTGGCACCGGGCCGCGCAGCGGCCGGGGGACATCAACGCTGCAGCGCAAAGGCTCCTGGGCCGTGCGCAATGGGCCGTGCGCAAAAGCTCCTGGGCCGTGCCCCCACCCCTGCGCGCGCTCAGCGGGCCGCGGCGATAAAAAGGTTGGGGACCACTGTTCTAGGGCATCTGGGGATTTCTGAAGGGGCTGCTTTGTGCTGTCCTGCTGGGCTATGGCGTCACACCATGCTATGGCTTCACGCCATGCTATTGGGGCTTCCAAAGTGGCTGCTTTGCACTGCAATGCTGGGCCCTCCCAAGGAGGTTAGAACGCCTGGGGTGGCCCCAATGTGCTAGTCGTTCCCGACTCTAGGGGGAGGTGCTCATCTCCGTTTCAAAGCCTAAGAGCCAGCGCTGTCCGAAGACGTCTCCGTGGTCATGTGGCCAGCATGACTAAATGCCAAAGGCGCACGGAACGCTGTTACCTTCCCATCAAAGTGGTCCTTATTTTTCTGCTTGCATTTTTTACGTGCTTTCGAACTGCTAGGTTGGCAGAAGCTGGGACAAGTAATGGGCGCTCACCCCATTACACAGTTAATATCACATTAAACAGCAGGCCTAATATTTGTATTTTAAAAAACATTTAAAGTATAAAATAAATGATTATATAAAATAGAAAAAGAAAGAAATATGTGGATGGAAAATAAAATATCAGTAAATAAACAAAATTCATAGTTACAAAATTTAAAAATTGTTATTTCTTTGATTAAATGAATATATAAACTAATTATATCACATGAGATACTTGCAATCATTACAAACCTCTAAACATTAAAATTTATACAGTATGGATGTTGCCACTATTATCTGAAATAAATGTGCATGATCTAATAGAAAAATAAAATAAATAAATATTAAATACTACCGGTAAAACATAAGTAAATACAGTATTAAGTTCTAGATTTCCTTTTATTGTTCTCCACTGTTGAATACAACAAATTATAAATATTAAAATTGCCTCCACTATTTTTACATTAAATATTTCTCCCATAAAAACCAAATCCTAAGTATCTGAGTTTGCCTTGTTATATTACATGTAATATTTACAGAAGCTATTCTTCTTTAAATTTGATCAAACTTACCGTATGTTCTAGAGCTATACTTTTACTTTTGCCATTAGTAGGTATTCTCCTAGTTTGGTTTCTGAGTATATGATATTGTCAGCTAATTGTCACTTCCCCAATGTTGGGCTAAATTTCCCTGTGTGGCCTTCAGCATGTCTCTTAATATTTTTAAAAAATATTTGTTCTGGAAAAGTTCCTAGTAGAAAAAAGATGAGTTATCAATTCAAACTTTGTTTTGATTTTTTTTATAAAAATAATGCTGTGTATTTATTTCTAGTACTTTTGATTTTTTTTACATAAAATCTGACAAAATATTCTTTTGTATTACATTTCAAGCATTTATTATGATTTATCTATTTTTGCAATTATGGGTTGGAACTATGTACAATCTGTAAAACAATTAATACAATTTTTTTCTTAATTATAGCTTAAGGTAAATTCCATCTCCATCCACTCTTCCATAGTCTTACTTGTTCTGTCTCTGTATAAGATTTTAATAACAATGTCTATATACAGTATAGTATATATGTGTGTCTGTGTCTGTACACACCAGACCTATCTCGGTTCTGTATAAGCATTTCAAATTCTATCATTTGTCTTAAAAACCTTTCTATCTTGATGTCACTTTTTATTCTAGAGATCTGTGAAATCAAGCATGATAAATTTTGATGTTCACCAAATAATTCTTGCTGTGTCTTTAGCCCCTTCTTTCAGTGTTGTAATTTCGAACTGTCACTAACTAATGATTATAAGTCAAAGACTACTTGTATACATAATTTGAGTATTTCTGCACTTGGATAGTTATAGTAAATTAAAAGCTTATTATTTACACCCACCCACCCACATTCAAAGTGATTGCCTGAGCCTGGGAAAAGACACAGTTGTTTAATTATCTTGAAACAAGATTCATTGTATGCAGATCCTGCAGGTTCTGAAGCTTCTTGCAGAAGATTTGAGGAGCCATATAAGTAGTCCTCACTTAACAACTACAATTGGGACTGGCAAATCCATTGCTAAGTGATGTGACTGTGAAGGGAGACATCATGTGACTGTGACTTACGATTTTACTGCTGGATTCTCCATTGATTCTGCTTGTCAAAAGCTGGCTGTGAAGCTTGCAAATGGTATACATCTAACCGCAGGAAATTGTGACAGTTGTAAAAAACTGTTGTTTGCAAAGTGCCTGAATGTCAATCATATGAATAAGGGAACATTGCAATAATCATACTGGTAAATGCAAGGGCTTATTGCAAAGTTACGTTTTTGCACCTCATAGCTTAAGATATTAAGATAAATATTTCTATCAATAAACTAGTTCATAGTATAAATATTGAAATCCTGCGAATTATTTCGTCTATCTCTGTGTATCTATATCTATATAGGATAGCTTTGATTATCAGTAAAATAATTTGGTCTGGATTTAATTTGCAGGATAGAAAGTATTTATAAACGTTTTAAATGATTCAGGAAAGAGAATATGAGCAGGTTTTATCTGAACCTTGGTACTGAACTAAATATAACCATAATTTATATGTGATTGGCAAATGCTCAGTCAATTATATAAGTCTAGGCGCATAGTCAAAGAAGTAAGAATAATGAGCTTTTATTTTTGTCCAACAAAAAGTCAAAATTTATTAGAGTGACTTGCAGTGTTCCTGCCAGCTTTCCTATTCACTTTGCTTGGGGAAAGCCAGCAGGGAAGGTTGCAAATTGTGATCATATGACCATAGCTCATTGCAACATCATAATTGCAAGCTAGGCACATGAGTGCCCAGATCATGATCATTTGACCAGGAGGCTGCTACAATGTCCACAACTTTGAGGATTGGTTATAAGTTTCAAGGTTAGTTTTCTTAAAGACCCTATTCAGAGAGTTTATATGAGCATATTCCAACAAAGGAGTCTTTAATTACCTCTGATCTCTAGACTCTGTCAAGATGCCTGATAAATTCAGTAAATTAGTATAATTTTTTTAGTCAGTAGACCTTGAAATTACACTGGCTAATATCTCTTCAATCAGCTGAGGTGCAGTTACATATTACCGCCTGTTAACTTGGTCTCCTATGCTTTTTAAGGAAGCTGTAAAGCTTGAGTGTAGTTGCCGAACTATTGATTTCAAACTTTTTTTGTGGTCTCCAAGTTTTTTATTGCTGATTTAGATGCAGCATTTTCTGAGAATTAATAGAAGGGCCAATAAGAAGGGACCTTAGGAAGGCCATTTTGCCTATGAATAAAGCAAAGAAAAAAAAGGAGAGGGGTGAATTTAGAGCACCAATTTTCTCCTTTTAATTTACACATGTTCAAGTTCTGTATCAAATTTAACATGTCCATTCTGGAAAATCATGTGATTGTTAGGGGATTCTGTCTTCACTTCCCATTTGATCATTTAAGCAATTGTAATTGATAAGGCCACTGCGAACCTAACCTAATGGCGAACCTTTTCGGTACCGAGTGCCAAAAAGGGAGCACGCATGCACGCACGCAGCACCAAGTGCCAAAAAGGGAGCACTTCACGTGCGAAGGCCAGCTGATTGTTCCGTGCGCATGCGTGCCAAAAACTCAAAAGAGAAACGGGCGACACCACATGTGCCAAGCAACATGGCTCCAAAGTGGCACACATGCCATAGGTTCGCCATCACGGTGTTAAGGGGAACATCACATTTCCATGACTATACTTTACTTTCTCCTTTCTATTGACTGCTTGTCAGTGTTCTGACCTAGGCTCCCTTAACAAGCAGGAGACAGGAATTGGTCCCTGCAAAACCTCTTTATTTACATGACTGTGAATTACGTTCATTCACAGTCAGCAAGGTTTGTCCAAACAGTTTTTCAAAGGAATATTTCTCAACACACCTTATCTTGTTTGTCAAGCTGCCACGTAACTTGTTTCCAACCGCAGTACAAGGCAAAACTTGGCACAGAGTCTCTCAGAATCACGGAACAAACGAATTGTTTCCTGCAAAAGCCGACTCCCTGTTCACTCCTCTTCTATTTCCTATGGGAGGGGCCAATCACCTCCAAGGTGTGGCTTTACTCCCGAGTCGACCCTGGTTTCTGAGTTGTTCTTGTCTTCTGGCAGCTCTGTGCATGCGCACACTGGGAATGGGCTCCAGCTGTTCCTCTGCCTCACTGCTGTCTAACTCCCTCTCTACCTCCGATGCAGAGCCCTCAACTGAGCTTTTCCCAGCCCCCAGGATTGGCCCACCTTCCTCCCTAACCTCCTCAATGTTTGACTCTGCTGCTAGGTCCGCTGGCCACCAGTGGGCCACAACAGTCAGTTGCAAAACACACTAATTGTGATCATGTTGCAATTGTTATAAATGTGAGGATTGATCGCAAAGCTTTTTTTTTTTTTACACCATTATAACTTCGAACATTGATAAAAAAAGGCACTCAATAATTGAGGATTACTTTTAACTGTAATCCCTAGTTACTAATAAATTGCCATAGATAGTAAAAAAAATGTTTTAAAGAATAGTGTTAAACAATAAAGTCAAATTCTGTGTCACAGTGATTAGGAAATTTCCTTTGATATATCTATCACCAACTGTTAAACACAAATCCTGGAGTGTACAGGTATTTCTCTGCCTTGAAGGCAGCCTCAATGAATTTTGGCTGCTCCAATATTGTAATTGATTCTGGGGTGAAGCCACGCAGCCTAGGGTGCCGCAGCCTGTACTCCTGCAAGTTCCAGAGCTTCAAGAAGGATATTTACAGTAAATTTATCAGTCAGTAAGTGACTGATCAGTGGAGAATGATGAGGAGGACATGGGACGTAGTGGGGTGGGAAACAGGTCCAAGGACTGTGGGGACCCAGCGGTAGAAGATGGGGGAGATAGGCGTGGGCACCCCTGTAGTACCCCTGCAGTACATCATAAGGGTGAGTGGATTGACACATATCCCAATTTTGTTCACGTGCCCATGGGAGTGCTCTAGTTACCATAACTTCGAAACCAGATAGTAAGAAGTTTTTTGAAGTTACAACAACCAGTTAGTTATAAGCCAAGGACAACTTGTACTGAGAAAAAACATAATAGTCTGAGAACATACTGAGATATCTGATTGCTCATTGTAGAAGAAAAATGATTATGCTAAAGGATTAGTATGGTATACTCTTAAAACAGGGGTGTCAAACTTGATTTCATTGAGGGCCACATCAGGGTTGTGTCTGACCTTGGGGGGCCGGGTTGGGCATGGCCAGGATGGGTGTGGCCAGCTTGACATCTCTCCTGTCAGGGGGGCATGTGGTCACTCGAGCGATCTGCTAGCGAAAACGGGCTTCCGAGCTCCATTTTCACTGGCAGAGGATTGCAGGAGGCTGTAGCAGCTGAAAATGGAGCTTGGGAGCTCATTTTTGCTGACAGAAGGACCGCGGGCCGGTCCTTCGCTGTTTCTAGGGCAGCCCTGGGGGCCGGATCTAAGTACCCCGCGGGCCAGATCCAGCCCCTGGGCCTTGAGTTTGACACCCCTGTTCTAAGACAAGCCATATTGAGCCCCTTTTTTTACCAGTAAATCCCTAGGTTTGGATTGGTAGTTTCACAGTTTTCTGGGAGGAAATGACAAGAGTAGGAGAAATGTACCAAGATCTTCCAGTCTTTGGTGCAGTTACTTGCTATCTTGACCTCTTTCCCAAGGGAGGAATAGTTCAGGCACGTTTAAATGGGATGGTTGGTTAAAGGAGATTGTATTATGCATTAATTCATTTGCAGAATTTAAGCAGTGATGTTTGCAGAATTGGCCATCCATACATTAAATTTGTCCTATGGAGACTTTATTCATGTAATCTTTAACGATGAACTTCATTATTGGCTGTTGTATTTTTATGTAAGGCACTAAAAAGTTAATTGGTAGAAAATTGATTTATGAATGAGGTTATAATTATGTTGAATAGAAAACTACCAAACAGAATGTTTAAAATATATCCAAATTTTATCTTTTGTATATTCATGTATATAGTTTGTAAGGATAAATTTATTCATGGTGAAACAGTTAGTTTTAGCTTTTTTTTTTCTTTGTTATTTGTAACAATTACAAAGTATTTTGGGGGTGACTTAGTCACTTCCAGAAAAAAACATACTGTGTATCTTGGATTTTAAGCAACAGTCTATATATTATATAATGTCTGGACTGGGAAACTTGCAGGAAGTATTTTTCTGCTACAGTTTAACCAGACAAATTTAAACTTCTCTTTTAGGGCATTTCTTTTGAAGATTTTATACCTCTTAAAGTAACTTCAATGTTCTATTTTAGCATTGCATGCATTGTGCATCTAGGTAAACTTATTTTGGATACAGCTGAGGCACTAAAAATTTCTGTTTTTAGCCATGAAATAGTGGAACTCCATGGGGCTTCCCATTCACAAAAACTCTTCCTCAACCATAAGTGCTCTGGTGGATCTTTAATAACCCTTTATCAGAAAATCTAATCTTAATTTTTCTAGTCAGTTTTTAATATGCCTGGGCAATGCTTTGGATCCAACTCTAAATAATGTTTCTAAATGCATGGAAACCTGAGAATAAATATGGTTATTTTAATTAATCACAAATAAGTGATTTATTAAAATAACCATATTTATTATAACACATTCTGCTAGAGAGATGTTCCTTGAGGATGGGCTCCAGCACGAGTCCGAAAGCTCAGAAGACTAAACCTCTGGTCTTCGTGACCGACCAGATTGGATTCTGCAAATAAGTGTTTTGTTTATACTCCAGTGTATTCAGGAATACCACTTTCAGATCACATCCAAATCATTGTACATTCTTATTTCTAGTTAGCTTCATAAACTGTATATAATGTTTGTTTATATGAACAAGCCCCATCTTAATCCTGGCAGTCATTTGCTAGGCATTTTAATGATCACTATAAAAACTATTCTGCTTGTATCAGTAGCAAACATTGAGTTCTTGCCTTCAAGTACTTTGATGTTGCTGTTAAACTTGGGTTTTATGGCAACCAGCATTCCTTTAATTGGGAATTTAAATGTAGGAAAAATGACATTCCCATGATCAGACAGTTCAGATTTGGGGGGAATAGGCAAATATACAGAACGAGTATTGGAAATATGATAAAATGAATAACTCCATATATATTCGTTTCCAACAGTAAACAAGTTCAGATCAGCTACAAGTTTGAATATAATTTGTGGAAATAAATTCCTCTTAAATGATAATTATAGTGTGCGTATGTGTATGTGTGTAAATCAGATGGTTCCTCCAATTATACTTATTTTTTCAAGTTGAACTTGGTAAATGGAGCCTAGTGCTGTATTTTCTTCTGGAAGATGAACATTTAGCAAAAAGAAAGTATTTGGAGCCCAAAATTTATTAACTTTTTATTTTATTCATTTTTAAAAAGTATAAATGTCCCTTGAATGTTAATTCTGTGTGCACTTTGTGCTTGCACTAAAAAAATAAAATATTTCTGGCAAAGATTTTCAAGAGCTGCTGCGTACTGCTTATTCTTCTGTTGTGCTTCAGTGCATTTATCTGCTCCCAAGTTGTTTGCACAATTTTACTCTACCCAAGGGTTTTGTATCAAAATAATTGCTTTATTTTGCAAGCTAAAAGTGTAGAGCTTTCCTTGGATGCAAACAGTGTTATTTTCAGGATATATTTCAAATTAAGATTATTTCATCTATATCTTGGCTTCTGTTTATCAACATACTTTGAAATGTAAAATTCATTTTGGTTAAGGATATGTTTCTGTACAGTATTTAACTTCTTGTAATCTTCATAGAAACAGCAGTATTATTAAAATAATTGCCTTATGTTGCAAGCAAAAGGGACAGAGCCTTTTCTTGGGTGCAAATGGTATTATTTGTAGCATATATTTTAAATTAAGCTTATTTTATTTCCTTGCCTACTTTGTATCTTGGCTTTTGTTTGTCAAACAGAAATAAATATATAAAATATAAAATTCATCTTGGTAAAGTGTCTTTTTCTGTACTGTATTTTTATAATCTTCATAGAAGCATTAAATTATATTTTTTTAAAGTAAAGGGTTTTAGTGTAAACTGATTTGGATGCAAAAAATTGCAAGCAATATTCCATTCACAAAAAATAACTCTTGCATTCCACTGTTTCTCTTCCTCTAAAGTGTTTTTATGCTTGAAAGAACCTGTAGAATTACACTTGATGATTTTGAAGAGGGAGAAATACAGTTGCAATAAACTTGAAATTCAAATACATGCATCTTGACACAAACTCATTTAATTGGGAGTAAAGGCATCTCCTTCATCCCATTCTAGATCAGTTGACAGTTAATATCATATGATTTATATGTCAGTTGTTTAACCTTTGTCCACTGTACACTTTAATAGATCATACTAAGTGTGTGAGAAAATAGGAGGTATCAATGCCTTTGCTTCAGAATGCAGTTAGAAAGTGAAAAAGTACATTTATGCTAATATGTTAAAATAATTTGTTAGAAAAAATTGCATTTCTGGCCAATGATAAGTATGGTCCTCCTTCTTGTTCACTTGTCCTACTGTTCTCAACATTTGTTAAAAGAATTATTAACTTGAGCTTTGCATATTTTTGCTAATCTTATAATAATTTGTGATGAATGGAATAAGTGTTAAATGACTGCATTGTTTAGTGACAATTTTGTAACGGTCCTTTTTTTGTTTTGCTTTGTTTTTTTCCTAGGACCGGAATCGGCCCTATGATACTTTTAACTTGCACTCTTTGGAAAACTCATTAATGGATATGATAAGGACTGATCATGAACCTCTTAAAGGTAAACACTACCCTCCCAGTGGCCCACCAATGAGTTTCGCTGATATAATGTGGAGGAATCATTTTACAGGTTAGGAATATTCATATGTTCATACTTACCTTAAAAGAAAATCAGCTTTTTTTCTGCTATAACATTTTGATGTGTTATTGCTTTTTTTTTTTTTGCTAGTAAATAAATTGCTAAATGTTTAAAGCTACTCCTTAATTTTAGAATCTCAGTTAACTGAGATGAAAAGTAAGTATATAGTATGATTAATGATACAGTTAGATGTCAAATCATAGTTTATAGATTGGCCTTTTTCTCCAAAAAATATCTTAGATCATCTATTTTAAATTAAGTCAAAGAAATAAACATAATGTTAAAGCACCTGGTTTGTTCTATTTTGAAAGGAGTGTGTGTAACAAACTTGTGGCATGTGCATTTTAAATCTTGTTAGATAGACAGGATGCCAGAGCTTTTGACATATATAACTTCCAAAGTAAACAACTATTACAATTAACTGTGAGAACTTCCCACAGTTATAATTTCTCATGAATTTTTCTACAACTTTCCTTTTTATTTTTAAGAACTCAGTAGATGTGCAGTCTGGCACATGAATAAGAACAATCTTAAAATTAGAAAAAAAATATTAATCAGCTCCAATTCCTAATTCAGTATATACTTTTAAGAATAATCCAACCAAGGAGACCCATAAATGGTCCAGAAACATTTACTAACTAAAACCTAACATATGTAATTTCTTTCTGGGTGGTATACAAAGTTAAATCAAACAATTAGAACAAATCAAATAATGTTCATGCCTCTAGAATTTACAATGCCATTAGTCCTTGCATTAGTGGTATCCCACCTGAATTATTGCAGTAGATTTTTTTAGGAGGCCCTCCTAACTCTGCTTTCTGTACACTATGCAGAAAGTGTGCTTCTAGATCTTTCCCAACCCATCCCGACTTCTGTATCTCCTTTCATTGGTTGAGTTTTTAGAGCTGTTATCACATCCAACACTGGTTTATGTCATTATTTTGTTAGTTATATAGTTACTTTTGTTCAGAACTGATAATGCTAGTGTTTCTTACTTGTAGTTTGTATTAAGATTCTAGCAAGGCTAAGTGAAAAATATACACTTAAAGGAAAAACACTTAGTTTGCAAGACTGTCCAAAATCTCTATTCCAAATGCAGTCAGCTGAGGTCATGTGTCTAAAATTATGCAATTCACTTCTAACCCTTTTTAATTCTATGCATCTTGAATTGATTGCTTGAAAGCCAGGGAAAGATTTTTCATATTAAATATGTTTGATAAATTCATGCTTATCCTTTTTCATGTATTGGAAAATGGAATTATTTCAGGGTCTTTAAAAATTTGAGAAGTAATTGAGCAGTGTGCAAAGGTTCTTAAAATTAAACATTACTTAGCTGTTTAGTCAGCTACTTTCTAATATATGCATATATATATTTAGAATACATGTATATATTTAGAATATTCTTCTACTGTCTCATCTGTTTAACAGAAGGGAATTTGTAGAAATGAGAACAATAAATAGCTTAAATATGTATACTAAAATAGTTGAATAGCAAAGTATTAACAGAATAATAATATTGGAGAATGAAATTGTTAAAAGCTTGGCAGAATAATGTCTTCAATTAAGGACATCAAAAAGAGGCTAGGTTAGCCTTCTTAGGATCAGAAAGATATTTTTGATATTTTAGATTATTAATCAGTGTCACTGTTTCAAGGGTTATTATGGTTTTTAAATTACATACCAAATGATCTTGTTACTTGTGTTTTGTACAAGCTGAAATTGGAAACTTACTATCCACTATTACTGAATAAAGAGCCTTGACTGGTTTCCCTCTAATAAAGTTAATTATTATTGCTGCTTGCTGTGATGTCCATTGAGCAAAGGTCATCAGCCACTGTTGCAATCTGGCAAGAAGTTAAAAACAGCCTATACAATTTTTTCAGCCACAAGGTAACAGGAAAGTGGTCACTTTCAGGTCAACTAACATTTGCAAGCCTGGATAAATAGTGGATTAAATTCTGAGAGATCCTAACATAAGCTAACAAAGAGAGCTTGGAATTAGCCCAGCAGCTATATTCTGCTGGATAATATAATCATCATTAATAGACCTATTTAAAATTACCACATACAGTTTCGTGAAAGTCTGGATAAAGCCCTCTATAATCACTGTATACATCTTTAAACTGGTGGCATAGAATGAGGGATGTTGTCTATGGAGATTCTCAGTCATCCGGGTCATGGTTGTCCCAAAGGTGCTTTTTCAAGAGGCAACTGGACTTTCTGGTTTTTCTTTGAAGACATTTTGCTTCTCATCCAAGAAGCTTCTTCAGCTCAAGAAGCTTCTTGGATGAGAAGCAAAATGTTACAAAGAAAAACCAGAAAGTCCAGTTGCCTCTTGAAAAAGCACCTTTGGGACAATGACGGATGTTGTTATAAAAGATAACGGCTGGCAGTGAAATTTAGCAAAGAATGATTTATTGTTTGCTCTGATTCTCTTGCATTGAAACTTCCAACCAATATTAAATATATTGTCTATAGGTAGCTGTTTAATGACCACTCTCATTCAGCAACTGTTAAGATGGTGCTGAACAAGTAGTAATCAGTCCTCAAAGTTCCCACAGTCCCAGCACTCATGTGGTCATGTGGTTGCAGTCTGGCCCTTGACAACTGGCCTGCACTTATGACAGCATCATATGATCACTATTTGCAACATTCTCTGCCGACTTTCCCCAAGCAAAGCCAAAGAGGAAGCCAGCCGGGCAGGTGGCAAGTCACTCCAGTAAGTTACAGGCAATCCATGTACCTTCCCCTGCCCTGCAGCAGCCACTTACTGGCCTCCTGGGGACTTACTTAATGATTTTTGCTTAATGCTGGCAATAGGAAATGCTGGGATTTCCATTGCTAAGCAGTATGATCATGTGACATCTCACTTGCAACTGTATTACTTAGCGATGGAAATCCCAGCACTCCCCACTGTCATTGTTAAACAAGGATTACTTGTAATATTGCAAAATACTGTTAAAGTCAATATTTAATGAAATATTGCAACTGTTAAAAGCTTCTGACTAATTTGTTTTCTCACTATGTTAATGGGAATTGTTAAGTGTATATTTACTGGACGACAAAAACAAAATCCATACCAAACTGCTAACTACCTTTGGCTTGAGAGCAAAAATGAAATATATTCCGGCCATTGACTAGGTTAAGCGGACTACCCCATACAGTATTTCTGTTGGTTTTTTTTCCCCTTTACTTCTTTGCCATATTTTATCATCTTAATTTTCAGCTCTGAGAATCTTAAAATATAATACATACAAATTGACATTTCATAATTGTAATTGAACATTTGCTTGGCATTCTGTGATGATTCAGAATAGCCCCCAGAACCACCTGCAGACCTACCATAGAGAGGCAAAGCGATTGCAGAAACATCTGTGTGCTATACTTAAACAAATAGGAAAATAGAGTAGCCCCCTATAGGAGTGTTTTATCTCATACTTACTCTATCTAGACTAGGGAGTAAAATAGAGAACATCTAAGCGGAAAATATTTGAATATAGAGAGGTTATACAATAATCAAGGATGGGTGGGACCAGTAGTAATCATAATCTGAAAACTGAATAAGGATCCTTAGTTAGTTACTTAATTATTTTAAACCTAAGAATTTCAACCAGAAAACCAATTGTGTCTGTAATGGTTTCAGTCAGTTATCATTTAGTTTTTAGCTCTTATCTTACTTAAAAAAGTTTAGTTTTGGATTGTGATTCTTGGGTTTAGCTGAAATAAAATGGAATGCATTCAGTTTTCTGCATCCATGAGATACTTTTGAAACTGTGTTTATCATTACTAATACTATTGAATGAAATAGTTTCTATAATGTATTTCAGCTTTAATTTGAGTGAAGAGCTTAAAATCATGACATTTTTAGGTTAAATCTCTTTATATTGCAATAACATATAAAGTACGTGTATGGTTGCATGCATATATGCACACACATGCACACACTTATATACACATTATACATCTTGACATTTTGATTTTCTGAGAAGATAGTTGTTAAGTGTAACTTAAAAATAGAAAGCCAAAAAGCAGGTGACAAAATGTCAGGCAGCCAGTCCCTGGTAGAGTGACTTGAATGAACACAACATGCACACACGCACATCAGATGTCACAGATTTGGTTCTATTTTTGTACCTGACTTTAGCAAAGCAAGAAAAAAGTATTTTTAAATGTGTTTAGTGCCATAATTACAAGCTTCACTTCTATGTTACCAACTCATATACAAACCATTTACTGCAATTTGGTTATTTGACAGTTATTTTGGCAGAATTTTGTGTGCCAAATGGGATTCTTCTGCACTCTTATCTGAAGTTTATAAAGGATTTGTTTGCTGTTTCTCCCTTGGGGAAGTAGAAGATTGTCTTGAAACCTTTTACAGAAATGCCAAAACTGCTAGGTTAAGTCCTGGAAACTGTTTTTGGCAGGGGCATAACTGAGTACATTTTTTGTAACATACTTAGATTCTCTTGTTCAGAAGATAATATTCTTGCTTCAGGTCTCTTAATTAAAGCTAAATAATAAACTTGTGAAGAGGATCCCCTGTTTGCAATAGGGGATAATAATTCCTGCTGAAGAGATTAGCCATTGCTATTGAACTTACATTTACATTATTTTGCTTTAATCATTCTAGGGAAAAGAATAGGATAACATATTAAATTTTAAATAGTGTGGAATAAATTACTGCTTCCATGCTTCCATTAATTCTTGTGAAGTACAAGATGTTCCAAAACTGTTCTACTTAGAATATAACAAGAATCAGCTCTTATGGAGATTTTTATTGTTTCTTTCTTCCTTTTTATTTTTTAAAACACCAAGATCCTTCTGACTCAGCTTTACCTACAATTCTTATTGTAAAGGCTATGATTTATGGTATATTTTGTATTATAAGATGCTAAAACCCAGTTTTACTGATTTTAAAAGCTGTTTATTTCACATCGTACTGTACTTGGGGAGATGGAGAACTGAGACTCAAATTAAATAATGGAATAAAGGTGTTTTCAAGATATATAAGATTCAGTTCAGAGACTCAGTGATTAATATTTCCATTGTCTTTACCACAACACAGTTCTGAATGAATTAAAGAGGCTTGTAATAGTTTCCAGAAGCAAAAGATTTCATACACTCACGAGTTAATGAGAATCCAAACTACAGTAGACATATAAAATAGGCTTTCACTTTTCTTGAGGAAGCATAAGCAAGTTATTTCTACTCACACTATCAGTAATCAGCTAAAGAAACACTAAGTTTTGACAACAAGAAGCTTGCTAGTATTTCTTCCCAGATTTCCCTGTTGAGTCAATGGGCTGGAGATGAGGGAATAATAAGTTTTCCAGTGCACTGCGTCTACACTCCATAGCTGGGATAAATCCTCTTCTCTGACATCAACTGAGAGAACTTTCAATTAAATCAATACGTCACTCTGTGCTCTAGCCACGCCCCCCCTTGCCCTCAATTCCCCAGTCTTTCTCTCAGTTGCTGACAGACAGAGGATTTTTTTTTTTGGCTCTGTGCTCTATTTCTAGTTTCTTGAGTTTAGAGGTTTCTTTATTTTTGAATGGTTTTTTGTTTCGTGTGGAGAGCGAAGACGTGGTGATTGCTTGCCGCTGGTCAGCTGCATTCGCCGGCAGCGTGCCTGAGTGATCTGGGCCGTTCCGTGCTTAGCATGTTGAGCGCTCGCAGCCGCTGGAGTCTGACCCCTCGGGGCGGATCCGGCTGACGAATTTGCTGCTGGCGAAGGGGGGGCTGGGCGGTTCGCCGTCGTAACCCCTGCCACCAGATTGCATTTCTATCAGCTCTCCAGTTAGGTAGGCGGCGGAGCGGCAAGTGCGGCCTATTGCGGCTTTAGCACAATTTTTCACGCCTCAGCAGTTTCCCGACGAGCGGCAGCGGTCCCGTCAGTTTCTGCGGGCGGCGCCGTCTTTCGTTGTGGCAGATCTGAGGCTTGGCGGCAGATCACACACGGAGTGAGTCATTTTCGTTGAGGGAAGATGGGCGGCCGTTTCTCTGGTTGCCAGCCCCGGCGCCGCCCTTAGGCCGGACTCCTCATGGCTGACATAACAGGTGGCGGAGTCGCCTTGCGGCCACCATTTTACATTCACTAGATCGCGCCCGCCATTTTGTTTGGATGAAGGCCGCTGTTGAGTGACAGTCCCGGGCCTTCGGCAGGTTGTCGGGGTGTGGCCTCCCCCGGCTCACACTACGTTGCTGCAGCATTGCAAGGCTCTCTCATCCCTGGCTAGCTGACTGCCTTTGCATCGTAGGGACCTGGTTTTATATCTCTACCCAGCGGCCGCTGTTCTCCTTGCTGCAGTCTATTCCTGCTCGTTTGTGCTCCGTACCTGCCCCACACTGGTGGTCGAACTTTGGGGTCCTCAGTCCCACCAGTTGTTGGCTTGTTCCTTGAGTTAAAAAAAAAAACCCATTACATTACCTTTTCATTTGCTTCCTGAAGAGTTCATTTCAACGAGTGACTATGTCAGATTCGTCACTTTTGTCGGATCTAGAACAGGAGGCCAGCCCTCCCAGATCTGCCAGGTCTCAAAAGAAGAAAGTGGGCAAGCGGTCTGTATCTGCCAGTCGCAAGTCCCATCATTCCAAGGCCTCTGCCACAGCTGACAGGGACGCCCTCCGGCGCCATAAGGCTTTTCAGCGGCAGTACGAGAAGGCTAAGTGAGCAATGGCCACTTCGCTCTCCGGTGAGGTGGGACCATCGCAATCAACGCAACTCGCTCCCGGGCCCGCCACTGCTGGGACTCCTTCACCAGTTCCATTGGCCTTGTCCAAGGGTGTGTCACAGTCTCTGCCAGATGTGTCTGCTGCAGGATTGGACACTTTTCCTCTGGCCCGCAGGCTGGCGCCTACTGCTACCTTTACGCCCACAGCGGCAGGGCTTCGTGCCTTGGAGCCACCTCCTGTGGGCACACAGTTTGACTTCCAAACCATGCTTTCCACAGCTTTGGCGGCCATTATGGCAGCGGGTGCCCAGCAATCACCTCAAGGGCCGTCTCCTGGGTCGACTCAAGCTCCGTCTCATGCTCCGGTGCCTCACAAAACCCGGTCCCCTCGCCGACGTGAGTCTGATTCTTCTGCTGATTCTGACCAGGAGGAGGACTATCCTGAAGATCTCGAATTTTCCGAGGACGAAGGTTTGTTGCCTGACTCCCCAGCCTTTACGGGGTTATTTCTGCCAGCCTTGTTTAAGTCCCTTCTCCACAAGGGTCGTTTAACAACTAATCTGGGTTCGGTGGGGGTACAACCCACTTCTTCCCAGTTGGAAGTGGGTCCTCATGATGCCTTGTTCAAACAAGCCAAGCAGGAAAAAGATTTTATTCCGTGTCCCCAACTGTTCATGGACATCCTCCAAGCTCCTTGGGGTCAGCCCGGGTCGTTGACTGCGCCTAGCAATCAGGACAAGAAACTTTCCTGCCCTGCCCCTAAGCTGGAGGCGCTTTTGGACTTACCAGCTGTTGACATGCGGGTGGCGAGTCTCGCTTCACAGTCGGTGATTTCTTCTGACCTGTTGGACGGTCTGAAATCGGAAGACAGACGTGTGGAACTGGCCTTTCGCAAGTCACATCAAGCGGTGGCCTGGGCCATTAGAACCGCTACGGCCACTTCTTTCTTTAACCGCACTTCGTTAATTTGGCTGCGACAGTTACAGGAACGGCTGCCTGCCAAGGCTACCCGTTTACACCAAGATGTGAATCAGATCATTGCAGCCACAGAATATTCAGCTGACGCTTCGCTGAATTCTGTGAAATTTGCTTCGCGTGCTATGGCATCTTCCATCACATCACACCGCCTCTTCTGGCTGCGCCCTTGGAAGGCTGATATCAAAACGAAATGGAAGCTGGCAGCAGCCCCTTACAGGGCGCCCAGCCCGTTCGGGGCCGCCCTGGAACCGGTCCTTGTGGAAGACAAGGATAAGCGGAAAGTTCTACCATCGACCTTTCGCAAGCAGGACAGGCGTTATACTCCTTACACACCCCGCCAGTCTTTTCGATCCTACTCCGGGGCCAGGGGGTCCTCCAGTTATCGACAGTTGTTCCAGTCTTCTGACCGTTTTTCCGACAGACAGCGGTTTCGAGACCTCAGGCCGCTTCAAAACGACCCTTTTGTGGATCTGGTGCCAAGCCTTTCCAGCGGGGCAAATGACTCACCGGCGTCTGGTCCAGTAGGCGGTCGTCTCCAGGCCTTTCACCACCAGTGGGAGCTGTCGACGTCGGATGCTTGGGTACGTCATACTGTCTCCGAGGGCCTCTCGATCGAGTTCACGGACCGTCCACCGGGGTGATTCATCCGGTGCCCCATTCCTCGTTCTGCCGAGCTTCGTCGTCTGATGTTAGTGGAAATAGCTCACATACTGGATATCAGGGCGATAGAACCAGTGCCACTGGACCAGCTGGGAACCGGATTTTACTCAGTTCTTTTTCTGGTGCCCAAGAACTCGGGAGGATGTCAGAGGGATCCTCAACTTGAAACAACTGAATCTGGCAGTACGTTACCGCCGGTTCAAAATTCACTCTCTACATTCGATTCTTTCTTTGGTGCGCCAAGGGGATCTCATGCAGTCGATGGACTTACGTGAGGCCTATCTTCATATGCCAGTGCATCCCTCGCATCGCCAGTTTCTGCGGTTCGAGTTTGTGGGCAGGCATTACCAGTACTGTGCCATGCTGTTCGGGCTTTCTTCAGCGCCCAGGACTTTCACCAAGTTGGTGGCAGCGGTCAACGCGACCTTCAGCTCGGTTCCGGTGAGGATTTTATCTTACCTGGACGATGTCCTGGTCCTCTCGTCCTCCCGGGCCCAAGCGGCTCGAGACATGGAAATGGTGTTTTCTGCCTTTCGGGCTCACGGGTTCACCATAAATCTGGACAAGAGTCAGCTTGTGCCATCCACTTCCATCTCGGATCCGTGATAGACTCTGTGAAAGGGCAGGTGTTTTTGTCGCCGGAGAAGGTGCGGAACATTACGAACTTACTGGACCAGGTCCTGGCCCAGAGATCGGTTTCCCTATTGACACTCTCGCAACTTCTCAGGAAGCTTGTTTCCTGCTTTCACATTGTTCCTTGGGCACGCAGGCATTCTCGCCCACTACAATGGCTACTCCTTCCCTTTCAGCGGACGGGGTGCTCCAACACAGCAAGGAAGGTGTTTGTGCCTCCCCAGGTATGTCTTTCCCTCCGGTGGTGGACATCGTCAGCCATCCTGCGGGGCTGCCATTTTCTGGGCCTGGACCGGATCGTGATCACCACCGATGCCAGTCTCCACGGGTGGGGTGCCCACCTTGCCAACTAAGTGGCCCAGGGACTGTAGTCCCAGTCGGAGCGCCTCCACAACATCAATCATCTCGAACTTCGAGCGATTTGGCTTGCCCTCCTTCACTTTCGTTCCGCCATTCAGGGCCGTCACATTCTGGTCCTCACGGACAACACAGCCACCAAGGTGCACGTGAATCGAGAAGGTGGGATGAGGTTACATGCCCTGATGCTCTTCAGTTGGGCGGAACGCCATCTTCTATCAATTCGTGCGAACCATATCTCCGGGGCGGCCAACACGCGAGCGGACTGGCTCAGCAGAGAGTTGATCGACCCGGCCGAGTGGCAACTGCATCTGCGGTTGTTTCGGGAACTGTCTCTCCGCTTCGGATCACCAGTGGTCGACCTGTTCACCAGTCCCGCCAACGCCCAGCTTCTTCGCTTCATTTCCGATTATCCGACTCCGTTAGCAGAGGACTCGGACACCGTGAGGTGTCGTTGGCTGACTGGACTGTTGTATGCTTTTCCCCCAATCACGCTGATTCAACAGGTGATCCGGAAGATGATTGCAGAAAGGGCGGAGGTGCTGCTGGTGGCTCCGAATTGGCCGCGCCAGCCTTGGTTTGCCAACCTAGCGGAGTTTTCAGTGACCAACCCATGGGTGATCCCTCCCCATCGGATCGCCCTGTGCCAGGGGGCCATCTGCCATCCAGAGCCTCAATGGCTCCAGTTGGCCGTCTGGCATTTGAACGGCTCATCCTGAGGAAAGGTCGGCTGTCGAACCCGGTAATCGGCACTATTCAGGCGGCCCGCAGGCCCTCCATGACGCAGATCTATGAGGCTTCTTGGAAGACCTTTTGTCATTGGTGTTCTGGCCATCATGTGGATCCGACTTCAGCAGCCATCCAGGATGTTCTTGACTTTCTCCAGTCGGGATTGGACAGAGGTTTGGCTCTAGCCACCTTGCGCCGCCAGTTGGCGGCACTTTCCACGGTGATTTCCTTTCCTCCATACCACTCCTTGTCTCATCACCCGTGGGTGCGAGACTTTCTTCATGGCGCTTCGAACTTACATCCTCCCACGGTCCATCGTTACCCATCTTGGGATTTGCTTTTGGTTTTGCAAGCTCTCACGGTCCCTCCGTTTGAACCCTTTGGCTCTATTTCTCTCAAGTTTCTTTCGTTTAAAGTAGCCTTTCTTTTAGCAATCACGTCGTCCCGGAGGATCTCCGAACTTGCAGCACTTTCCGTTAAGAAAGATCTATGCATATTTCATGCTAATACGGTGGTGCTCTGGCTGGATCCTGCGTTTACGCCCAAAGTAAACTCGTGGTTTCACCGCTCGCAGGAGATTGTTCTACCAGATTTCTGCCCTTCTCCCAGGCATCATCGTGAAGTTCTCTGGCACACCCTCGATGTTCGCAGGGCTCTGTGTCATTATATTCGCCTAACTGCTTCATTTTATAAGTCAGAGGCCCTTCTCGTTTCGTTTCACCCGGGTTCTATGGGCCAGAAGGTCTCCTCATCGACGGTGGGCCGTTGGATTAAGGCCTGTATCTCGGCCGCCTATGAACGCCAGGCTCGCCTGGTGCCGGCCAGGATTTTGCCTCATTCAACACGGAGTGCGGCCACTTCAGCAGCCTGGGCGACACAGGCTTCGGTGTTGGACATATGTCGGGCGGCCACTTGGACTTCGTTGTTGCCTTTTATCCAGCACTATAAAATTGATGTTTACGCCTCGTCCGAGCCATCTTTTGGGGGAAGGGTCTTGCAAAGGGTGGTTTCGGGGTCTTCTGATGGGAGCAGTCAGCCACCCAGCCCTGGGAATTAGGCTTGGGTATGTCCCAGCTATGGAGTGTAGACGCAGTGCACTGGAAAACAAGACATTGCCTTACCTGAATGTCCATTTTCGGGGCGCTGCATCTACACTCCATCCCCTCCCTCTGTTGTTGTTGGGGCTTCCTGCTCCGTTGTTTCTTTATTGTTGAGGTAGTGAGACTATTTCTTAATAAAATTTGTGGTTCCACTTACTGTGCTGCGCCTTCGTTCAAGACTGGGGAATTGAGGGCAAGGGGGGCGTGGCTAGAGCACAATGTGAAGTATTGATTTAATTGAAAGTTCTCTCAGTTGATGTCAGAGAAGAGGATTTATCCCACTATGGAGTGTAGACGCAGCCCCCCGAAAATGGATGTTCAGGTAAGGCATTGTCCGTTTATTTTTCCTCCAAAGCACAATATTTAACATTAGGTACTGTTTCTTGTTAAAGTTAATTAATTGAAAAGTGTGTTTTCTGTTAATCTAAAAATCAAATTCCAAGAATTAAAAATGAGCAGAACTAGTTCCATTCTAAAGAAACCAATAAAAAGAGATTAACATGTTTAGGTTCATTTTTTTCTCAGACGGTTTGTTATCTTTTACCTTTAATGAACATAGCATATAGTTATTATTATATATCTTTTATAGAAGAAGCGATGGAACACATTTTGAGATGATTAACACTTCATATCTGTTTGATTTTCAAACTCTAGTTTTTTAAAAAATTAACTCTAGTATTAAAATTTTGTTTAACTTTTTTTAGGTCGTATGGGTATAAATTTTCATCATCCGGGAACAGATAACATTATGACACTCAATAGTAAGTTCATATCTTACTTTACTGCATTTTATACAACTAGTATATTCAATATGCTTTTGCATTTACAGTATGTATCCATTTTGATTGCCAAGGAAAGGGAGTAGAAATAGATAATATAAAAGTCTCTGGACATCATTCAAAAGCCTATTATATTATTCTAAACTGAAGGGATTCGTCTTAGAAGAAAGTTGATTGCAATACAGATAGTTCTTGACTTACAACACTTCGTTTAGTGACAGTTCAAAGTTACAATGGCACTGAAAAACGTGGTTTATGATTATTGCGACATCCCCATGGTCACATGATCAAAATTCAGACACTTGGCAACTGACTTATATTTAGGACTGTTGCGGTGTTCTAGGGTCATGTGATCACCTTTTGCGACCTTCTGACAAGCAAAGTCAATGGAAAAGCCAGACTCACTTAACAACTATGTTACTAATTTAACAACTACAGTGATTCACTTAACAACTGCAGCAAGAAAGGTCATAAAATGAGCCAAAACTAATTTAACAAATGTTTCACTTAGCAACAGTAATGTTGGGCTCAATTGTAGTTGTAAGTTGAGGACTATCTGTATTGTGATTGTAAAAATCTGTACAGTATTTTGGAGAAAACTAAAATGTATGGTAAAGATCTTCAGGTTTTTGGAGCCTCTTAGGAGTCACAGCCCCAAGTGCTCCGACCATTACTGGGACTACTGATTTTTACTTTCCATATCCTCTCTAATTCCTTATGTTGCTGTCACTTGACACTGTTATATCTATCATCATCCATCACGGCTACTTTCTGATTCCTGTCTGTTACTTCGATGTCTGGTTGATTGGTCAGTACCTGCCTGTCCATCTGGATCTGGAAATTGGGATCTAGAAATCAGGATCTTAGCCCTATCATTCTCCATGACCTGTGGAATCCCTGTTCTAAATTAATCCATACACAGTGCAGATGTTCCTGTACACAATGCCAGCTGGTTGTGCCATTCAGTGAAATACCCTACCACTTATTGGTAGGATTGTCCCTTAGGTCTCCAGAGAGGTAGTCTGCACCTTGGATCCTGTCCAGTGAGGTATACCCTCCTTCTATGGATCTGGTACTTATTGCCTGTTCTTGTGCTGCTATCTTTTAGTCCGACTCCAGCCCACTCCACCCACTGATAGTATTTCCCAATGCACCCACCTGAACTATCTGTCAATTGTAAAATCCCATTCAGTGTCTTGTCTTGACCATAGTTGCTATTTTGCCCCATGACTGCTGTTACACAGGCATTCTCTCAGGCAGCTCTTCTGTGGGTGCCATCTTACTGATGTTCTCTTGGATGCTCTGGATTTCATACAGGACAGTAACTGACACCCATCAGATCCCGCCTGTCTTCTTTCCAGATGATGTACAGTCTTTCTCTGCAGTATCAGTATTATAGCCAATGAGGTTTATTTGGGGTACAATTATTGCTAATTGCAAATTTTCCAATATATACACATTTCAATATATACATTTAAACATTTTTCTGAAACATTCAGAGTTGAATGTTTGATTGACTTTCTTTCTTTGGCAGGCAATATCTGCTTATTTTATTACTAGTAATAAAGTTGTGTAATAAGTGTTTGGCGCATTACAATTATTTTGTTATATATGTTTTAAATAAATTCATTTAAATCAAGGATAATGTGGTTTTATTTTTTTAAACTCAGCATAGATTTTCTTATCTGTTTGCATAAACAATCTAGTTTGTTCTGAAGAAGAGTAGCAGTATGATTAAAGTCAGACAGAGTTATGCACAAACAACCTAAATAGATTCTGTTGTTGTTGATACTATTACCTATCAGATCTGTCTCCAAGAGTTTATGAATCTGTACAAATTTCTGATTATTGAGGGTTTTATTTTTTATTCCATAAGCCTTCATGTTATAATTAATAATTCATAGGAATTGTATTGCATTGCAAACGTGAACTTAATAAATTATTGGAAATCCCATTTTTATGCACCTTGATATTAATACACAGCTAGTGAATATGGATGTATTCATGTTAGCACAGTGGAAATGTTGATCATAATCAACTGTTGAATTAAATTGGATTAGTGCAGGGTATATGTTGCTCTTATTTGATTATTAATGAAAGATGCAACTATATTTTCTCTTCCGACAGTGCATTAAATGCATTTATGTGTTCATTGTATGATTCTTTTGGCCACTTAGCAAGCAATGTCCAATCAATATAATCTATATCATAACTATGCTATTTGCTTTTGTACTTTATTCTAGATTATATTCCTGTAAATTAACTCCAGTAACTGATAGCCTTTTAAAATATAATGTGGTCCAAACCTCTGGAAAATATTACGACCTAGCAAGATACTATTTCTTGGTATCATCACTCCCAGTATTTAAAAAAAACCCACTAACAGCTATCTCTTTAGCATTGGACAGTGCTTTGCTGCTCTGAATTAGATAGATAGACAGAGAAGATCTATGGTTTATTAATTTTCTTATTTGAGGAGTGGTCAATTTACAACTTATTGATATTCAGAAAAAGGAGGAGATCATTGGGTCAAACTAATGTTTGCATTTATCATGTGGGTAATAATGTAAGAAAAATTACAGGTATTTTAGATATACAAATAGATATGGATGAAAAATTATTTACTTACAGAAAAGAAAACAACTTGGCTAATATATCAGTCCCTTTTACCAAATGGAACTACACATTTCATGTAGTTTGATTGCAATGTGGACAATAGTTTGACTACAATTAAAATGAAAGATAACCTTTTAAAATTTAGAAGGTAATGAAGCAGTGATAATTAAACATGTATGTTTAAATACAGAGAACATATTTTGAGAAATTAAACACTATTAAGAATATTATTACTGTACAATGTGTTGAATTTAATTCTACCAAGTACTTCAGAGCACATGGGTACGAGTATAGCATTTATCATGAATCCTTTCAAATAGCTGTATTTTTTCCCTGGATTTTATGGCAGTTTTGTACTGTAGCCATAAGACCTTGGGAGGAGACATGGTTGCTTTAAAGATTTGCAGGTAGGTTTAGGCATTAAAACAGGACTGATTACCATTATCTTATCTATTCAAAATCATTCCAAAAGTTAAAAGTAATTCAGACTGGATTTGTTTCTTGGTACCATTTGTTATCACTTGTTGTCTAGTTAAATATAATTCATTCAATCTCCACAATTAGTCTATCTTCCCAACAAAGTCCAAATAAAAAAAGTTTGCAATTAAGAGTAATAAATCCATTCCCCAATCTTCCCCAGTCCTCCTTAGAAAAAGAATTTATCAGTTATCCATGTCATGATTCTGCTCCTGTAAACAAATGCAGACTTGAAGTTCAGAGAGATGTATGGACTCAACTCAGTTAGTTCTCCATCTGTACAGTCAATATCTCTTTGATTTACAGCTTTCAAATCAGATTCCTCCAAACTATATGCCTCTGAATATTTTCCATGACCATTATCATCTCATCAAACTTTCATAAAAGCTTTCAACTAAAAGTTGTATGTTGTATGTTGCCAGAAGGTCTTTTCTCACATTTCAGACACTGCTTTGTCTGTAATCTCAAACAGTCTATGAAGCTAATCTATCTAATCTATGAATCTTAACCAGAGAACAAAGAAGCTGAAGCTGAAGGAAAAATGAAAAATATTTTCTGAATATTTCAATCCAAAACTAAAAGAAAAATTAAAAAGAAATAAACTCCAAGTACTTTGCAAATTAAAAAGATATAAAAACCCTGTGGTGAGAGTCCAATATTAATGTAAATCAAATGAAAGCATTTCACCAATCATAAGCACATCGTGTTTCCATAAAGAAAGCAAAATTTATTTAGAACAACAGCATAAATCAAAGGGAAAAAGAAACAAGAGAAGAGTTAAAAGTCCAGTAAGGGGTTGAAGTAAATCAGCATTCAGCTGGCTGGTCTACTTTTAAAGATGTAAAGCAAAGTAAAAGTTCAAAAAGTGAAATTAAGACCAGGCATGCTTAAAAAAATCTGAAATGCTGGCAGGAAGATGAATGCCCGCAACTTTGCAATTGCTCCCAGACAGAACTGGAACCTTCCAGACTCCCCTTCCCAAATGGGTCCACAGCCATCCAAAAGTCATCTTGGGTTCCTAATTTCTCCCATTCAAATCCAGGGAGCAGCATTGCCAGAGAGTCAGCTTAGGCAGCAAGATCGGCAGATCCTCAGCAAGAGAGAAAAATCTCCTTACTGTTCAGCAGCCATCTTGGGGAGGAGTCTCAACATGTGAAATAGTAGTGGGTTTCAATTTAGTTTACTACCGGTTTGCTCGTGCACTCACGTGTGCATGTGACGCTTCTGCGCATGGGTTAATCTCCTCTGCTTAGCTGATTGGACTGAATCTATCAGAGCTGTTAGGACACGCCTCTGTTGCTAGGGATCCCCAGCTTTTGACTCAGTCCCTCAGCTAGGACAGATGTGTAAAGGCTTTCTCCAACTCTTTGACAGGAACGTTCCTGGATCCTTTCTTCATCACTATATTCAAACTTTGTGAGGGTTACCCAGCTGATTCCCGAACATCTGGTTGAGTCACTGGGGTTGACTCAGTGGTGAGGGCTTTGGCTTGAGCAGCCAGACAGTGGTCTTCTTGGCTGTCAGGGTAGGTGCAGGGTTTTTTCCCACACAGCTAACCCCAGGATTGTCCTTTCAGGATTAAAAAACTTTACATCAGAAAGCAGAGCTTTTGCGCTCCCAATTTGACAGCCAGGGAAGCCAGATGGCGGAGCTTTTGCACTCCCAACCTTAAAACTGACAGCAGAGCTTTTGCACTCCCATTTGACAGGCAGCAGGGCCGGATACTGGAGCTTTCGCGCTCCCACCATTACTCGAGTCAGGCAACCATTGCAGGAGCTTCGCACTCCGAGAGGGGCCCTGTGCCATGGCGCCCGACATTTTTTTTTTTAATTTGATTTATATGCCGCCCTTCTCCGGAGACTCAGGGCGGCTTACAATGCATTAAGCAATAGCCTTCATACTTTTGTATATTTATACAAAGTCAGCTTATTGCCCCCACAAACTGGGTCCTCAATTTACCTACCTTAGAAAGGATGAAAGGCTGAGTCAACCTTGAGCCTGGTGAGATTCGAACTTACAGTAATTGCAGACAGCTGGTGTTAGTCACAATGCTATCAGTCTGCTGAGCCACCAGCAGACTGATAGCACCCTTGTGCTCACCACAAACAGCATCAAGAGCGGGTGTGGAGCTTCGCGCTCCTGTTAGCCCGAGAATTGTGGCATATTGCCTGGAGCAGTAGTGCTCCCATTACAGCAGCTGCTTCTTGCTCCCCTTCTGACAAAAGCCGCAGATTGCTGCCTTGAAGGATCCGCAGCGCTCCAATTTAAACAGCTGCCCCGCCGAGCCATGTGAAGCTTCATGCTCCCATTCAGCCAGAGTAAGGCTTTATATCCCTGGCCAGGGGCTCTCCTTAACATCCAGGAGAAGCATTGTGCTCCAGAAGCCCTAACAGCCCTTATCCAAGGGGGCAGAAAAGGGTGCAAAAAGGGGAGCTTTCAAAATGGCGGATAAGGCAGCAGTTGACAGCAGCACTGGGGCTTGAGCTGCAAAAACAACAGCCACCAAAATGACTGCATCGAAGGGAGCCAGATCTAGCAACAGGTCTAAAGCTCCAGACAAGGCTGCAGGGGCTGCTAAAAGTTCTAAGGCAGCCCAAAAGGATGAGTAGTGCAGGGATAAAGCCCTGGAAAAACTGTGTGCCAAGGCTGACAGGGAAAACAATCTACTGTCGGACCTCAGTGACAAACGAAGTCAGCCCAATAGGCTGCAATCGCTGGGCCTGTTACCAGATGGAGCTGAAGATCAATTCTCTCCACAGTGCTCCTTATTGCCTGCTGCTAATACAGTGCTCTTGGGCTCAGTGTCAAAAATGCCAAAGACTGCAGGAACCTGTGGCCAATCCCACAAGACCACCAGAGCTGTTCCTGAGGCTAGCTTCACACCAATGGCAGCCGGTCTCAGACCAGAGAAAAGAACAGATTCAGTAATCCCAGAGAATATGCGGCAATTATTGCAGAAGTCATCAGGCAGGGGATACAGCACTCTAGACAGGCATCATCAAGGGCTTCTGTTTTTTCTGTGAATCCCAGCCAATGCAGAGCATCCCAATTCCCTGGGGAATTTACGACCATCCCAGAGCCATACTCTCTGGCAGCCTCCCACGAGAGCCAGTCTCCACTCTCTGAGGAGAGGGAGACAAGGGATTTGGACCTCTCAGACGATGAAGGCCTAATTCCTGAGCAACCTACATTTACTGGGCTTTTTCCTCATGGGCTATTCAAGTCGCTTCTCTTCAAAGTGAAAAATTCTGCCCGGCTTGGGGCTCCTTCAGCACCACCAGAAATTGAGAGCACGCCCAATCCATCGGAGCCACTTTTCTCTGAGCCTACCGCAGAGGCGGAGTTTATTCTATCACCAGGGCTCTTTAGCGATGTGGTTAAGCAACAGTGGACCTCTCCTGGGGTGGGCCCAAATCTATCTTCAGCCAACAAGAGATTCTATAAAGTGGGCCCTGATCTTGCACGGGTGCTCTAGGCGCTGACCATAGATGCTCTGGTGGCTGCCTTACAGGCGTCTTCCACCATGCCGGGTGAGCCCAAAGAGAGTCTGAAGCCAGAGGATAGGAGGGCGGAGCAGTCGCTACAGAGGGCACATCAAGCAGCAGCATGGGCCATCTGGCCTTCGATAACAGCCTCCTTTTTCAACAGGGCCTCCTTGCTCTGGCTCCGTCAGTTGCAAGAGAAGATCCTGGCTGCGAATGTCAGAACACATCAAGACATCAGCAAGCTCATGGCAGCAGCCCAGTTCTCAGATGCCAAGCTGAACGCAGCCCAGTTTGCCTCAAAGACCATGGCTGCCTCTGTAGCGGCTCACCACCTACTTTGTCTGTGACATTGACAGGTGGACACCCGCCACAAATGGCGATTGGCCTCAGCCCCCTTCACAGGGGAGAAACTGTTTGGGGAGTCTCTGGACCAAATATTAGTGAAATCCAGTGATAAGAGAAAGATAGTGCCCACTATGCAGAGACGGGGTGATTTTCGCCCCTCCCCATACCTTTGCTGGCCCTCCTTTCGGTTTGGAGACTCAGCTGCCAGATTCCCTCATCCCCAGGGGAACTACATCCCAAAGTAGTTGCGGCAACTCCAAGATAGAATTGGAGGCCAGGGGAAGACAATTGGAGGCGGCCCTTTCATGGTGGAGGTCGGTTCTTTTGTCACCCCAAATAACTGCACATCCAACCTTCCCATTGGGGGGTCGCCTGACCCTTTTTGCCAACCGATGGGAGGAGATTACATCGGACGCTTGGATTAGGGAGACAGTGAGGTCAGGCCTCTCCCTAGAATTTCTCTCCACATCCCCGAGGTTCTTTATCCGCTGCCCCGTGTCAAAAGATCCTGCAAGGAAGGCCCTCATGGAATTGGCCATACAACATCTGCTGGATATTCAAGCAATCCAGCAGATCCCAGAGGACCAGCAGGGGCAGGGCTTTTATTGGATCCTGTTTGTGATCCCCAAGCCCTTGGGGGATTGGAGAGCTATTCTGGACCTCAAGAATTTGAACCGCCATCTTATATACCGATGGTTCAAGATGCAGTCACTTCAATCAATTCTGGGGGGTGTTTGGGAGGGCGACTTCCTCACATCCATTGACTTAACCGTGGCGTATCTTCATGTGCCCATTTTGCCACTACAGCAGCAATATCTCCGGTTTCATTTCATGGGCCTCATTACCAATATAGGGCCCTGCCATTCAGTTTTCGTCAGCACCAAGGGTGTTTACCAAATTATTGGCGGCCTTGGCGGCTCATCTTCAGTCCCTCCCCGTGTGTGTCCAGTGCTACCTGGACAATATCCTGATCCAGTCCTCCTCTGGCCTACAGGCATGGGAGGACCTATGGGTCACTATTCAGGTAACCTGTTTCCCCTAAAATAAGACATCCACTAATAATAAGCCCAACAGGCTTTTGAATGCATGCAATAAAATAAGCCCCCTCCCCAAAAATAAGCATTCCCCAAAAATATTTTAACACATGCGCAGCCAGTCCCCACCATTTCCTCTGGTTTCCTCCACGTGCCCCAAAATAATAAGACCTCCCCAAAAATAAGGCCAAGCGCTTATTTCAGGGTTCAAAAAAATATAAGACAGGGTCTTATTTTCAGGGAAACATGGTACTACAACACCACGGGTTCTCCATTAATATGGAGAAGAGTCATTTGCAGCCTATCTGCAGACTGCTCCAGCAATTATAGATACTAGTGAGTGCAAGGTGTATCTGTCCCAGGAAAGGCAGACCAGCCTCAGGGACTTAGCAGGCCGAGTCCAGAGAGAGAGAACAGTATCCTTGGCCCTACTCTCCCAGCTGCTAGGAAAAATTGTGTCCACTATCTCCATCATTTCATGGGCATGCCTGCACTCTAGAGATCTTCAGTGGTTTCTTTTACCTTTCCAGAGGTCAGGCAGGAGTAGCTCACCGGCTAAGGTCCGCGTCCCGAAGGAGGTTATCCAGTCCCTCAACTGGTGAATGTCCCCTGCCATCACCAAGGGTTGCCAGTTCAAGGAACCGGAGCACCTCACTGTCATGATGGACGCCAGCCTCTTCGGCTGGGGGGACTCATCTCCAATTGCAGATGGCTCAGGGGCAGTGGAGTTAGATGGACCGGACCCTAAACATCAACTGCCTGGAGCTCAGGGTGGTTTACCTTGTCCTCCGCCACTTCCAGAAGTCGGTCTCTGACAAACACATATTAGTGCTGACAGACAATGTGGCTGCGAAGGCGCATGTCAATCGTCGGGGGTACCCGCTCCAGGTCCCTCGTGCTGGAGGCAAGGTGGCTGGGCCTCTGGGCACCTGTTATCCGTCACAGCGGAGCACATCTCCGGGGTGTCAAACATGCTGGTGGACTGGCTCAGCAGAGCATCCATCGACCATGCAGAGTGGCGCCTTCACCCATCCCTCTTGCAGGAACTGATGGACCGTTTTGGCCTCCTGGAGGCAGATATGTTTGCCACCCCAGACAATTCTCAACTACCAAGATTTTATATCAGGTTCCCGGCCCCGGGGGCGGAGGGAGTCAATGCTCTCCGCAGCCTGTGGCCTCCGGGGTTATTGTATGCCTTCCCTCCTCTTCCCCTTATTCCAAGGGTGATACGGAAGATCCTGGAGGAGGTTATATTTCTGGCACTACACTGACCCAGAAGGCCTTGGTTTGCAGACTACATAAACCTCTCGGTGGTTCGACCTTGGAGGATCCCTCAGAGTGAGGCCTCACTCAGCCAGGGGGCATTGGTCCGCCCGGACCCACAGTAGCTCCATCTGATCGCCTGGCGCTTGAGTGGAGCGCTCTGAGGGAGGACAAATTTTCTTCCAGGGTCATCAAAACAATTTAAGCCTCCAGGAGACCCTCCACTGAATGTATATACAATGCCACTTGGAGGGCCTTTTGTACCTGGTGTGCCAAGACAAGTATTTCTCCCATGGAGGTGACAATAGCCCAAATCCTGGAATTTCTCCAGGATGGACTAGATAAAGGGCTGTTGCCCAATACCATCAGGAGGCAGGTGGCAGCACTATCCTCGGTGTTGATGTGTGGATCACTGGAGTCTCTTGCGCAGCATCCCACAGTCTGCAGATTCTTCAGAGGCGCAACCAATCTATGTCCCCCTGTAGTGCACAGGTACTCTACATGAGACCTGTCTAGGGTCTTGAACTCCCTCACCAGGGGCCCTTGTGAGCCATTGAGATCGGCCAGCCTGCGCTGCCTGACATGTAAGATGGCGATTATATCTGCCAGGAGGGTGTCTGAGCTGGCAGCTCTGTCAATCAGACAGGACCTGTGTATCTTTCACACAAATAGAGTGACTTTATGGCTGGACCCCTCCTTCATACCCAAGGTGAACACCTGGTTCCACAGGGTTCAGGAACTGATATTGCCTAACTTCTGCCCTCATCCAGTCCACCCTTTGGAGAAAAGGTGGCACACCTTGGACATGAGGAGGGCCCTCTGCATCTATGTCAAATGGACTACTGACCTGAGGAAGTCAGAGTCCCTGTTTGTCTCATTCCAGCTGGCCACATTGGGCAACAGGGACACCCCTTCCATGGTGGGACGATTGCTTAGGTCGACCATTGCTAAGGCCTATGAACTGCAGGCCCTTCTGAAACTTTCCCGGATAACTGCACACTCCACCCAGAGCACAGCTACGACTGCGGCGTGGGCAATGCAGGCCTCTATAAAGGAGGTCTATTGAGCGGCAACTTGGTCTTCTCCTTCCCCATTCATCAAGAACTATAAATTGGACATCTTTGCCTTGGCGGAGGCGGCATTTGGCTGTCAAGTGCTTCATACAGAGGAGGGGACTTTGGACCAGACTGCAGCCCACCCATAGGACAGCCAGCTTTGGTATGTTCCATCCACCACTATGGAGAAGGGGCATTGGTCTTACCTGATACGCACCTTCTCCTCCACTTTATTCCTACCTTTATTTCTGATAGGCGCGGCAGAGTGGATTGCCATACCTCAGCTGGCCAAAAACCTAACACGCTTGCGCAGTGCAAGTTTGGTGCGCGTGCAAGCAAAGCGCATGCACGAAGAGAACCGGTAGTAACACCGGTTGGAACCCACCACTGTCCTGTACCTAAAATCTTTTTTGGTTCAAAAACTAAATGCATATTTCTTACCCAGCCTGTACTCATTCAATGGAAGAAGTAGCAGAACATACAAAAAAGGCAAAGAATTATTAAATTCTGAATCATTTCAGAAAATGGAAATATTACCATTTACTGTTGTAGTGAGATAAGAAATAAGTTTAGATGTGCTTTAATAGTTACAATTATATTTGAAATAATATAATATATAATATAATATATTATATAATATAAAATATTTGTACATCTTTATGGTTCAATTTTTATGTTCTCAGATTACATTCTATTTGCCATTATGTAAAATTGCTTTGAGTGTTTGATAAAATTGGAATTTCAGAATGAAGTTGTATGATCAAGATTATAAGGATATTAGTTTTGATAGTGAATACTATATATTTAATTTATTGCATTTTCAGTTATATATTTAGCCATTTAAACTAATATGACTTGATCTAAAGGATGCTATATAAATTGATTTATTAAACAAAATGATTTTTTAAAATGATTACAATTAAATAATTGCTTTTGTTTTTTATAAAAAATAGTACTCTCATCTAGGTGCCTTTTACAATAAGTTCTTTAGTATCAAATATATATTTGCCCATGTATTTTATATATCTAGAATTGTGCATTTGGCTATATTTCATATGCTTGATCCACGTTTAAAATATCTGAATTATTTTGTTCAAAGTTGAGATTTGCAGAAAATTATAAATATAATAATTCTTCTTATGCCAATACCTATTGTATTTTTTTTATTTACATGCAGCCAGGAGCTATGGGCGGAGACGAGGTAATTTTTTCTTTTGAATGCTTCATCAGATATGATCATGAGAGCAACAAATTACAGAATAAATAGCTGTATATTTTTGTAAAAGACAAGAATTGCTTTTCTCATCCCATAACAATGATACTGGTCTTTATCCTGCTCAGTAGCTTTGCAATTACATGAACATAATGAAATGAGAGTATTGAAAGAGAACTTCACTGCTATTAAAAGCTAAAACTGGTAGGAGTAGAAAGGATAATTGGCTTTATCTGCTTAAAGAAAAAAAATGCAATATTAATATATTCCAATAGTAAGCATGCAGTTTTTCTTTATTTTTAAAACCTGATAAAACATATAGGTAAGCTTTATGCTCTCTGTGTTTAAATAAAATAAATTAAAATAAAATAAAAATGTGTTTAAATAGACTATTCCAGGAATCTGCAATAAATGCTTACAAGAAATATCCTGACATATGCTTGGGCAAGCTTAAAGTCAAACAGCAGATGATTTTATTAGCAGTCTTCGACCTCCCTAAGAGATATGAAATAGATCAATGTGGTTTCAGAGGATGGAGCATTGCCTATTTTCATTTATCAATTTTTTTTCTTGAAATCTATTTGATGTAGATGATAAAAATGCAGCCCATATTAATATGAAATCATAGATTTTGCTCAAAAGGCAAATGCCGCTAGCAAACCTCCTTACCCCGGAAATGACTGGAGTGGGGGAAGTATCTTTTTCCTCACTACAATTCCAATTTATATTACAATAAATTACATTGTAATTTTAATAAAATATATTAAAATTAATTATCTAAACATAAATACGTGTGAATGAGGGATATTTAAAAAATCTTTAACTTGTTTTATTTTAAATTAAAATTCAGATCTAGTACATTTTAGGGGCTTATAATATTTGGATTTAAAGATATTTTGAGACTTTTAAATCAAACTGGCTTTTGCTTTTTGCAGACCTGGAACAGAGGTTGAATTAAATTTTTAAATTGCAAAGAAAAAATTTCTAGAAGTGTAATTTCAGAACTATTCTTTAAAATATATTTTCTTCATATTCTGTACAACCCAATATATGCATGCTGCAACTACACAGGACAAAGTTTGTGATTTTAAAATTGGATAATAAATACTGTTGACCATACTCTAATTCCACACCTCACATTATTACCAGTTTTACCTTTCTGCTCCATTGTTTTTTATGATTGCAGGCTGCAGCACCATTAAAATTTACCTTTAAAAAAAAAATCAGGTGAAAGGAAATAATGGGGGGAGGGGTTGTCTTAATTTTTTCCTCACCCACTTAGCAATTCTTTGCATCAGTTGGTAATCTGCCAGTATAATGCTTATTGTATATTAGTTCCACTATAGCATGAGATTGCCATGCTGTTTGTTTTCCTTGCTTGATGACATGCTGCCCCTTTGTCGGAGTTCAGAAGCAAGATCTGAAGCTGTTCTTTTGCTCATCTTAATGAGCTGGATGCTAAAGCCAAAGCTTTCCCGACTTTGCGAGCCTGGCATGTCTTCGTTCTGTTGCTCTTATTACCAGTGTCGTCCTATAGATTCTAGAACAGTAGTATAAGCCATGCCACTGTCCTCTGGCCAGGGTAAACATTGCCAACGTTGGGAGGTGATAGAGGAAAGATAGGCAAGCTGGTGCTCTTAAACTCTTTCTGTTTCATCTCCCACTAGCATTTTCCAGGATAGCTAGGATAATGGATTTTAGGAGTTGTGTCCAAAGCATCTGGAGAGCACCAGCACCAATGTGCTTATTTTTTCTGAATAGAACATAATGGTGGTCACTTTGTATCGTTCAGTTTAGTTGGGATAATTTTTTATTCTAGGCAAGTAACTGAATTTGACTCCTCAAATAAACCAGTCAGAATTAACATATTGGAACTTGTCAAGATCAGTTTGCAATTTGCTGCTGAATTTGGATGGCTTGAAGTTACGTATTTTAAAATCTCTCTCAGTAATTAAGCCCTTAATGTTTAAAGGATATCCTCCAAAAATCAAATAATCTAATTTGCAACAAGTTAGTTGTGCTTCCTTTCAATAAGACAATAAAACAGAGTGCTTCCTCTGTTACGGACAGAGAAATATACATTGCTATGATTTTTAAATGAGTATTAATACTGCTGATGATAATGATGACAGTCTGCTGATAATGAAAAGTACTGACATAATGTTGATACTAGCAGAAATAAGTGTAATACATACAGATGATTAAAATAATTTTGAAGATAATAATAGTATCTATTATCCATTCTATTTTGACTCTATTTTTCTACACTGGCTCTACCACCCCCCCCTTTTTTTTTATGCTGCCAACATCAGTTGCAGCATTCAACTTGAAAAGAATTCTCTTTCCCTGTCAGGATGTTGATTTTGGAAAATTTCTTCAGAGCAATTGTTTTACCATCATGAATGCGCTTCTATTTGTTTCTGCTCATTGCTGACGATAAAACTAAGAAAAGGAAAAGAGCCTAGAACCAATGCCTTTGCAGATTGTTTCTTGATGCACAGTTGCATTTTGATGATAATATCCTCAATTAGAAATCAATGAAGATTAATGAATTGATTGTGCTGGAAGCTGATTACTGCAGAATCTAAACATATTTGCAGTTTGATCCTTTGGCTAAAGTAGGTAAAATTTTTATTTGATGAATTAAAATTACTAATAAAGTTAACTAACATATTTTTCTTATAAAATAGATAAGGCTATCTGATTTTCTGAGTTCTGGTTTTCTTTTGCCTATCTTTTGCCAGTCTCAGGGTAGAAAAATGCCAGGCATGCATTGTCACTAATAAGTGAATTTAGATATAAGTTGTTTAGATCTAAATCTCCCCCCCCTCCTTTTGTTATTAGACAACTGTCCTTTTTTATTTTAATTGGTAATTATGTAACAAAATTATTTTACTATTTGTTAATATGTGACTTAACAAGAATTGTGGAGTTAAAGTAAACATGGTCTACAATGTTGCCAAAAGAAATTGAATATTAGTTGATTCAGGAAACGGGGAAATATTCTATGCAAAGAACTAATGACCTGCAAACCTACTAAATGTATACTAACATTAAAAAAGAATATAAAATCATTACAAATGGTTAAGACTATCCATTCTAGATTCTTTATCTCAAGCCTTCTAGATTATTGGGTTGCAACTACCATAATTCTAATTTATTGTACTGAGTGAAAAAGATACATAATTTAAAATACCTGGAGCCTGTCTGTTCTGTAACCAAGTGAAAGTTAGGCCATGACTGTTTGGGAATGTTTTTTTACAATTGTTGCTTTGTATCCTAAAAGAAAAAAGGCAATTTGGATTTGGTCACTTCGAGTCAGGGTTGGGTTGTTTTTATTCCTGGTGACTGCTTGGACAATTCCCTGCAATTTTCTTGGCAAGATTTTTCAGAAGTGATTTGCCATTGCTTCCTTCCCAGGGCTGAGACAGAGTGACTGGCCCAAAGTCATCCAGCTGGGTTTCTGCCTAATATTGGACAGTTCTTCCTAGTATTGCAGTCTTCTAGACAGAGATCTCTGATGTTGTTCCTGGGATCTTTCAGAGTTACTGTCCCAGCTTAGGAGTCACAACCCCCAAGTGATCCTACTACACTGAGACCACTTTGGCCTTTACTTTCCACATCTTCTCCAGTTCCACCTTCAGGCCCTGGTATTTTTCCAGATTCTCACACTTCTTCCTGTTGCTGCTATCATTTGGCTCTGTTATATCAACCATCATCTATCACCATCACAATCTTCTGTCTTCTGGTCCTTGTCTATTGCTCCGATATCTGGTTGATAGTCAGTACCTTCCTATCCATCTGGATTTGGAACTCCCACAGGATCTTAGTCCTATTATTCTCCATGACTGTCTAAGGAATCTCCCATCTGGATTTGAGGGTCTTGTCTACACAAGGTGCATAGTTTCTTTACATACTATAGTGCTTGCTACTTGATTATGCCATTCAGTATATCCTGTCTGCACTTTTCACTCTGACACCTTGCATTGGATTGTGTCTGTACTTCTCAATCTGTACTTTGGGTCCTATCTAGTATGGTAGACCTCTGCTTCTATGGAACTGGTGCATAGTGCTGGTCTTGTACTGCTATGATCAGTCCCTCAGTGCTGTCTTTTAATTTGGCCTTTTCCAGCTACTGATAGGATTTCTCAGTGCCAGCCATCTCTTGATGGTCCATCTTAAGTCTCAGGTGACTGTTCTGTCTATGACCAATTGTAGTTTTGAGTCTCAGGTATTGTTTATTATACCTACTGAGTTGTGCTCAAGTATTAGCTCATATGATCCTGTGGCTTGACAGCTATGATGCCTAATAGGACTTTCTATGTTGTGGGAAAGTATGTTATCAGCTGCTCATTGGAAGGGTGCTGTTCGCTTATGGGGATTTTTCATGATCAATACTGTCCTTCCTTGTGTTGACCAGTCTGGGTGGAAGCCAGCTCCTAATAACTGGTTCAACTGTACTGTTAGGTATTCATTCATTGCTGTCAGTCTCTTTAGTCTAAAGGTGTGGATCAGCTTTGGGCCAAGTGCTGTCCAGCTCTTCGTGTTCTTGATCCACTTTTAGAGTCTGCTACTGTGATAGTGACTGGTTCCTATTCTGGAGGATTTCTGTGGTCTATTCTCAAGTCCTGCAGCCACCTCACTGGTGTTAATGTGTCTCCTCTTTCTCTGCTATATTCTTCCAGTACTATTCAGTATCTGCTGTTGGTAGCTCTGCTGTTGCTGTGTTGTTGCACTGCAATTGGGAGGACACCTTGGATGGTTCTTTGGAGAACAAGACATTTATCTTCTTGGCCTTTGTTTCTTTAGCATGTCTCCTTAGCCTGGTAGCCAGTGTTGTGGGCCCTTGTTTAGAGTCTAAGATTTTAGATCAGAGGTATCAAACTCGATTTCATTGAGGGCCATATTGGGGTTGTGTTTGACATTGGGGGGCCATGGGGGTGTGGCCATGGGGGGTGTGGCCAGCTCAACATCACTCGTTTCAGGGGCGCAGGTGGTGGCCCGAGTGCTCTGCCAGTGAAAATGAGCGCTTGAGTTCTGCTTTCGACTGCGACGGCCTCCTGCAACCCTCTGCCAGCAAAACCTGAAAAAAAACAAAAGGGAATGATTCCATCTAAAAGGGTGTCAAACTCAAGGCCCGGGGGCCGGATTTAGCCCATGTGGTGCTTAGATCTGGCCCGCAGGGCCGCCTTGGAAACAGCGAACGAATGCCCGCGGTTCTTCTGCCAGCGAAAAGGGAGCTTGAGAGAAGAACTGCAGGCCAGTCCTTCACTGTTAATCTATTTTAGAAGTCTTGTTTTCTTCTCTACCAGTTGGACACTTTTTGGTAACAAAAACAAGCTTTGATCTTTTGTAGAAGAAGCAAATTTTATTTCTGTAAGCGGGCATCAGGAGAAAGGTCCTTTCCCTTGTACCAAGATTAGGTCATGTAAGCACATTAGTATATATTTATAAACAAATATATGAAATATATATGAAATATTTTTTTAAAAAAATGCTTAACCCTTTTATCCTGACTTTATTTATTTTTTATAAATAGCTCAAAGCAACAAACATACCTAATACACTTTCCTCTTCCTATTTTCTCCATAACAATAATTCTGTGAGGTGGGTAGGTAAGAGAGAGTGACTGACCCAAAGTCACGCAGCTAGTTTTTCATGACTAAGGCAGCACTAGAACTCACAGTCTCCTGGTTTCTAGGTCAGCACCCTAACCACTAGAGCCAACTGGCCCAGACTTACATACATTGGTTTGTTTTGAAATGTTTCTTTATCATTTATAAAATGTTCTGTTCATAATATTATTTATATTAACATTATAGTAGTTGCTAAAAAATGAATACTAGTATCTTGACCCACTATTAACTAGTGAATGATAAGAGAATTTGGTTCTACTTTTTCAGAACAATATTTTCATCTTGAAAGATACTTGAACTTGCAAAGTGACTTGCATATCTGCATAGTACTTGAATGTGGAAGTCGAATTAACCAATGTTGTATCTAACAACTTTCTAGGTGTTTAGGATAATTTCTTCTAAGCACAAGTGACATGAGAATAGGGGCTGGAATACTGTGGTGTAGATTTGGAATCTAATATAATTTAACATAAAGAGTTTTATTGAAGGAGTTTCCTGCTCCATTCTTACCATAGCAGCCAGCAGTCACCCAAGTTACTGAAAAACCTTTTTCAAGAAAATCAGTGTCTCTCTTAAACAAATGAAATAGGACCCAGTTTGGAGCAATTCTCCACTGCATAACTGGCCCCGCATTATTCCCCAGGAGTTTTCTTGAACCTGGGATGGAATGTGGGTGCTTGTTATGCAATGGAGAATTTCTCCAAACCGGGTGATCATCTTTTTAGGAGAGACACTAATCCTTTGAAAAGGCTTTTTACAATTCAGAGCCAAATATGGATTTCAGGGCCGAATAGTGGAAGAAAAAACTTCCTTATAGGAAATCCCTTAGGTTCTTGCCAAAAATGTAAATCTCATTTCAGCTGAGCGAGTAGCTATAGAAAGATATCAAGGTTCTTTTCTTGACAGTAATGTTGAATTGATTTGATGCTGCTTTCACTATTTAGTCTAAGCCAGGGGTGTCAAACTCAAGACCCGTGGGCCGGATCCAGCCCGTAATGTGGTCTAATCCGGTCCATGGGACCGTCCTGGAAAATATAAGGGACCAGCTGCTTCGCTTCGCCCAGTCTACCCAATACGAAGAGGAAACATCGGGCTAGTGTGGCTTCAGTCTGGTCTACCCAATGAAAGATGAAACATGCCAGCAGTTTGGGGAGTGGCATCAAGCTGGCCACACCCACCCAGCTGGCCACGTCCACCCAGTCTGCCATGCCCAGTGAGTGGCGGCAAGATGGCCACGCCCACCCAGTTGGCCAAACCGGCCCGGCCCCCCAAAGTCAACCACATCCCTGATGTGGCCCTCAATGAAATTGAGTTTGACACCCATGGTCTAAACCCTGGGATTTCTAGTTGGTCTCCTATCCAAATATTGTCATCTTGCTTAGCTTTTTCAATATAAGCCAAGATTTCTAGATGCTATCACTTATAACGTATTGCAGTCCATAATATTTGCATAAATATATGCATGGATACATAGACACACAAAGAGAAAAAGAGAATTAGAAGAACTTGGCATTATTTGCTTGTGCTTGTATTTTATTCTGTTGGCTTCAGGAAAGAAAGTTTATTATGTGGTCAAATTTATTTTGAAACAAGCACCTTAATTAAAAAGGGAAATGTACAAAATAGTTCAGGTTTTCATTTAAATTAGTTACGCTTAAAACATATTGCACAACAGTGAGAAAGATTTATGGATGCTGTGTGAGTCATAGATATTCTAAATGATGGAACATATTAATATTTCATATTGGATTTTTATAATCTTTATAATCTGAGTATTAGATAAAGAACATTAAATGTGACAGATCTGCTTTTAGGCTTATGTTCTAATGAAAATGACTGTGTTGGGAGGGAGAAACTTGTGAATTATAAGATGATTTTGCAGGCACGTAGATTCAGTAAGCAAAATATGTTACTAGTTTCTGATAACTCTTCTTTTCCAAGGTGACTAAAATTAACTTTTGAATTCACTTTGGCAATTTGCAAGTATATGCTGAGCAGGAGAGAATAGGCGCTTAATAATATCCTCTGGGCAACTGTTCAAGCTAGCCATCCCTAGAAAAGTTTCTAGACTATGCTTGCATCAGGATTATGGTTTTCCATATATAGGACTGGAGAGTATGCCAAACCACAAGTAAACACAAATTGATTGGAGGTATAGCATGTGAATTTATCTCTACTTGATTAGTTAACATGAATATTAGGAATGTATGCTTGTAGCCCATCCTCAGAAGCTAATGACATTCTGTTTGAGTGATTGAAGATCCAGAATTCAAACTGTCCTAATTTACTTGAAAATATATTTGTATGTAGAATATGATATGAAAAATTTAAAATATTGAAGGAAAATAATGATTTGCATGTTAAGCTATGTAGATTTATTAATGGAGCGCGTCTATACATATTTGAATCAGATGTGTAAATGTCTGATTTTTAAGCCACTGTAACATATTTCACAGGTCGATCTTCACTGTTTCCTTTTGAAGATGGTTTTCTGGATGACAGTCATGGTGACCAGTCTTTATCATCAGGTCTCAACTCCCCAACTCGTTGTCAGAATGGTGAAAGAGTCGAACGCTATTCTAGGAAGGTGTTTGTTGGAGGTCTGCCTCCTGACATTGATGAAGGTACAGTGGAATGGTGGGAGGAAGGGTATAGGGATTTTTTGCCCTTTAAAAATTACTGACAGGTAAGGCTCAGCAATATAGTGGCCTTTCATTTCTTTAAAAAACAGATTAACAGAGTGAGCTCTTATATTCTGAGTGCATGGATTTTATTAATTGAAGAACTTTTGTACATGCAAACGTATGGAAGTATAAAAAGGTATAAAAACGATTGGGACTCATTTTAAAAAAATAAACCTGTGTATATGTGTATACATTCAGTCATATACATATACACAGTATATATGGCTTGATATATGGCTGGCTTGATCCCAGTTTTAATTGAATTCAGTTTTAATTGGGTTGTTTTTAATATCTTGGGCCGAAATTATTTAATTGTTTTTTAAATTGTTTTTAAATTTTATATGCAATGTTTTATCTTGGCTGTACACCGCCCTGAGTCCCGCAGGAGAAGGGCAGTATAGAAATAAAATAAAATAAAATAAATAAATAAATATGTATACACATTCAACTTGACGACTTCTGCTTTCTTCCCCTTCTCTATTGCCTATATACAAACAGAGAAATAGAGGAGACAGAAGAAGACAAGATAATGTTGATAACACCATCCCAGTGACAGTTAAACTTTGGCAGTTTACACTATAGTCCAGTAAATTCCCTGAATCCTATTACTTACTACGTTTAAGTTACCAACACAGTAGTGAATTCTGTTCAATACCTTAGACAGAAAAAAACAGTACTGCTATCTAAACTGGTTCAATATGAATAAAAGTAACACCAGAAAAATTAAAAATATTTCATATTCCCTGTCCTATGGAGAAATTACTAATTGGGACTGTAAATCAATTTAAGCTATTTTGATCCAAATTCTTTGTTATAATTATACAGGTAGTCCTTGACTTACAACCATTCATTTAGTGACTATTCAAAGTTACAATGGCACTGAAAAAAGTGCCTTATCACCATTTTTCACACTTATAATCATTGCAGAATCCCAACAGTCATGTGATCAAAATTCAGATATCTGGCAATTGGCACATGTTTATGACAATTGGAGTGTCCTGGGATCATGTGATCACTTTTTGCAACCTTCTCACAAGCAAAGTAAATGGAGAAGCCAGATTTACTTAACAACCGTGTTACTAATTTAACAACTGCAGTGATTCACTTAACTGCAATCATTTTATAACAAAGGTTGTAAAATGGAGCAAAACTCACTTAACAACTGTCTCCCTTAGGAACAGAAATTTGGGGTCAATTGTGATTGTAAGTTGAGGACTATCTATACTAGAAGAATTAGAGGTACTGTATTATCATCACTAAATTATCCTATTAGGCTATGATATTTTCCATAGCTAGAGCTACATTTACATTACATATGAGCAGTATACTAGCATTAGTCAGTAGCCCTCAGCTTCATTGACAGGTTCTTTTTCTGCTGCATTTTTTAAAAAAAGACAAAAAAACTAGACAGATACAAGACAAGACAAAGAAGTTAACACAGAGTAAAAAAATAATTTAAGAAATTTGATTCCAAATAAGGTTTTGTTTTGAAATATTTTGAAATATATAAATATTTTGAAATATATATAGTGAAACATCTTGTTTTGATGTACAAGTACTGCTTCAAATACACGGTGACTTTTTCCAGTATTTTGGAGGTGTTTCCAACAGATATTTAGGGTAGCTGGCAGGCACTTCTGCTTTTGCCTTTGACACATTCAGGGTTGGAATAGCTCTTTTTTCAAGTTCAAAACACCTCAAAAATGCTCAAAACAGTTCATTTATGATTTATGATCTATGACATCCCTTTGTTGTTGCATATGTGCACACCGAGAGCTTATGCACCGGAGACAAATTCCTTGGTTGTTCAATCACACTTGGTCAATAAAGAATATATTCTATTCACAGTCACTAAATGAATGGTTGTAAGTGGATGACTTTCTGTTCTTTAAAAAATCAGAACCATTAAGGAAAATTACATAGTTTTATCATTCATTTTATTTCTGATGAATCTTAATTATTCTTTTGTTATAGATGAAATCACTGCTAGCTTTCGTAGGTTTGGACCTCTTGTGGTGGACTGGCCTCACAAAGCTGAAAGCAAGTCATATTTTCCACCTAAAGGTAATTATATCAGTTTTGTGAAGCAGGAAAATGTTCTTCTCCATGTATAAATACATTTCTAAATACATTGTTCAATGTTTGAAATATTGGCTTCATCTTCCTTGTCATCTATAACTTTTGTTATCTATTTCTGTTCTAAGGTTGAATATGCCATTGCATGTCTGCAGTGAAATTCTAGCCATAATCATACTGTGTTTTCTGTGGTTTCGTAACCATTTTTCTTGATATCCTGCAACACAGGAGTTATTTGAATCTTTTGTATAATAACTATCCAGACTGGGTGGGTAATTTCACATAAAGACATTGGTATTATTCATGATAGGACAATCAATACCACACTTTGTAATCATAATAAGTACCATTTTCCACAATCCTAGAATTGTACAGTATACAATTCTGACTGTTCTTCACTATTATTGAAAAAGTGTGATCAGAGCACAGAGTGTAGGATACAAATGTTTTTGTACCTTTTTAAAATATCCAAACATTTCCTTATCAGAATAATGTCAAAATAATTCTCAAAAACATAGTACATAATAATTACTGTTAAAAACAATTGCATTTATCCCAGTAACCTTTTAATATTTAGAGCACTCTTTAAAATTTTCTTTGCAAATGCTAGTCCATTTACTTGTGATGAAGAATGAAAGTGTATCTTTCAATAGGTATAAAATATCTATGAATGAGAAAGTTAAAACTACCTTGATTATTTAAATGAAGCTATTAATATATTAACCTATAAATTTATTTTGTAGTATGCTAACGTTTTATTTTTATTTTATCAGAGGCCTAATATGCATTCAGTTCCTAATATTTTCTTTTCATTAACAGTTTAGCCTTTTCTGTTTGTGCTAAAGATTATAATCTGATAGAGATTCTGCTCGGGTGCCAGGAAGAGGAGAAAGCCAGCAGTTTCTGTATTCCCCAAAACACTATGAAATCTTCCTCATTTTTATGTTTTAGAAGCATCGGAACATACAAGAATAACAAGGGAATATTCTTCACTCATAGCAGCATTTCATAAGTTTTTCCAACTTATTAAAATTTTATCATATTTCACTTCTATATTCAAAGTGGAATTTCTGTGCTTTGGTGAAGAATCATTTTAGTGCAATTTTCTTTCTGCTTATAGCATTACTGAATTTCTTCATACCATTTAATATAATCTAACTTCTTTGGTTTAGGAAGGAGAACTCCAATAAAGAATTACTGAGTTCTCAAGGCATCCTGGATTTTGGAAGATTAAATCAGTGCTCTCTTGTGGTTATTAAAAACATTCTTGGGTGAAATATATTTTAGCAGGAGACAAGGATATAGTCTTTTCTATTTTTTGCTAGGGCACTAATATGAGAAACAGCTTTCAAAATGCATGCCAGTTGCCCATGAATGTCTGCCTGAAAGTGATAAACACTTTGTCACAACTGTTTCAGATTATTTATAACTGACTTCTGAGCTGTCAGAATTTTAGCAGACACCTTACAACATAATGATTAGAAACTCTGTTAGAATTCCCAGAATTGCAAGATCTCAGCATTAGATGGGAGATTACCTCAACTAAGAAGTCCACTATATAATACCTCAGTAAAATTCTCAGTGCTAGGTGTCCATATTTAAAGTTCATAAAATAAACACTAGAAACATGTCTCCACAATTGAGCCTGGAATTTCCATTGCAATTCATTACAGGCATTAAGTGGGTCACCACATTTCCTGATTTGATTTTACGACTGTTTTTACAATGGCCATAAAATGAGTCACCACAGTTGCTAAGCAAATCATGTGGTCATTAAGTGAACCACGGGGTCATTAAGCAAATCCACTCTCTGAAAACTGGCAAAAAACATTGCAAATCTTGTGACTGCAGGATGCTGCAACCTCTATAAATTCAGACCGGTTGCTAAACACTTGAAATGAGATTATGTGACTGTGGTTGGGGTGGGGGAGGATGGCAGTTTTAACTTCAAGGATGGGTCATAAGTAACTTTTGGGGATTTGTCATAACAGTCTTAAAGTGATCGGTTGTTAAGTGAGTACTATCTGTATATGATTCATAATTTTTTCTCTGTTGGGTAGTTCTGTGTTCGAAAACAAAATGTCTCTATCCTTCAGTGCAATAAAGTAGTTCATTTGTTTAAAACAAGGCATTCAGCAGTTATATTTGAGGAAAATTCCAACTAACTTGAAGCCAGATTGTAACTGGAAAAAACTAAAGCTCTGATGTATTTTGGTGTTTCTTCCCTTATTCTTTGGCTTCTTCTTCACCTAAATTGCATCCGTTCCTTGTAGCAATATATACAGTAGCTGCCAAATAAAAATATTGTCTGCATTACTGTTCTTCCTTTGCATGTTTCACATTCTTATGGGAGGTATATAATTAGAATATAATTATTTATTCTGCTTATTAAGTTGCTGGATGCCATAAGAATGCTTATGTTTTTCCTAATCTATTGAAACAATTAACATCTTCTAATTTTTCCAGACATCTCCAGATGTTCAAATTTTAACCTTTAGTTCCCAAACAACCTCCTGTTTGTTAATCCATCAAATTTATTGATATTATCCTTGGGATATTGTTATTGTGATGATACCGAATAATTTATCAGGCTTTCCTATTTATAAAATTACTAAGGAAACAGTGACATTTTTTGCGTGTATTTAACTAGCAGATTATAGTGCTAGTTAACTTATTATGAATTTATAACATGCATTAATTAGGTATGTTGTTTACTCTGTTACATACGTTATATGTAATTTCTATTATTCTAATGATTATTTAGTTCCCAGAATATCATTTCTATTATTATGTAAATATTATGTTACTGAAAAAAAATCACAAATAAAATATAAATACATTCTTAAAGGAAAATCAATTCTGTCCAATCTCATAATCATAGGTTATAACTTACAATTATAAATAGAACATTGGAATGCTATGAATTATATAAATGGTTGCACACAGATGACTTTTTAAAACTAAAGCTAAACCAAAACATAAATAAGAGAGATGAACAAGAAACAAAGAAAACAGAGAACCACCCAATTACTAATTTGGTTCAGTTGTCTCTAATAAGAAAATATTTGATACATAGATAATTGTGAAAGCCAGAATAAAGCCTACTAATATGAAGTGAATAGTTTAAAAACTCTAGGCTAGAAAAACTGTACCCTAGAATACCAAAGGAGTTGGTTATATAATTTTTATATATGATCCTTGAGTAATTGTGAAAAAATAATTAAGTAGCAGATGAGCGGAGAACAAATCTTGTCCCTGTCTTTGAAAATATGAAAAAAAAGATCCAGCAATCTATAGATCATTCAATCTTATATAGATACCTTTAGAAAATCCTAGAGCAATTAATAAACACATTCATATATAAGAACCCTGAAAATAATGTAATAAATATATGCAGTCAGCATGGATTTGCCAAGAACATGTCTTTCCAGATTAACCTTATTTAATTATTGGTTGGACAATTCTCCTTAATTATAGGAATGCTATAGATATGCTATATGTTGATTTCAATTAAATATTTGATACCTCATGATTGCTTATTAGCAGGATAGCTATAAAGCGAATTTTATAACTACATATAGTCGTTGTTTAGCAACCAGTTAAACTGCCTCATTTAGCAACTGTTCACAGTTACAATGGTGATAAAAAAGTAAAATTATGATCATTCCTTGCATTTTCCATCTTGTCTATAAAGCGAAGATAAGCTGAAGTAAAATCCTAAACACAATTGTGTTTTCATTTAGCAACTTCTTCCTTAACCATTAAGTTGCCAGTCCCAATTGTGTTTGCTAAACAAGGACAACCTGTAATGTTATGGTTTGGGGTCAGGGATATTGTGTTTTTGAAGACATTTTGAAAATACTGTGTTATTTTACAACCTTCATGTTATATCTGTGGTTGTTTTGTACTGTATTTTTTATAATTTGTATTTACTAACTTTATTATTTTCCTCCAAGGTTATGCTTTTCTGCTATTCCAGGAAGAAAGCTCTGTTCAAGCTCTGATAGATGCCTGTCTAGAAGAAGATGGTAAACTTTATTTATGTGTATCAAGTCCCACTATTAAGGACAAACCAGTAAGTAAAATTATAATGTTGTCATTTCTTTCAATAATTGAAACAAAATGTTCTGAAAAGGAGTTGCCTGTTCAGTTTGATGAGGGCAGTTTTAGGACTATAATCCTGAGTTTGCTTAATCTTCTTAAGATAGTACTGGTAACCTTCAAGGTTACATTGAAGGTCATCTGTGTATTCAAATATAATCATTGCATCCATTATACTGTCCATTATGTTCATTTTATGTACACTGGGAATCCTAAAACACTCTGTCCTGGTCTTTGGCATGTGTTTAAAAATTCTTCATCTCAACAAAACAGCTGTAATTAAGATGCAAGAAGACAAAAAAAATTACCTCAGTGCTGATTTTGCTCATTCAGCATATCTATTTAAACTCATTATGATCAGAGTTCAGTAAGCATTGCAACGTTCTGCTGACTTAAGCTTCAAATTATGTTACTTTCTCCACAAGAGAATTGGGGAGATACCATACATTTGGATTGTTTAGATTGATGACTAAAATTTTATTGTTTTCCTTGAGCAAACAAATAAGAATATAACTATACATACATAACAAACAAGCAAATAACTAACACAATTTCTCTCTTTCTTTCTCATACATACACACACACACATACACAGTGTGTGTGTGTGTGTGTGTGTGTGTGTGTGTGTGTGTATGTGTGAAAGAGAGTGAGCGAGCAATGTACTTCATAATATACAATGACATGGAATCATAATAACTAGCATAGAAGCATCAAATAGCATGTCCTTGCCTGTATCATATTACATTCAGTTGAGTAATAGGAATAACAATAATAATATACCTTATATATATATGGAATTGACCAGTATATAAACATATGGCTTACAGTATATGCTGCTCAGTTCAAAAAGGTTGGCTTACAATAATGCAAATGTAAAATATTGGGCTATTTACTAAAAAAAGTCAGTGAAAACAGAGTGATTGTCCCAATATAGCAAATAACACAAAATAACTTGACTCATTGTTTCAGATTTATCAGTTCTATGTGAACATTCCCCCTATATTGTTACTGAGGGGAAAGTATAAAAATTCTACATAGAATGAAATTTTAAAACAGTAAATAAAATGGTATTAGCTGTGGATATGTAATATCTACTTATTTCACATATAAGATTTATCAGATTTTTGTTGTTCTTTTGAAAATGTTCAGTACAGAATATTCATGAGTTTATCTGCGTTCAGCTACTAACCACTTAAATGAACAAACTAAATGCTTTCCATTCAGACAGATCACTTAGCCTAAGTAAATAAATGCATTCTCTTTTCACCCAACTTTCCTTTAGCTTTCAAAACATTATTAAGTAGCAAAAACTACATTTTTTATTGCAGAGGATATTGTTTGAACATCCTCTGTCTTTCAAGGGTTGGATCATAAAGAGTTTTTACATTCCCCACCCCCCCAAAGTAAATAAATTACTTTTTAAAATTACTTTAAAAATCTTTTCCTTATTAAAAGGAATTTAACATGTGGTATTAGATGGGGGTAGAGGCAGTTGTTCAAAAAATATAAACCCCTTTATATAAAATGAAATTAGGAATGTGTTTCTGTAATCCTGGTTTCTTTCTATTTTATAGTGCTACTTATAGAAGGACATTTTAAAGGAGATATTTAAACCTTAATATGTTATCTATTGAAATCATAACAAGCATTTAGTTCAGAGTTGTGCATGTTTAATTTGAGAAGCATGAAAAGGGGAAGAACTGCTTTATCCCTTTCCTGTTCACAAGTTTATCAGGAACCAGAATCTTTATGCTCCTGACAGCTGAGCAGATGCTTATCTGCTTATCCTTCCTTCCTTCCTTCCTTCCTTCCTTCCTTCCTTCCTTCCTTCCTTCCTTCCTTCCTTCCTTCCTTCCTTCCTTCCTTCCCTCCCTCCCTCCCTCCCTCCCTCCCACCCACCCACCCACCCACCTTACCTTACTTTACCTTACCTTACCTTACCTTACCTTACCTTACCTTTCTACAGTTTCTAGTCAGTTCAAGGGAGGTGGAACATAGCAAGCTGAATTGGTCCCGAGACTGGGAGGAGTGTAGCAGAGAGGCAGGCTCAAGTGGACAATGACGCAATGAAGATATAAAAACACAAACTATAGCTACCTGCTACATCATCTTGCCCCAAAGAGACAGGCCAATAGGGTTTTCAGATGGGCAATTCTATATTAGTCAGACAGTAGACGGGGTTGTTGAACAGACAGATGGAGTCTGTTTATAGTGTAGTGTTAGCAAATGGGTTGATTGGCTCAACACATTCTCCTAGGCAGGATTTTATTTTAAGTTGATTTTTTAAAAATCCAATATGTTCGATTTTTAATTTTTAGTTCAGATTCTGAACTAAAGTTTGAATATATAGATTTAGCATCACATTTTGTAGGAATCTATAAGTAATTTAGGGCTTTGTGTAGGGATACACCTGGCCCTTCAACCCTGCCATTAGATTGTCTAGTATCATTTATTCTGGAATAAGATCCTACATGCATATACAGGAAGTCCTTGCTTACCAACCATTCATTCAGCAGCCATTTGAAGTTACAACAGGACTGAATAAAGAGACTTACAACTGGTCCTCTAAGATGGCATTGGCATATATTTAGATAGTTGCAACATCTCACGGTCCCATGATCACAGTTTGCAACCTTTACAACCAGCTCCTCACAAGCAGAGTCTTGGGAAAGTCAGCAGGAAGTTGCAAGCCATGATTACATTATGTCAAATTTAATGACCCATGGTGATTTTCTTAATGACTGCAGATGGAACTTCCAAACCGCCATCATAAGATGGTCGTGGTATGTGATTTTTCATTTTACAACTACTGTATTTTTTGGAGTATAAGACACACCAGAGTATAAAACGCACCTTAGGGGGAGGAAAATAGGGAAAAAAAATTCTGCCTACCAGGTATTCATCTGGCTAGAGTCCTTAGTCTGCTCAGCTTCAGCAGATTAGTTTGCTGGTTTTGAGCATTGGTGATAAAAAACAGCTTCTAAAGCACAGCTGATCTTCGGAGAGAGAAGCAATGAGAAAAGCAGGCGAAGCTGGAAGATTGCTTTGCTCGTTAGCGCCTTGTTAGGGCTGGAAAAAAGCTTCGAAAAAGCTACATTCGGAATATAAGATGCACCCAAATTTTCAGCCTCTTTTAGGGGGGGGAATGTGCATCTTATACTCTGAAAAATATGGTACATCACTTAATGTCAGAGTTGAAAGTCCAGTTGTGGTCAGTAATATATGTGAATCATTTTATGTGGATATTTCTGCATTTAAGATTTGATTGCTTCTTAGATTGTAATAGCAAAAATAGATACTGTAAAAGAAAGGTTATTAATTATAGATACTGAACAATTATGTAAACTACAAAATAGCCTGGACTTTATTCTCATATAAAAGGAAAAACTGAGTGAGTCAAGATTGAAAGGATAGAAAATTTTTATCTGATATAAACTAAGTTGAGTACTTCGTTAAGATATATATCGAATAGTTTATGAATTATCATATTCTTTGTTCTGCACCTTAATCTGAGGTTCTGTGTTTTTCATCAAAATTTTTCATGTTGCAACAGCAAAATCTTTACATCTTCATGTTTGCAGGTCCTTTATTATCTTGTAACTCACAACTCTTATTCTGTTCTGTACTTGTCAACTATTCATGGTATATTGGATGCTTCATATTTGACCTAAGTTGTATTAATATTATAGTGTCTCTATGTTGCTTTGATATTTCAGAGAATAGGTTTACACATTTTGTGGGCATCTTAAATAAATAAACTAGTAAGCTGTATATCTTTCTACTTATACTAATATTCTGTGTTGCTATGCCATTCAGAAGTGAACCTCTTACACTAAGCTTTGACTAATTTTTCCTACTTGCAAAACAAGTTAATATTATAATTGACAGACATTACTGTAAAAGTACGATCGAAGAGATTCCAGGATGGTCTATAGAAATTTATCATTTTCTATGGTAGGCAACCAATGTATGAGACTAATCTTGCTATATTGGCAAAGGCTAATGTGTATTTTGTGTTCTTTAGTTAATATAGTCATGAAACAAGGTCAAGCCACATTGTAGATGTTATTAATGGTTTTACTGCAAGTTTTCATGGAAAACATGTTTTTGTAAAGAGGACTTCTAAAACATTTTAGCCCATGAGTTGATTTTGATATGTATAGATAGATAAAACATTGCATAAAAGTTGTTGGTATTAGATTAATTTTCAAAAGGCAGATTAAAAGGAAGTTGATCTTTGGAATATTTCAGGTACAAATTCGACCTTGGAATTTAAGCGACAGTGACTTTGTAATGGATGGTTCTCAACCTTTAGATCCCAGAAAAACTATTTTTGTGGGAGGAGTTCCACGACCCCTCCGAGCTGGTGAGTAAAAGTATTAAAAGCCAGCTAATTGTGAAAAACTGCTTGAGGCTTGATAAAATAATCTGCCTAGTTCTATTTAGGGTATTTCAAATGAGTAAATTCTACTTCTCTTCTTTTTGTATAGTTTCTATTTTAAATTGCAATTAATGGAGCCAACTGGGTAATCTCACAAGTGATTTTTGCTTGATATTCTCTCTCCTATATTTCAAATTTTCTTCAGGATGATTGGGAGATCTTCTCAAACAGCTATTACTAGGGGTTGTAGCTCAGGAGAGAAAATAAGTGAACATTGCAATCCTACCTCTTTATCCTTATAGACAGGATTTTGGGTGTTTTCACCAAAGGAGTCCTTCCAGTTACCATAGGCAACTATATTAAATTCAAGAGGGAGTATTTAAAAAAAAACAACCCCTGAAAGCACTGTCATTTCAAGTGAAGAATGGCTATTTCTATAAAAGTACTACTAATTCCTTTTGTTTGTCATGATGAGTTTTCAACTTGAAAGTAATTTTCTTAAACTAGTGAAATTGAGAAAACTGTGTGAGTATCAAAGACTCCTCTCTGGGGTAAAGTAATAAATTTGAGCATAAAAAATGATATGGAGAAGCATTTGAACAATCCTTCAGGGTTTTTTTAAATGAAAGAAAAACAGTCCTCATAATATATAGTTAATATTTAAGTCTTTCTCTGGAAATATCAGATTATTTTAAATAAAAATCCTGATAATTCTTGGTACATATTTGAGTATTCAGTTCAAATTTACAAAGTGCAAGTTCTTTAGTATATGTCTCGGATCCCCAATTTTTTTGCACTGATGGGTTCATTTAGAATTTTGACATATATTCACAAATGACTTCTGAGGGAAGGGATTTCCCATTTACAAAATGCCTGCCAGGGGATATAACAGGTTTAGCAGCATCTGTAATAAATCCCAAAGACATCAAAATAACATATGTATTATGACATCATTGTACAAGTGATGAGAGTATATAATTGTCCCATGATGTCTTGTATAAGAATGTAAATTGTCATTTGCATAATGACATAAGAAACAATTATTCCTCACTTTTTCAGATGCCTATGGACAAATTCCAAAGTACATATTTCACTTACTAACTTGTATTCTCTCTTACTTGGGTCCTCTTTCTTGTACCTGCTTAGCATTTTTAGATAGTTTATAAGAGGCATTTGGTGGTCCCAGAGACATTCTTGGGAATAAAAATCACATTGGAGTTTGGCATTTTTAAAAAATAGCCTTTTAAAAAAGGTATGACTATCATACATATTGCAGACTTGGTAAGCATCTAGAATAAAAAAGCCAGTTTTTAAATTCCATATAGAATATTAAGAACATACCTAATTGGATTTCTAATCTATTTGCTCTTGATCAATCCAATTTAATCTAGATTAATATAGTTACCAATCATTGAGTATAATCTATTGACCAATATTGATGTGCATATTTTATCATCTTGGTTCACTAATGGGATAAGTGTATATCAGGAAATGCCTGTATGATACCTCCTGTCTTTGGGAATGACTACAGATATTCCTCCCTTATCCACCACACATTTAGTGACCATTCAAAGTTTACAAGCACACTAAACAAAGAGACTCTCTGTCCTCAAAGTTGTAGCCATTGCAACCTCTCTGTGATTTGCAATTTGGGCACTAGACAACTGGTGTGCATTTACAATGGTCATAGTGTCCCGTTGTCCTATGGTCATTTGTGACCTTCATTAGAAAAGCTAACAGGAAGTTACTGTCCAGTAATGTTGTGCTTAACAGCCTGTGGTTATTCACTTAAGAACCGCAGCTGGAACAGATGGACTGACATTGTAAGTCTGGCATGGTCACATGACTTTCACATTATGACCACATTACTTAGCAATGGAATGGCCAGACACAACTGTGATCAGTAATTGAGAATTACCTCTACTGTTATTCTAAAAAAGGTTGATCTGAGACTTCTTCCCAAATAATTAATTGCATCTATTTCTTTAGATTATGTACTGTATACAACCATCAACTATTGACAGAATCACTGACACGTGATTTCTTTTACTATAATCCAGTAATAAAAACAACATGTTCCCAAAGAGAAACCTTTCCTTATGCATTGGCTAATACTTTAGCTTTTGTCTCAATATTTGTAACATGTTTAATTAGTGGCCGCCTTTGCTATTTTATTTGTAACTGTTTCTTTTAACCATAGCTGATATTGAGATTGCTTTACTGTAGTTCCATTTGATTACTTAAAATCAACTCAAGACTTTTTAAAACACAGAATACTGATTTTGATGCATTTATTCTATTTTTATTAATATGGCATGTATCTCATAGTTTCAATTGTTAGGTCAAGCCATTTAGGAAGAGGTTTTTGGAAGTGGTGGTAATAATCTCCTCCTTGGGATATTTGGTATCCAAAGTATATTTGATATTTTACATTAATTATCTCAATTAAACATACACTCCTGAAAAAATGTATTGAAATACTACCTATGATTACTTCTAATGATTGAAATTGCAGTGTTTTATTAGTTATAATAGTGTGCTGATAATGGCATTATTTTCTTATGGCTAATCAAATTTTGCTGTATGTTTGTCTCTTGTGTGATCGGTCAGAGGGTGTTCTGTATTAGATTTCTTGGGGGTTTACTTCATGTTCAATTTGAGGAAGGTCTTCCTAACTCCTTTTGCCACTCCACATTGCTCTCAACGTTTTGTAGTTAATGGAAGACAATTGAGGGATCCGCTTCCTAAGAAATAAGTAAAAACAGTAGTAACAGTATAGAAGTGCCAGAGATTCTGATTATAACATTTATGCCCATTTTACCATATTCATGTTCTTTTATAGTTGAACTAGCTATGATTATGGATCGTTTGTATGGAGGAGTCTGCTATGCTGGCATTGATACAGACCCAGAGTTAAAGTACCCCAAAGGTGCTGGTAGAGTGGCTTTCTCCAATCAGCAGAGCTATATTGCTGCTATTAGTGCACGCTTTGTCCAGCTCCAGCACAATGACATCGATAAACGGGTAAGTGAAGCATCTTTGGTCGGCTTAACTCTTCAGACATGTTGCACAGATGCCTGGTGAAGTTGCACCATTCATTGATCTATAATCCAGGATTACCCAGTGTGGCTAAAAGTTGCTTTACAGAGACTAAGACTATAATATAAATAGTACATTTTTCAAAAATGCTTTAGAATAGATAGGGAGTACATGTTTTGATCATAGTGTCTAATATGTTTACAAGAAAAATAAAGCAGTATGAGAAAGGTAGAACTTCTAATAAAATATTAAGGCTAAATATATTTTAACATGGAACATAAATATGCCTGATAGTTTTACAGATAGTTCTCCCTTTCTGACTATTTGTTCAGCATCTGTTTGAACTTATGATGGCAGTAAAAAATTAGTCTTACAACTGGTCCTCAAATTAGTAGCCATCACAACACTTGGCAACCGCCATGCATTTATGATGGTCATAGTGTCCCACAGTCATGTGATTGTCTGTTTAACCCTCACAACCAACTTCCAATAAGCAAAATCAATGGAGAAGCTGGAAGAAGTCACAAGTTATGGTCACATGACATTGTACTTAATGACCCACAGTAATTCGATTAAAGTCCATAGCTGGAACTGATGTCATAAGTCAGCCCAGTCCATGCTATCACACAACAACTGCACCACTTAGCAAAAGAGTTGCCAATGTGGTCAGTAAGTGAGGAATATCTGTATAGGCCTTTCCGTTCTAAATCTCTAGTGAGGTTAAACTTGAGAAAAAAGAGATGCTAAACATTCCTTGTATAGGAAAAGAAATGACAGTAATATTTTAACAATGATTAAATTAAAGGCAGAATTTTTTTGGTAATTTACGTAACAAAAACCAAGCTTTCCTACAAATACTGTGAAATATGGAAATTTAGCTGTGATCCTGAGCTAAAATTGCTGGAATCAATAACTAGAATATTGATGCCAAGAGAATTGCCACAGGATTGATAACAAGGAACTCTTGCCCATTATTCATTCTTCTTGTTCCTTGATCTGCAAGAGATAATTGCAATAATATATGACCCTGATAACTCTCCTCTTTTCCATGTCTATTTGTTATTTATATTTTTATATCTTCTAAATGAAAAGCCTCCCTCTTTCACTCAATGGGCTGTATTCAAGTGTAGCCATCAGCTGAGATAACTGTATTCCCACCACCGCCATCTCCACCAGCTTATGTCTACAGGGTCTGTGCCATAACAGACTTACAATTTATGAGAAGAGTGGTATCAGTTATTTTTTTCTGATACAGTTTTTTAAATTTGCAACATGATATGACAAGATAAACTAATTCAAATTACCACTCCTATTCTATATATGTGATGTCTGAAAGCTGAAAAGCCATTTCTCCTCATTTTAAAGCTAGGGCGTTCTGGCTTTTGTCTACTTTGTGAGAGGTTGCCCTATGGGGTTCTGCTCAATTCTGATGTGCAAGGCTCATTCCCAAATGCTCTTTATTTACTGACTGACTCTGTACCTGTCTCCTTTTACAGGTGGAAGTAAAGCCATACGTGCTTGATGATCAGATGTGTGATGAATGCCAGGGTACTCGCTGTGGCGGAAAATTTGCCCCGTTCTTTTGTGCCAATGTTACCTGCTTGCAGTATTACTGTGAATACTGTTGGGCGAGCATTCATTCTCGGGCTGGACGAGAGTTCCACAAGCCACTTGTGAAGGAAGGAGGCGACCGGCCCCGTCACGTGCCCTTCCGTTGGAGCTGAGGCCCGGGCCGAAGGCCAGCAGTACTGGAGCCAACTGGATTGAAGGGGAAAGGAGTGCTGCCTCAGGGCTTTTGTGTTCTGGAAATCTGTGCATTCATCCTTGACTTTAATGAAGAGATGGGTCTTTTTATTATGATGATGGTTATGATTATAATGATGATTATGATGATGATTATGATTATTTACAGTCACATTACTGAACGCTATGTCCAGTATAATACAAGCCTAGCAGAGTGTAACTGTACTGATTTTGCACTTTGATTCACACAAACATCTGCTTGGTACCTTAATTTCTTACCTGAGACTTGTCACGGCTAACAATAAGTAGACTGCTATGGTCATCAGCCTCCACTAGGTTGGTGTATATGTGATTAAGATTTTTTTTTTTTATTATGTACTTTTATTTTAAAACTGGAGCATGCACTTATTTTCAGAAACTTTGATTTGCCCCTAGCACATGATTTACCAAAGGTAACACTCACAAGTAGGTGGCAGATGTAGCAAAAATTTACAGTGGATATTCAGCAATCATTCAGAGTAGGAATAACCCTAAACAATATTTAGTTGCTCTCTATTTTTACTGATAAGGATGATACCTCATAAGCCGGATCACATTTTCTCCACCCCCACCCCCACCTCCCCATCCCTTTTCTGTTTTGCTGAGGGTTTCCTATTTGTTTAGGCCTTTTAGTGTTATGTAAATGTATGCTGCAATAGCTTTTGCTGCTATTAAGATGGTATTACTAATACCACATTACTCTATTCAAGCTAGGGTATCATTTAAAAAAATAATTATGTGATTTAAAACAGTGATGGCTGCTGAAAGAAGATCAGTAGAGCATTCAGAAAGCTTCCAAGGAAGGTCAATAGTTTTGACTGCATGTTTAATCAGGTTGACGCATGCAATAATTTTTTTTATAGATGTCTAATACAAAAATCTGCCCACAGTGCACCAATTAAGATTCTATGTAGGCTACAAAGTACTCAATAAAATAATTTAAAACACACACACACACACGCACAGGTTACTGACTGGAGGAAGGCATGTCTAAGTCTATATAGATGCTTCTGAAATTAAAATCAAACCATAGCCGTATCACCTATATTATGACAAGATATTTTTTAAAAAGAATAGATGTAGAAATATCCTTAAACAGATTTGTGAATGATAGACGAAGTACTTTGCGGTGCTCTGTTCTATATTGTGCAATTTATTTTATATAGTAAAGTGATTATGTCTAGTACTGTGATCAAACTAACTGTTTAAGCCTCTATGTCTACCATTCACACTCTTTGGAAAGTTGAACCATAGACACAAATACATATGCACACTCACAAAATAAATGTTGAGCTCTTAGTTCCTATCTCATAAACGCTTGCACTATTTATGTAGCTGCAGCCCATGTCCAGGAAACCAAAGAGCTCACAATAGCATATGTACACTACCAGCTTAGATAGCGGCTGATAAAACGGGGCCCATTTTTGATTGGGAATAGCGGTGCTAAAGAAATGTCTGCATACAAAAATTAACTTGGGTATGATATTTAATTTCTTAAATCCTGGATGTATCCTGTGAAGCTTGAATATATTTGAAATCTAATCTGAACAGTGGACATTTTTTTAGCATATAATATGGGGCTACAAGGCAAACACATAAACACATATTAGTGTGCTATTTATGAAAATGTGAGAATGTGTACATTATTTTTCTGGGTTTTCTGTGGGTTTGTTCTCTCCCCCCACCCCATCCCTAGTTTTGGAGGTCTGGGGACAGTCTGACTGGATATGGCGCCGCATAGTAGATGTTGAAATGTCCCCATTTTTTGAGTGTTGTGATGGCCTTGTTAATGTTGTAACTTTCTACATTTTCTTTTAGTATTCGGTTGGAATTATTGGCTTGGGGTGGGAGGGGGAGAAAATCTTTCTCTGTTGAAAAAAAATAGTTTTTTACTGGTTTAAAAATATTCATTCTTCTTGGTATCCCTTTTGCAATTTCTCCTGGGCATTTTTGTGATATTGCTTTATCTAGCCCAGCAATCTATTATGTTTTGTTTGGGGTTTTCTTCTTCTTTTCCCTTCTTTTTTCATCTATACAAGATTTGTTATGCACTACTTTTTGTAACTAGACAGTTTTCAATAGTTGGCAGATTATTCTTTTTTAAAGAAAAAAGGCATGCTTTCTGACTGACATGATCTTTTGCAATACCTCAATTTTGAAATATAGGAAAGAAAATATTTTCTAAGTAAGTTTATTCAGAAAAAATATATATTAATTTAATTCTGTGAGGAAATGATTTAACAGATGGGTAACTTTATTTTTTTCATGCTTATTTGCGTTTTTGAAAATGAAGAAGTTAGAGCTTTATAACTGTATTGAAGATCATAGCTATCCTACCGAAGTCTACCTAATTATGTGAAACAATTAAACATTTATGAAGAAATATCCCTTTTCCACATACAAACAGCTGGAAAGAAAGGAAAAAGGGGGGGAAGAGATGCTGGAAGTTATGTAAAACGATGAGATTAAAATGAGTACAGCAAGGAAATTTAAAAACAAACTGCTTTGGTGCTGGAAGTTGTGAACAGAAGGTGAAAAACCTGTTTTGCCCTTAATTTGTATATTTATAATCAAGCGATTATGCACGACTGACCAGAATTGTGAGAGTTCTTCTGTTTGTATTTTTTAAAGATAATTTTTAGTTTATTAAATTATAACAAGGTCCCCTTTTGTTTTGTAAATGAATGTGCCCCCCCCCCCGGTTGTTAATATCTTACCCCATTATTCTAAGAGGGTCCTTCCAGAAAAGAAGTTATTTTTTAAAACAAAGTGTTCTGAACTGCAACTGGATGAAGGAGCCCCTGGGTACAACAGGCCCACTCGTGGCCTTCCCTCGATGCGAGACTTGAACTAGTCGATTTTCTTTTTGAAAGCAACTTAACCTCGACTATTTGTTGTTATGTGCAATACTGTTTGTACTGTTTGTATAAAAAAGAAAAAGAAAAGAAAAAAGGCATAAATCTTTATTGCAAATTTATTTTCATTGCAAACTTTAGACATTGTGATTCACTAAGATCATTTTTCTACTGTCAAATATGTACCTTTTCTTCATGCTGGTATTTTTTCAATAGTAATGTAGCCTTTGTACTGAGACAGATTTTCATTGTTATTTTTAGAAAGATTTTTTGCTAAGAGAAATTTAAACATTGACATATTTTTCATTTTTATTTCAGATTTTCTTTAAGGAATGCTTTCTCAACCATTAATATAGTTGTTTCTGGGAGAGACTTTCATATCTGGTCAATGTCATTAATATTATTTTGTATTTTTACTTGGAATAAATTAATTTTATGATGCTAATTCTTTAAAAGTTTATTTTTTTCATTTTCAGTTATTTTTGAAGCTAAAAAACCTTTGTAATATTGTTACTAAAGTGTCTAGTTTTTTGAAATGCAAAGCTTTATGTATTAACTTGCTGATGTGGTTTACAATGGTGTGAAAATGGTTGGATATGTGAAATGATTGAAAAACTGTAATGAATAATTGGGCAATAAAATTACAGAATGAAGCAGGAAAATGATGTGATATTTTTTAGAAGCTTTTTCCTTTATCAGAATGATTTAGGAAGACAATAGGGATGTCACAGTACCAGTTCGCTGTCTAGATTTGTACAACACCAATGTTAATAAAACACTGTTGCTGTTGTAATTCACTCCAATCTGTAGAAATAACAGGTCTACAACAGGTCTTGGCTGTTTAGCATCCTACCAATTTGCTTCCTCACCATTACCATGGGCACATCCAGTACTGTTGCACAGTGGGTGCAAGGGTGAAAAATATAAATGGAACTACGCAGCATTAAGGCTTGGCTAAGTCACTTCTTCCATACCCAACCATCCATCCTCTTTTTTGCTTTTTTTTTTTTAACTATTCCCTCTTAAATCTCTCCCAAATGGCTTCTGGGTGATCTGCCATGCTTTTATTTATTTATTAAACCTGTCTTTCATGCTGCATTTCCCTGCGCCTCTTTACATGGTAATTCAGAACAAATGGAGGAAATTGTATAGTATCTCCATAATGTTACAGTGTACCATACAGTGTAAGTTTCTCATAGTTAGTGCTATCTAATGCATGTATAGGAACCCTTATTACCTGATCTGAGCACTTTTTTCAAGCTGCTTGTATATTTCTCCCTTTCTTGTGTTAGGCCTCTTATAGCATAAGAACAGCATCCGTTGCTGCTATAAAAAATAACATTGCATCATTTTTTGTAGTTCATCTCCACCTTTGCCTGTCCTACCATTTACTGCAATACTAGCAAAACCTCTGTGTGGAAGCTGGATACTGTTATCCTTTCCTTTAGATCAATGTTTCTCAGACTTGGCAACTTGAAGATACTGTATGTGGACTTCAACTCCCATAATTCCCCAGCTAGCTTGGCTGGGGAATTCTGGAAGTAGAAGTCCCCACATCTTCAACTTGCCAAGTTTGAAAAACCTTGCTTTAGATCCTGCAACTCAAACTGGTGTTACATAAACAGACAATACAATGGCCTTCTCCAGATACATCCATGGTCAGATTTTATCTGTTTTTATGAGGACTTCACCTGAAGGGAAGCTGTCCCATGATCTCTTGTGGAAATATCTGGAGTTGGCCTTCGTGAGTTCTTTGTAAGTAATGTACAGGCAATTTCAAATAGTAAAATTTAGACTCTAGGTTCTATGGTTGGAACATACACAAATTGTAAAAGCATAATACAGTAGAAGTGAAGGAGATTTTTTTTCAGATTCCTGCAAGAATGGAATGAAGTGAGTGTGTGCTTACACTTCTGCCTACACACTTGCCTTGTAGGAAGGCAGGGTTAAAAGAAAATTGTATTACAAATATGCAGTTATTATAGATTTCATTATCTTTGTTAGAGTAGTACAAAAATACAGTGCTTTACTGGGAGAAAATCTCCTATGTTAATATTTCAGTATTGTGACATCTCTACTTGCAAGATACGAGTGAAAGATTAGTCACAGATTGATTTTTTAAACTATTTTTGTTAAACCTGCCTTTTATGTAATTGCTTTTTACACCAGTTTGTATAATGTCAGCATTCCTTTTTTTTCCACTTAAAAAGTTATCTTAATTTCTACTGTTGTAGTGTTTCTGTCTTAACCATAGAGTCTGCTCTAATATTCATGCTATGATTTACTCCTGAATAGGAGAAGAGCAAGAGCTGTTACGTTGTTCTGCACATTTTAAATTTATTTAACATTGTTTAGCAACAAATAGATATTCAGGGTGCTAATACAGGAAAATCATTTCTGCTTTTTTTTTTTTTTTTGCTGGTTTGTTTCTGGATGTTGTTCTGTTGGGGTATAAAGTATTAGGTATTTGTAATTTGCTGTCTAAAATAATGGAGATGAGTGTTCACAGCTAAGATCTCTGTACTTGTTTTTTTTCAACTGACTAATTTTCATTGTACCATATCTTTTATTACATGTTCTCTTTAGACTGGTTTTGCTAGTAACCCTAAAAGGCTTTTACCTTTTATTTTTTACTTTTTTGGCTTGGACTAATGCTTTGTATGGAACTGCAGTACTGTGACTAAACATGAAGCTCCACGCTGCTATTGCTTACAACTGCTTCAACTTTGTAGTTTGGAATTAATTTTTTTTTTCCTGTAATAACTTATTAAATCTAGTTGTATGAAGTACGGAAACTTGTCATCCTTTGAATATTAAAAAAAAGAAAACAATGGGGAAGATACAATCGAATTAGCAATTGGAAATTTAAAGAACACACAGCTTCGGGTACACATTACACTTTAACAGAGCACACATTTAAATAGTGTTTTCATTATCGTTTTACGTATCGCCAGAATTCATCCAGAGCAGGGGTCACCAACCTTTCAGAACTCAGGGACCACTAAAATCATAATTTTAAATCCTGCGGACCACTAATATGAATTTTTAAAAAAGATAAGTAGTATTTAGTGCAATATAAAAAAATACAAATAATTTTTCTGCGGACCACCAAAATTTTCTCGCGGACAACCGGTGGTCCGCAGACCACTGATTGGTGACCACTGATCCAGAGCATTTGACGCCGAAGCGCAGTTGCACAAATGCGCAAGAGGCATAGTATCTACTTACTCGGATCCTAAGAGATTGTCACTCAGTATCTATCAAGATTACAATCATTTTGTTCTCATTTCTCGTGTCAGATGAATTCTGTACATTGAGGCAAAAACCAAGTGTATTTGTTGGAAGAGGAGAAAGATGGCATACTGCAATTTTGCAACTGCTGAAAAACATCATTCTGTTCTTCCTCAGCAAAATTTCAGAACGCTACTTTATTTCTCCACCCTGGAATTTGTTTCCTAGGTCCTTGTGTTATACTTTGATCACTGAGACCTATTGAGACAGTCACGGGGCCTCAGGAGCAAATTGCCACCCCTCTGTCTAAAAGCAAGAGTTATAAAGAAAAATAATAAATGAAACCATAGAGGTTATAACAGTGAGAAAAGGCTGTAAATCTTTGCCTATCAATTCCTATAGTTGAAAAACAATATCTAAATTCTCTTAAAACTATTCTGAACTTAGACACTTGTGACTCCTACCCCATTCTATTAACTTTATGCAAGTTGTAAGGATAATTGTGTAGGTCAAATTGTAATGATTATATTTTCAAACAAGGAAGACACACATGAAGACAGTGACCAAATGAGAAATTGCCTTTTCTAGTTGTTTTAATTGATTACAATCTACCTAGCATCTAGATGAACTGAAACAATATAGATACTAAACTTTTCATTTAACCATTTCCACTTGGCTTTCTTAAAACTATTACTCTTAATATGGAAACTTGACTAAAGAGTCCTAGGCAAGCAGCAAGGGTGCTTGATGTTTTTACATGTTGAGAGGATTAAATAAAAATGCATGTATATAATATCTTTGGATGTTCAGGAAGCAAAATCTGGCTTTAAATTCAACTGTTACGTAACTTTTTAATTCAAAAAATTAAGATACAAACTCCCGGCCCCCAAAAAGAAAAGAAATTTTTACAAAAAAAACCACAACAAAATTAGACAAAAACATTTTAAAAATGTGAATTAAAAAGACAAAAAACAAAAACACATATCCATATATCGTTTACAACAATTATACCTTCCTCCCCTTCCAAATTAAGTCCAGGACTTAGAAACGCCTATATTTATTTGCAACCAGTTTTACCTGTTATACATCTATTATAAATGTAAAGAAAAAAAATAGTTAAGAGGTAAACCAACAGCAAAGTTAAACTTCAAAGCCCTCTGTTAACAATCTATTATTGTAATTGACTCATAGAAAATCTACAACAGCTTCTTATCTATTACAAATCACTGCAAACATCATTTCTGATCCATCCAGGATCAAATATCCTCGTTTGGTTCTTAATAAAATTTTTCCTTAAGATTTTAATTGGAAACATTCCCAATATCTCATTTCCAAGAGTCATAAGTCTTCGCTGAAAATATTTTTGTAGCACCCATTGTTCAGCAAGTCTCTCTGTAAGCAAAAACACTTCATTTCTTCTCAATTGTTGTCTGGTTAAGTACAGTAAATCCATTCTCCAAAGTTGATTCATCTTGCCAAGAAAGTCCAGTCCATCCCTCATCAATTTCATTATCCCTGAATTTCTTCTACAGGTAGTCCTCCATTTACAACAGTTAATTTAGTGACTGTTCAAAGTTACAACGGCTTTGAAAAATGTGATTTATGACAGTTTTTCAGAATTACAACCTTTGTACCATCCCCATGATGATGTGATCCAAATTCAGATGCTTGGCAATTCGTATTTATGACGGTCGCCGTGTCGCGGGGTCACGTGATCCCTTTCCGACAAGCAAAGTCAATGGAGAAGCCCGATTCACTTGATGCCCAGGTTGCTAACTTGTCAACTGCAGCGATTCTCTTTAACAACTGTGGCAAGAAAGGTCGTAAAATGGGGGCAAAATTCTGTTAACATATGTCTCACTCAACAACAGAAAGTTTGGGCTCAATTGTGACCGTAAGTTGAGGACTACCTGCACTTGTGCCCCTTTCAGCCTTTTTCGACACAGCCTGCAATTCTTGGATGAAACACTTGCCTTCAGGTTTTGCAGTTCCAACCCAGATTCTAATCCATCAGACTGCAAATCAGATCCAACTGTTATTCTCCATCTTTGAGTAATATCCTGGAATTGCTTCAAAACCATTGCTGACCCATCAAATTTTTTATTAAAAATTTCAAATAAAGTTTGTGAGACAGCATTTTTTCAAAGGCTTCCCAGAGAGCTTTATCTCTTTTTTGTAGACAAACAGGTCTTTACAAAAAAAAGAAGAAAAAGACAGACATACCATAACAAAACATCCACAGAGAAAACATGATATAAGATTTCCCAGAATATAAAGTAATTAAAAGAAAAGAAAGTTTCCCATCAAGCGTTAAAAAAAAAGAAGACCAGAGCTTTTGAAAAACTAATAAAAACAAAACCCTTATAGTAAAATCCAATATAGATGTAAATCAAATTGAATAGCTTTCACTACCAGACAGTTAGTTTTCTCACCACTGGCCTCCTTGCTGTGAAAGAGTGAAAATGGTTTAGAGTTCCAAAGTAAACAGTAAGAAGGGGAAAACTTTATAAAAATCCAGCAAGGGGTTATAGGATAGATCAGCCTTCAACCAGTCAGTTCAAATGTAGATCAAAAAGTAAGAAAAGCTATAAGAATGCAATTAAAACCGGGGCATGCTTGAAAAAACGAACAGTTGAAAGGAAGAGATGGTAAGAGACCAGATGGCTCCTACTGAGAATTACGGTCATCAAGATCCCTTTTGTCAACTGTCCCATTCATTCATCCAGTGAAGAAAGACTCTTGGGCCATTGTTTTGTCAAGAGTATACTTTACTGGAGTACTTTAAATGGTTACAGAAGAATAGCAAAGCTGGTTCTGGCATTTTCGTGTGCAAACAAAACCATCCCCTGTATTACCAACAAATGTCCAATTAGGTGCTGTATGCCTTCAGTTTCCCGGGCTTTTCTGCTTTGCACTTGGATGGGTAACCTTGGTTAGCAGATGTTCCTCATTCCTTGGCTGGTGTGCTTTGGTTTCCTTTCCTCCCCTCCCCATCTACTCCCTGCATTCCAATCCTTTTCCCTCCCCCTGTTGCTAATGTCCGACAGTTGGTTTTTGCAAAGCTTGGCTTGAGGAATGGCAGCCATGCCTCTGAAGGTACACTATCGTCCAAGGGTTGTTCTGGGTCAGTCCTAGTGCCCCCATTTGAATCCAGGGAGCATAAGCTATCACATAACAATCTTTAATGGTATAATCAGCTGTTTGGCGGCAGGAAAAAAAATATTGCCCGCTGCTAAGCACACTATTTGGGGGGAATAATTCAGCTGTTTATCATGAAAATACAGATAGTCCTCAATTTACATCCTTTGTTTAGTGACCAAAGTTACAACGGCACTGAAAGCCAGATTTGCTTAACAACCACAATTCCCTTAACAACTGCAGTAACTTGCTTAACTATAGTTGTAAAACTGTGTGTGCCTCACTTAACAACTAGCTTGCTCAGGAAGGGAAATTCTAGTCCCAATTGTGGTTATAAATTGAGGACTGCCTATTCTGTTTCACATAATATATTTAAAAAGGCACAGTTGTTATTCACTCAAAGTAGTGACTGGTAGGAAAATACACTTCATTAGATCTTAAATTTCTACATTATTCTTAACCAATAAATCATTTAAATGTTGTCAGAATACTGTTCTGCTATAATGGAAGCCATCCACTAAAATGCTTTAAAAAAGATGACTTTAATCTGGTAGGCAAACTAAAGGGAACATAGAATTTGCTTTTAATAATCAGTTGTTTTTATTTATATACACACACAGAAGGTCAGTTGCAGGTAAGAGAATGTACTGTATATATATTCTGAAACTACACACACACCTACACAGAGTGAATTGCAGTTACTAAAAGCAGTATTTCTCAAGCTTGGAAGCATGAAGATGTGGAAGACTTCAGTTCCCAGAATTCTCAGTCACCAAGCCAGAATTCTGGGAGTTGAAGTCCACACATCTTCATGCTTCCAAGCTTGAGAAATATTGCTTTAGAGATAACTAGCTAAATAGGGCAGAGATAAAGGGGAGTACTCAAGGATAGATATTATTGAGCTCAATTACTACAGAATTCCACATGTACGTACTAGTCCAGTTCCCCGACCTTTCCGGCTTTGTGGACCAGTGGAGAAGGGGGGCGGGGGAAGAAGGGATGGTTCCACGTGAATCCACCCCTCGCACACATACACGGGCTCACCTGCTGCTCATGTGAGTGGGGATGCATGTACATGTTTGCTCACCACTTCCGTGGCCCAGTTCCGAAAGGCTCAAGGCCCTGTAGTGGGCCGGGGACCCCTGTACTAGTCTATAGTTTAAAAAGAGTAGTGTTTTTCCCTTCAGTGTTATCTTGTACTGAGATATGAAAATGGAGTTTAAAAGGCTGATTATCATGGTTTTGTACAGCTTCGCATGTGAAATTTCACTCTATAGTTAATAGTAAAACCAGTGTGTTAATGAGTACACCTTAAATGAAAAAAAATAAAGCACATGGAAAGGCTTTCCTCAAGAAATGAAGCCATCAGACATCAGATCCTACTGGGAAAGACTGCAATATGAAACTCTGTAGGTACCATTGTAAAACCTATTCCAAACATCTTTTATCCGATGGAGCCAACGTAAGTAAAACAGAAGGGAATTAAGATGTGACTGCCTTTGATTAAGCCAATATAGTTTAGATCCAAAAACAGCCTGAGGCTCAGCTTTAGAGAATACATTTTGCCTAACAAAAGGAATGATTCATGTTCATCAGCCCGAATCACTTCATTTCTAAATGAAACCTGGTGATTTATAATCCAGTGATCGAAGAATATAATGTGGTAACTTAATTTCAAAGACTATCCAACTTCATGAATAGCACATTTTTTTAATATTAGTTTTTACAGAAGGTTTTTTTTTTTTACGGAATAAAATACAAATCTGATTAAAAAAGAAAATACAGTGATAGGTAATAGAAAAGTACCGAAAAAGAAAAAAAAGATACAAAGAAGGGGCTTCCTATTTCTGCAACAGTTATAGAGGTGTTTACATTTTATTCTAAGATTAAATCATGACTCACTTAACATTTTCTCTCCCTTCTAATCATAAACCTCATATATCAAGTCAATTTTGCCATCTTTACATATCCTGCCATCTTTACCTGTTTTCCTCCACTGTTGGCATTTCAGTCTTTCAATTTTGTGCCCAGAGTAATCTTGATGAATAAGCACATCTTTAAAAAAATTATTCCCCCCCCCCCCAGCAACTTTCCAAATTTGCTCAATCAGCTTCCAGCAGTCCCAACCAACATGTCAAAGGGGCCCCTGGGAGTTCAACAGGCGGCCAAAATTAGTTTCATCCCAAATAATAAAAATAAAAGACAGGACGAGATTCAGGATAGAATTTCATGCTTAAAAATGGTGCTGGTTGCTGTTTTCAAAAATCAATCTGGTGCTTGTGGAAGAAAATTCCTGATGCCGGGGTCAGGGAAGTGGTCAGGGAGGGGAGGGGAAATTTTTCAATCCAAATCCTAAAACGGATATCGGGATGAGATTCAGGGTGGAATTTCATACTTAAAACTGGTGCTGGTTTCTCTTTTTAAAAATAGACCGTATTTGGTCCCCGGCAAAGAAAATTCCGGATTCCTGGGTCAGGAGGCCAAATTTTTTTCAGCCCAAATGCTAAAACGGACACTGGGACGAGATTTGGGGTGGAATTTCATGCTTAAAACTGGTGCGTTGTGGTAGCTTTTTGAAGATGAATGCTCTGTCCCAGCTGAATCCAACACTCACTGAGCCAATTCTTTGGTGGACCTTTTCGCACTACAAATCCAAAGGACCTCTTCAGGATGGCAGTCCTTTTTAAGCTACCTTGTGCCGAGTTTATTCTGATATGTAAATAACCGAAAGTGATGGATGAGTGATCGTCTGAAAATGTAATTGCATGTCTCAAATGTAGCATAATGTTGTTTGGCAATGTTTCCACTTGATGTTGCTGACTTGGAAGGAAAAGCCTTAATCCATCAGCGTTTCAAATACCGAATCATCTTTCAGAGCGGGTCCTTCCTGTAGGAAGATCAGCCATGTGGACCGAAATGTCTAGGTCGCCAGAGAAAATGAGTCATCCAGTTGGGGAATAATCCCTCTAACAGTCCTTCAGTGTCCATCCACTGGATTTTTGACTTAGAGTTTATGCATAACTCACTCACCAGTGGGCTTCTTCACATGACCAGCTTCTTTGTGTTTTTTCAAGCAAAAATAAAAATAAAAATGCAAAGATCTAAAAATATGTTTTTTGTTTTTTTTTTGCATCCAATTCATGCGCTTTAATTCCTCCACTATAATCCTTCTGTTTTGGAAGCCCCCCTGAAAAAGATGAAAATTCCAAGTGCACCATTTACAGGAAATGAAGGAACACGATTTCCAGTCCACTCTCTGACATGAAGGACTGACTGACTGATTTACCCATTCTCAATCCTTGGATAGGATTGATTTTGTTCCTTTTAACAAAATGCAGCTTTTTACGCTGTGATTGCTTTCCTAAAGGACTAGTCTTTGAATGATGGGGTGACAGCTCAGGCGTTTCTCTTAGTTTCAGGATAGTTTTTTTTAAAAATTTGATTTATATGCCGCCCTTCTTCTAAGACTCAGGGCGGTTTATAATGCGTTAAGCAATTGTAAAGCTCTGCAGAGCTTGTTAAATAGTTTAAATTAGCAACAGGAGTTTCGGGGAAGAATCTGCTTCAGCAGTTGCTGGTACTGTAGATGAGGCAGGAGGAACCTTGAACCTTAGACAAAAGGAATGGGCGAGGTGCAGGGGTGAAATCCAGCAGGTTCTGACAGGTTCTGGAGAACCGGTAGCAGAAATTTTGAGCAGTTTGGAGAACTGGCAAATGCCACCTCTGGCTGGCCTCAGAGTGGGGTGAGAATGGGAATTTTGCAGTATCCTTCCCCTGCCACGCCCACCAAGCCACACCACACCCACCAAGACATGCCCACAGAACCGGTAGTAAAAAAATTTGGATTTCACCACTGGCGAGGTGGGCCTAGACTCCCTTTTTTGAAGTTTATAACCACAACTGCTAAAAATGTATGTTTACTTGAGGTTAGAAACAGAACTGAGTTGTACTTACCGAGAAACACAGGCCTGCTTAGCTCCAATCTAGCAAACTTCATTTTTAATACCGTTTTCTTACCTGATAAAAACAATGCCATCCCTTGGATGTCGTTAATATTTTCTGCATCTATTTTTGGTTCCCTGCAGAGCTTGTAAAACTCAACCTGCTGAGCTCCTGCTGGCTGAATGGAATACTAGACTTGTCTAACAGGCAGTTTCATTGAATGAAAGCATCCATGGGATAAAGGGGGAGGGGACTCTTAATTTGCACGGGTTTAATATAATCCGATGGGTTTTTAATGGCTGAATTTTAATGTCGTAAGCCACCTGGAGTCACCGTGTGTGAGCTGGGCAGTCAAATAAAGATGTTTAATAAATAAATGAATAAACAAACATTATAGATTTAACCATGTGCACGGATTAAGCAGTCGTTTGCTGTGTAAGGAGAAGAGGCATGAACCTGCTCTTGTTAAAGGATAAGTTGATCAAATCATTGAATCCCAGTAAGGATTCGGTTACTTTTGCAGGAAAACATGGCCTTCACTCTTGAAAACGTCCTTGAAATACTTCCTACTGCTGATATTGGATAATGCAACATATAAAATGAAGCAAATGAAGTAATAAATAACTTTAACCCATTTCATTACAAAGTCCCCAGTTAATTGTCCATCTATACCAGGGGGGTTAAACTTAAGGCCCGCAGGCCGGATCCAGCCCACGGGATGCTTAGATATGGCCCGTTTGGCCCTGAAAACAGCGAAGGACCGGCCCACTATGCCTCTGCCAGCAAAAACAGAGCTTGGGAGCCAAATTCCAGCAAAGTTGAACTTGGATTACTTTTTAAGGGAATGCTAAGTTAATATGATAGCAAAGGCTAAGAAATCATCAATTTGGTTGTCGATTGCAGCGTGTTGGTTTGTTCTAGACAGGAATAGCTTTCTTCCAGGCTAATCAAAGGATGAACTTCAAATTTCAGAATCAAAGTCTAAATGTATCTCAATTGCAGCAACTTGAAATGTGTGGATTTCAACTCCCAGAATTCCCTAGCTAGAGAATTTGGGAATTGAATCCGCATTTTCAAGTTACCAAGGCTGAGAAATACTACACTAAGCCAAGCCAGTATCTTTACTCATAATTCCGCTAATACATTGGTTCAAAGCTCATTGTTTTGCTCATCCATATTCTCCAGCCCCTACCCTCCAAGAAATGGGCATAAAAACCTTGGACCTGAACAGCCACTGCATCCCTGACCCCTCCCCCTTGACCAAGAAGGCAGCTGATGGGGTTTGCCTGCTGCAATAAGGGTGGGGGAGAGGTGCTGGTGCTGTCACACTTGTCAGTCAGCACTTGGATGGAGAGACTGGCTTGTCCAATCCCTTCTTTTCTCCAGTTGTCTTTCTTGGAAACATTTTCCTTACTGAGACGTTGGATGGATAGGCAGGTGAGACAGAACAGTGTTGTTGTAACTAAACAGTTTGCATCTTTCCTTGCAGTCAATTGGACATGCCTCAAATTAGGTATCAGCATTAAGGGGTAGATTATAGGCATCAACATTAACAATTCCACCTTTATTTTGGATTATTTTTGCCTTATAAATGTCAGGGATGCGGCCAAGCATTAATAGGGTGGCAACCCTTGCATCCAAGAGCTATCAAGCTTTTACACAAATCTGTCCTCTCCTGGAAGCAATCAGTGTCTGATCTAATCTTGTGTAATTGGAAATGTTTCTCTTCTGCCCAAAGCAGCAATGATTGCACTTCAACCGAAGAAACTGTCTTCAGAGAGAATCATTTAATTATAAGCAGCCGTGTATATGGAAGGGGCAGAGCTGGCAGCCCAGTTTTCACAATTTCAAATTCTTGTGGATGCTGTTGATTGCAAGCCTATCTCGATTACTGTATTCACTTTCTGGGAAAGATGATTAAAGTGGTAATAGCCTTGCAACTTTGGGTGCCTCTTCATGCTATCGGTTTCATCCAGCTGCTTTAATTGCTTCCTTTTCTTATGTTCAATTGTGACCAATTCTCGGAGAGTGCCTACTGCATAGACAAGTCACTGCAGTTTTCTTCGCAAGAATTTTCAGAATTAGTTTACGGTTGTCTCTTAAGGCTGAGAGAAAGTGATTGGTGGCTTTATGTCTGAACAAAGATACTGAAAATACTGAACTAGAACTTACTCTCTCCTGGTTTCCTGCCTAATGCACTTAACCACTATACAAAACTGGCTCAGTTGTCACCTATCCACAGTATATGTAGTTATCAATAATTCCCGTTAGAAATTTGAGGAAGAAAAAGTGACTTTGCTACTTTTCCTAGACCTCTCAGCAGTTTGGATACCTATTGAGTATGATATTCTTCTAGACCAATTGTTCCTCAATCTTAGCAACTGTAAAATACTGTATGTGGACCAACTCCCAGAATTTCCCTGTGAGCATGAGCTAGACTATGAGAATTAGGCTTTGGAAGTTGTCTTCTCCAGAGGGTTGATTGACACCAGTTCTACGTCTTGTCAATTTATATGTACTGTTCCACCATGGCCCTTCTTGTTAACTTATGCTATCTGCTTGGAACTGCTAGGGAGATCATCTGAATTTTTGGAATCAAGTTTCATCAATATACTGATAACATCTAGGGCCCTTTAGAATCCAATTTTAATGTAGTAACTAGCACTATTGGACATTCTTAACTTTGGTAAGGGGAGCAAATTGAAATTAAATTCAGACAAAATGGAAATGCTTTATGGAAAACTCATGGAGATGTTTTGGACAGAGATGTACACTTCCTGGAAGATCAGATAGATCAGATCTTCAGTTGAATATGGAAAAGGAAAAATTTGTACTTGTCTTGTGTACCAATTACAATTCTTCCAGAGTTAGTCAGAATTGAACAAAGTGATAGACAACTTGGTAATACAGTCTTAATTACAGATATATGGGGCTACTCCTCAATGAGTTTCTGGAAGCTGCAGTGCAAAACATAGTAACCAGGTTTTTAAATAGTGCAAGATCCAGGGATTACAGTTTGCCTGTACTGAAATATTTACATTGGTTGCTTATTTCTGAGTATAATTGATTGTTTGATCCTTTTATAATTCCAATAACTTATGCTTGTCTTCTGAAAAAGCCCCCCTCCATCAGAAGGTTGTTTATTTGTGATATGGGGGGGATTCATGTTCTGTATTGCTCCGGAGTTATAGAATGCGTTCCCATTCTCTCTGCAGGTTGACATTTGTAAAGACACTTCTTTCATCAGAATTTTAATTAGCAATATTAGTTTTTCTGTATTTCTGTATGGATTTTTAAAACTTTTAGCCATTAAACACTTAATTGAGTAGGAAAGCATTGTATAAAGCAAATTAGGAAAATATTGATTGGATGAGTTTGAATTTTACAGCAGGGCAGAAATAAAATCTCTATTTCCACCAAATTATGCTTAGGTTTATATACCTTGCTAAAAGGATCTGAACAGTACAACCTTCCCATAAAGGAGAAATGCTTCAGTTTCCTGATAATTTGATAGTGGGCTGGATTGCGATTCTACACAATCTTCACATAGTTAACTAAATAAGCAGAGAAGATATTCATGATGTCATCTTCAACAATCAACCAAGCCTCATTTTTCTGTATGACTGATGTAAGTAATAGCACACAACTTTCTCCCACTATCGTTGGAAGCCAGAAGTCCAATGGTAAGGAATTCAACTGTAATTCAAAGGGCCAAGAGTCCATTAGGTTTCCTATCCTGATGTATAGCTACAACAACATGGGCACTGGAGATAAAATTCACCAGGTTCAAAATCTCATGCCATTTCAAAGTTAAGGTATATTGTGTCCTCTGAAGTGAAGCCTCAGTATTTGTATTATCTATTAGTTGACAATTTAGGACAGCATAGCTGGCTGGAGAATTCTGGGAGTTGAAGTCCACAAGTCTTAAAGCTGCCAAGTTTGAAGACCTCTGATTTAGGATAAAGAGATTTCACAACTGAAAAAACAAAAACTAGGAAAGCTACCAAAAACGGTAATGAATTAGGAATAACTGCAAATGGCTAGCTGTGTACCGTTTAGAATTATACATCTCTGTCCATTGAATAATGCAACATAACAATACCTCTTTTTGTAGGGAAACAGATATTCCATTTTGAATATTAATGATGTGCAAATTAAAAGTAACAGAACTGGTTATTCATGCGCAAGAGGCTACAGCTTTCAGCCACTCTGGTTAAGAACTAGAAAATTACTACCCACATATCGCAGAGGGTGGCCAATTTCAAACAATGGTAGGCAATGTAGAAAGAATCAGCTGGAGGTTTGTGTTGTCCATTGCCAGCCCTCACCAAGGATGGCAAAGCAAAATGGAAGCCCTCTTTCTAACCCACCATGGAAGATCAGTTCCTCCAACAACAAGAAGTGGTAAAATCAAGACTTCCTGTTTGCTGCTGGCCGCCGCCAGACGTTCCTTAGGGATCGTCAGCTTCCACTGCCTGTTAGAGCCGCCTTCACAACGGAACGGCGGCTCGAAAAAACTCCGTTCCCATGAGGAAACGGAGATAGAGCCGGCAGGGGTGGGTAGAACTCTCTGCAGAGTCCCAAAAGTTTTTCTTTTACTTTTGGGATGGAGCGGATGAGATGCCCCATATCCCCAGCCGTTGCTCCGGGCTTTGGGAGACCTCTGCTAATGCAGAGCCAGGCGTCAAAAGCAAGCTTGCGAATTTGACAGATTACTCAAAGAAAATGTGAGCTGGACCTGTAATACTGAAGCGCAAGTATTTTACTTATCTTTTAAAAATTACTTAAGAGAATAGAGGAAGAGAAAGAGGAAAAAAGTTTCTTTTTAAAATGGCGTCTGCCGCGGCTGGAGAAGAGTTTGAGAGGGAAAGTTCTTCCGTTTTTTATTATTACAATGTAGCGGAATAAATACCACTGGCTACATTTGCAGATAAAACTCCGCTCCTGTTTTTGTTTTTCTCTTTTTTCCCTGGAGGCTTGAGTGTTGCTGGCTGGAAGTCTTTTGTCTTGTTTTTTTTTTTTTCTTCTTCTAACAAAGCCTGCTTAGGCGGAAACATGGCACTGAGGCTTGTGAAGTCAGACAAACAAATAGGTGGGGGGGATTCCCCCACCAAGAATTTAAAGCAACAAGTTTTAACTCTTCAGTCCCAGAAACCTGATTTTAATATAATAGAATTTCTCTTAGAGGAGATTGAAAGAAGGGATGAGATTGTGAATCAGCAACTTGAAAAATTTAAGCAGGAAACTAAGGAATTGGTGAAATCCAAGTTTGACTTTTTGCAGCAAAAAATTTTAAAATTGCCAGAATTCATGATTCGGTTGGATACAAATACTAATTTACTAGAGTCAAAAATGGATGAAATTCAAGATAAATTGGACAATAGATTTCAAAAAATTGAAAATGATTTGTTAAATATTCAGGATTATAGTTCAGAAGAAAAATTTAAAATGGATGCTGACCAAAAGTCTGGTAATGTAGAATATCTGGAACAGAGGATTCAAAAAGAGGTTCTAAAGATACAATATAATTTCACAGAATATGCAATAAGACTTAGAGGTTTGCAGGAAAATAACAGAGATGACTTAAGGAAAATATCTTCTGAATTTCTAGCTGGGATTTTAAAGATTCAACCTGAGGAAGTGTTTTGTAGGATTGACAGAGCTTATCGAATAAACTCTTGGACTGCCAAGCAAAGGCAATTGCCTAGAGATGTGGTAATCTATTTTTCAGATAAAGAAATTAGGAATAAAATTGTGCAAAATTCCTTCAATTCTAATTTGCAATTGTATGGAAGAAAGATTTGGATTTACAAGGAACTCCCACCTAAGATATTAATGGAAAGGAAGAAATTTGGCTTTCTGGTGTCTGAGTTAAAAAGGAGAAATATTCAATTCCGGTGGGACGTCCCAGTTGGTATTATATTGAGATATCAAGGAGAAAGATACCAGTTAAATACTGTTGAAAGGGCGGAAGAATTTTATCAAAATAGGTTGAAAATGAATTTAACGTCTTCAGATATAATACAGGATAAGCAGAAGGAGCTGGAACTAAAGACAGAGACTGTACCAGATAAATTGCCTTTGGATTTATCGGATACCCCAGCTGGATTATCTACAAATTTGAGAGAAGTGCCATCTGATTTTAATGTGATGACTTATCAAGGCAAGGACAAGCATGGAAACCAATTAGAGGATATACAAGGGATAAAAAAGAAATGCGAGACACAAAAAATTAGGATGGAGGTCAAACCCACAAAAAGAAAACAAAAAAAGAAATAGGTTGTACAAAAATAGAAATTTCTAACCCAAGCAACAGTAAAGCCAGTGATTTTAAAATATGAATGATTATGTGAAAACATAGAGGAGGCGACATATTGGTCAATATCATCCTGAGGATAGTGGCAGATCTCTGCATTGCCGTAATTTTGGGACATGGAAAGAGCCTCAAATTGATGGTTTTGAATTATCTATTTTGAAACTTCTTTTTGTGTTGATAAATATATTATAATTATCTTGAATTATAAGGCAAGAGAATCACATTGGGACATGCAGAAGATCGGGTTGTTACCCAATACGATGATGGAAATTAATAATCCTGATGAAACCCACAATTATTATTATATGGAATACAATTATAATGTCACTCGGGTGGTTGTTTTTACTTTTATATATATAAGAAGATGTTTACTACTGATGGGGGCAGATATGATTGGAGATCTTGAATAAACTGTTGCATCCGCAAGCTATGTCACCCTATTATGGATGTTGGTTTTAACAATCCAGTGGAAAGACTTCAAGAAGATATTATATGGACTATAAATTTAAAGTTATTGTCTTTTCTTTTTTTTATTTAGATATAATGGAATATATATATATATATTTTTTTAAGTAGTGTGGGCAGTGAATTAAAGATATCAAGAATTGTTGTGTATGGTAAATTTGTAAGACAGTGGGTGAATAAGCTAGCTACAGACTGATTAGTTTAAGAAAAGGGATTTTTAAGTGATACATTTAGGGGAGTGGAGGAAATGGATAGAGTGGAATAAATGTTAAATTAGATTTTATGGGGAGCCCGCTTTGAAATGTTATTAAAGTAGGACTTATTGTATAGTTTTAAAGTGGAAGGTGGTTTTGAATTGTTGCAATAATGCATAGATATAAAACACTATTATGCTAAATTAGAGTTATTTTATAATAGTTATAGTATAATGTGTTTGTTTTTTTTTGTTTTGTTTTTTTTTTCTCTTCTTCTTTTCTGAAATGTATGGATAAAGGGGGATTTATAATACTTTTAGTAAGTAAAGGTCAGTATTTTGAGGAGGGAGTAAGTAATCTGTTATGAATTAGGGTTTTTTTTTGTTACGAAGAAGTCACAGGGGGGGAAGGGTGGGGAGGGGGGGTTAGGGAGGGGGGGGAGGGGGGGAAAAAGGGGGAAAAATTTGTATTTGAAAACCTTTTCAATAAAAAAAAAAAAAAAAAGAAGTGGTAAAATCATGATTAACAGAATCACGGCTACAAAATCAAGCAAAACTTGTCATGCCTTTCCGGTAATGTAATTTTTCTGTATGCAAAGTATTGTAATACAATTATAATAATAGTCAGGCAAACAGGAGCATCATCAGAAAAATCAACACAGCAGGAACACCATGAGGTAAATTACAGAGCACACGGAAGAAAAAAGCGGGGAAAAAAGGGAAACTCCCCCTCCACACCCACAGCAACCAATCACAGCGCAGATTGCCTCACTCTTCAACCAATCAGCTATAACTGTGTGTTCTGGCTCACTGCACAACCCCACTGCTCCAGCTACCAAATTTAAATATTTTAACATTTTGTAAGCATTAAAATATTAAAAGCAAAATACATCATTAAAATCCACCACTAGTACTACTGGTACGTAAATTTAGACCCATTTTTATCCTACTGCACTGTTCCATAAAACATGGAGTAGAAAAGTTGGATCACTCAAGCTGTAAAAGTGTTCCCTGCTACGGAAACATACACAAGCTATTTATCAATCAGAGACAATGTGTTTTTCTCCTTCCATGGACTTATAACATTTATAAACCAGGATGCAGGAAGAAAAATTTCACAAAACATATAAAAGATCAATTAATGCCAATTTGGCTTTTTATTTTCTTTTTTTTCCAAGGAATGCTAGTTTAATGTTACAGTATGGCAGTTTGTATATCTGCTGAAATATGACACAGGTTCATCATTCATATCTGAGTGCTGAAAAACAATATTGCTCCATAAGCCAACAAGTTGCTTTTCCTCTTGAAATGTTTAAAAATAATTACTTAAACATTTCAGAGGCCTCAAAGCTGTTCAAGCTCTGATGCTGAAGTGCACACATGCTCAAACCTTAGATATGACATCTATACATATACTTATTTATTAAAGAGTTTATGTAAGTTTGTCTTAAAATATTTAGAAAACGGTGTATGCATTTGGTACAGACATCTATACACAGACATGTCACTACTGACTCCCTTTAAGAATACGTTTTTTTAAAAAAATGTACAACTGTTATTTTTACTCTCCTTTATTACAGCCTCTTTAAATTTGTATTACATGATTTCAGTTCAAGATTTTATTCTCTCGGATGCAGGGTATTTCTAAGGGGTGTTTTTTAAGCTATATCCCTAAAGAAAAATTACTCTTTTTATTTAAGAGGCTCGTGCACTAGTGCATTTGGGTATTTTTCCAGCATGGATTCTTAATTTTATAAGAATTACTGCTGGAAAAGTTCTATTTATATATTTGCTCTCTTACAAAAAAATATAACATCGAAACCTACTGCATACTTTAGATCTCTGAGCTGACTATGCTCTTGCCATTATATACACCCACAAACACTCATAAAAATAGCATCCTCTAAACAGGATGTAGAAATGGCCTGTTAGCCATTTTCAGTAATTTTATTAAAAAGTCAACTGCTCTCAAAATGTCAGAAGACTGAAGAGCACCACATACTTAAATATATAAAGGTGGGAACTGTAGCATTTGCAAAGCTCAATTAAATCCTCAGTGTTTTCCAGCATGCTTTGCTGTTATTATGTCAATGTACAACCTGAAGTGAACAAATTATTCCGAATAGCTAAACCCAACATTCCTACAGTGTACCATTAAAACAAGCTAGGTTTAAAGTAACAAAATACTCAAAACAAATTGCAGAAATTTTGAAAGGTTCAGGAAAAGGGAAATGGCGAACCTATTTTGAATGAAGGTGTAATACTTAGCAACATATGCAGAACTATAAGAATTTATAATTATTCTGGAAATTCAAAGCTAAACTGCAATTTAGAATTTTAACAATGTAAGTATTTAAGACTTAACTATCCCAACAGAATATGTTGGCTTTATGCAGAACATCAGTCTTCATCTTTTTTTCATGTGATGCTAGAAGTCCACTATAAATGTTTTGAAATATGCTGAATATCAGCTGAAAAAACAAAAAAAAACCATAAGAATGGTTATTTGAGTGAGTGCATAAACTTTTCCAGGCTATATTCTGAATCATACTGTTCTTGATCCCAAAGTTCTCCAAGATTTTCAAGGACTGACTTTATGGTTGTTTTCCCAGAAACAGAAGTGGCACCATCTGATTTTTCAGTTTTTCCATCCTTAAAGATTTGGAGGAACAACATTGAGGAAAAAAGAAACACGTGTTAAAATCTGTGTATATGTTTCTCTGTGTGGCAATAATATGAAACTACTGGAAATCATTACTTAAGCAACAAACTAATCATTTAAAATTTGAACATTATGAGACGTATCAAAAAAGAGCATTCAGTTTCCTTGTCATAATGGTATTAGTGATGAGCAACTCTTCAATGGAGAATGCCTTAAATTTCAATGGAATCATTTAAACTTCAGTGGAGAATGACTTAAATCAGGGGTCTCCAACCTTGGCAACTTTTAAGACTTGGGGATTTAAAGTTGCCAAGGTTGGAGACCTCTGACTTAAATGATTAAGTAAATGTTATCAGAAGCAAAATACCTCTTGTTATTATTTGTTGCTTGTTTTTAGATCTATTATGAACTGTATTTTATTAGAATGATTAGGTTTAATATTTGCTTAATTTCAGGGCGACTCTGGGCAGTTTATACTTTAAGAGTAATAATCCAAGAACAGAAGAACATACAGGTTTTTAACAACATTTGGAACATCAACGGGATGGGAACCATGGATCTTCAAGGGGGGCAAGCAGTACAACAGATAAGGAACACTTCCTTCTTTCCAACATATGGTTTAATTGATGGAGCTGCAAGTGTATCAACTCTGCCCAATATCTTGGGATGGGCAGAAACTATTGAGGAAAAGCAGTCCCTCAAATAACCTGGCCTTATGGCATAAAGCCAGGATCACCATGAACTGCACATGGAAAATAATTACTACCACCTACAGTTTCGAACACAGAAGGGTCTCATACTGAGGCTGCCCATGACTATCCATGCTGCTATACTCTGAATCAGCTGCAACTTCCAAATGGTCTTCAAGGGTAGACCTATGTAGAGTACATTGCGACAGTCCAGCCAAAGGTCACTAGAGCACAAGCAACCATTTGGTCAGCCGCCCAAACAAACAAAAAAAATGAGGCAATTGACACATAAGGCGCTGTGCAGAGACAACTCCCAGGTTGCAAAGCCATCTCAAATGGGGAAGTGCAGCCAAGACTAAAGGGAATAACTCCAGATCTATATAATCCTTCTCCTTTCCTCCCCCACCCCCAATCTGAGGATTGGGTCTGACTCCCCATCCAGAGCCACATAGCCTCCAGACATTAAGACTAGACCTTGGCGTATCACTTTGCTGGCCTGGGCCCAAGATGTGTATCTGGATATAATTTCCATACTGATGATATGGGAGCCCATCTTGATGGATGATCTTCCCCAAATTTCATGCACAGGTTATACAGGGCTCAGAGTCGCCTCACAAATCTGTATCTTACCTTATCCAGAGTGAAGAGGTCAAGAAGCTGATCTGTTCCCATGCTCTGAAGACTGGTATTCTCTTGACTGATCACCGTATTTGCAATATTCATTTTGAATTTTTGAAGACCCATTATTTTTTCCTCCAAGGTTCCCCTTGTTATCAAGCGATAAACATTAACAACACGTTTCTGCAACATAGTTAATATTTATGGGGATTTAATGGAAATGTATACATATGCCAGCTATAAAAGAAATCATAACACAGCAAAACAAGACATCCAATTAGAGGAACAAACAACAATTAAATCAATGATACATATGTGACATTTATACAAGCCTTGAATGTAAAAGCAGTAAGAACACAAACCGTGCTTAAATATTTTTCAGAATCATCATTTCATTTGAGTGTTTCATTTGTAAAATATAGTTCCTGTCTTTGCTCTAAAGTCTTTGGGGTTTGATTTAGTATTTTATAACATAATATTAAAAATCAAATTAAATAGTATTTTAGTAACAAATTAAAAGAAAACAAAAAACAAAAAACAAAAACCCTAAATTCTAAATGATTCACCATGTATATGGCATTGGTTTCAGAAATGTCAGGCAATCTTTGATTAATTCAACTTATCTTAAATCATCTGGGTTAATCTTTTTTTACCTGTCCAATACGATGCGCTCTATCCATTGCCTGGAGGTCTTTCATTGGATTCCAATCATGCTCAACAAATACCACGGTATCAGCTCCAGTCAAGTTAAGGCCCAGTCCACCAACATGAGTAGTAAGCAACAGCACATCAATGGATGGGTCATTGTTAAACCTGTCAATTAAAATAAACCCAGCAATGATTGGGTTCCTTCCTACTGTTGCTGGCTACAATGCTTAAACTGTAGCCCATCTAATCTAAAATACTGATGTTCTAGCAGGTTGCTGTTATTATACTATCCTACAAATACAAAAGGTGGAATTGAATCATTCGGTTATTTTGTAGTGCATCGTTTCTAATGACAGTTCCCCTTGTGAAATGAAAGATTAACAGCGGTTTATTGAAATAAGTGAAGAATTAAGTGGACACTTTCATATATGGAAGATAGCCAGAAAACTAAGACTATCCAGAAGATTAAGAATAAGAGAATTTTGGGCAGGTGAGTAAAGAAAGGTTAGCCTTTCCCTCCCCAGCAATCACCTCTGCCCCCAAATGTAGTAATGAGGCTTTTAAAAAAATCAACTGGCACCACTGAAGATTTTTGAAGTTTCGATAAGGAATATATACAAGTTCTGCTCTCTGACTGATAGCTGATCAAAACTTTTTTTTCCTGCCAAATGATAAGTGAATTAAAAGTTTGCAGGTTATATGGGGAACCAACATGGACCATATTAAGTCAATAGCTCAGGGGTTGCCTATATCTGCCCTAGAAACCCAAGGGAACACCACCACCACCACCACCACCAAAGCTGAGTAATATTACCTTTCCCCTGAAACTAATTTTACAAAACCAAGATAATTGAGAATAGAGAAAGAAAAGTTCTCCAAAAAGATATTTCACCCAGCGACGCTCAAATCCATTGTAGATTAGTAGCCATAATATAAAACACGTTCAGCTGTTTGGAAGTTGCCATCAAGGATTTGTGCCACTATCATATGGGCGGCTAAAGGCAATCTTTCACTTTTAATTAAATATCAGCTTCATGAAATTTCAGCCAAGCTCTCTCAGCAGGAAAACATGAGGACATGACATTTGTTCTGCCTCAGCTTGTCTGCCTCTATTGGAAGAGCTTTTATTTTTCAAATACAGCTCTTGCGCTCTGAAAGTCTTGGTTGTGATGAGGGGTTACTACAAAGAGCTGAGCAGCAGGTTTCAAGGATATCATTGCTGGCTGTTTTCTCACCCTGGGAAGGATCACAGCAGGATTTCCTTCTGACAAGGTAGGGATTTGTTTTTTTCTTAATGAAGAATGTGTTGCTCTTTCTTCCTAAAGCAGCATTTTTTTTTTCCTCTTGGGAAAGGAATACCTCTACATCTCAAATATGGAGTCAAAGAAACCACAGATCTGGATGTCCCAGAGATTAGGTTTTGTACTGAGTATAGACTTGTTTTATCCACATTCAACGTGAATGGTCCCATCTATAACATACCTTTACATTAGATAGTGGGGAGGAAAAATTTCCCAATTAGATACCAGTGTTCATGGAACATATACTGATGGACAAGGGTAAATAATATACAGGGGCCAGGTAAGGTGAACACTTTAATGTTCCACCCAGGTGAACAGCAAAATCACATCTATTTCAGCCAAAAAGGGATCTGGGGAAACATGACTTGGAGTAGATCTAAACAATCAATGTTGGCTTTACCGTGAGACAATTGAGTGTCTCTGACCAGCTGGTATGCTGCCATCTAATCGCAGGTAGGTAACAGAGGGCAAGTGAGGCTTCAGAAGGTCATGTTCTACTATGTCCAACATGCTCTTCAGTTGACAGAAGATGAGAATTCGGTGTTGGGCAACTATCGTTTCAGTGCCGCTCTCTGGAGAGCCACCATTTCCTAAGCCGCAGTCAAGTAATAGCTTAAAGAACGAACAAAAAAAAAAAAAAAAAGGATCAGTCAGCCAGCTTCTCGAGGCCTTTTCTCCACAAGAGTATCCAAAAAACTTTCACATACTGGTTACTGGATTTCTATCTCATTTTGGGGTTGGTTTGGCTTACAGCAGGGGTGTCAAACTCAATTCCATTGAGGGCCACATCAGGGTTGTGTTTGACCTTGGGGGCCCGAGTGGACGTGTCTGGGGTGGGCATGGCCAGTTGACATCCTGCAGCCCATACACGGCCATTTTTGCTGGCAGAGGGCTGCAGGAGGCCGTCACAGCTGAAAGCAGAGCTCAAGAGGGCCACAAGGAGCCCTCCTGGGCTGTGTTTTTTCTGGCAAAGGCATTGCGGATTGGTCCTTAGCTGTTTCCAGGGTGGCCCCATGGGCCAGATCTAAGCATCCCACCGGCCAGATCAGGCCTAAGGGCTTTGAGTTTGACACCCCTGGCTTATAGGGAAACGGGCTCAAAGTCACACATTTGGCCACTTGGCCTCAGTCCAAGATCTGAACTATTACAGGGCACTTGCAGTTACATTGTGATTGTGGAATAGTAACTCAATAACAGCGTTTTTTTTTCCCCCCTTGACATTCTTGGTATTTAAGGACCAGGAGATTTAAAAAAAACTCAGCTTCAGTGAGGTTCCAGAGACATAGTTTAAATGAAAACCAGCTGTGTGATCTTGGGCCAGTCAGTTCCTCTCAGCCCAACCTACCTCACAGAGTTGTTAGATGTAGGGAAAAAAAAAATAGGAGGGAGGAGTATTAAGTATGTTCATTGCTTTAAGTTATTTATAAAAATAATAAAGGTGGGATAAAAAGAAATTTAAAACTAAATGAGAATAATAATACTGGACTAAATGGACAAATAAAAAGGGACATCTTTATGTTCTACTATACCAAATTGTGAAATAGAGTTTCACTGAATCTTATATAGCAGGCTCAAATTCTGGCATTTTTTGATCCTAATACTAGCTGAGAATTATATCAAGTAATAAATTACCACTTCAAATTTGGCAAACACCAATAACTGAAACCTAGCTGCTATTTTTAAATAACTGAAAATTTACTACAAAGTTATGGTAACACTGGAATGAAACTCTTAATCCACTGGTAGCACAAGGAGTTTGACTCACTTAAAAAAAGAAACTTTAAACTTAAGATGGAAACAAAGTTTTCTGTTAGTTATACTTAATGCTACACATACAAAAATGTACTTTATTTGCTTCATGTTGCCTCCTCCATGGTTTCATCTTAACATTTCTAGATATTCCTTTTTAAACATCATTAGTACATGGTGAAGGTTCTAGAACAGGGTTGTCAAACTTGAGGCCCACAGGCTGTATGTGTCATGCACTGGCCATGCCCATGCCCGATTTAGTGAAGGGGGAAAAAAGTCACAATACATCACGTGACAACGCTGTGATGACACAAGTTTGACACCACTGTTCTAGAAGCTAGCAGAAGTATCTCTTTGAATATATTTGGAATAAAATACGCAATCAAGGATTTGTCCACCTGTTTTAAAGCAGAGAGTTTAGGTGCATGCTGGATATCACGAAGAGAAGAATTCTCTGCTGCAAGCTTCTCCGTGATCCTTTTATGTTCTGGGTGATGAGGAGTTAAAACTAGTGCTGGATGGTTGCACAATTTCCTTAAATACTGCAATGCCTTTTAGAAACAAGCAACAAAACAAGAAATCAAATAAGCATAAGATTTTCAAGATACATTTACGTCCTACATGGCAGAACACAGTATGCTGCTGTTAAATGTGAAACTCTCGGCAAAAAAATGAGAGGAGATGGGTGGTTTGTCAATTGCCAGCCACAGTTGATTTTAATCATTAGCTAGTGTTCACACTGAGAAAGAAAAAGGCTGTTGAAGTTTTAAATGAGAGGGGTGTTTTAGCAGAGGTAGCAAATTATTGCTCATGGCATTATTTTCCATCCTGTATTTGAGCTTGTTCTTAACTGGCCCAAATCTTAGAAATTCCAGTGAGCTGTTTTACCACTTTATCAAAAATGTTTCTTAATTCCATACGATTCTTTTTCGAAGGATACAAACTACTATATATAGATGCGTTTATGGCTTCATAGCTAACAAAAATATTTTTTGGATGTTTTGTTGCTGAGCAATTTGGTAGGAAATCTTTTCTAAGAGCTCTTTTCAAACAGGTTTATTCCTGTTTGGTTGGTTCTGCTTCTGCATTCATCTGCAGTTCTAAGCAATTTTACACTTACACACACATGCAAAAGCCTCTTGTTTAAATATGTCTTTTTGAAGTATTCTGTCAAAAGATGCTTTTCTTTTTTTCCCTTTCATAGGTGCTATGAAAGCTCATATTTAATCTTTAAATCTTCTACATTCGTTTTAATATGTTTGTCGTCTTTTTCATTAAATGTGGAGGGTTTCAAGCTATTTTCATGAGATTGGTTCAGTCTGCCATTCAGAGTGGGAAAAAAATCTCATGAAAACAGCTCTCTTTATCTTGATAATCATCTTTTGAAATCAAGCCTCCCCTCTGCTCACAGGCTCCAAAATCCCACGCTGTGAAAGTAATAGCAAAATCAGTACCCATCGGTAGTGAAACAGAGAAGTTAGATAATTTAGGAGCAAACTTCAAAGCTTTAGTTCACCTGTTACTACCTTTTTCTGAATTTTAGAAGGTGGACACTCAGCTACCTCTTTTACTTCCCTCTCTTATGGAGCCAGACTATCCCCAAGAGTCTAGGAGTCTCATTACCGTTCAAGGGAGACGTCATCTCTGTCCAGAAGATGTAATATCTTGCAGTTTCTGACCTAAATGTTAGTCCCCCTTAATGGCATTGGTGGCTCAAGGAGGACCCAAAGGGAACACTTCACATGATCACTGTATAAATACAATATATAATGGTGCTGAGACTAACATGTAATTTGGATTTAAGTGAGAGGGAGTTGTGCCGAGTCAGTCTCATTCTCTCTTCTCAATTCCCATCTGAGTCCAGTATCAAGACAGAGTCAAGACAACTGGAGATAGGACAAGGTACAGTAGAGGCCGGGATGTCTTCTGTGCCTTGTCCTGCTCTTCACATTCTATGATGCTTCATAACCATTGGACCTTTCAATGGTCCAATTTGGTCAATCTACCGGAGTCTGTTGTCACATGCCTGGATAAGCAGCTTCCTGTCTCACTGAAGGTTTAAGACCCAACAGCTAACCTCATCTGGTTTAGCTAGCAAATTAAAATAGGGTTAAATTTAATTGACAGGGTTTAATCCAACTTGAGTAACTTCTAGCTTACAAACCTCCACATCTGGACTATTAGGGCCAGGATGCAAGTTAGATAAGATATATTTCTCTACATAGGGAAAATGTGTCTGTGCTGAGAGGTTGAAATTTCACTCAGGCTGAAATTCAGGGTTTTGCATCTCATTAGGTAGCAAAATAAGCAGATGCATTTCCAACCTGAAATACGTGTCCTGTAGCTTTAAGCTTTGGTTTTTCAGTTTCTTCAGTGAGTGAAGCTGCTGAAACTGTTTCATCGACATCACATTTGGCTCGAGACTTGGCAAAATCTTCATAAAGTTGAACCTATTAAAAGAAACAAATGTATATATTATTTAGTTACAGTAATTGGAACCAGGTTGGTGTCATGATTAAAGGATGGTTGGATTAAAGAGCAGGAGACCACGAGTTCTCCTTCTCCCTCAGGCAGAGTGAGTGCTGCCAAAAGGGTGCTTGGGCCTTATTTGCAGGGAATGTTATTATTACTATCCTACAAATGTCACTTTGAAAAGACCTGCTCAGACCATTTTTTTTACAAGGTGGATTTTTGGTTTGCATCAAAAAAGATGAACTGTCACCGGATGAATCTTTTAAAAAGCTAAACTGGCTATATCCTCCCACTAGCAAAATGTCAAATCCTAGTTTAGCAATCAAATGCTATATCAGCATGTACAGTGACTCTAAAAAGCTAAATTAAAACTGCAAATGCTTTTATTGTGTCCTACAGGTTACTTACATGTAGGATTGAGTGAAACCACGTTTCAATCAAAATACTACTGCATTTCCAAAGAAAAAGCCAATGCTGGGAGTCACCATTTCCATTTTCCAACAGCAGAGAAGCTGCATTTACAAAATGCATCACTTTCGCTACTGGTACCTATCTCTATTTCATACATTCTCTCCATTCTCCCAATCAAACCCTTAAATGAGATATGGGGCTGCAAAAAGAAGGGAGAAGGGACAAAAATCACAGCCTCCTCCATCTGTCAGAAAAATTATACTGGATTCAATCTATCTTTGGAGGCAACTGCTTCAATAAATAGGGGCACAATGGCCGAGCAATTAAGACTCTGGGTTTGTATTCCATGTGCCTTGGCATATAGTCATGACAGACACATGACCACGAAAGCGTCTTCAGATAACAGTGGCTCTTTGGCAAGGAAACGGAGATGTGCACCAACCCCCTAAATTTGGACACGACTGGTCAGGGCAAACTTTTATCTTTTAAATCAATAAATATAGCAGATTTTGACTTCAGAGGCAAATGGTTTCCAAGCACACTTTCAACAGTATGGGGAAAGATCCATTTAGAGCAAGCAAAGGATTTGAGAAAACCCACAAGTGATTCTTCTCTTCTGTTCTAAATGTCAATGTGATTCAAATAAAGTTAACTTGCCTGGAGGGAGCTGAGAATACAGTAATAGTCTTGAATGATTTTTGGTGGAAGATCTTGCAATACGTCCTCTTTCATCCTTCGTAATAAAAATGGCAGGACTTGCCTGTGTAATGCCTCCATTGCAAGGACACCTACAAAGGCCCATAAGAAAATGTTATTGAACTACCTAATGTTCTATCACTAAATCGAGAGCAGGATTCATGAATTCCTCCAAAAGGAAAAGAATTTTATTAAGCAGTGTTTCTTACCTGCCTCCTGTTCTCGACTAGAGCTCCGAGCATCTCTACTTGCTAATATGGGCTTGCCATAACGAGCTGCAAACTGACGCTCAGTACCCAAAAATCCCGGCATAAGAAAATCAAATAGTGACCACAATTCTAAGACATTGTTCTGAAAGAAAAAGATAAGATAGGAAAAAAAATGTAACGATAGCAAGTTGGCCATTTGCAGTACAAATTATAGTGAATTTATTGCAAAATAGAGAAATTCATCATGCCTGCCTGCCTGCCTGATTCCACAAATATTCTTTATTCTGACGTATTTTGCTTGGGGATGAGACATGCATTAAAAAATTAGTCCACATAAATTCAAACTGTAAAATCAAAGCATCCGAAAAGGGTGCTCTGCATGAATAGTAATGAGAAGTAAGGCATCCCTCTACAACAATTTAAAGGCCACCACAATCTCTGGGGAAAAAATGGCACAACTGTTTCAAAGATTTTCCTTGCTCCCTGCATGGGTAAGTGACAGTTGTTCCACTGAGGTGGCCCATGACTCTTGGTGCACATCCCTGCATGCAGAACTGGGAAAAACTTCCCAAACAGCTTTACCAGCTCTTGAGGAGGGGTGTCTCATTCATATTGACATGCTTTGTACAGCAATACTTAGTAATCAACATCATGCCTAGAATTTGGCAATCAAATATGTGGATATCCAGCAACCTCTGATGAGAGATGCTTACACTATGTGATTCCAAGGTTTTGAAGGTAATCTCGCCCCTCAATACATACCCTCAGCAGAACTAAGCAAGTGGTTTTTAGAAACTGAAAAATCTATTTCTCCATTACCATGAGCCTATTTAGACATGGATTACCTGGATTGGTGTCCCAGAGAGTATTATTCTGTAATTGGCAGCCAATTGCTTTATAGCTTTTGATAGCTTCGTTTTTCCATTTTTGATGACATGTCCTTCATCAAGAATACAGTAATTGAATTTAATATTTCTAGGAAAGAAGATGCCATTAATTGGTTTTAGTTGTTTTAAAGCAGGGGTGTCAAACCCGCTTGCATCACGGGCCATATTGTGATGTATTGCAATGTTTTTTGCCTTCACGGAGCTGGAGTGGGCGGGGCCTTTCCCCGGCCCGCCAGTTTTAAAGCATATGAAACACCTAAAATAAAAAAAAAATAGCTCTCACCTGAAAAAATCAATGTCATTTCTCACAACATCATAAGAAGCTACAATTAGGTTGTGTCTTTTTACATGGTGCTGTAACCTGAAAGAGACGAAACATAAATGAATTAGGCTTTTATATACAGCATAAAACCCTACAAGCTACAAAGATTTTAAAAATTCAAATAATTCCAAGAAAAGGAAACATTTCCAATCACCAAAAGTAACATTTTTAAATACATCGCTTACCTTGCCCTTTCGGTTGGAGGGCCAGTATAGTGCAAAGGATTCAAAAACTCCTTGGAACAAAATTTGCCCACTTCATCCACCCAATGACCTGTCAGGGTGGGCGGGCACACAACCAAGGATGGGAGTGGAATGCTATCAGCCATCTTAGTTCTTGCATATTCTTGGGCCCTTTGGAGAACAGTAGAAGAAAATCCATTCATTTATTTATTGTGCTGGGGGTGGGGGGAAACATTTGGAGAAATATTGAACAGCAGTAACTATGTAATCTACCTGAGATAGTGATCTCCTGCAAGAATACAGATGGATTGCAGGGTTTTTCCTAAGCCCATATCATCACACAGGATACCGTGAAGTTTGTATTTGTTGAGAAAAGCCAACCAGTTCACACCTTCCTGTAAGATATGACAAAGATCCTAATAGTGTGAGAGCTGAAAAATATATATTGGACTTCTTTTATTTACTTTTATATTTACATATGCCTTTCACTCTTAATAAAGACCATGAAGCAGATTCCAAGTTATATAATTTTGACAATTTAAAATGTGGCAACTGAAAAATGAATTGAGAAATAGAAAATTTCAAAAACACCAATGAAACTTGGTTGCCAATCTAAAGCATCCTTCTTCAAATGGATCATTTCATCTTACTTGTCTGGAGAAGTTTTATAATAGATACATTAAAAAAAAACCCTAGATGAGAGCCAAGGCCTCAAACTGTTTAGCAAATGAAAATTTACCTGCTGATATTTTCTGAGTTCTGCTTTAATTGGTACTGGAATTTTATAATTTTCTAGTTTTTTTCCATCCAATAATTGTTCCAAGAAATGGCGTTCTTTGGCTTTTATTTTAATTAAATCTTCAGACATATTTGGTGGATCTGGAATACCAGCCTGAAAGAAAAGACAGAAGTACAAGTTAAAAATTGAGTACTTTATTTGGCCAAGTGCGGTTTGTGTATCTATTAGGATCTACTTCCTGCTAAAAAGGCAAATTAAGGTCACGCTGTTTTCAGACTTTGTAAAATGCACGTGGTCCTCAAATTTTCATTAGTCAAATATTTAAGCAAACTTGCATAGTAATTTACTATCAGAACAGCTTGTAATTTAGAATGAAAGAAGGGGTGCTCTGAAAGGCCAAGCAATGATGGAAAATTGAAAAAATGATAACTCTAAATGAAATAAAGCTTTATATAGAAAACATATTCTTTGAACAATGCAGAACGGTGCCATCCCCATGATCACGTGATTGCCATTTTGCAACCTTCTCGGTTGGCTTCCAACAAGCAAAGTCAACGGGAAAAGCCGGATTCGCTTAACAATCGTGTGAGTCATTTAACAACTGCAGCAATTTGCTTAACCGTGGCTGTAAGGTTGTAAACTTGGGTGCAACTCACTTAATGCCTTGCTTAGCAGTGGGAATTCTGGTCCCAGCTGTGGTTGTAAGTCTGTATCTCAAGAACCAATTCAGGGAACAAACAAGCAAACGAAGGTGGTATGTCTTGAGACACAACAGGAAAGGGTCTGACTTACCTCAAGCGGCATTAATCTAATCAGAGTTGCAAAGCACTGGGTAGCCATGAAACGGACACTGTCTGTCTGATCACTCATCCTGCCCAGAACAGGAACCACAAGCAGAACTATATAGGGAATAATTCCAACATCTAATTGCTCCATTATAGCTGTAGATTCATTGTTAAGGATTATTTTCTTATTAGCAATAGAGACTCTTTTACACCAGAAACGATTCTAACATTTCCCCCTCCCTCCCCACCAAACTTTTGCCCGAGGCACCTCCCTGCTGAGCTCTTCAATTTATCTACTTAATCAAGATAAAAGGAGAACATTCCTTTCTTTTATTTATTTTGGAAGTTATTGCTTTCAAGCAGCCAATTTCAGAATTAAGTTTTATTTACACAAAGCTAGCCTTCAGTGGACATCCCCACACAGACTGACTACAAAAGAATTTAGCAAGGATACCGCCGAGAGCTTCAATTGCTCCTTCTTGCTTGGTACTATCATCTATCGCTCCCAGCCAAGGAAGAACCTTTTCTAGAAAAATATGAATGGTTTCCACGGTAGCTATTTTGCTCATTACACCCACACAACGGGCCGCCATATGCCTCACTGCAGTGCTGGGGTGTTGAAGGCACATACAAAGGTAAGGCAAGTGCTGTATTAACTGAAAAAAGAAACCATGGGTCAGTCACAGGTATAGTAAAGGCTACTCAAGATACTCTTTTACTCTATCAAAAGACAGCGATTTTAGTTCATTGTTAGTGTGAGTTATTTACAATACTGAATACATGATTTATCTAGTTGCAACGGAACAAGGACAGGGGAATGTATTTGAACAATGCATTGGGCCTTGTGGCTCAGCAGACTGATAGCATTGTGATTAACACCAGCTGTCTGCAATTACTGTAAGTTCGAATCTCACCAGGCTCAAGGTTGAGTTTCTAAGGTAGATAAATTGAGGACCCAGTTTGTGGGGGCAATAAGCTGACTTCGTATAAATATACAAAAGTATGAAGGCTTTTGCTTAACGCATTGTAAGCCGCCCTGAGTCCCCGGAGAAGGGCGGCATATAAATCAAATTAAAAAAAAATCAGAAACAGACACAGGCATATGATGGTGCACGACACAGTTATTTAGAGCCTTATTTTTAAAGACATGGTCCAATCATTATTATGCCAGGAAGAATGGCTTTAAAATAGCTTCAAGAATGGTTGCCTGTTAAGCTAAAACCACAACTCTTAGAATTCTCTTTCAAAAAAGAGAATAGGGTCGATTTAAATATAAAAATAGAATGGAACAAAAACTTTATTTTATTTACACTAATAAGCATACATTAAAATGAAATTTTGTTGCATTCAGCTCTCAAAAGATAACCATTATGCAATATGCATATACTCCTCACACACATATATATGACACAGAGAAACATCAGTTTAATTTTAATGTACACATATGTCAAAAAAAACAATCCTGCGAGTTTACATAAAAATCATAATAATATTTTAATTGCAGATGGCAGTTCTAACCATTATTCCAAATTTAAGAAAAAGCAAAAACAAATATTGAACCTCAGTGAAAATGTTAACTATTTCTAAACAAAATTCAATACCAGAGTGTGAAGCCGAATATCCATAGAAGCTGCAGTTATTTCAAAAACTTGTAGAGAATTCACCAATTCCTGGGCTGGTCCATCTCCTTTTTCCAAGAGTAACTTTCGATCTATTACAGAAAATAGTATTAGATTTTTTTTAAATTGAAATTTTAAATTAGCCAAGTCTTAAGAAATATACCTACCGAAGTTATTTATATCGATACTGTTCTTTAAGGACCCGACCATAGTATCCCAAAGATGTGGCAAGCCTACTGCCATTTCATCTCCAAAATGCTTTGCTATAGTGGATAAAGCAAATTCTGCTCCTCTCCGCTGTACAATGTAGGGCTTCTGAGCCTAGAATTTAATAAGAGGATAATTTAAAAGCAAATAAAGACAAATAAAATAGCATGTTGGTATCTAATGCAGTTACTCCAGCAAAAAGATAACGTGCTTTTCCAGAGTTTCCATATATCAAATAGATAAAGAGAAATTGAAGTGGGAAGCATACTACAGTATATCAAATATTGATCCAAATAAAGGACCAACATGGGGGAGCACTAACAGTCTCAACTTTAAAACCAACCTATAATCCACAACGTATGTTAGATTAATATGGTATAATCAATATCAGGATGATGGCTAAAATTTTGTTTCCCATTGTTTTCAAGTCACGCATATGAGTAATTTAAAATTAACTGAAATGTTTCAAACTCAATGTGAAATTCAGTGAAATTTAGGGCTGTTTTTGTAAGAGATGTTCAACAATGATAGAAAAGGGATCAGTAAAATAACTAACACTATAATTGCTTCAAATCACAATGTTTTTTTAGTTGTTGTTTTTAAGTACATTTAATTTCCAAGATTTCAAGTCGTCAAGCTGGGAATAACACATACAGATTATTCTTTGTGAACGGGCTAGCAGGATTAAAAAAAGAAATACAACAATATTTGCTAGCAACCTTGTTCTTTCCTTCCGTTCTTGCCTTTCTCGTTCTCTTGTAAAATTGATCTTACAAGTCTAAGAAACAAATGTGTCTCATTTTCTGAGGAGCGATGGAAGTGTGAAAGGACTGCCAGAAGGAGGTCAGTCTAAGCATGCACAAAAGCTTCCCTCATTTCCATTAAAAAAAAAGAAAAGAGGGAGTGGGAGGGGAAAATGTTATGGCCAAGGAAAGAAAATAGGACAATCTATTTTTAAAAGGCTCAACATCAAAGTTTCTTTTTTACATAAACCCCATTTTGATTAAGTGCAATTTAGCTGATGTTGACTGTTAGCAACTGCATAGGTTTTCTCCAGGATAACCCCCCACCCCAGCCTGATCCTTCTGGTCTTTCAACTCTGCTCCCATCAATGCTATAATCAAGTCCCTGCTAATTGTTATCCTCTTCTTTTTCCTTCTACCTTTCCCAGAATTATGACATCTGCTAAGTCTTCACATAATGTATCTAAGATACATTATCTGCTAATTTGAGCCTAGTCATTTGTGTGTTGTGAAAACTCTGGGTTGATTTGTTTTGTGATTATTATTTTTTTCTCTTGGCTATCCTTGGTATTTCCATCAGACTCCTTTGACACCCAAGTTCAAAAGCATTAACACTCTTTTTATTTTGCTTGCTCAGTTTTTACTAGAGAAAGCCACAGAGATAACCACTGCCTCCACAATTCTGATCTTTGCAGGTATGGATACGTCATAGCATTTGAAAATCTTTTCCAAGGCTTTCATTGCTAAACCTAATCATATCACTACACAAATCTAGTCTATGGTGTATTTCTCAACTGCTACTTCCTTTACTCTTAATGGTTGATCCTAAATGAAAAAGCTATCCACTATTTGAGTATCTTCATTGCAAGTTCTAAAGCTGATTGCTGTACTTGTTGTCTTTATCTTGATGTTTTGGGTATTTAAGGTATCCATTTCTCCTTCGCTTTCATTACGAGGTAGTGAAAATCAATGAAAATTACTGGCATTCTCTAATTGTAAATCAATACTGATCATCTTTGAAACTAGCCTCCCTAATATATATTCAGCATATAATGAAATCCCTTGTATTCAACCTTTGCTCTGCTCCTCAATGTATACCCCTCACCACCAGAGTAGCTTGGTGCATTTTTCACCCATTTCCACCCCTCACCACCAGAGTAACTTGATGCATTTTTCTAAGACAATTCAAGTTACCTATCTATTAATATTGGAGCACTGTGTAATGTTTGCAAAACTGAAAATTAAACTTTGTACCCACTTCATCAAGCTCTGCTGTTACATTTCCACTAGTGCTTGCAGGCAAATCTCCAATTTGGGCTTTGGTGGCCTTTGGTGTTGGACCCCGTCGGCTTGTGATGGCAAATGCAGCTTTTTGGTGCCTATATAGTGTAATTATACCTCTGTGCTTGGTGACTGTATGATGCATCCCATCTCTTTCAGAATTAGATCCTACAAAAAAGGTGGCAATTAAAAACACTCTAATAGAAGCAGCAGGGATGGTCACAAACATATTCTCTTCACACAAATTGTAACGGAAAAGGAAATTAGAGAGAAAAATCAATCTCTAATATTAATTCTTTAAAAAAGCTGAACTTGAAATTCTAAGGGATTATGATCACTAGAATATTTGGTTTGAAATTCAGAGCAACATGCTGGCAGGATAACAATGAAAATGTACGTGGTCCAGAGTCACTTGTTTTGTGAGATGAACAGATGAATGTATGAATGAATGAGATAGAGTGAGAGAGAGAAAGAGAGAGAGAGAGGGAGGGAGGGAGGGAGAGAAAGAAAGAAAGAAAGAAAGAAAGAAAGAAAGAAAGAAAGAAAGAAAGAAAGAAAGAGAGAAAGAAAGAAAGATCTGAATTATTTTGAGACAGAATTAGGAAACACTTATGAAATTTAGCAAATTAGTATGGAACAGTAATTAAGAATGCTGCAACAAAAGTAGAGAGATACAAATTCAAATTTCTGCTTGTTAATGAAGCTTACTGGATGATTTATAGCTCAATCTAATCTTATATGCAGGGATGTGGTGGAGATGAAATAAACTAAGGAGTATCTCTGGGTAAAATGTGGGAGGTATAAATAAGTACAGTAATGTATTTTTTTCTTTCCTTGGCTTGTTTACTTCTCCCACTGTTTTTGTCATGGAGAGGAAAATAATGATTATTTTACTGAGAGTATGAGTAAAAAAAAGCAGTTTCAAATTCAAATCCTATAGTCAATGGTGATTCACAAAACCAAAACCAATAGCATTCCAAAAGAAGTCAGTGAATGTTTGAGAAACATGAAACATATTTTAAAGTGACGCTGAAGACATACATTATATGAAATAGTGTAATCATGATGTACCAATAATATGTTAAAAGGACACATGACTTAACCAAACTTGCACAACGTCTGTGATATTCTAATCTTATCCTAGATTCACAGATTGTGCTAAGCAACAATGTGATCTTTCAGGTTTTGGCTCAGATAGCAAACTAATTTCAACTTATGCCACAAACCCCAGCTTAGCAAGATGTGATGAACGGAGCCTAAACACAGAGAAAAATCTCCAAAAGCAATTATAAGCTGAGGTTCTTCTCCATAGCAGCTGGAACAAAATGGTGAGAATTCATCAGAGATTTTTTAAAATCATAAATTACTAAAAATGCTTTAGAAAGCATAAAATGCTATAATGTATTTACAGTAAGCTGACAATGTCATCTGAACTTGTTTCAACTTCTATAGCAATGTTCTATAGCAACTTCTATAGCAAACTTTGGCCACTTGAAAATGTGTGCACTTCAATCCTCAGAATTCCCCAGCTAGCAATTTTTGGAGTTGAAATCCACACATCTTCAAGTAGTCAAAGTTGGGAGGGAAGAAAGAAAGAAAGAAAGAAAGAAAAGAAAGAAAAGAAAGAAAGAAAGAAAGAAAGAAAGAAAGAAAGAAAGAAAGAAAGAAAGAAAGAAAGAAAGAAAGAAAGAAGGGAGGGAGGGAGGGAGGGAGGGAAGAAAGAAGGAAGGAAAGAAAGAAAGAAAGAAAGAAAGAAAGAAAGAAAGAAAGAAAGAAAGAAAGAAAGAAAGTAACTAAGTTTGTTTTTAAATTTATTTGCCACCCATCTCTCCATGAGGCTACTCTGGGAAGTTTACAACAGTAGAACATAACATTATAAAAATGTAAATATAACAATACTAAATCACTGACACAATAAAAATAATGAAGACACAAGATGGGCGGGCAGTGAGTAGTTGGGGTCAGTTATTAGCCCAATAACTCCCTCATGGGGTCCCCAAGCCAACTGGCAGGCCTTCAGGCTCTTACGGAAGGACAGGAGGTTGGGGGCAGGCCTCACCCTAGGAGGCAGGATGTTCCAGAGGCTGATGCTATGGCAGAGGAGGGCTCTTCTCCTGGATCCCACCAGACTGAATTCCTTTACTGACGGGATCTGCAGCAGGTGTCCTCTGCCAACATGAGTAGGGTGGGCCTTCCTTGAGGGATGAGATGGTTTATCAAGTAACCTGGACCCCTGCCATGGAGAGCTTTAAAGGCCATAACCAACTCCTTGGAATACTTTTTTATAAGAATGCAGAACCCATGAAGATGGTTATATGAAGCAAACTGAAGATTAGCAGTTGGTCAACATACCTTTTGAGTTTTCATTGCTGCTCTGTGGCTGTGCTGGACATGATGCTAAAGGAGTAAGATGGGGATCCACACACAGCGAGGTGCAAAGATTTTTAATGATTTTTGAATTGGGGCAGGGAGATCTTGCAATACATTGCTGAAGCAATTTTGCTATGCATAAAGCTGAATAATTTTGTACTAGTGTGTTTTCTTCTTTCTTCACAGCCTCCATCAAAGGCTTTATAACCGGATTTATTTTTTCTGGAAGCTGCTCCAAATTGACAACAGCACAAGCAGTAAATGTATGCACTCTCAGCTGCAGTGTTTGCCATTCCAGGTTTGTTTCTGTGACTGTCATTTGAACTTGCTGTCGCTTGCTTTCTAACTGCTGTAAAACTTTGGGATTTAGGTTTTGAAATGATGTAGCTTCATTAAAAACAGTAGTAACCTTAATAAAAAAATGTAAAAAAAATCATTACTATTTTGGGACATTGAAGGGTTTTAAATCACTAGAAGCTGGTACAAACCCATATTTATTTTTACAGATGTTGATCTCTGTACTCAAAGTAATCAAAAATGCATATGAAAACACAAAATAAAACTACACTTATGAGATTAAAAATAATTGTAGGAAGAATATTGAACATTCGTGCAATGCTCCAGATATTAAAAAAAAAAAATCACCATTTAAAAAATTTATTTAATCAAGTGACTTCTAGGTTGCTACCACTGTAATTCAATTTATAAAGTACAAATAGCCAAAAAGTATTACAAAGGAAAGACAAAACAAGTAACAAATTACTCTTACATTACACGCAAGTGCCATATGGAAAGTGCAACCCTGTAAGTAACTAAATTAGGAAAATCCACAGAGATGGAAAATCCTTGAATCTAAAGCTACTTGTCTCTTGCGATGATTGAGCACAAGGTCTATTTCTTTTCACCAGACCCAAACATTGAAGAGGATGTCAACCAATGCTTTCTGAGTTTACTGATTTCAGTATGTGATTATCAGGACTGCTTTTTATCTACAGTTATTAATATTACAATTGACTGGGTGACAGGAAGTGGGCTAAAGCGGCTGCGGCTTCCAGGGTGTGGTAAGTAGCTCCAGAGCCATGCAGTTCTGGAGCTGCTTGCTGCACCACAAGATAGGGTGAAGGGAGGACAAAAAGACAGAGATGGGGGTGGGGGAGACAGGCAGGCAGGTAGGTGGGGGAGTTGGAGTCAGTCTCTTACCTTACTGGGACTCAGATCTGTGAGGGACAAAGACTGGAATGACTTGGATTGGGGTGAGTTCTTAACTAATGACCAATAAAATTTACTTAATGACAGCTCATTGTCAGGATTGCAAAATAATGTGGTCAGACAACATGTTGCTTTACAACCGCAACACTTAGTGACCCAAATTGCGGTCTGAACTGTCGTTGTAAGCTGAGGTCTACCTGTATGCAAAAAGGAGGACTTTGTTGTGGCCCGTCAGCGGCCTGTGCAGCTAGTAGCTGATTCCGACAGCGAGGAGCCTGGTGTGGTGCTGCGCCAGCAGCCTGTGCAGCTGGCACTCAAGTCAGACAATGAGGAGGCTGGGGAAGATATGGTGCCAGAGGCGGGGATTCAGCCAGGGCCTTCAGAACCTCCAGAAGCTCCCATAAGTGAAGAGGATGAAGAGAAGGAGCCTTTTCTCGATGCACGAGCGCGCAGAGGTGCCAAAAGGCAGGAGTGGCTCCTCAGGAGGAGGTCTCCTCGAGAGTAAGGCTTGGGACTAATTGGCCACTCCCCTAGCCTATTTAAGGAAGGACGATGACTGAGGCAATTTGCAAGAAACAACTTTGTTCACATTCCTTCGCGTCTTGACCTTGTTTCTCTTATCAGTTTCCTGCAAATTGCTTCTGGGCATTCTGCCAACCATAGTAAGATTACAGTTATTATTCTTTGGATTCTTGTCGCCTGTTAATGAAGTTAATTTAACAGCCTTTGTTCGGAAAAAACTGATTTAAATTAGTAAATTAAGGTTTGTACGGACTTTATGTGTGCTGCCTTCTTTGGGGTCCGTAGCTGGGGCAGAACAGTCCTATACTGAGGACCTGTATACTGCACGAGTCAAAAAGAGGGCTGTGAAAATATTTACAGACCCCTCGCATCCTGGACATAAATTGTTTCAACTCCTACTCTCAAAACGACGCTATAGAGCACTGCACATCAGAACAACTAGACATAAGAACAGTTTTTCCCGAACGCCATCACTCTGCTAAACAAATAATTCCTTCAACACTGTCAAACTAATTATTAAGTCTGCATTACTATTAATCTTCTCATTGTTCCTATCACCCATCTCCTCCCACTTATGACTGTAAGACTGTAACCTTGTTGCTAGTATCCTTAAGATTTATATTGACTGTTTATGATTTGATTGCTTATTTGTTCCCTATGACTATCATTAAGTGTTGTACCTTATGATAGTTGACAAATATATCTTTTCTTTTATGTACACTGAGTGTATGCACCAAGACAAATTCCTTGTGTGTCCAATCATACTTGGCCAATAAAGAATTCTATTCTATTCTAAATAAAAAGATCCTATCTATTTTGGAGGATCAACAGATTTATTTTAAAAGGTAATTGCAGAGACTGGGGAACACTTTGCCACCACAGTGGTTTCAATGGAAGTGTAAAGGCTAATCTTTTTTTTTTTTAATCTACTCACCAATTCATTAGCTTGATCTATTGTAAATACGCTGCAGTTTACTTTGCTGGAAATATCAATGTTTGCATCGGTGAATGAAGAGATAAGTTGTTTACATTCGTTCTGCATCCGGGTGAAGGGAACTGCAATTTCATCATAATAAAGATGCTCAGAAAGAACTCCAAGTAAGCGTGACAGGACAGCATCGGCCACTATTTTATTTTCCTGCAAACAACCAAAATTTTACATTTTGAATGAAAATGATCTTAAAGATGTACAGAGGATTAACTTATTACAAGTACTGAAAAACCTCTAAATGATTTAACTGGTGTTTATTTGGTTTCATGATTTAAAATAAAAGTATAATGCGATAAGTCTTATGGAACTGAATACTTAATGTACATCTAGATAAAAAAATGGACTTAATCCCCAAAAAGCAGCAATGTTTCAAATAGTCACCTGCTGGCTTTCAAATCTCAAGCAATTTTTGAAAACACATGACAGCATGGCAGAAAAGTCTATTCTTCATACACAAAATTTTAAATGCTGCTATGCGTATTCTTAGAAGACTGTTTGGGTACTTTCAGCCTCTGCAACTAAAATCATGAATTACAGAGCTGAAGAAGCTTCTTGGATGAGAAATTGCCTCTTGAAAAAGCACCTTTGGGACAACCATGACCTTGGATGACTGAGAATCTCCATAGACATCATGAATTACAGTTCTGCCAATTCCAGTCAATCTGAAAATTATCTTGCATATGGACTGTTATCTGCTGATAGGAAAAGGCGATATATCTGAAAATTATAAGCTTTATTAAACAGAGGCAGAAATGGTTTAAATTGGAGAATATATATTTTAATGGCTGTACTATTCTCCTACCTTTTGCAAGGCAGCCCACTCACAGATTACTAAAGCAACACTAAACCTCTGCAAAGCTGACTTGGAATTCAGGTGGAAAAGCAAGAGTTGGGCAAGTGATTCTGCTGGCTTGATTTCTTGGGAAGCAGCATTCACACTGGGATCACAAATGCAGCAGCAGAGGGCTCCAAGTAATCTGGAACAATATATTTCTGTTAGTTGGGTTACAGTGTTTAAGGCAATCTAATTTGAATCACATATCTTGACTATAAGTTCTCTCTTGTTTAACATAAAGGTTTTCAAGAATAAACTGACTTTGCGGCCATCATCCGAGCTCTCATAACAACAAAATCTCTAGTTGCTGGATCTTCAGTGACGCTTTCGGCACCAGCTATGTATTCTTGGACCACTTCTTTGGTCTGGGGTTGACATGGACGCAGCTTCCCACCTGACTTTTCCTGTGAAAACAACACACCTGCTGTTAAGATAGGATCTACATTTTTATATATATATACTCACAGCTTTTCTTTTTATATTTGGAACAGTAATATTTGAAATGCGCATTTTAATCACAGATGAAATCTATGCAGGAATATAGCAGGATCTTAAATGAAATATAATATAAACATTTTCGTTGTCTCTAATTTTGGAGAGGATAATTTCAAACCCAAGCATATGCATACAGATCTATAAGAGCAATAGGCTTGTAACATTAGCTGTCTCCAATTCCCACCTCTGCTCTAATGCTCTGAAATTATAAAACAGCACTTGTTATTCAACCGCAATTGCTGGCTAAAAGGCACTTATATGCTGTCCTGATGCGCACAACAGAGGAAGAAATGCAGGCACAAGAACATTATCAGACAAAAGGCAAATAGGGATTATCTTTCCATTTCCAAAGTATAAAGAGAGATGAAGCTTCATTTGCCCATTTGAGACACTTATTATTTCCTTCTTAATAATTACAAATGCTTCAGACTCCTCTCCTTTCAGAAAAATTAAAAGCTGTGATACTTGATTTTTTTATCTGTTTCATCCCATGCCTAAAGAAAGAACCTATTTTCCTTCCTGTTTGAAGCTTAAAATTTGACAAATGCTAAGATAGTTAACTTGGATATGCATTTGAATAAAATCTGTGTAACCTAATGAAAATATAGTATTGAAATATAGCAATGAAAGTACTGTATAGTATATAATATAGAAAATATAGTATAATTTTAGTTAATTTCAGAGGAAAATGACAAAAGGGCCAGGAGGTATCTCAATTCAAACCACTCCTAGTCTCATCTTTGTAACCAACCAAAAACTGGACAAAATTGTGTTGTCTCGTCTGACCATTTCACTGAATTTTTGGTAGCACCATCTCAGAGTATTACAAGATAGCAAATAAATGCAAACACTCCTCAGTCAACTCAGCCAAGAGACAAGCAGAGAAAGCTTTTGGTTTGATAAACAAGAACCATCAGGAAGGAAATTACATGGTAATTAATGGCATAAGCTTTCTAAAGATATATAGAAATAGATTTTTTTGACTGTGTTCCAATGTAAAGTGTGTGGGTATGGTTTTCCATTCTCTTTCTCCTCCCTCTCCTTTTCTGCCCTGAAGACACATGAAGACCTATTCCTCCTATAGATTGCCCAGAATACTTCTAAGGCAGTGACTCAAAGCAGGTCACTGCAGCAATTAGCTCTTGAGGTCAACAGAGATGACCCATCAGACTTGCCTCTTAACTGGAGAGCTGCAAAATGGGAAGTCAAATGATGACTTGACTTTCCTAAACTATTTAAAATACCTGCAGCCTAGCGGGCTTCTACAAGCAGCCTCTACTCACATAGATCAGGTAGTGCAAATCCTAGAAAGTTATGGCTATGTTATCACAGACCCAATCTGAAGGTAATGGAATGGAAAGGAATGGAACCTACTAATTATTAGCCCATCTGTTTGCTACTTACTACAAGTCAGCTAGATGCAAGACATAAATCTAAGAATCTACTGAATAGGCTGGGATAATGGAACAATGGTGCAATTATGGCAGAGGAATAAGCCAGTTTTAGGGCAGGAGGTTAACAGTTTTATGTATTATTTATTTATTTGGCATATGGCAAGTATCTTATAAAATAGTCAAATACTACACAAGGGGCTCTGCGCATAGAGATGGATGGCAAAAGAAAATGGACACTCTTGATGGGCTTCAGTTAGTGGGAGTACCAGAAGGATAAGGTCAAGCCATTAACCAATGTCATCTGCCCCTCCCACTGACAAATGACCCTCTCTCGGTCTGTTGGGATACACAGGAGAGAAGATTTGAATTTTAAGACTGATTTAAAGCTTATAGTTGGCAATTGCTGCTTTTCTGCTTTATTGGGGCTTCTTTGTTATCTGTAATAATAAATTAGCTTATTAAAGAACTGCATCCTTGATTCTCTTGTCTACTAGTCTTTCAGTTCAGATAACAGTCTCGGTGTAGCCTGACAGTTGCTATGGATTAAGATGCCGTACAAAAATATCTCAAGGCACTTTAGATATTATGTAAATTATCTAATCAGATCTCAAATCCAAAAGGTTAAGCAAGGCTATGCATTAACTTCCTTTCTGTTTAACTTTTTATATAAATGACATCTGTTTAAATGAGCTAGGCATACTCCTTGTATCCAGATGATGCAATTCCACTGACAAACCTGGTAGGCCAAAGAAACGTATACTCCAAAAATGTGAAATGTGAAAGTTAAAGCTGGCACAGAAAGGCAGGTCTAACGCTTGTCCTGAACCATAAGTAGCAACTGCATTCTAGTTGCCCTCTCACCAAGGTATTTAGTGCCAAGGTAATCATGCAAACATTTTTTTCTCTTTTCAAATTTGTTTATTTGGTTAGGCGAACTGTCCAGCCCAAATTTATACAAGCAATTTTAAATACCCTGTTGTATTTCAAACCTCCATGAACACTTACTTGGGAATGCCATTCACTGAGACTGGAACCTACCTATATTCTTTAAGTTACTGACATAAACTAAAATATTTTTTTTTTCAACCAACCCCTGGCATTTCTAACCCTCTGTGGTGGTTTTATTTTATCCTGGGGGAAAAAATGGAAGGAAAAATATACAACTGCAATTTTCTTTCAAGGTTTCAATATCATTTCACCTACACAGAGCTGGGATAATCATCAAAGGGAGATCAGATATATGAGTGATCAGAATGTGCCTTTTATCCTGGCAGAATTTAGATAGAAGAGCCTTACAAATGGTCAGCCATTTATTCTTACAGGTGTAAATCAAACATATACTTATATATTTTTATTGTTCAATCCATTGATCTTGGATTCTACTGGAGGGGAAAGTCACTAGTGTTCTAGTGATCAAAATGCTTCCCATTGTGTGTATTAAAAAATAGAAACAGTGCATTAAATTTTATTCCCACATCCTATAGGGTATTGTGATCAATTTATATAACTGTGGCAAGAACTCAGGAGGAAGCATATATTACTAAGAACCAATGGAGTGCAGCAGTCATTCAGCTGTTGAATTAGAAGCAGGACGTCCTGGTTCCAATCTACTGTCAGCAACAGGAGCTCACTGGGTGACTTTGGACCAGTCATTTTCTCTTAGCTGAGCCTATTTCTTAGGACTATTGTGAAAAAAAATAGGAGGATGGAACACCATGTATACTTTCTTGAGATCCTAAATGAAGGGCAGGATACATATATAATAAAGTAATATTACTTCTCTCCTATTGGATCAATGTGTTATCAAGGATGTTGCTGAATTCAGTCATATGAATGAAGCACAGTTACTCAAAATTCATTGGACTTGCATGAAAAAACTCCAAGGTGGGCAACAGGGGATATGAAATGTTTAGGGGGAAAAAATCTCTATTTCTGAGATGAAGTACCTAAGACAGGGAAGACTGGTGGGAGAGAGGAAAGGCTATAAAGATTGGCAGCCAGGATGGAACTGGGCAGGCTGATGGGAAGGAAGGAGAGAAACAAGTGGTTGTGAGTATCCACAGGGAAGTTGGGAGGTGTGCAGTCTCAAGGGGTTTGGCTTTTTATTTCACTTATTTCATTAATTTTTTGTTAGAGTTTGTGTTTATTGTAAATTTTGTGTATACTGTATACATATATACACATGTATCTTTACTTCTAATTGAAAATGTGCCATCCCTGACTATTGGGGGTGAATCTTTGCCCCCCCACAGAGAGGGCTCGTAATCTGGGTGTCCTCCTGGATACACGGCTGTCTTTAGAAGAGCATATGACGGCGTGGCCAGGGGGGCTTTTTATCAGGTTCGCCTGATTCGCCAGTTGCAGCCCTTTCTGGACTATTGTAATGCTCTCTACATGGGACTCCCCTTGAAGAGCACTCGGAGGCTCCAACTAGTCCAGAATGCGGCCGCGCGGGTGGTTATGGGCACGACTCGTTGTGCTCACGTGACACCACTCCTGCGCGAGCTGCACTGGCTCCCAGTGGTCTTCCGGGTGCGATTTAAGGTGTTGGTTACCACCTTTAAAGCGCTCCATGGCATAGGACCCGGGTACCTTCGAAACCGACTTCTGCCACCAGTAGCCTCCCACCGGCCAGTCCGCTCCCACAGAGAGGGGCTCCTCAGGGTGCCATCGGCCAAGGTATGTCGGCTGGCGACGCCCAGGGGGAGGGCCTTCTGTGGGAGCTTCTGCCCTATGGAATGAACTGCCCCCGGAATTGTTGTTCCGCCAGGCCGGGCTATCAAAGTAAATTATTTTAAATTGGGTGTTTTAAATTTTTGGGTTTTAATTTAGGCCGAAATTATTTAATAATTTTAATTATTTTTTTAATTGATATCTGTATATTTTTGTTTTTAATAGGCTGTACACCGCCCTGAGTCCTTCGGGAGAAGGGCGGTATAGAAATAAAATTAATAATAATAATAATAATAATAATAATAATAATAATAATAATAATAATAATAATAATAATAAAAATGTGATTCAACGTGGATTAAATACAACATGGAAAATGGGAAGGTTTTCTAAAAAAACTAAAGGGGTATAATACCAAAAAATTAGGGATTATTTCTTTCCAAATATTAATTCTTGTTTTTTCTTATTCTTTCTCCTCACTTCCAATACTTCCTAGTAAATAAATTCCTGAATTTCATTCTCATCTCAAGCAATTTATTTTTTGAAAAAGGAGAAGACTAGCTACAGTCTAACAAGCTAGATGCAAAATAAGCAAAAGACAATTCTGTTTGTCATTGTTTTCCTCAATCTTTCTCCAAATTCTTAAGTCGCTTGCAACAGGCCGCCTTCAGACAGTAACTTGTCTAGGCCACAAAGGAAGAACAAAACACTTTTGGTTTCCTAGAATGTGACTGACTCTCAGACGGAACATAGGAGCCCAAAAGATGAAGAGGAAAAAAAAACATGGAGTGCCTTTGAAAAGAAGCTTTTCATAAGATGTATAATCTATGGACCAGATGCTTGTTTCTTTATGTTCTGCTATGCTGTGAAGTGAAAATAATGTTCGATTTTCAAAAGTACAAGAGACTTAGTCTTATTCTATGTGAAAAACAGGTTGCACATTGTTAGACTTAAAGGAAAAAAAAACACTTGGCACATAATGAAAGACACTATATTTTCCTCCAGTAGATAAAAATAATATTTGATAGTTGTCCAGCACAATTTAAAGACCTTAAAAAGATATGTGCTTGCAATGAATACAAATAACATAATAAATCATTCAATATTATGTCAACAGTACAATTTACAGTAAAGAAATGTAGAGGAAACAAAATCAGGCAGTGTAGCCCCCAGAACAGGGGTGTCAAACTCACAACACGTTGTCATCACGTGACATATCACAACTTTCCCTTCGCTAAAACAAGGGTGAGCATGGCCAGTGTGTGATGCATTTGGCCCGCTGGCCACGAGTTTGACACCTTATACAGACACTGCAAAGTTAGTCTGAGAGTAAATAGCTACCATATGGCAGTATCTCAACAACACAGCCCATGTGAGTGTTACTGCCCCCTCCCAAATCAGATACAAGTTAGCTACTTGATTTATTTAGAAATAAATAAAAATAACATTATATTTATATATTAGCTATTGTTTTCTATAGTGTATCTATTCAAGCCATTTTTAAGGGACCAGTATTAGATGTCCAAGCATCAGACAGGTGTTTTTTCAAACTTGGCAACTTTAAAGACATGTGGACTTCAGCTCCCAGAATTGCCACAGCCACCATGTTGACCAGGGAATTCTGGGAATCAAAGTCCACAAATCTGAAAGTTGCCAAATTTGAAAAACACTACCTTAGGCCTTGGGAAGAAAAACATTAATTAGTGAAATACTGGCATACAGGATTCTTCAATGCAAAATTGAGGACAAAGCCTGTCCAGCATTGCAAATACCCCATTCAAACAGGCATATAGTAGTTAAAGCAATACTTTATTTCCTCAAGTCTGACCTTCAGTTTGGCTTTCACCTCCAACAACATATTTAAATCAATAGGCAAATGAGAAGGCTGCATCATCAGGCACAGCCAAGCTCCCATCCATGGACATGCAGCAGCTACCACATACTGTAAAGAAGCTTTGCTCAACAATTCAAGCCACACCTATTAAAGAGAAAGAAAGCATACATAGTCAATTTAAAGATATTTACTATTCTTAATTAGTCAGCAGCTTAAGAGCAAAACCTCTAGCAGAGGGGTATCAAATTCAAGGCCTGTAGTCCGGATCCTGCCCATGAAGTTTTTAGATCTGGCCCATGGGACCACCCTGGAAACAGCAAAGGACCGGCCTGTGGTACCTCTGCCAGAGAAAATGGAGCTCGGGAGGGCCACGCACATCCTCCAAGCTCTGTTTTTGCTGGCAAAGGGTTGCAGGAGGCTGTTGCGGATGAAAACAGAGCCAGGGAGAGTCATGCATGGCCTCCCCGAGTTCTGTTTCGCTGGCAGAAGACTGCAAGAGGACATCATGGCTCAAAATAGAGCCTCGATGAGTGATGTTGAGCTGGCCACAGCCATCCTGGCCATGCCCCACTGGCCCCCGAGGTCAAACACAACCCTGATGCAGCCCTCAATGAAATCAAGTTTGATCAAACTCTAGCATATAACAATTATTTTAATGTGAGTTGTAACAGTTCTTTTTCAATGAAATAGTCAACTTTGGATAGAAAAGCTAAGAGTCATATCTGTAATACCGTCATCCTAAATTATAATTAACATTGATGGAACATTTTTTCTTTTCTCTTTTCTATTCTCAATATTCTAAGCCATTTAAATAGAAAGTTAATAATTTTAAACAAATAATTGAAGTTTCAATGTGGAAATAGGAAAATGTACTAAGATTTATAATAAAGAGGAAAAAAAAAGATAATTGTTATTCAATGCATGTTCTAAAACTATTGTAGAACATTATTTGTTCTTCAGTGAACAAACTATATCCAGACCTTTCCAATTGCAGTTCTACAGAATTGCATTTCATGCAATTTCATAAAATCAAACAATTAATGCTAAAATTCAACCATCAGAAAAGATACACAGATTTATTGATAAGGTAAGGCAACTGTAAGGCCTAATGGGACACATACCTTATGTATTAATTCTAAAATTTCTTGGTTACTTTCCAAAATACAGAACTGAAAGATATGCCTTAACATGTCTTGCAAAATGGGAGTTAGCCAGCTTGCAGAAGTCTAATAGCAAAAAGGAATACATTAAAATTATTTTAATTAGCAGCAAATTGCTATACAAAACAGGTCAGAATTACCATACTGCAATACTTCAAGTTTAAATAAATTAAATTATTCATCTGCACTATATTAGTTGTATTTTTAAATACTGGATTGTTGTAATAATGAAAAATGCTTGGAAAGTGCTATAGAGAAAACAAAAGTGAAAAACAGGATTTCTACATAATCACAAATTAAGTCCAACCCTTGCTCTTGTACTCTAGTGCAGGGGTCCCCAATCCCTGGTCTGTGGACCGGCACTGGACCGCAGCATGCCAACAACCGGGCAGTGCAAACAAGCAAAGCCCCATCCGTGAGATGCAAAATTACGCCCCCTCCAGTCCACGGAAAAATATTTCTTCATGCAACCGGACACTGGTGCCCTAAAGGTTGGGAGCCACTGCTCTAATGATAGCAATTACTCACCTGATCTTGTGTAGATAACAGAGTAAACAGAGTTTCTAATGCTGCTTTTCGGACAGAAGATATTGTGTGATGAAGAAATGGCCACACACGCGGTACCAGAACTGTAAGTGACTGCTGAATACTAAAACATGGCGGAGGAGCAATAAAGATAAAAAAAATGAGTCCATAAATTAGACAATACATTTTGCAATGCATATTCGTATTTTCAGGTTGAAAACATCATTATGTTGATACACATCAGCTTACGTAGCCTACTAACATCTACTGCAGCTACTTCAGCTGACTGCTAGTTCAGCAGATCAGCAGATCAAATCTCACTGGCTCAAGGTTGACTCAGCCTTCCATCCTTCCAAGGTGGGTAAAATGAGGACCCAGATTGTTAGGGGGCAATATGCTATTTAGTATACTGTCTTTGGTGTAAGCCGCCCAGAGTCCTCGGAGAGTGGGCGGCATAGAAATATGACTAATAAAATAAATAAATAAATAAAATAAACTGGCAATAAGCGGTTCAAACATTTGCCTTATTACTATTTTTAAAAGTCTATTTTATGCTTTGGGAAGGTTCCCCCCCAAAAAAACTACTCTAAAAATGTATAGAAATGTAAAGGAATTAGATAAATTTGGAGAACTACATCCTAATTCACTGTCAGCCATGGAAGCTTTTTTTATTTGGAGTCTCTCTCACTCCAGTGTATCCCACACGTTGGTTGTTCTGGGGAAAACTGGACTAGAGTGCTATTTTACCTTGAATGTCTGGAGGAAAGGCAGGATACATATCTAATGAACAATGAATAAATTTTTATGTAAACCCAAAATGGGAATATTTATTATATTATTCAAGGATATAGAGAATAGACAACTGCAGATCACAGGAATCATGGTTCAAAGCAGTATGAATAAATTTTGCACCCATTCCATTTAGCCACAGTGCGGTAAGCTAGGTTTTTAAAGAAAAACATTCAGAAATAATTAAGAAATAATTGGATTGCACATTTAATTGAACAAAACTTGATAGGGCAGGGATTTACAGGCGAAAAAGAACTGTTCAAGTTGGATTCCCAATGTTTATGAAGAATGAAACTATTAAGCACAGAGCTTGTGTTTAACTCAGATATAAAAAGTTGGGAGAAGCTTTAAGGGTGAATCCCCACTCCCCTACAATACCCCAGATAAAATTGATTGTATTAAGTAGTCACAAATGTAGATGACTTTTAAGGAGGAAATGAAAAATGGATGTGAAGGGATCTATCTCATGGCGGGGGGAGAGGGTGTTGGCTGAAATGATCGTGAAGAAAAATTCAATACTTCATTTATGGAATTTATATACATGTGCCGCTTTCTCCCTGTAGTGAAAGAAAGGATTTTATCTCTCTGCCACAAAAAGTCCTCCAGAAATTATCTTGATCTTAGAGCTGGCAGCAGCGACATCTTGTTCCTATCACACAATTCAAAACAGCTGAGGCAATATATGCCTGCGCAAATGTATTAAAAATATTCTAAGATCCATTTTGACAGCTGAACAATAAATAAGGTTGGTGATCAAGATAAAACAAGGATATTCAACTAGAAAAATTACATAGATTACCTGCATCTTTGGACCTGAGAATAAGTTAAAAGGGATGAAAGAAGGGTCATGATGCTGTTTGTGGAAGCTGTCAGGTCATCTAAATCTAGAAGGGCATCCCACAGTATATTAAGAATAAAAGATACCTAAAATATGAACAGAGCAATGAAAAATGCATGAGGTCAAATACAGCACACCTGGGACTTTATCCAGAGCCAAGCCAATAAGTACAGAAATATTAGCATTTCTACTTACTTTCTCCGGCTGGAGGTGGACAAGACTCTCTACGACTGGCACCAGAGATGCTGCGGCAACGGCTCTAACATCATCATCCAAATCTTGTAGTCCTTCTGTGATTGCAGGCAAGACTTTAGGTAGTAACGTTTCAATTAGATCCTATAAAAGTAAAATCTGTTAAGCTTAGGATCCAAGGGTAAAAAAGATTTTGAGCCTGTGGAGAGAATTGTTTTCCAGTCATGTCCTCTTTCATGCTCATATCCTTCTATTCAAGAATGAAACCAACATCTTAAAACTGATAGGCCAATCATTAAAAGTAAACTGGAGCCACCTCAAAATAAGTTTGGAAGATCTCTCTCTATATGCAGTAGCTTATTCATTAAAAAAAAAAAACCGTCCTTCCTTCCTCTCCTCTAAAAGGCTTGATGAATGTATGTCAACTAGGTTTATACAGTAGATTAGTTGTGGCAGTAAAATGGAAACTGAAAAACGAAGACTTGAAAAAAAACCTCAGATTATGCCAGTCTAAAAAGTTGCTCTGTGCCTGATAACAAGACAAAATAGTAGAGTGTCAGCTGGAAAAAAAGAAGAAGAAAGCAAACCAGTTGTTCCATCTGCCTAAGAATTTAAAGCAAATATCCCAGAAGTGAAGAATGGGAGGGAGATGAAAGTCGCAATAAGAAAACGAATAGGGAACCTTTTCTGTTTTCGTGTAAACTATCCCTCAAATATGAAATCAGTTTGGGACTTTGTGGGATAGAATTAGAAGACTATTTCATATTTCTTCTCAAATTATAAATCTTCTTATCTAAAGCTGTCTGATTAGCCAATGTACATTTCCTGCTGTTCCATAGTTGCTTGAGCTCTTAACAAGAACACTTGCCCTAGAGGTATATGACAAATTGTGCGATTGGACCCGTTTATTTATTATTAATAAAGTAACCATTCATTTATGGTTAGAAATGATTTATGTGGCTCATCTGGAATATTAGAGAGAATTTTAAAACAAACTGAAGCTCTCAAGTAAAATAAATTTCACCATAATTATTCCCCTCTGTGAAATAAGGAACCGTTTAGGATATTCAACATATGAACCCAAGCTCCTCATATTGTATCTCCAAAATTTAGCAGCAAAAAGTGGTAATATGTTTCTGTTTTCAAAACTAAGTGAAAGGATCACAGTAGAAGCTCCATATTTCCTTTTTTCTTCCTCTTAAACATCCCAAACTAACATTTTAGGCTAATTATGGTCTTTTCCATAATTTAAAAAGGAATTTTGAAAAGGATTTTAAGAGTGAAAATGTTCATGGGAAAATAAATTGTTTTAATTCTCACACTTAAAATGTCCCCCCAAATGGAACATTTCAGGTTTTTTGTTTGCAAACAAATTCATAGCATGGCTTATAAAGCTTTGCATGATTTCAGATCTCAATATCCAATGGAACATGTCCTTCCATGGGCAATGTCCACATGTTAAAATAATTATTATATACAGAATAATGAAGTTTTTCAGTACTTCCTCACCCTACTTTGATATATTCCTCCTAAGATTTCACTCTTTAATTTCAAGCTTTCTCTTTTTCCATCTTTAAATATTTAATATTACTCAGAACCATTCTGAATATAGGTAGTCCTTGAATTATGGTTGTAAGTTGTAATAGTCACATTTTACAACTTTTTTTGTGGTAGTTATGAAGTGAAGTCATTGTTTGCTATGGTGGGATTTTGCTGAAAACCGGAAGTACATGCTGATTTTTTGGCAAAACTGGTGTAAAAGTAGTCACGTGACCATGGACTACTGCATATAAATGCCACCTGTTACTGAATGCCTGAAGTGTGGTCACATGACTGCAGAAACTCCTCTCAAAACACCAGAACTTCAGATCTGGGTTATAAGTCTCCCTTTTCAGGTAGGTCATAACTTTGGTCATAAGCAACCGATTATAAGTCAAGGACTACCTATAGTTTAAGTTTTGTTACTTCAGTTTTGATGGTGCGAGTTTTTTTAAAGCTTCCATGTCCAATGTTTGGCATTAGCATTTATCTGCTATCAAGAAATTCACATGTATTTTTTAAAAATGGGTTCCTTTCACATAACTGCAAAGATCAAACAAAGCATCAAAAGTTTGAAGGAAGTTTAATAGTTACCTGACGAACTGCTAAAGCATACTTTATCCCTAGAAGGCCTCCATGCCTTACTTCCCATTGCTCTTGTGTAAGTAATTTTAGCAGGATAGAAACAGTTTTATGAACTCCACTCTCATTCATATGTTTCAGCACTACTCCCAAAGTTTGAGCGCAAGTTTCTCGCACAGGTGCCACTACCTGAGGTTAGAGGAAAACAACACTCTTGTAGATGCAATTTAAAAAATTAGGGTGTGCATAGAAGCATAAGTGCATACTTACTTCATCTGAAACAAAATCACCAAATCTGTCTAAAGCAAATACACAAAGAAGTCTGATAGCCAGGTCTTCCAGCCAATCTTGGTGTTGTTGAATCATCTGTTTATGAAAGAGATTGTAAACTGATGAGAAATTAAAATATTTTCCCTTGATATGAAGGCTCATAAAAGCAATTAGTAATTAAACATGGAATTAGTATTTAATGCTGCATTATTTGGTTCTGTTGATAAGCTTCCAGCAGAAATTGTTAGAGACAACCAATAATGAAATAGGGAAAATATAATTCTGTGTTTTTCTATTACACTGCTTTATTATAAGGTGCACCATGAAAGATCACTCTGTTTCTGAGAAATTACATTTATTTAAAAAGATAAGGGCATTTATACTGTATGAGAAAAGATACTAATCAAACTCCATCAACAAACAGTGCTAGAGAATTAGTGCAACTCTGAAGTGAAGACTAGATATTTATTTATTTTATTTATTTTATCAAATTTATATGCCGCCCTTCTCCCGTAGGACTCAGGGCGGCTCACAGAATAAAAACAGCATAACAATAAAACAGTGCTAAAACAAATCCATTTAAAATCCTCAGACAATTAAAACCTCGCAGCAGATCAGGGAATTTGCTGAAAAAGCCATGTCTTCAGGTCGGTGCGGAAAGTGTGGAAGTCGGGGGCTGTCCGGAGCCCAGTGGGTAACCCATTCCAGAGGGTCGGTGCGACCACAGAGAACGCCCTCATCCTGGGGGCCACCAGCCGACATTGTCTGGCCGACGGCACCTGGAGGAGGGCAGTCCTATGTGAGCGCACTGGGCGGTGGGAGGCCGGTAGGAGGTGGTCTTGCAAGTACCCCGGGCCCATGCCATGAAGGGCTTTATAGGTAAGTACCAGCACCTTGAAGCATATCCAAAGAACCACTGTCAGCCAGTGCAGCTCGCGCAGGAGAGGCATACTAGATAGCATACTAGTTAAAGAATTATGTTCCCCAAATTAAAAGAAAAAGAACAAAGAGGAAAAGGTCTTCTATGTACAGCTTTCACATTGCTGTGCTAGCTTCTATCTGAACTTGTTTATTAAAAAAGTCCGTGAAAGAAAAGCATAAAACTTTACCATCTGCTCAACTCCCAATACACACAGTGATATAATCGATTCTCCAACACATTGTACTTTATGTATAAAACCAAGTAATAGATACAGAATCTGTATGAAGTTTAATCATCTTATGAAAAACTCCATTAAAACAGAAACATTCTGAAGATCAGGACAAACTGATATACTGTTTTCCACTAACAATAGAGATCTTAACAACCAAAATAGAATGTTGGGTTTGATGCATAGAGCTTAAGCCTGCAATGAGATGCCCTATTTGCTTTATTTGGAAAATTGAAGACATCGCACTATAAGTGTACAAATTCTGTTTCGAGCTTACCTCTTCTACAGTACTGTCTCCCATTTTACCGCCACTTTTCCCATGAGCTTTGAGTACCTCTCTCAGTCCAACACCTGCACCATGACGGATCTAAAAAACACCACCCCCGCCCTCAATATATTAAGATTCTGGAATTATAAGAACAGAATTTTTCATCACACAAGGTTTATACAAACATATATACACAACCCTATCTCTTTCTTTTTGCTGTTGGAACATCTAACCAGAGTTTGCTAGGATATCAAGAGAACCATGATTACCTCTACCCAAAATCTTACCTTCCATGTGACCTGATCTGCAGCTATTTTTAATGTTCTCCCCTTAAGTACTCACATTAAACAATGCAATGCAGATACTAAAGAGAAAATATGTTTGACATAATGATACACATTTGTCATTCTACTGTCATCGTAATTAGGCCTATGTTTATAAATATACACCTAAATTTGTTAAGGGATGTTCATCCTACAACAAATATGCAAAGGAGCAAAACAACAATAACGGAAGAACAGATTAGAATTTGTCAAAATTTAAAATCAAATGAAGGCATAACAAAATAAATATTACTTTAGGACTCTCAAAACGAATATGGAACTTAAATGAAATCAGCATGTAAAAAGAGTATTTGGCAGGTCTAAGACTGCACTGTTTTTCCAATACCCAATTCATCTTTTGATTTAGACATCTTTCTTAAATCTTAATGTTCAAACTACTAAAACTTGCATGAAAGTAGTTTGAAGTAGTGGTTAAAGGCATCAAGTTAGAAACCAGGAAACCATGAGTTATTGAACTTTCCACAATATGAATACAGCTGAACCACTGAACTGCAATGACCAATAAACAAACTTGTTAAGCGAACTAAAAATGAATTATGTAAGAAAAATATGCATATACTCTCAAAGTAATAACATAATAACAATATTTGGACTGATGTTATGCCTTGAAGACAGTTTATGAAGGAAACACTCATTTATAACTGGTGGTGTGCTTCCATTATTAGAAACACTTATAATAACTTGTTAAATATGTTATTAGGATATTTATGTGAGCAACTGCTCCAATTATTTCACCACTTGTTTTAAATTAGACTTGATCAAGTATGTGTATATTATTGATTGATCATACAATAAGCATAAACAATTTATAGGTTGTTGTTTCCCAGCTGTGGTGCTAAAAGAAGGAATACAGGTGCCTGTTCTCAGGAAAGTCTTCCTCTGGAGGGAAGTTTTAAGTCTTGTTCTGGGCTTCCTCTAGCCTGAATGCACCCATACTGTAGAATCATCTCTTCCTTACAACCCAGTATATTACCCAGTTTACAAAGAAACACTTACCTCCCAGGATGGATCAAAGAGATCATTACACACTTCTTCACAAAAACTTTCTAAAGGCCATTCATTGCTCTAAAGGAAAAAAATATGACTGTAATTAAAGTTATGCTTTAAAATTTTGAGGTGGTAGAGTGATGTATTATCATTTACATTCAGCATAATCTTCTGAATTATTTGGGAAAAAAGCAATTATATTCAATAATGAAAGTAATTAATGTAAGGATTCTTAAGATATGCTTTGGGTTTAAAAATCCTTCTCTAGTCCCAACCTCTTCCTACCTCAAGTGAACAATTGAAGCAAGATCTGTCTGCTCCCCACTCCCCATTCTGAGCCTCTTCCTTACCTCTAGGTCTTGAATCTAATGGTAAGCAAGGCCCAATAAGGTAGTCGTTCACTTATATTGTAAATGAGCCTGAAATTACGGTTGTTAAGTCATGGCAGTCATTAAACAGGTCACCATGTGAATGATTTTACAACAGTTTCACAATAGAAATAAATATTGGTAACTGGGGGAAAAAAATGCTGAAAATCTTACTTACATGATTGCGGGATGCTGCAAACAGCCATAAATGTGAACTAGTTGTCAAGCACCCAAAATGTGATAATGCGACTAGAAGTGTGTGTGTGTGTGTGTGTGTCCCCGTCCGTGTCCAGAAGAACTCCAGAACTGAGTTGTATCTTTTTGGGGATCTAGCATAACTTCAAATGGTTCCTAAGCAACCAGTTGTTAAGCAAGCTTTAAAGGATCTGAAGTGGCATGGCATTAAGATGAGCCATTCAAATTGAGAAAGCTTGCATTCCACACTTCAGCATCTTAAATTTCTCTATTTTGCTTTGATTACTATTGCTTTTAAGCGAGAGAAATGTAATGTCTACAATGAGCGGGATTTAATGGAGAGTGTTATATGTTTTAAAAAGAAAGTATTTCATTTCAAGTAATGAGGATGGATTTTCTGTCAATTAAATCTATTATGAAGACTTCCTGTACCTCTTCTGGAACATTATCAACTAAAAGTTTGGAGTCAGTTGCAGGTTGACTGATGATAACATTTCCAATTTTTCTTCTTTTTTCTTCTGGTTCACCATCAGTGCTGTCATTGCTAGAAAAGATATTGAAATATATGTCAAATACTTCCATAATGATGGTCACATTACACCAGGGGGTCCAACGTTGGCAACTTTAAGACTTTTGGACTTCAACTCCCAGAATTCTCCTGGCTAGGGAAATCTGGGAATTAAACTCCAGAAATCTTAAAAGTTGCCAAGGTTGAACAACCCTATATTGCACTGTCTGTATTTATACTCCAAACAAATTTGCTATGATGCTATTAAAATGGTTCATATTAGGGAAGGTATCTTTTATAAAGACATCAAATTATCATTAGCAAATGCCAGAATATGGATAAATCGGATATAATTATTGAGAATATTCCAATATTCAGAAATTTCTAAAAACTGAAAAAGGAGAAATAGCAATAACAGCAGCAACAAGAGTAAAAATTCTTTCATGCTGCCTTACTCAATTTATGATTTATCATTACACTCTTAATATTTTACTGCAGAAAATTAAACACTATTGGGAAAATATGGTAATAATGATTCATGTTCTGATGGATGATTCATTATGCTAAAAACATACACAGAGTAGAAGGCTGCCTCGTTAGTGGAATGATTATTGAAATGCAGTGACCTGGATGTATATACTGTAATTAAGGTCAGGGAAATAAGGCAAATTGAGAACAGATCAAAATTTTTACCCATGTTGACTAAAACAGGACAATAAGATGCAGGGCAACATGCGGAATTGAGAACAATGAAAGTAAATGGACAAGATAGTTTCCCAAAATATGATATTTTTAAAAGACACAAAATAAAGTACAGATAAGTCCTTGACTTATAATCACAACTGAGGTTGGAATCTTCAGTTGGTGAGTGAACTGGTTGTAAAGTAAGATGTCATGTGACTGATTCACTCAACAATCGCAATCGCAGCACTCCCAACTTTGGTTGTTAAAATGATCTCCTGGGTCATTCAGACAGCACGAAGTAAAAAAAAAAAAAAGCTGGCTGAAAAAGGTCGAAGCAGGATTTTGACATTTTCAGTAGCATGAGGCATTTATAGCCAGTACCCAGAAACGAGAGGGAAGTCTCTTGTCCCTGGCGGTTTGGCTGCAAATGGCCCACATTAAAAATCCTGCTGGGTTTCGGGATGAACCTTTTTCAATCATCCCCCAGAAGACCAGAGGAAGTTGTCTTTAACAAATTTTAAAATAATAAGATTTACATTTTTATTTTTATATATTTATTCTATAAATACAAATAAAAAATAAGAATAGAATAAGAGTTGGAAGGGACCTTTGGAGGTCTTCTAGTCCAACCCCCTGCTTAGGCAGGAAACCCTACACCACCTCAGACAAATGATTATCCAATATCTTCTTAAAAACTTCCAGTGTTGGAGCATTTACAACTTCTGGAGGCAAGTTGTTCCATCAAGTAATTGTTCTAATTGTCAGGAAATTTCTCCTTAGTTCTAAAGTTGCTTCTCTCCTTGATTAATTTCCATCCATTGCTTCTTGTCCTGCCCTCAGGTGCTTTGGAGAATAGCTTGACTCCCTCTTCTTTGTGGCAGCCCCTAAGATATTGGAACACTGCTATCATGTCACTTCTAGTCCTTCTTTTCATAAGACTAGACATACTCAATTCCAGCAACCGTTCTTTATATGTTTTATCCTCGAGTCATGTAATCCTCTTTGTTGCTCTTCTCTGCACTCTTTCTAGAGTCTCAACATCTTTTTTACATCGTGGCAACCAAAATTGGATGCAGTATTCCAAGTGTGGCCTTACCAAGGCATTATAAAGTGGTATTAACACTTTATGTGATCTTGATTCTATCCCTCTGTTTATGCAGCCTAGAACTGTGTTGGCTTTTTTGGCAGCTGCTGCACACTGCTGGCTCATATTTAAGTGACTGTCCACTAGGACTCGCTCTCACAGTCACCACTATTGAGCAAGGTACCACATATACTGTATCTGTGCATTTTGGGTTTTTTTGCCTAAGTGTAGAACCTTACTTTTTTCACCACTGAATTTCATTTTGTTAGATAGCGCCCAATGTTCAAGTCTGTCAAGATCCTTCTGTAACTTAAGCCTATCTTCCGGAGTGTTGGGTATTCCTGCTAGCTTGGTGTCATCTGCAAATTGATGAGTTCCCCATGTATCCTCTCGTCCAAGTCGTTGATGAAGATGTTGAAGAGTACTGGGCCTAAAACAGAGCCCTGGGGTACCCACTGTATACCTCCCTCCATGTAGATGCAGTTCCATTGAGGACTACACGTTGAGTGCGGTTGGTCAGCCAGTTACGAATCCATCTGGTGGTGATGCTGTCTAACCCACAGCATAAAAATATTTATGATTTTTTAAAAATGTAAAAATAAGACATCATATTTTTTTAAAAAATAACACAAATAGATTGTCTTAGCAGGCAGCAGTGGCTTGTGAACTTCACTTCTGGTTTCCCAATTTTGGGAAAGATGGCAGGGAAGATTGCAAATGCAGGTCACATGATCAAGTGCCCAGATCACAATCATGTGAGTCTAGGACTGCTGCAACAGTTGTAACTCTGGGCAGAGAATCATAAGTCCCTGGTTGTATTTGTCAGAAAAAGATTTCACTGATGCTTTCGATTTAATGAGGTTGGATTAGACAGCTTCTAAGATCTTGTCCAACTCCTGAATTTTTAAAATACTATTTACAGTACCTTTTTTCATTGGTCTCTACTGCATCTTTCGATCTTTGTTTTGCAAACAACTTAGCCATTCTTTTAGCCTTATTTTTTTGTCTGCTACTCATTCCAGCTCGAAATTCCGAATCAATCAATTCTGCAGCTTGGAGAGTCTGAAAAGGTTCATAAATTTAGATAAATCTGAGAGCAGCAGAATTTCATTCTGTTCATGTAAAACAACTTTCCCCCCACTCCACCTTTTGCTGCAGTTACTTAAATTTCTCCCAAAATTGCTGCGCCACCAAAGAAGTTATACGGCTTTTTAGAAGAATAGGAGCTTGAGATGCAAAATTACCCTTGGACTAAAGCTTACATCAATGCTTTGATCTCACCAACCTGTTCTTCAAAAGGAGAACAGATGTCCCTCAATCTGCAAAATCATTTCTAGTGATAATCTTGATTGGCCTTTCTAAAACAGTATTTATTGGCAGCTTGCAAACAAAGAAAAAAAAAATCCACTGCGTACGTCCATGCAGTCAAATAGCCTGAAGTTTTACCTACAGGTTGTTTGTGTACCAGAATCGATGAAGCTGGTGTGTAGTCCAAATCCTCATCATTGAACAAATCTTCTGTACTCATTCCAATTGCAGCTCCCATATCGAGGCCAAGTTTCTTTTGAAGCAATTTCCTTTGTCGAGCTATTCTTTCTTTTGGATCCACTTCACCTTAAAAAGGATAACAGGCTATGTTCTTACAAAGCAAGTCTATATTTTTTTGAAATAAAGTACTGAACACATCTTAAATCTAAAAGCCCCAAAAAACCCTTAATAGCTTAGCTTCCTCCAGTGATCTTTACACAAAGGAATTTTGTGCAAAGTACACCAAATAGTTCCTGATTATTGTTATGTTTGGTTTGCAAACTATATTCAGCTTTTATTGATAGAGCGCTGTTTGAAAAGAAAGACTCTATCTCTTTAGAAGTGCTATTATGTAAGACCTGCACAATAATTTACTTTGCTTCTACATTATATTTTCCAAGCAATATTTTCAAGGTCTTATTCCATTATTAACTTTCGGTAGCTTACCCACTACAGAAAAACAGAGTGTTCTGAAAAAGCTTCTTCACCAATTCATACGCATTTAGAATAGAGCTTGCAAAATATACCCAACTAATTAATTCAAAGATATTCAATTCAAAGATACAGGCAGAAGATTATGTTAAGATAAGACTCTAGTCTATCTACTATGAAATGAAAGTCTCTTTCCAATGACAGAAAAAATTTTATTCAGAACATGCAGCATTCCTTCTCTGCTGTCATTCTTGGATATATCTGCTCCCCTCCTATCTTTGAAAGAGCCCTGAAAACCTGATTCTTCCCCCAGACTTGAGCTTGGTCCTATGTTATTTTATTGTTTTTGAATGATTTTTCTTCCATATGTTTGTGTTTTTAATTGTATTTTACCCTTGATTTTATTGTTTGATACTCAGAGTTGTATGGCCTTATAAACTGAATAATATAAAGAAATATTCTGGTGAGTAACCATAACAAGAATATTCATTCATTCAAAAAATAAATAAAAGAACACCTCCAATGAAAAATTCATTAATTCCTCTCCCTTAATTGCCTTCAGTGCTGCCCTTCTCTGCTCAAGAGAGTTCTGGAACTTTCTAGAACCCATCAGGGCTGAAGAGAGAACAAAGGATTGGAAAACAAGGCCTTATTTCTCTCTTCACCAGCCAAGTCATCTCAAGTGCAATTAAAAAAATTATTCTGCTAAAAGGAGAAGTTCTGTCACCAAAATCGGGAGCAGAAAAGGGTTATTTATTTTCTATGTGAGCACATGAGAATTAGCTTCACTCACTTAGCTAATAAAGTAGTAAAATTCTGGCAGATTTGATTATCTGAATTATTAAAGATAATGATTCAGTTAGCTGTAGAAACACCTAAATAAATGTATTTAGTCACAAGAACAGAATTTTTTAAAAAAAAATTATATTTTTTTTACAAATACATGAAAAAAGAGTATTGCTAAGTATATAGGACAACTTGAAGTATTAAGGGAACAAATACCAGATGTATCATCCTGAACTTCAAATTCAGCACCAGCAGACCCAAGAAGAGAAGCGCCATGCTTTAAAAGTCGACAAATATCAAATTTGTCAAAACGCAACCGATCAGAAGTAGAGGTGTCTTCCACCTGATTTTCACAGCCACGTTCTAGATAAAAGTTAATAAAACTTAGAATGAGATCAGAGTAAAGGACATGGCCCAAATATAATTCAGGCATTGTCTATTTTACTAACATTGTAAAGAACTAAATATGCAAGCGCAGCAAAGAAACAGATAACGATCCTATCATATAACTTCTAGTTTCCCAATATTTTATGACCAAAGAACACTTTTGGTACTTGCTATACTTCTTGCCCAATTGATTTCATTGATTAAAATTTAAAAAGTAAATAGAAAGAAAGCAAAGCAAAGCAAAGCACTACACTTGTGCTCCCAATAAAGCTTTAGGGACTCACATAAACACCCAAGGTGTTCTTAGAAAATGAAAGTGTCAGGTTGCATCATAATGCTTTTGGAGGGGGGGGGAACCATTTCCACCTGCTCAAAAAAAAAATAGAAAGGTACAGAGCATCAGGGGAGCTTAGAGGCGGCTTGGGGGAATAACCTTAGTGATTTGTTTTCTGATAAATGGAGGCTGAAATTAGCCACCTGCATTATGTCAGTCATTCTGTGAGAAAGCATCTATAGTATTTTTTCCATATTCCCAATTTGCCCCAGAGTCAAAAAAACTGTAGATCCTTTATTATTTAGAAGAGAGGAGGTCCCTTGTATTGTGTTCTTCATTAACTTGCAAGCATGTTATATAGTTAAAAAGATGTTACAGGCAAGATCTCGAAAAATTCTTGAAGTTGAAATCCATATGCACACTATATACATATATAAGCAGAATTTTGTATAGCTCTCTTTAAAGCACCTTGCTTTGGCTGTGGAGTTGGATTCCATTCTGGTATATTTTTTACTATGGCTTCCACAGCTTGTCCAGCTGCAATGCGGGAATCCCAGTTTGTACTCCTTAAGTGTACCAATACCTTTAAGAAAATTTTTAAAAAGTTATTTATATTTCTTATCTTAAATGCACTTCATTTAATTCCTAACTAATATTGTGGAATTTCCGAAGAATAAAAAGCTAATAGTTCAATATACAGCAAACCACTTTTAAAAATCTCCCAAAAGTTGGCATTATCCATTTCCCCCCAAAAATAAGACTGGGTCTTATTTTCTTTTGGGCCCCAAAATAAGCACCAGGGCTTATTTTTGGGGGTGTTATTTTTTCCCATGTACGGGAGGCCCACTTCTTCGGCTTGTTCGTGGCACGGCAGGAGGCCGTGTGGCGTGCCAGTGCCACGAGGCGGGGGGGTGGATCTGCCCGTCGCACTGCCTTACCTCAGGGTCCCCACAGCCAGTCCATCCACGCCCCGACACCTGCCTCACCTCATGGCTGCGGTACCAACACACTGCTCGGCCTCCTGCTCCATTGTGGTTGTGAGCAAGCAGAAGAAGTAGGCCAACAGCCACATGGGCTCCGGCTGCACATGGCTGCTGGTGCTGCCATCATGAGAGAGGTGTTGGGGCGTGGATGGACTGGCTGCGGGGGCCCTGAGGTAAGCAGGTGTGGGGCGCATGGGACAGCTTCACCACTCCTCTGCCTTGCCTCACGGCCGTGGCACTGCAAGCAACCAGATGGAATGGGCAGGCGGACAGCTGTGCAGGCTCTTAAGTAGGGCTTATTTTGGGGGCAGGGCTTATATTAGGCACACACAGCTAAAACATGCTAGGTCTTATTTTTGGGGAAACGGGACATCAAAGGCTAGACTGAAAGTATCAATATTGATTACTAAATTTAATAAGACATTTTTCTAATTATTTGATTTGTATGAAAGTCTCTACAGAAACCTAAACATTTTATGATTATCATCAATTATATGGCTTTCTATATCTCATATTATTTTTTTGCCAAAACCCATTTTAATTAATTTAATCTTTTAATGATTTATAGATGGACCACCAAAGAAGAATCACTGTCTTTTAAGAACACTGATAATACTATTGATTAGCAATAGAAATGACTCAAAAATGAAAACACAGTAGCCAATAAAATTTTCTAAGTAAAGTTCAGCACATTCAATACCAGTTTCAAGACAAACATGCATGGTGTCTAAAAAATTATGTCCCCTCCTCAAATGGATGGGGCAGAACATTCTGTATTTTGAGAAACATTTATGGAGAAAATAATGCCATACTATTTGCTTAAACACCTATATGATCCCTTAGTTTTTCTGAATCTAGCTCCCCAACAGACTCTAATCCCACCCATTTTAGAATATAGCCCTCACAAGGCCTAACACAGCTCTCAAGTTACAGAAATTCTGCACTCCTAATAAATAAGGCCAATGTATAAATGTGTAAATACTTTCATTAAAATCTCAATGTGCTCCTCAATGCTTAGAACACTCTTTCAGTGATAGAATGCTATAGAAAATACAATTTGGCCTTTGAGAGGGAGGAATAAATCCAACACTGTTTTTTTCTCTGTTCAATCATGTCCAATTCTCAATGCTACCAGGATAAACTCCTGCAGTTTTCTCAGCAACACGTTTTAAAAGTGTTTTGCCATTGCCTCTTTCCAAGAGCTTAGAGAAAATGACTGGTCCAAGGTCATCCAACTGGCTTTATGTCTAAAATGGGACTAGAACTTACGGTTTCCTGGTTTCTAGCCTGATGATTTAACCACCACATCAAACCAGCTCTCTTAGCATCAACATTATATTGCTTATAATAACATCCAAAGCATTTACCTTAGCCAGGAGATTATTCAATTCATGTGGATGAAGTTTGACAACTTCCCCAAGTTGCTGGGCAGCTGCTTTCCTTGTTACCGGTGTCGTGCCAGTGTCCAGTAAGATAAAGAGGCGATCAAGCCTGACAGAGGGGGCAAGATAAACTCTATAAAATATATATTCTGCCTCATCAATCTTAAAACAAAATACAATCATGTTTAATTAATCTACTACAATTGCCAACCAGAGTTTGAAAGAACTCTGGTTGTTGTTTTTCTTACATTTCATCAAAGTATCGTTTGGAAAGCTTATGAGGAAAAAACTCAACACTATTTCAAGTCAACGGGCATTGTTTTTGTTCCATGTTTAATCATCAAGTGGCGATATACAATAGCGCACACTTTCTATTATTTCATCTCTCTTTCCAATTTATTACACAGAAATAACTTTAGAGAAAATGTTTTATTTGCAATAACGAGATCTAATATCTAAAGTTGATATTGGGACACATGTAATTGACAAGTGCAATTCCCAGTGGGTGATAGTACTTATTGTTAGCTAATCCTTCCATTCTTACTTGCCACTATGGGTAGTTCATTTAGTGACCGTCTGAAGTTACAATGCCACTGAAAAATGCGACTTATGACCCCTTTTCACCCTTGAGATCGTTGCAGCAGCCTCATGGTCATGTAATCAAAATTCAGACCCTTGGCAACTGACTCATATTTATGACCTGGGCTCATGTGATCACCTTTTATGCATTTTTTGTCTTCTATTTACTGTAATGATGCTTGATTTGGGGGTTTTGTTAACATTTTTTTTAAAAAAAAAAGCTGCCCAGCTTTTCCATCTGGAGTTTTTGAACAGCTGGATTCTACAATTAAATACACACAATTCCACCAAGTGTCATCCTCTGAGTATCTGTAATTGTAACATCAAATATAAATGATGTTGTATATGTCTTATTTGCCAACTAAATGCCCAACAAGGGCTCACTATTTACAGATATTATCTGACAGAATCAGACATTAGGATCTCAATAATAAAACTGTTTTTAGGTAGTCCTCAACTTACAACAGTTCGTTTAGTGACCGAAGTTACAACGGCACTGAAAAAAGCAACTTATGACCATTTTTCACACTTATGACCATTGCAGCATCCCCATGGTCATATGATTTACATTCGGACGCTTGGCAACTGACTCACATTTATGATGGTTGCTGTGTCCTGGGGTTATGTGAGTCTTCTGTGACCTTCTGACCGAGCAAAGTCAATGGGGAACCAAATTCACTTAACAACCGTGTTACTAATTTACCCACTGCAGTGATTCACTTAACAAATGTGGTGAGAAAAGTTGTAAAATGGGGCAAAACTCACTTAACAATTTTCTCACTTAGCAACATAAATTTTGGGCTCAATTGTGGTCGTAAATCGAGGACTACATGTACTTCACGACAAAAACATCAAAACACAAAAACGTTTTTGAGAATAGAGCTTTCAATTGAGAACACATTTTATAGAACCTTGTGGGGATAGCCCATAAAGGTGATGCATTTATCTGAATACATTGTTTCTATGTTTCAGCACCCATTTTACCTTTTAGTATTCTTTTGTTATTCTATTTTATCTTACATTATTTTATCCTCCCCTACTTTATGTTTTATCACTTTATTCTATTTTACCGTACCTTACTTGATTACATTTAGCCTTACCTTATTCTATTTTATTCGGCTGACCCTGATTGCTTGTTGAAAAGTTCAACTGACTAAGCAATAAAGGGGCAATCGCTATTACAATTTTCTTGGCAACAGTGTGGAAATACAGGCGGTCCTTGCTTAATAACCATTCATTCAGCAACTGTTCAAACGTATGATGCTCATGGACAAGTGGTACTTAGAGCAAAGTCTGAACTTGTGGCTGTTGCAGAGTTTCCTTGGTCATGTGACTGTGATCTAGACATTTAGCCACTGGCTTACAATCACAATATTGCAGCATCCTGCAGTCACGTGATGACCATTTGTGGTCATTCACTACCAGCTTCCAACAAGCAAAGTCCATGGGGAAGCTGGCAGGAGGTCAAAAATGGGAATTACATGATGTCATGCTTAAAGGCAGCAATTTTACAATGTGCCACTTAACAATGGAAATTCATCCCAATTGCCATCATTGTTCAAGGACTACCTATAATTTCCTGTTGTTACTTTGAGGTGGGTTTATTTATTTATTTTTTAGTTTCCAGTCGGTTACAGGCATGGAATTCTCTGAGTACTGCCCAGCACAATACTAATCAAACTCAAGTCTGTTTAGCTTCTGAACTCAGATGTGTTTAGCCAGGTGCTATTACATGCTGAAGGTCTATGGGATATATTTTATTATTTCACGTATTTCCTTTCTAAAGCTTTCAAGGCAAATTTGGTCTGATCTTTTCAAATAAAAGTTAAATGCATAACTGCAGAGTAGTGTGCCATAAATTGAACCTTTCCAGTATTCTAAGCTTTAGAAGTTAAAAAACTTGAATACTGTTTACCTTTCCCCATTTTTTTCTAGTCTTTTTAACAGGTTGGACTAATGAAAGCTTACATAGAACAAAAATTACATAAGAATTAAAAATTAAACAGCTACTAATCAGGGTGGATTTGATTTAAATCGAGTTGATTTAAATCACAATTTAAATCATGATTTAAATCACTAGTAAAAAGGCTTGATTTAAATCAACTCGATTTAAATCATAATTTTTCAAAAGCAACTGTCATCTCTGCTACTCCTTTGACCCACTGTTGACTCACCCATAGTCCCAGTGTTGCAGAATATATTTTTTTGATTTAAATTGGATTTTTTTTTATTTTTATCGAATTTATTTTAATAAAAAACTTTTAGGGTAAAAATCTATCGTAAGATAGTTTTCTATTTATGATACATAAATAATTTATTGAGCATGAAATGGAGCTTAGTTATTTTTACCCTAAAAGTTTATTAAAATAAATTTGATAAAAATCAAAAAAATCCGATTTAAATCAAAAAAATCCGATTTAAATTTAAAAAATCCAATTTTTTTTATTTTTTTAAAAAAATCATTGATTTTTATCCACCCTGCTACTAATGTTGTTTGTCAGTTTTGAATGTCTGGAATCAATTACCAATGTGATGTAATTTCTGCAGACTAAAAGCTTATTTTAGTTTTGCATTCAACATTCTTTTGCATTTCTTCATACAAAAAGAAATGTAATTACTATAATTACTGTTGTTCTTTCTAATTCTTTAAATTCTTCCTGTGGAATTTATTCACTTTTAAATAGGGAATAAATATTTCCCTTTTTTGGCTCTGACCTGTTTTAAGATTGGGATGGTTTTCAGTAGAAGATGCTCAGTTCCTCTTTGCTACCAAGGCACTTAAAAAGAATCTTACATACATTCCATACATTAACAAGTCATGAATGGAAATGTGAGGTAGGAGTACAGTTTGCTTATTCCAGACAGGAAACAGATTAAACATAACCATAACACAATTACATACTGAAACAGGGGTTGACAATCTATATTTTTTTAACAGACATTTGAGAGCCTATTGCTATTCATATTAATATTATTAAAATACATTGGTCCTTGGTTTTGTATACTACTTATTGCTTCAGTGTTATTGTTAACTTGAAATCTCATTGCATCTATATTATATCTCGTATTCATACATCCACTGTAGTATATTTATAGTAATCCCAATAGAAACTGAAAATATATACTTAAGGACAAATTTCAGACGCACTATCTTTAAATCATGTCATAATAGTTTTTTTGTGGAAAAGTAGGCAAATTAGATACTAAGTTCTTCATAAAAAAAATTCTTGTGGTCACACAAGAAAAAATGTAGAGGAAAAATTAAACCCAGAAACTAGATTCTATGTACTGCTTAAGAGGGTATCATAGAGTGGATACAAATAAAATTAAAAATGTATTACAGAAGTGACAGAAGCATGTGCAATTGAGAATCACATGGTTTTAAAAGATAAGATGTTGAAATATGCATTATTCAAATGTTTACAATAGGCCTATTTTGTCAATCCAAGCCACAATCTCAATGAACAATGAAACGCTGTATTAAACAATAGACCACACAATCACTTTTATTTTAGAGAAGTAATAAAGAGACAGTCATATAGGAGGGAAAACTGTGTATGCTGCCTTGAGCTGCTCAATGAAAGGCAAACAATTAACAAACAAATATTTTAAAAAATTAAATGTTTTAAAAATGCATGCATAAACTATTAGCCCAGAAAAAACAGAAATTCTTCATATGCACTACTGTACATTCTGAAACAAGTGTTTTGGAAGATTTGCACAGCTCTATACTCTATCTATCGTATCACCTGCCAACTGCTTATTATGGGGAACAGTTTGTGCCTGTGTATTATTGGAATAAAGACTTGCTTTTTGGTTACATTTATCAAATGGTTCTTATTTTCCCAATAGTGATCCTTATTTGCTTATATTATAAAAGATGTTTCCATTTAAGTATTATTATAATTTGATTTTCAATGTACAATAAAAGGTCTAAATTTACAAGACCAGAAAAGACTTAAAGGAGCACAAGTAATATTTTGAAGAATTATACACAATCAGTACTAACATGACTTGCAATTCTACCACGGATTTTTGCTTCCCTAAAAGAAATGAAGGAATGCAACAGGAGACAAAACTAAATAGTCCACTGCTTGGATGCTCTAATCACAAATTCTTAAAAAGGATGAATACCATATAGTTTTTTAGCCAGAAGGCTTTTGGTTGAACTTACAGAAACAAACAGTTAAATGTTTCATCTTATTTTAAGCTCCATAAAAGTAATTCTTAAATTACAACAGTAATTAGAACCAGAATTTCCATCGTTAATTGATGCGGTTATAAAGCATGATGTTACGTAATATCACTTAGCGATAGCAACCCTAGGACTCCCAGTTGCTGTCATTAACTGAATCCCACCAGCCATTATACCACAACTGGCTTGGTCCCTTCCAGCCCTGAACTGGGAGTAAAAGGTAAAGGTAAAAGGTGGCCTCCTCTTTAATCCCCACCTATTCCTCCCCCATCTCTGCTCTTTTGGGCATCTTATAAGTCTGCCATCTTTGTTGGATTTGCGGCCTTGTATTCTGCTCATCCAGGACTTGCTGACCCTGCCACTTCTAGCTGACGTCACTTTGGCATCTACCTCCCACTGCTGACAAGGGGTGACAAGCATCCTGAGAATGGAATAGTATTCTGAGAATGACATATGATTATTGGGGAACTGGGCGAGAGGCCTTGGGAAGAAGGCCTGGCACGGTCAGCAGCTGCTTCACACAGGACCAGGCCAGGCACCTATTGTCAGCAGCAGAAGGAAGTTGGTGAAAGTCGAGTGGGAGAGTCAGTGAGAACAGGCTGGCAAGGCCATCAGAGGTGTCAGAGAGCAGGGGGAAAACGCTGACTGAACAAGCAAAGCATTATGTCTTTGCATTGTCATTGCTGGGGTAGTTGGCTGCAGTGCTGAGCTTGGGATGGCACTCCTTAGCCGCAGTGCTGGGATTGCTAGAGAATCCTGTTTGGGTCTATGACAACTCGTCACTGCCAACTTGCCGTGGGACAATCTGCCATTGCCATGGAACAACTCACCCCAGGACAAGAGTTACACTAATATTGAAGAAATAGCAGAATAGAAACATTAAAGAAAGGATGCCAAAAGAGGGACAAATGAAATGTGAATAACAAAATAATAATAATAATAATTTAAATAGAATTGTTGAATTGTCCCGCAACAAGCTGTCCCATGGCGAGTTGGCCATGGCGAGTTGGTTGCGGTGAGTTGTCCCCAGCTGAGACTGCAGAGGCTCCCAGGCCTCTATTTCAATCCCAATGCTACCAACTTCAAGGAATGATGTGCTGCTGTGCAGGGCGACCAAAAGGGAAGAGATGGGGGAAGATTAGTGGTGGAGGAAGTTGAGGTATTCCTGTGGCTGTAAGTGTGGATGGGCAGATACCAGTATTTTGTAGGGGTGCTAAAACAACATACCATTCCTTCAGTGAAGACTAGCCGTACTATAAAAGAGATTTGTACTATACAACAAAAGAATCTTATTAAAATACCATTTGTTAGAGAAATTTATTAATGAAACCGAATGAAAATTAATTTCCCTATTATTATGTAGATATGAACAATTAGCTACCCAAATGTGTTGCCCAAATTTATACTATCAAGCTAAATTTTAAAAATCTAATAGTATGTAGAAAGTATGTTACTTGACTACAGGGCAAAATAAGTAATAGTTAAGTGTGATGTGTCTGTCTATAATAACCTTTGAAAGACTTTTGATCCTGGCAATCACAAACACATGTAAGATTTTATAAAGGCTTGTGAACCACTTAATAAAACAGTAGCATTAATAAAATAGCTTTGAAAAGAATTAAAATCTCTAGAATTTGAACATACTTCAGGAGTTACGTTGTTTGAATTGCAAAATCAATCCCATTTTAAACTGACTTTTTATTCAAGTTCTGTAGTTATGATGCTATTTTAATAACTTAAACAGTTTGCATTAGAAGTAGAACCTAAAAAAGAAGCGATTTATTAATTCCATAGAAATTAGGGTTGTTTTTTTCTTAACATGGTACAAAGCAGACACCAAGACTGCATTTATTTTTCTCACATAAAACTATTCTATTGTACAAAATTTAAGCTCCTATCTTATTCCACTCTTTAACTATGTTTACAACCATTTTTATTCTTGTTTATGAATTTAAATTTCTGTTTATAGTATTATATTTTTTATAATTGTAGCATTGTATTTTCTTATCTCAACTATTTCTTCTTTAAATCTTTCCTTATTATAGTTCCTCTTTCATGTACTACCCTTTCTGATCATATGATTAATATGTTATCCAGCCCAAAAGACCCATAAAACTCATTTTTATTCAAATGGACCATATTTTATTCAAATAGACCATAATTACAACTATTTTATAGTATACATCGATTAACAATTAGCTTTCACAATTTATAAGAATTGTATAACTTGATTTTGTTGATAAATGTTTATAAAGGTTTAAGATTATCAGGAAAAAAAACTTTTCTCTAATTAGACAATTAGACTATTCTAATTGTCCATTACCATGGGTTGAGATATCATCAATATGCTGATGATTCAGCTCTGCATCTCTATATTTGGTGACCCAAGTGATGCTGTCTCTGCCCTCTTGCGATGCCTATAGGCCAGGGGAGGCAAACTGGCGGCGTCATGTCCCGGGTTTAACACCCGTGCTATAGGCTGTAAGGATCTGGATGAAGGACAACAGACTGAACCCTGGCAAGACTAGAGTGGTTTTGGGTACATGGATCTTAGTATTTGTCATCCTTAGTTCTGGATTGTTTTCACTACCTTGTCGGACACAGTTCACAACCTAGGGGTTCTCCTGGACTCATGTCTCCTGCTCAAAGAGCAGATGGCAGACGTCACCCGAAGAGCTTTTGTACAGTTCCAGTTTGTGCACCAGTTGCGATATTTTCTGGATCATGACTTAAGCCCTGGTCATTTCTCACTTGGACTACTGCAATGCATTCCACACGAGGTTACCCCTGAAGCAGGGGTGAAATGCTTCCGGTTCAGACCGGATCGCCTGATCCGGTAGCAATGGCAGTGGGTGGTTTGGAGAACCGGTAGCAAAAATCCCTGCGCCCCCTCTCCCATGCCCAGCTGAGCCGTGCAATCATCAGAGGCTTTTTTTTATTTTTAAAAGCATTTTTTCTACCACCCTTTAAGCCAAAAAAAATGCTTTTAAAAGTAAAAAAAAAAGCCTCTATGATCACGCGGCTCAGCTGGGATTGTCAGAGGCTTTTAAAAGCATTTTTAAAACAACCTCTTGGCCAAAGACTTTGTAGAAAAAATGGTTTTAAAAGTAAAAAAAAAAAAAAGTTGGCCACGCCCACCATCACATTACCCCACCAAGCCACGCCCACAGTAGTAACAAATTTTACATTTCACCATTGCCTTGAAGTCCATTTGGAAGCTTCAACTGGTTCAAAGTGCAGCAGTTGAGATCAGTCTTTGGGGCTGTTAGGACGGCCCACATTATATCTGTGCTCCACAAACTTAATTGGCTATCGACATGCTTCACAGTACAGTTCAAGGTGTTGGTTATGACCTTTAAAGCACTTAATGGCACTTGTCCAGGCTACCTGATGAAGCGACTTGTCCTGCTAGGACAAGCCTGTCCTATTCATGCTGGCAGGGCGGGCCTACTTTGGACCCTATCAGTCAAAAAACTCCAACTCTCAAGATCCAGAAGAAACGCCTTCTCTGTTGCAACACCTGTCCTTTGGAACATCATGCCCTCTAAGGTAAGATCCTTTCCCACCCTCCTATCCTTCTTCAAGAGCCTGGAGACATGGTTCTGTCATTTTGCCTGGGGACCAAATAGGAGAATTACACCCTGGAGGTGGCTGCTGGATTGATGGCCGACTTTACCTCCCCGCCCCCTTGCTCTCTTGCTCTCCAGCCATTCACTTTTCTGGTTATCACACTGATGTATTATTCTCCTTGTGCTCCTTTGTCATCGTTTTACTGTTTTATTATTTTACTTCTGTGCTGTTTACATTCGTTTTATTTTCCTATTATTTGAAGCCATCCAGAGTAGCGCATGTGAGATAAGTGACAAATAAATTTAACAAATAGGATTAATAAATTAGAATTTCCTTAAGTAAATGTATTAATCCAATAATTTTATCAATTTTCCATCTCAGTGCCAATGTAAAAAAATTAAAGAGTTAACAAACTTTTATATAATATACATTCCTTGTTCTTCTGTAGTCTTACAACAAAATTCCTTTTTTCTCATTTCCAGTAATGCCAAGTTGTCGAAATCTTTCTATTTATAACTCTGGCTTACTTTTCAAAACTTTTACTTTGTCAGTATTTGTTTTATTCTTCAGCCAATTGTCCAAAGTTCTTCAATTTTCTTAACTACTTCTTTTGTATCTTGTTTATTCCTGCAAATCCATGTCCTTTTAAAAAACATTCAAACTGTAAGCAAGGGTTATTATCTGCAACAAATCTAGTGAAATGTTCTAGTTAGACTAGCTGTTCTAGTGAACCCTTCTGTCCTTCTCCTAATTTGGCAGTTTTTCTTGTGGTTTCAATTATAAGAAAGTGAAAGTATGTTAATTACAATAGTGAAAATAAATGGATTCCTATTTTTTGTTTTGCTTTTGTCTATCTGAAACACTTTAGTCCCAATTATAGTTAGTCCCATAGATTAGCTTATTTTATCCTTATATTTTGTTAAAAATCTATCAGTTATCTACTGTCCTTAATAATCAGCATTCTCACAAAGATCTCATTATTATAATTATTAGACCTTTATGGGAAGGTTAATCTAATTATTTTTGCTATTTGCAAAGGCATTTTGTACAAAGAAGCTTCTTTAGCTCTGACAGGATAGTGACAATCTTGGATGAGAAACGAAACTTCTTCAAAGAAAAAACAAGAAAGTCCAGTTGCATCCTGAAAAAGCACCTTTGGGAAAGCCACAGAAAAGGATTCCATGTTGGGTGCCAAAGGTATTGATTTTCCTAAAGTCTTGGCCCAATTTTGGATTATAAATGCGATACTTTGGATTATATTGTACGATAAGTACAATATAAATGGAACAATTGCTTCTGAAAAAAGAAAAAACATTTAAAAAAGATGAAACAGGATGTGATTGCTTACAAGACACATGTATTGGGGAGAAAAGATACAAAACATGAGTCACAAAAATCTGAGTGAAGAATTTATTTCAGCAGGAATGAAATAAAACTGAGTTGTTTTGTACATCAATTGAAAACAACTTAATTGATGATCATGGCTGATACGAGGGGGCACAAATTAATCTACAGGGTGCCAAGATTTTGATACTAGGAATTTATACCTCAAATGGAAATAAAACAGCATTTTATAAAGGACTTATGGACAAATCATTGAATTTTTCATATGAAAACTGTTGCCTTCTGGGAGAGTGGAATGGTTTCTCTACAAAAAAATAGACCTTCTGGAAAAACATCAGGATAAACTACAAAAGATTTATTATTTAATGGATAAATTAAGAGCTTTTTGATACGTAGAGATATAAAAATCATGGCTCAAAAGAATGCACTTGTTTTTTTTGAAAAGACAAAGACCTTTTTCAAGAACAGATATGGTTTGGATTTTAAAGATTTTGGCTATTAATGTTTATAAACTCGAGATGCTACCAAAGACTTTTTCAGATCACAATCCAGTGACTTCAACTTTTAAAAAGAAGAATGGATCTTTTAGGTGGAGACTGAATGAGAAGTTATTACAAAAAGAAATGGTAGTGGAGGATTGTAAAAAGAAGTTAAAGGGATTTTTTTGAGAACAATCTCAATAAAGGTACAGAAGAAAGAATGGCTTGGGATGCAGTAAAGATTTTGTAAAAGGATATTTTATACAATGCAACAGTAAATTCAAAAAAAAAAGCAAGATAAAATACAAACGATTTTGTGTGAAATACAAAAAGGAAGAATAATTTAACAATCCCCAGGGATAACAACTATTACTCACCAAAATAAGCTTTTAAAGAGGCCATTATCTACAGTATGTTAATAGTGAGAAAGATGGAAATGAAGATGAACTATGCAAAACAAAGAAAGGTTAAGTTTGCAAATAGGGAAATGGGTGGTATATAAGTTGAAAAAAGGTGGCAACATTAAAGTTACAAGGAAAGTCTGTAATAACAGATAATGCAAATATACAAAATATGTTTCATCAGTATTATACTATATACATAAGTCAAGAAATATTCTTGGAAAAATAGGATGAATACTTGCATAAACAAAATTTATGATTATAGAGAATCAAATTTTGAATGGAGCTATAATAATAAGAGATCTGTGTGAAACTATTTAATAGTGTGAAACAGGAAAGGCACCTGTCCAGATGGCTGCCAGCTTCTTACTATAAATGTTTTGAGAATAAGCTTTTACAACCTTTAAAGCAAATGATGAATATTATTCAACACATTATTGATAGCTGGTGTGTGTGTGTGAGAGCGAGAGGGAGGGAGGGAGAGAGAGAGAGGGAGGGAGGGAGGGAGAGAGAGAGAGGGAGGGAGAGAGAGGGAGAGATGGGGGAGAGAGAGAGAAGATTGTCTTCTGTAAATCCTTATCGCTTACAGGGCACTACATTACAAGTAAGAGTATTCGGAAACTTCAACTGTTGCAGAATGCAGCAGTGCAAGCAGTTGTGTGTGGCTCTAGAATGGCACATGCTCCACCTCTGTTCCACCTGCTACACTGGCTGCCAGTTTGTTTCTAAGTGTAATTCAAGGTGCTAGTTTTGACCTTTAAAGCCCTTCATGGCACTGGACTGCCTCTCCCCGATTACATCAGCCCATCTCATTAAATCAGACAGGGAAAGCATGCTGAGGATAGCATCACAAGGGACTATGTTTGATGGGTACTAGGTGGTGGGTCTTCTCTGCTGTGGCACCTGCTTTATGGGCAATCTCTCACCCAAAACTAGATTAACTCCATCACTGTTGATATTCAGGAAGTCCCTCAAGACTTAGTTACATTATGGAGCTTAGGGGTTCCAGAAAACCAGCAACATTTTAAGCTGACACCCATATTTTGGCTGATGTACATACTATCATATATGTTTGTGATACTGTATACTTCAATATTGTAACTAATGATTATCCATATTTTATGATTATTTTTATAATGACTGCTTTTATATTATTGTTTTATTTCATTGTTAAACACTCCAGTCATTTTCTGGTGACATGGGCAGCCGGCTATACAAATATAATAAAAAAATAAAAAATCTTATGAGATTTAAAAAGAGTCAAGGAAGGATGCCAGCTGTCTCCATTCTTATTTTAGTTCTTGAAGTATTCAATAGAGACATATCAAGAGAATCAAGAGAGTTAAGATTTAAAAAGAAATTTACACATTAAGGGCATTTGCAGATGACCTGATATTAGTTTTGGATGATCCAATAGAGGAAATAGAAACATTAATGGGAAAATTAAAGGACTTTAATTTTTTTAAGGTTTTAAGAATAATAATTGAAAGATGAAATGTTAACAGGTAATATAAAATTAGAAGATTGAATAGAACTGATGGAGAAATTGGTTTTAAGAGTGAAAAAAGTAAAATACTTGAATGTAACTATGATAAATATAAATTGTATGTTATTTATATTTCTAAATAATTATAGAATGAACATAGACTTGTAATATAGAATAAATTTGAGGAGATTTTAAGATGGAAGAAATTAGAACTGTTACAGAGAATCTCTGATAAAAATGAATGTCTTGCCAAGAATGTTTGTTTCAGACAATATCTGTTTTGACAACTGACACACCATTCAAACAATGACAAAAAGCTATATTTAAATTTATATAGCAAGGGAAAAAAACCCAAGAGTTAATTATATTACTAGATACAAAGGAAAGAGGAACACTGGGTTTACCGGATTTGAAACTGTATTTTGCAGCTGGATGAAAGAATGGATGTTGCTGAGAAACAAGAGACTTTGAGTTAGAACGTTATGACCTGAGGTTTGTATGGCATGGATATTTAAGGCACACTAAATTAAAAGCAAAGGGGACTTTAAAATCATTTTATTAGATATGCTATACTGAAAATATGTAATGGATATTAACCCAGATAGTGCCCAAAAACATCTTTGTGGATCTCAGCTCAAGAAGCATATCATAAAAGAGAAACAGCAGACAAAGATGGTTCATGTACTGGGAATGATAGAAAAACCAGCAAGGAGAATTTAAAATTAAATCAAGAAAAGAACTAAAAGCAGAAGGATATTAGTTGTCAATGGTTTTCTCATCAGAAAGATTTAAAATGGATAACAAGACCTATGGTACAAAACAAAGTAAGACAGAATTCAAAGTACAATTGTGTGGTGGTGGTGAATGTGCAATTGCTAAAATGCATAAACTTTTGCTGAAATGTAAAACAGAGGAAGAACGGTTTAAACAATGTATGACAAAATGGACTAAGCATTTTGGTTATAACATACAGATGGATCAATGGGAAAATTTAGGGTTAACAGGATGAAATTTACATTATAATATGATCTTGAAGAATTTTAATTTTTAATCTTAAAGAATTAAAGGCATGCAGAGATCTGGCCCACAGAATCGCCAAGAGTTGGGCATGACTGAATGGATAACATCATCATCATCATCTTAAAGAGAATTTTTTATAAAATGAGGTATATTTCAGAGAACATCTAGAATGTATAAAGGCTTTTTTTTTTTCTTCCTAGCATTTTTCCTACAACTGCAGAGTTTGCTTTTTTGGATCAAATGAACGTTGATCATTTTGGTTATGACAGGAAGTGACCAATGGCTTTTTGTCAAGGTTAAAGTCATGGGCTGAGAGTGACTGAAGTCACCAAGCCGGCTTTCATCCTAAAGGCAGGACTAGAACTCAGTCTCTCCTGATTTCTAGCTGGCACTTTAACAACTATACAAAGCTGGCTCTCTATAAAGGCAGTTCAAATTAATATTGGAAATGTGAAAAATACGGACATTCTATCATGCTTGGTGGATATATAAAAACAAGCTAAAATATTTTTTGAATTTATGAGACTTGTATGCCACCCATCTCGCATTAGGTGACTTACAGACATAAGATGTCTGTATCAATAAATTCAAAAAAAAATTAAAAATCAATAAAGATCTTAAATTTAAAAATTCAACTAAAATTCAAATACATATACTAATACAGAGGATTTTAAAAATCTTCAATTGATGCTAGATCTTTTTCTTTTAGGATAGTTAGAAAGAAGTCACAGAAGATTATTTCAGCATTACTTTGACAAGATTATCATATACACAAAAACTGAGAGATTCAACACTACCTACTATGAAAAAATACTTGATAAAATGACAGAGCTTGATGAGATAAACTGACTTCTTTAGAGAAAAAACAATGTTGACATTTATTGGTGAATGGAAACCTGTTACGAACTTTTTGCATAAAAATGGGAAAAAATGAATTGTTGATTGATTTTACAGGAAGAAGAGAATCATGATATGACTTGAAAGAGGTTGAAATATAATCGTAATGCTGTGAAAAATCAGAAGTCACTTTTTCTTTTCTATTTCTTAGCTTTTCTTACATTTTAGCTGTTTAATTTTGTTACATTAGTTTGTATTAGTTTTAAGTCTTGCTTTTAAAAATTTTAAATACAATCACACATGAAATGTTTGTAAAGGTGTTCAGAATTTTGCACTATGGATTCTCACATTAAAATTTATAATGAAATATTCTGCTTTATTACATATTACATATTATTAAATATTACCATATTTAACACAAGTTGTTACTTTGTAAGAAAGTAGAAGATTGGAACCTTACAGAACTTCAGCCAACCTATTATTATGAAATATTGGGAAAAGGCTTAAGACAAAAATGTGTAATGCAGTCATTCTACCTTGAAAATTATATTCAACAGAACCTGTCCTGGTTTAGTCAACACAAACTTTTAATGAAATATAGTCTCTTTATTTATAACATTGAAAATGCTAAGAACATTTTTTGGTTAACTCAAACCTGCATGCTGTACCCCTAGCCTATCTTAAGTCATCGTTATTTTCACTTTTGGTTATTGAAACAGAAAAGCTTCTGGGCTACTTTCTCCAAATCTGAATGATCCAATGCAAAGAATGCCTTCCCAAGAGGGACTCGAAAGAGCTGTATTTGATAAGTACCTACACCAGATCATGTCTGCAATTGATAGTGGCAACTACACAGTGCAGCCCATCTCAGTGCAGCAGATCTTCCTGTTTTTATGAAAAAGTGAAGACACTAGAAGATTGAATTTAACGAATTTTAATGCCACTCAACTATGAATCTCCTAAAGTTATGTCACTGTAGTAAGCTACAATAACCACATAATAATGCATTTAAAAACAAGAACTCATAATTGTCAATTAATGATCATACAAAAATATAGCATAAGAGGAATTTAAATGGTCAGAAACAAACTTCATTAATTAGCTCTATGAAGGAAAGCTATGAAACAGCCTTATGGTTCAACATAGCTAATCAGAAAAAAAATAATCTTCAAACAGGGCGTTGGTTACTAGAGCATAATTTTTTTAAAGCATGTGTAATCAAGCAGGAGCACATCAATGTTCAGAACAGACTGTAAGTAAATGAGGACCAAGGTCAGAGATTCTACCTGAGATATGATGCTCAACCACTATAACTGTGACAGAACAAAAAATTGGTTTTATATTAGAACCTAAATTGCAACAGTGAAGCTGCCCTACAGTTGACATTTCCTGCTGTTTGGATCCAGGCATATTTTCCAGCTTTATTATCAAAATGAGTCTGGTAGGATATTTTCCAACTAACATGCTTCATTAGAAGGCACAAGCATGTCTGAGCTACAAGCTCTCTTAATCAGATGCAAGGAGTGGCTTAACTGATATCCGTGCTACAAGACTCCCAATTTTTGGCTTTCATAAATGAACACAATTCTCCTCCCTCCATGATCAGCTTCCCCCCCCCATCCTTATTTGCCAGCTAAGGAACCACTCAACTCATATTAAGGAATGTGTCAAAGCAGAAAGCAGTTCAGATTCCCTCTGAACTTAGGTATTTGACAGTCACAACCAGCAAACAAAATGGTATTATGTAAAAATATAGGAAGAGCTGCAGGAGTAACACAAGTAGCAAAAAAAATAATAATAAAAAATCTTCATTTGTAAAAACACTGTTGGCTTGGAAATCTCAAAAAGAGGCATAAGCTAACTGAAACTTCAGCAGCCAAGAGAGAGATGAACCACCAAATTCTGCAGCAGGAAGGATCCCAAGTCAATCCAGTTCAGTTCAACACAACTCGATGAGCCATGGGCAGGGCGAGAGACCGAAAAAGATCATTCTCACACCACCCTCCTGGATTATATTTGGGGAGGAAAACAGATTAGGGCACCCCTAAAATCCGGACCACCGTCGTTTCCCACCGATTTTCACCAAACCAGGATATGGACACACACCAGCAGCTTAAATACAATGACCCCCACCCCCACCCCCGGGCTCGATCATCCCAATTTCAGTCCGCTGTCCTTTTCCCTAGAAAGACACTTTCCAAAGTTAGGATACGGAGACCTTCAAGGGATGCCACGCGGGATGATCCTTCGGGGTTGAAAAAATAAGCGGAGGGCCCCCAAAGCCCGTAAAAAAAAAAAAAAACAATTTCCCCCGGCTTTCCAAGGCGTGAGGAAAGCCGGGCTACCCACAACCCAAACGAGGAGCCTTTCCCCACCCCTCATGAGGCCTGCCCCACTCGTAAGAAAGAAAATCAGGCGCCGAGGGCCCCGACCAACAAGGCCAACTCCCACTCCCCTAAATCCACTACCTGACACCAACCTGGAGACCGCCATAGCCGGAAGGAGATGGAGCTACAGCCCGGCCCGGCAGGGAGAGAGACCCCCGAGGCTCGGCGAAGGAGGAGATGGCAGGACCCCGGCCTGGCCTTAGGAAAGCACGCCGCGGCCCCGCAAGCGAAGGGGCGACTAGAGGCGGCTGTACCTAGCGGCGGCCTGAGGCCCCCTCCCCTCTTCGGGCGCCCTTCCGAGCAGCAGCGACCTACAATACGGGCCGCGCGGATTAAAGCCTCTATTCCTCCATCACCAGGGAGAAGCCCGACGCCTGGTTTTATATGAGCAGCCATCTTGTATTTATTCCCTTCCTCCATGGAAGCCGCTTCCTGATTGGCATGGACGCCAGACCGCAACCAATAGGAGGCGTCGTTTGAAGGAAAGAGCGGGGGCGGGCACACAGAGGGGCTAAATAGGAATCTACCATTAGAGTTCACAAAAGTCCGTTGTGGAGTTGGAAGAAGAAGAGGAGGCGGCGCTTGGCCGCCATTACGGGAGAGGGCAGTACCAAGTGTACAGTTGAATGGAAAGATGAAGTCACGCGGGTTTGTCGGTTTTTCAGCCTCAGAAAAGGAGAAAAGGAATCATTTTTCCGGTCGCGCAGTGCGCATAATTTGTACAATGAAGTGATGAACGCATTAAACCAAGAGGAAAGTAATACCGTAAACACCCCCACCCCCCCCACGAGCCTGTGTAATAGGAAAAACCCTTTTTCGTGAGTTGGGATGGTCAAATACATTTGCCTGCTACAAACTACATCTCCCAGCGTTCATTGCGGCATCGGCTCTTAAGAGTATTTGATTTTTCTTCTGCCCATCCATAAAGGGAAGCGGAGGAAACTGTACGTTGGTTGCTCTTGCGGTAATTCGAGTCTTTTGAAGCCAACTTCTCAAGAAATGTGTCTTGTTTTCGAAAGAAGAAGGGTGGCTCGTTCTATATAGAATAACATATTCTCTGCAATTTTATATAGCAAGCTAACGAGATCTAATTCACAAGAACAAAAAAAAAAAAAAAGTGGACAGCACAGTATAAACCGTGCAATTTAGAAAAGCTTCTGGGCTACTTTCTCCAAATCTGAATGATCCAATGCAAAGAATGCCTTCCAAGAGGGACTCGAAAGAGCTGTATTTGATAAGTACCTGCATCAGATCATGTCTGCATTTGCACAGCCGATCCATGGTTAATCGAATAGGAGTTTACACGAGATAGGGTCCTTGGGTTGCACGTTATGCTGAATTATGTATAAATCTCAGGAATTGGATTTGCAACTGAGCAAAAGGAGCTAACTCATCTGAATTGCAACCAGTACATTGCAGTCATCCATTTGCTGCCATCTGGTAGTCTTTTTGACAGCTCTGATACGCAAAAGCATGGATTTGTTGATAATTCCATGGGTTCATACAGTGCAGTAAGATACAAACTACAATTACTCTTGGATGTACCAATCGGACTGTTAAATTGGCAGTTGGTGCTATTGGGAACTTCCTTGCTTATTTTTCTTGTGCTTCTTTAATGTTCTGTTCCCATGCCTGAAACTCAGTTTTCATACAAATCTATTTTTCTGGGTCATTCACTACTGTAGGCATACTAATACTGTACACAGGAGTTTCAGAAATAGAAAGCAGACAGACTTTATTAGGTAGTCCAGATGTGCATCATTAAAATATTTGACCAAATTTTAAAGAAATAGAATCTAAAGGTTAATGATTAATCATTAAGAAGTTTCTGTAGAGAGTGACTAATGCATTTGCATTCTCATTGCCTGAACCATTAAATATTAAATATTATTATCCTTTGTAAAGTGGGGAATGCCATGGGCTATTCATCATTTTAATGTACATGTAATATTTAAACCTCCAGATGGAAGAAATTTAAACTAGTATAGAAGTTGGCAAAACCCCCATTATTAATTAGAAACCTGTCTTTAATAGTTTAATTCACCACAAACAAAATAGCACTGAAGAAAATCTGTAGTATACTCTTATCATCTTTCCACTTTCCAACTAAAATTTTTAATTTAACCTATTCTGCAAAAAGTTACCATCCTTACCTCTAGTTTGAACTATACTGACTCACTATTGTTTCAAATATTAAACACATACACAATAATATCAACTGTACAATTCACCCATTACACTGTTGGTTATTTATATTTTCCCACAAATGTCAATCGCTCCAACTGGGATGCACAATCATAGAAGAGATTCGGAAAAATAGCAAAAAATATTTTCTTACAATTTGTTATGTGCTAACATTAATTAGCCAAATAATCTTACCACAAAAAGTTTTTAATTAAGATTCCTGATTCATAGTGTCTTGATTTGTCACAGGTGACTACATCTAGTTTGTAGGCATGAATTTTCCAGGTCTGCAGAGAGAGGATAAACCAAAACCCCAGTTAAAGAGAAGCCCATGTGAAGGTGGATGACTGGATAACTATGCTAGTTAATTTAGTTTTGCAATTTATTCATTTGTAAGACTTATAAACTTATGTCAGCCTAAAATCTCTAGGTGATATACAAAATAAACAGTTAATGGTTGCAGTCAAATAATTTAAACTAACCTATGGTTGACCTAATCTAATTTATTTAATTTTCCAGGATTGCATGATTCCTTGAATTATAAACTAGTCTTATGGGTTAGGTTTGTACAACAACTAAAATACCATTTGTGATTCAGCATGTTCTGCAAAAAAAAAAACAAAAAAAAAACAGCCAATGTATTGGATGGATACATTATTATAGGTAGTATGTTCATACAAGACCCTGATCCTTAAAGTAGCTAAACTATTATGTGTTTATCCATGGTAAATGTAAAGGTCTGTCAGTTGTGTCAGACTCTAGGACATGGTGCTCATCTCTGTTTCTTGGCCAAGGAGTCAGCATTGCCCGAAGACAATTTCCATGTTCATATGGCCAGTATGGCTATATGCCAAAGGTGCACGGAATGCTGTTACTTTCCCATAGAAGTGGTACCTATTAGTCTACTCACATTCGTATGCTTTCGAACTGCTAGCTGGACAGGAGCTAGGACAAGTAATTGGAGTTCACCTCCTTGCATGGAGCTTGGGTGTCGAATCCAGGCTCTCAGCTCTCCAACTGACAAGCTCAGGGGTTTTAACCACTGAGCCATGGTACGATGGCCAAAAACAATGGTGGGTTGGCTTAAAACAATCATGCTAAGTTATGAACCAAGATTTACAAACCAGTATGGCTGGGTTTGCCAATGTGAAACCAAACACACATTATGCGTTGTCATAATAAATATACCTTTCATTATGGAGTATAGCATCAAATAACTATGATGAAATTATGGCCTTTTTCTTTTTGGCACTTTTTAAACTTTACCAATAGGAGTTCACATATAATTACAGTGATGAAGAAACAATGCCGTGCCTGCATTGATGCAGTCGCTCAAACTCTGTCCTTTAATTCCCGAGTCCTGATGTGAGATTAGTCACCAAGATCACATGGCAATGTCATGTCCTGTCTCTTGATCTCATCTTCCATCTCCACAGACAAAGTTATCCACTTCCTTTTGGGATTGAAATCACACTCCATTATGCGTTTTCTGACTAGTGGCTACTGCAATGTATTGGATATGATAAGGCAAAAAACCCCACCCTTTTCCCTTGCAAAAGAAAATGAGATTGTTCAGTTTTACCCCTTAGAACTTCCCAGAATGTTTTCTACTGTTTCAGTTCCGCTGTCTCCACACCCCCATTGGAAAATAGAAAAAAGAGCATCCTCCTACCCTTTATATTTCCTAGGAATTCCTGGACTCTATAGATGAGGCCTAGAAACATTCATAGAAAATGGATTACTCACAAGTTTTTTGCCGCACACTAATTTCCCTTTTAATTTAGAAGTTTCTAAATCAAAAATAAAATCAGTTATAGAATGGAAAGTGCTACCTCATACAGAAGTGTCCATAAGCAAGTTGACATCTGTGAATTGAACACATGGCACAGAGAGGATGTTATAAGAAAAACAAGAGCCGCTAATTTTAATTATTCAAACAGAATCAACCCAACCCTATAGCTTGATGTTGCCTTTGTAAACTATATTAAACTGGAATGTTTATTTAATCTATGCTGCAAGTTCACTTCTGTCATTTTATTTTCTCTTTTTGAAAACAACAGCTTTGGGAAAGAGCTGAAGTAGATGGGTAATCTCTGATCCTGTTTATTCAGCAGTCGAGTTTATTTCTTATCTGCCTGATGACAAAGGCATGTTCACTTTTTATCTTTTGTTCACATGGGGCAGATCCGGGCTTCAGCTGTCCTAGCTTTTCATGCATGAATAGTACTTTCATAAAACATACTCACACTTTAAATTGTGCCTTGCTTACCGTCTGTGAGCATGGCTTTTAAGTGTATGAGCCAAAGGAAAGCATATATAAATCAAAATATAAATAGCCTCATCAAATGAATATTACGGGCCTCTTGACTATGTAGGATAATACTGTTTTCCACAAAATAAGACATCCCCTGATAATAAGCCCAATCAGTCTTTTGAGCGCATAGCAATAAGGCCAAGCGCTTATTTCAGGATTCAAAAAAGTATGACAGGGTCTTATTTTCGGGGAAACATGGTAATCTTCCAGGCATGTGGCAAAGCCACTTTTCTGAATCCGAGGCAACTGGAACACAGATTGTGCTAAACAATAATGGCAGACCAGTGATGGAATAGAGAGATCTAGGATCAAGTCCAGCCTCAGCCAAGGAAATACGGTGGGTCCTTTTGTCTCAAACCAACATACCCCTTGGGTTTGTTTATATGGGGGAAGAATGGGTTGGGGAACATTATGCAGATCCTCTGAAAATGAGGTATAAATCTAACAAATTATAGAGAGCCATTTTGGTGCAGCAGTTAAGGCTGGAGTGGCAAACAAGAGATTGTTAGTTCTAGCCTCTTGTAATGGGACCGGCCGTCGTGAGAGGATGGTTGGCTATTAGCCTCTGTTGGAGAAAAAGAACATTGGACCTTCTCCCTGTCGTGAGAGGACAGTGGAGTCCAGCTCTACAAATGGACATTTTGTGATCCTTGCTCAGTTATCCCTTTGGACTATGATAGACCCCCGGACTGGCCTCTCTTTCCCATCTTGGTTCGGTTGATGCTCCAAAAAGCCGACCTTCTCGCGCTGCGAGACTCCCCCCTCTCGCAGGCCTGGCCCTCCACATTATCGAGGGCCTATCTTGATGACGGGCTTTGGAACCCCGAGAGATGGCATGTAGCGAAGAGGGGGTTGAGGGGTTTTTTAGTTAAATTTTTAAAGAAAATTTTAAGGGGACCCGGGAGGGAGGGAGGGGGTTGTAAAAGCGGACCTGGGGGGGTCCAGATAGCGACTGAGCGGGATGATAGGTTGATTAGTTGCAGCAGGAGGGTCGTGAAAGGAAATTTAACCGGGGAGCAGGGGGATGACAGGAAGGGCTGCGAAATTGAAATAATGAGTGGGAGGGGCAGGTATGACGGACGCAGGGGGTCATATCAAGTGTCGGGGGTGCGCATACGCTGTTTACGAGCGATTGCGCACTCCGGCCCCCAATGCGTGACTCGTGTCCTGGGTTGTGTAGAGTCTCAGGCCCAGGGTCCGCGGCTGATGTTGTGTAATGCCAGGTCGGTGGTTAATAAAGCCCCCCTCATTTGTGATCTTATTTTGGAGGGGGGTGCGGACCTGGCAGGTATTACGGAGACCTGGTTGGGCCAGGAGGGGGGGTCCCCCTCGTTGAGATGTGCCCGCCAGGTTTCCGTGCATTTCATCAGCCAAGGGCCCAGGGGAGGGGTGGGGGAGTGGCGGTGATTATTAGGGAAAGTCTTTGTCCAAGGGAGACCACTGTTCCTCAGATAGCCGGATGTGAGTCCCTTTGTGTGAAGTGGGGCCGTGGGGTGCAGATGGGTTTGCTGACTACGTACCTGGCTCCCTGCCACGTGGCAGCGACCCTGCCTGAGCTACTCGACGTCATTGCCGGGGTGGCGGTTGATACCCCCAGACTTATTGTCATGGGGGATTTCAACCTTCCATCCGCGGGTGAGGCATCAGAGGCAGCTCGGGAGTTCATGGCTTCCATGACGGCCATGGACCTGACCCAGTTAGTTCAAGGCCCAACTCACATAGGGGGACACACTCTGGATCTGATTTTTGTCTCTGGTCAGTGGTTGAATGATCTTGGTAGAGGGGACCTAGATATTAAACCCTTGTCATGGACAGATCATTCGCTCCTCCAACTAGACTTTCCTACCGCTTTCTCCCGCCGCAGGGAGACGGAGCCAACTAGATGGTTCCGTCCCAGGCACCTGATGGACCCCGAAAGGTTCCTGACGGAGCTTGGGCCGTTCCCTGAGACCCTAACACACGACTCGACTGAAGAGCTGGTGGCCGCCTGGGAAAGGGCGGCCGCCGGAGCTTTGGACCGCGTCGTGCCTTTGCGGCCTCTGACCCGATGCCGATCTCAACTGGCTCCTTGGTTTTCTGAGGAGCTGAGAGAGATGAAGCGTCGGAAAAGACGCCTAGAGAGCATTTGGAGGACTAGTCAATCCGATTCCGACCGGACACAGGTGAGGTCTTATATCAAGACCTACCTAGTGGCGATAAAAGCGGCAAAGTCTAACCACTTTTCCGCTCTTATCGCATCTGCAGAGAACCGCCCAGCCGCCTTGTTTAGGGTGACCCACTCCCTTCTCCGGGGGGGAGTGCGGGAAGATCCCTTGCAGGGTCGTGCTGAGGATTTTGTACAGTTCCTGCATGATAAAGTCGCTCGGATTCGGGATGGCTTGGACTCCGACTGGATGAGTCCGCGGGAGGAGACGAGGGCAGGTCTTGAGAATGTTATCTGGGAGGAGTTTGATCCTGTGACTCCCGAGGATGTGGACAGGGTTCTGGGTAAGATTAGTGCCGCCACATGTTTATTGGACCCGTGTCCCTCCTGGTTGGTGCTGGCCTCCCGGGAGGTTACCCGAGGCTGGCTCCAGGGGATTATAAGTGCTTCTTTGAGTGAGGGTGCCTTTCCTGCCACCTTGAAAGAGGCGGTAGTGAGGCCCCTCCTCAAGAAGCCTTCCCTGGACCCGGCTGAATTAGCTAACTATCGTCCAGTCTCCAACCTTCGTTTTGTGGCAAAGGTTGTTGAGAGCGTGGTGGCACGACAACTTCCCCGGCACCTGGATGAAGCTATCTATCTGGACCTGTACCAGTCGGGCTTCAGGCAGGGGTACAGCACAAAAACGGCATTGGTCGCGTTGGTGGATGATCTCTGGAGGGCTCGGGACAGGGGTTGCTCCTCTGTCCTAGTCCTATTAGACCTCTCAGCGGCTTTTGATACCATCGACCATGGTATCATGCTGCAGCGGTTGAGGGGGTTAGGAATAGGGGGCACCGTTCTGCGGTGGTTCTCCTCCTTCCTCTCCGACCGCTCGCAGTTTGTGTTGGCAGGGGGACAGAGGTCGACCTCGAGGCATCTCGCATGGGGAGTGCCGCAAGGGTCGGTCCTCTTGCCTCTCCTGTTCAACATTTATGTGAAGCCGCTGGGTGAGATCATCCGTGGTTTTGGGGTGAAGTGTCATCTGTATGCTGACGATACTCAGCTGTACATCTCCACCCCAGACCACCCCAACGATGCCCTTGATGTGATGTCCCGCTGCCTGGAGGCTGTGCGGGCCTGGATGGGGAGGAACAGGCTCAGACTCAACCCCTCCAAGACCGAGTGGCTGTGGCTTCCGGCGCCCCGATATAGTCAGCAGGTGCCATCGCTGACTATTGGGGGTGAATCCTTGCCCCCCACAGAGAGGGCTCGCAATCTGGGTGTCCTCCTGGATGCACGGCTGTCTTTAGAAGAGCACATGATGGCTGTGGCCAGGGGGGCCTTTTATCAGGTTCGCCTGATTCGCCAGTTGCAGCCCTTTCTGGATCGGGACACCTTGCGCACGGTCACTCACGCCCTTGTCACCTCCCGGTTGGACTATTGTAATGCTCTCTACATGGGGCTCCCCTTGAAGAGCACTCGGAGGCTCCAACTGGTCCAGAATGCGGCTGCGCGGGTGGTTATGGGTGCAACTCGTTGCGCCCACGTGACACCCCTCCTGCGCGAGCTGCACTGGCTCCCAGTGGTCTTCCGGGTGCGATTCAAGGTGTTGGTTACCACCTTTAAAGCGCTCCATGGCATAGGACCCGGGTACCTTCGAGACCAACTTCTGCCACCAATAGCCTCCCACCGACCAGTCCGCTCCCACAGAGAGGGTCTCCTCAGGGTGCCATCGGCCAAGTTATGTCGGCTGGCGACACCCAGGGGGAGGGCCTTCTCTGTGGGAGCCCCAGCCCTGTGGAATGAACTGCCCCCAGAAATACGTAAGATCTCCGACCTCCGGGTGTTTCGCTGCGCTCTGAAGACCTTGTTGTTCCGCCAGGCCGGGCTATTAACATAACGTTTTAAATTGGGGTATTTTAAATTTCTGGGATTTTAATTGGAGCCTAATTATTTAATGATTTTAAATTTTAACTGTTGTTTTGTTTCTGTGTTTTTAAATAGGCTGTACACCGCCCTGAGTCCTTCGGGAGAAGGGCGGTATAGAAATAAAATTATTATTATTATTATTATTATTATTATTATTATTATTATTATTATTAGCCTTCTCTAACGCATGAAAGCCAGCAGGATGACTTTGGGCCAGGTTTTTTTTGTTTTTTTTAATTTGATTTATATGCCGCCCTTCTCCGGAGACTTGGGGCGGCTTACAATGCGCTAAGCAATAGCCTTCATTCTTTTGTATATTTATATAAAGTCAGCTTATTGCCCCCACAACTGGGTCCTCAATTTGCTCTCAGTTCAACCCATTCCCAAGATGTTGGAGCCTCTGATGCCATAACAATAACTTAACTGACCAATTAAAACCATAGAAAAATGCCTGCTCTATGCCTCCTCTCTCTTAATGTTTAGACTATTTCAGTGGGTTTATAAAGATCTCATAATTTTAAATGCTACTTATCGTCTAACTTGAACTCACAGAAATAAATTCCGATTACTTATTTAGGATTTATAGAGAACTAAGCTCTATTAAGATAAATATGAGTTTAACTTTGTTTTCCAGATTCTACGACATAAATATTGGAAATATTCAGGAATAAAGAAAGCCCTAATCAAGTATTTCACATTTTTCTAGGTACTTTAAAATACTGGGGTAGCCAATGCAATTGTCTTTGGTTTGTGTCTGTGTCTGTGTGGTGATTCTTTATTATGGTCAATGAGCAATCTATAAAATATATTGCATAAAGTACAGTAATATTAATTCATTAGCCAAGCACGTTACATGACATTTAGCCACATTTAAAGAAATAGTCATTGAGTCTGAAAATAACTCTTTAAAAAAATCAGTGATCAAAATGACCATGGAATTTGGTTATGTGAAGATAAGAGCAAATATTACCATGAAATCAACAGAATAAGACGTTTGATGATTTTAATTACTTCTCTCCATAGATTATCTACATTTGAATGTATCTCCCCTCTAAAAGAGCTGATGGGAACACACAAAATAGAGCCTCCTTAATCTGGGGACAAAATTGTAGAAAGCAAAGGTGATCTGGATGGAGTTATACCAGTTCCATTGTCAAGATGACAAAACATATTTTCAGTCTGCCACATCAGATATTTGGAAAGGGCTCAGACCAACAACTCTCTAAATTCATTGAACTGTATGAGTTACAAGATTCTGCTATCATAACTACTCAATAAAAGTAGTTTTAGCTTTCCTGGAAAACTGATTTCTTGGTCTGTTCCTCCTTGTGCGGTTAGTCTGAAAGAAGAGCAAAAGCTACTTTGAAGTGCATCTGCAGAGAGAAATACTGATGTCCTTAAAGCATTGGTTGATTATAGGTAGTCCTTGATTTACAAGAGTTTAGTGACTGTTCAAAATTACAGCAGCACTGGAAAAAACGGACATGACCATCTTTCACACTTACCTTTGCAGCATCCCCATGGTGATGTGATTTACATACAAATGTTTGACAACTGGTTCATGTTTTTGATAGCTGCAGTGTCCCAAGGTCATGTGATCATCTTTTGTGATCTTCTGACAAGGAAAGTCAATGGGAAAGCCAGGTTCGCTTAACAACTGTGTTACTAATTTAGGAACTGCAGTGATTCACTTAGCAAAGGTGGCAAGAAAAGTCGTAAAATGGGGCAAAACTCACTTAACAAATTTCTCACTTAGCAATATAAATTCTGGGCTCAATTGTGGTCGTACATTGAGGATTACCTGTTCTGTATGTTCTTACCCTACCATAAGCACTTGAATTAAAAAGTTAAGTATTCCATTTTTTTCACATATTGTCTTGGTCCATGAGAAGACAAAATTATCAGAAAGTACCTAGGAAGTTAGACCTGCTAAAGAAAAGAGTTTAACCTGATATGTGAAAATGTGTACGAAGGCCTTGAATTTGCCTTCGTTGATTCCAGCATTGTGACGTAGGATCACATCTGAGATGCATTATGGGACTTGAATTATGGTCCTAAATTTGAATTCTTTCCAAAGGGGCAAAAGAAAAATATGGATTCAAGTAAGAACCAAATAATAATTGTGTCCACACTTGAGTTGAATGTATTTGTAGTGCAGGTGGAATAAACAGTGCCCTTTTAGTGTAGAATAATATTTGCAGGGCTGAAGCAGGTCTTTGACATTTCAAATAGCATATTCCATATGCACCCTACTTGTGGCTGGGGTATGAAATACGGTATTGATACTTTTTTGTCTAATATCCAAGAAACTAATTAATGGACTACTGCAATGCCCTCTACATGGGGCTGCCCTTGGGGTGTACCCGGAGGCTCCAGGTAGTCCAGAATGCGGCCGCGCGGGTTATGGGAGCTTCCCGTTTTTCCCGTGTTACACCTCTCCTGCGCGAGCTGCACTGGTTACCGGTGGTCCTCCAGATCTGCTTCAAGGTGCTGGTACTTACCTATAAAGCCCTACGTGGGATGGGCCTGGGGTACTTGCAGGACCACCTTCTGCCTGCCTCCCACTGCCCTGTGCGCTCACATAGGACTGCCTTCCTCCGGGTGCCATCAGCCAGACAATGTCGACTGGTGGCGCCCAGGATGAGGGTGTTCTCTGTGGGCACACCGACCCTCTGGAATTGGTTACCCACGGGGCTCCTGATGGCCCCCGACCTCCGCTCTTTCCGCCGTGACCTGAAGACATGGCTTTTTCAACAAATTTGCTGATCTGATGAGTGGTTTTTAATTGGGAGATTTTAATTGATTACTTTAGTAGTTTTTATTGTTTTGTTTTAATTTTTGTGAGCCGCTCTGAGTCCTTTGGGAGAAGGGTGGCATATAAATATAATTAAAATAAATAAATAAAATAAATAATCATCTCCTGAGAAATTAGAATGGTAATATGTTATTTTTTTACTGTGCTTAAAAACTGAAACGTAAACTCTGGATTCAGCAATACTTATTCAGAATGCTGTAAAAGCATGCATATGCCAGGGGTATATGGAGTGGAGTAGAGTGGAGTGGAATGGAGGAAGGAAGGAAGGAAGGTGTTTCTTTCTTTCTTTGTTTTTAAATTTATTTGCCACCCATCTCTCAAGGAAGGAACCACGTAGCTGATTTCTAACTATCTGGTCTCTCAACTAAAAAGTGAGATATTCTTGATATAATATAGGTATAATAACTGAACACAAATCTCAAGTTTATTGTTTTTTCTAGTGTGACAGGTTTTTTTCTGAAACAATATTTACATGCACATTTTCCAAAAGAAATATTGAAAAATCTAGATTATCAAAAGAATAAGCCACATTACTAGAACTGATTTTTTTTATATTTATATATTTTTGTTTCTTTTCAAAGCCAACTTTAGAGTAACATTCTATCAAAATCAGTAATCCAATTGTTTTATTACATTTTAGCTGAAACATGTCATGTTGAGGAAAACAGGAGAACCATTTGCAGTTGTTCATGGTTATCGTTGTTCAATCTCATGAGTGAGAGAACTTAGTTTGATTTTACATAAAAGGCATTGTTTTCACCAATTATTTATCATTTAAACGTGAAAAAACAGAACTAGACTTGTAACAGATTTTTCATTCAACAGATGTTGAATGATAACGAAGCTTTTTTTTAACTTTAGAAGTAATTTGGTCAATATGCAGGAAGATGTTTATAAAATAATGCATGCAAGTACACATCCAATTCAATTCAAAATGTAGTGCTCTATTGCACGTGAAACATAACGAGCTCTGTCTTCCTCTTCAGAAGCATAGTCTAAAGGCAAGCCATAATTATAATCAATTGTTACAACTGGTAATCTTTTCCCCTGCCTCATTTCTCTCTTAATTTCATACTGATGTTCCCTTCCACTGTGCAATGAGATTGAACTCAGTTCCTGATGTGAAGATGAAGAGTGAAGGGTTGGGTAAGAAGAATATGGAGCAAATCTAGCTTTTCCTCCTCTGTTAATTACCTCCAAAGGATGGATTTTCCTGTAATCGTCAGGGCAATCAGATCTATAATATGAAAACAATTATTAATAAAATATTATAATGAGCAATTTGTAGCAATGAGACATTGGTGTTACTTTATTGAAACAATAAATAGCTAATTCAAAGAAACATATCAGAATGTACATGATTTCATTGAACATTTGTTAGAGAAAGAATCTTTCAGAATAAATGTAGAAAATGCCTTTTTTTCAAATTATACTAATTACAGGTTCTATGTGATAGTCCTTTCTCATTGGCTTTCTAATATCAAGCTGTTTTACTGAAATATGTGATGGGACAGATGTTCAAGTATGGAAAGATTCCAATTTGCCCAGTATCCTCTCGAAGGATTCTTAATCTTTTTAATAACATGGGGCATGTTTCATGTACAGTATGTCTTGGAAAACATCCCTTAAATCTACTCACATAGAACTGTAGATTACAAGTAGTCCTCAACTTTCAATTAGTAACTCTTCCAAGATATGATGGACTCCCCAAAAGTTAGTTATAATCGGTTCTTAAATTCTGACAGCTGCCCCCCCATCACATGACTGCATTTGGGTGCCTGGCAACCAGCCTGCATTTATGGACATTTGTAGCGTCTCAATGTCACATGGCTACAATTTACAACTTTTTGCTTAAAAAAATGTTTAATTCCTACTTTTGGCAAAACTGGCCCATAGTGAACAATGGGTTGACTTAACGATCCCAGATTCACTTAACGACCAGGATTTGCTTAGTGACCTCTGCAAAAAAGTAATAAAACCGGGTCCGTCACATGGTACCCTGCTTTATGAGTCATGATTTACAATCATAATGGGCAGGCTCTATTACAGTCTTAAGTAGAGAACTCCTGTATGCAGTGTTTCAGAGCAAACCTATATACATTTTTTTCTCAGATTAGTACACATTGAATGAGAAGTACTACTTATGAATATGCCAATATGATAATGACTATATTGCTAGAATTTAAGTTATGGGGTTATGCATTTTTTGTGATCATACCTCTTTTAGGAATAAATATTGCTCTCTCAGATTAAATTAAGAATACATCAAAATGAAACTCAATAGTTAAATGTTAGCTAAAGTTTTCACCTAACCAGAAATAAGTCTTTCAAATGATGTATGTTCTTAAAAGACTGTCTTCTTGTTAAAGTTGAAACAGAAGAACTACATATAGTTTTATGATCATGCAATGTACATAATTTTTCAGGACTGGGCTACATTAGGCCTTTGAATAGCATACCTGGAGCCAATTTTAATTAGTGAACCAAAACAATAATATGTTTCGTATGAACTCCTGTGACAATCACAATTTTACCTGCAAGTTCCACTATAATTATCTTTATCAGAGCCATAATCTCTCTGAAGTAAGGGAGATTCTGCGTAGTACTCATGAGAAGGAAAACGATAGTTTCTGAAAGGAAAAGAATAAACCTTTTCAGCAGAATACTCAATAATCAATAAACTACCAAGGAAAAACCAATCACATCTCCATCACAGCGGCTGAGAAGCTACTCTATAAAAAGAGAGCATATCCCACATTCACTAGTTTTGATGATGTTACTTACTTGGGTAATGACAGTTCTGCAAGTAAATCACCAAGCTCAGACAAAACCAAGGACCCAAAAAGTCAATTATGTAATGAAGAAAAAATAGGTGTGATACTATACAGGTAATCCTCAATTTACGACCACAAATGAGTCCAAAATTTCTGTTGCTAAGTGAGACAGTTTTGCCCCATTATATGACCTTTTTTGCCACTTTTGTTAAGTGAATCACTGCAGTTAATGAACCTGGCTTCCCCATTGATTTTGTATGTCGGAAGAACGTATACGATGATCACATGACTTCAGGACACTGCAACCATCATAAATATGAGTCAGTTGTCAAGCATCTGAATTTTGATAACCAGGATCCCGAAACAATTGTAAGTACGAAAAACGATCATAAATCACTTTTTCCAGCCCCGTTGTAACTGCAAACAGTCACTTAACAAACCATTGCAAGTTGAGGACTACTTGTATAGTTAATTGGCATTATGCAATTAAAAGAATTGGTTCATTGATAATACAACCCAGGATCCAACACTTACTAGATGGGTTTTTCACAATTTCTCTGCCTTCTCTAGCTCCAGTGTCACTTTATATTCTATTGTGGTGAGTTCTACAGAACTCATACTGGGGTTCAAATAAGATGAAGAATCAAATAAAAGTATCACTCCACCCTTTCTCCCTTAATCTTAGCCATAAAATTCTTTTTCACATAATTCTGGATCCAAACTTACATACCTAACAGTGTAATGTAAAATAAACCTTGTGTAATATGGGGGTGATGGAATTTCAAAGATTAGTAGGCTTTTCAACAAAATTTGCATTTTTCATTATGACTGTCTCATTTCATCAATCATGTTCTTCTATGTTCCACAACATGTAAACATGTTACAGTATGTACATGCCCTTTCATGTTAACCAACATTTTGCAAAGTGTGGTTTGGAAGTAAGAAAATACAAGGTAAAGAAATGAGGTAAGTAATGAAAAAGAAAGTTAGTACCTCAAATTTATGCCGATACCATCTTAGCTCTCTAGACCTGTTTGCTTCCATAATATTTATATACAGCTTTATACATTGTCATTTATTCTTTAAACTTTTATCTAGAAAGGCAGTTTGGTCTAGTGGTTAAGGCACTGGCTAGAAGCAATGAGAAACAATAGTCCCAATTTAAGCATGAAAGTTGTGTGTCTGACTTTGGGCCAGTCAATCTTTCAGTCCAACCACTTTATAGGATTGTTGTGGGGAAAATAGGATGAGGAAGGAGTATGTATGTATGTATGTATGTAGCCTAATTACTTATAAAGTACTAACCCAGGAGAAAAATCAAATTAATAAACTTCCCTTTAAAAAAAAATCTCATTAATTTCATCCAACACAATTTATTCCGTGACTGATACATTCTTCTTTCATATATTTTGCTCACAAATCATTCCTTCTATGTGATCAAACTTCCTCAATATGTTTCTTTCATACTGGTAATTCAATTTAATAGTCAATCCACATTCATTCAGTATCCATTCATTCCTGTTACATGTAACCATGTAACTTCAGTACCTATTCCCATTCCATTCAACCTTTACATTTCTTCTGTTATAGACAGTTTTCAGTAAATATTTTCATAACAGATCACACAGTGCCTAACACCTTTCTACTAGTAATTGCATGTCTTAAAATTTCTCAATTTCCCTATCTTTACAAAACATTCTAGCAAAGGTTACAAATTCATCTACCTGCATTTTTTCCCAAATTTAGGTATAGTTTGCAGTCATTCATTCCAAAACTTACTTGATATTTAATACCTTCATTTTTAGAAACTTCTTGTTGTATCATACTATTTACCTATCATTAGCTAAATTATACAGGATCTTAACAAGGCATTTTCTGCATATAAAATTTCCCGTAATTCATGTCCCCAATTAGTACATCTCTGCATCATCGCAAGCATTCCTTATAAATCCATGAAGAGACATAACACATCCCTTTTTATTCTCTGCTTGATGCTGAAGTATTCAATTTATTCTTACATTTTATTTCGTTATTTGTTTATAAATAATTTAGATTTTGTAACTTGCACTCCAGTGATTCTGGTGCACAAAGAAGGAGAATAACACCAGACAACAAAAAAGGAAGATGAACATAGAACAGATACAAAACTCTTCACATAGGGAAGCCACATCCCACCTTTGCCCAAAGTCTGGGAAAAGAGCCAAGACTTTAGGGCTCATTTAAAGGACAGCAGGATTCAAACCTCTGGCAGGATACTAGAATGAAACCAATTCCCAGGCACAGTTGGTTTTGTAAGCAAAGCACATTCATATTTAAACATTTCTTCAGTTATGCCATTTGTATCTATTCTATCCATACTGTGTGCCATCATCTTCCGAAAATGCTCCTCTGGATTCTATTTGGACAATCTTTGCACAAAATAATTAATTTGATATCAAAACTCAAAACAAAGCTAAAGTAATTTTTTAACTTTTTAACTTCCCAGGACCTTCCTTAGCAGACTAAGAAAAAAAAAGAGAATTAAAACAGCACCATAAAGTGAGAACTTGTTGAACTCACATCCAATGATTCTGGGCTCAGAAGTTCTCAACAATGGATTTTTAACACATTACAATTATTAATTGATAGGTTACTTGTAATCTGACTCATGCGTCGCTTATATTTGCAAAACCACCAATCTTCCCTTCCCTTCCTCTCCAACTCACCTCAATTTAAATCCGACATCAGTGTAGTCACTCCATACATCTGATGAAGTGAACTGCAGCTCATACAATGCTTCCAAGAAAATTTGTTAATCAAAAGGTGCTAGACTCCTGTTCTTTTGCTACCATCTATACTGGGTTTCCAACAATCTCACAACATTTTTTCCTTTCATTCTCCTTTCTTGAATATTGACATTTACAGCAATTGTTTCAATTTCATTTTGGATGTGTCATTAGTATACAAAACTCTAAAATACAGTATTCCTTGCAAGAGTCTTGTTTCAGTTTCACTCCCAAGAATTCCATGACTTTTATTTTTAATTCTACTCTGGTGTGCAAGATTCTTCACTCTCTTTCAAAACAATTATTATTTGCATTTAACTACATTCTTTATGACAATCTTTTTCTCTACATGTACACTAAACATTTTAATCATTTTGTAGCAATAACCCTTTCACGTATAGTTTATTTTAAATACAAGATTCATGTTTTTTTAAGTTTTATTGGATTTTTAAAAAATATACATCAATATCAATACATGAACTGTGTGGCCTCTGGGTATAATTCATTTTGATACAAACAGCAGTAGTAGTAGTAATAATAGTTGTTGAATTAATCAAGTTTATGTAATCCTAGTATTGATATACATGATTGTTTTTAGAGTAGTTGTTCAATATTTCAATGCTCCATTTTAATGCCAATGATATTAAGCATACATAGTAATACCATCTTTCAACCTCTAATATTTCCATCTAATTATTACTTATATTATTATATAAAAATTATATCTGCTAATATTCCCTATTTCTTATTTCTACCTCTATTTTAAGGCAGAATTAGATTATTTCTAATCAAGCCACCATTACTAATCCTAGCGTTAATACACTTGTTTATATAAGACGTAGTCCTTCATTATTTGGTTGTTCAAAGTCACAATACGCCATTCAAGTACCAGTCATCTTATTATTTAAACATATCTAATAATATATTTCAACCTCCAATCTTTCCATTTAACTCTTGCCTTATATAAGTGTGTGTTCTTATTTCTACCCCTATTCTAGTTTTTAATCAGGCCATCATTATATTAACAAAAAAGAAAGTGATGATAATTCCTTTCTATCCACCATCTCTTGTCCGTTTTAATACTTCAATTCTTATTCATTTTTTTTGGCTTGCCTCCCATACGCCTCTCTTGGATCTTTGTCTCTATCAGCATCTGTGTCTTCATCATTCAATCTGAATATTTCTCCCATCTCTATCCTCCTAAGGTGCCAGGTCTCCCAGGTGTCCACCCAAACTCCTATCTCCCTTTCTTCCAGATTATCCAATTCCATTTTTAAGAGTCTTAAAGTACTTTTCTCTTGTTTTTTTCATGAATCATTATTATCTTTATCGCCTTCTCATCCTCTTGCTTTGTTTTCTGTTTTGTCTGTTCTTTCTTTTCCTCCATTTTTTCTACTGTCTCATCTCTTTCCTGGGCTCTTTGATCTTCATTATCAGTTGTAGCATGTTTTCTATTTTCCCATTTATGTCTTGCATTAGGTTCTTTATCTCTCAGTGATTTTTTGTCATAGTACCCCTAATGATTTGAAACATCAACACCATTTCTCTTGAAATAACATTCATTTCCTCCTGATGAAGCATCTTGTCTTATTTTAATAAGTTCTGCTCTTACAAGTCCAAAAGCAGCATTTTCAAATCCAATGTTACTCCTCAGAAAGTTCAATAATCATAGTTCTTTATATCTCAGGATTATTAATCAGTTCCATTTAAGTAGTCCAGGCAGCCTCCACAAATCAAGAGTCACTTTACTTTACTTAAGAGTCTTCCTTATTCTTACAATAGTCTCCAGTAATCATAAAGTGGATAGTTATAGAACAGTATCACCACAGTCCTCCAGATGAATGCTGTTTCTTTCTTTTAAGAATTTTCCTAGTCTTGTAGGGGTATAGTATATTTTCCATTCACCAGTAGATGGCGGCCTCAGTTTAGGTTTTAGTGTTGTTTCAGTTCTGATAAATTGATTAATCCAAATTTAGTTCAATTTATGGAAGCAAAATAGGTTATTCAAGTAAATTCCAGTAGATAGTTCCAGCATTTTATAATGCTTTTCCAAAACAACGCCTACCCAGTTTAAGAATCCAATTTTCTATGTTTTAAAGGTCTTTAGATTTTCTCCCCTTAGTTCCTTTCTTTCGGGACTAGAATTTTTCTCCCTATGGTAATTTGCCGCTTTAAAAAAATAGTATATTTAAATAGTATATATTTTTAAAACATATTTTTTTAAAAAAATATTTTTTTATTATTTTTTTCTTTATAAACAAGAACAGAAACAAACACAAAACATAAATTTCCATTTTACAACAGTTTCATATCGGTGTTCTTCTAAAATTCAGGTTCTCAACCCCTCGTCTTTACATATATTTATATTTGTGGTTCCCTTGTTCCTTATTTATGTATATATTTCTTTATCTATTATACATATTGTTGTATCTATATATTACTTTACATACATTGTTTAGTGGCATATTAGTAATCCTTCTTATTTACTATTCCTGACTTCTAGCCATTTATTCAATATTATTCCATATTAAATAATATTCCGTTTCATCTTTTTTTTAATCTCTTTCGTCAATTTGTCCATCTCTGCACAATCCGACTTTCCTTATCACCTCTTCCTCTTTTGGTATAATGTTGCTTTTCCAATTCTGTGCGTATGTTATTCTGGCTGCTGTTATAATATGTAAAATTAAATATTGTATTTCTTTGGTATAGTTTCTGGAGAGTATTCCCAATAAAAATAGTTCCAGTTTCCAGTCTATATCACCCAGCTCTAATCACTATTCATCTGACTGCTCCTACACGTTTCTTTGTTGCCTTGGCTATCCCAGCTTTGTGGCAGCCATGATGGCTGCCTCTTCCCAAGGGAGAGGGAAGAAGCCCTGAGTCCAGCAGGAGAATTGCTGCTCTCCCAGAACTACAGGGTGCCCCTCTTTTCTTCACCACCCCTACAGGGTGGCTTTAGCTCCTTTCAGAGCCCTCCAACAAGAAGAACTTGACATGGGAGTGCGGAGACTTGTTTCTCACGTCCAATATTGCTGCGACATCAGCTGGAAGTCCCTGTTCTCTTTCTGTAGTTGTTCTACTCCATTCTAGTTTTTCATTTTTTCCTTGTCTTTCATATCCACTTCCTCCAGAAGTCATTCTTCACCCTACCATCTAATGGTTTCTCCTGCATTTAGAAATACCTCTCCTTTATTGTTAAACTTTCAACATAATCAAAGCAGGCAGCTATTTCAATTATATTCATTCCTTTTTTATTTGTATGTATGAACAGGTTTATGCTTAAGTATTAAGCAAAGAGATATTTAACAAAACAGATACTAAGCCACCATTTTCATTAATTTGTGGATGTCCAAAAAGGCCGATCACTGTTTCTATATTCTGTTGTCATATTCCCATTCATTCAAGTCTACTAACAGAATAATGCAGACCTGTTCTCACCGATACCAAACCTATACTTTTCCTTTCATTCATTTAATTTAAAATTCACAGTATTTATATTTAGACTTCCATTCTAAGTTGAAAGCATCTACAGAAGGGATGTCAAAGTTGTGGGCCACGGGCCGGATACATCACACACTGGCCACGCCCATGCCTAGTTTAGTGAAAGGGAAAAAAAGACGCCGCCATGACGTGAGTTTGACACCCCTGAGCTACAGTTTACAGGTAGTCCTTGACTTACAATAGTTCATTTAGTGACTGTTCAAAGCTCCAATCGCACAGAAAAAAAATGACATGACCATTTTCCACACTTACGACCATTGCAGCATCCCTATGGTCAAATGATCAAATTCAAACACTTGGCAATTGATGGTTGCCAGTTCCATTAATATAATCAAATATCAAAAATGTAAACTGGCTAGTATGAATGAATTTACAGAAATGCATAAAAAAATCTGCAAATGGTTCTGTATAACACATAATTCAAACTATTAGTAACACATTAAAAAGCAATGCCTGTTTTATTGATTTATATGATCTTTAGTTTTGTTAAAGAAAAATGAACAAATAATATAATATTGAAGCTAATCAATAATTCTTCTCACCTTTCAGAATATTCCCCGTGTGGCTCGTTAATGTGAGTTGAATGATCATTAAAAGAATTCAGCCTTTGTTCAGGTCCCCTGTTTTGGAAATCTTTCAGCTGAGACTTCTCACTAAAATCACAGTATGACTGATTATCAAGGAATGGTCTACTTCTTCTATCGTAATCTTCATCATCAAAATCTTCTAATGACAATTTTCTTTGTAATTCACTGTGATGCTGCTGGTCAAGGAAAGGTACCATTCTTTGTCCACATCCCCTAGTCACATACTCAAAATCTCCCACTGGTGAGTGGACATCATCACGAACAGGACAATTCTGAAACAGTCTTAGTTTTTCCACAGGTCTCTTGTTCAGGAATGACTGATTTTTGTCCTGCAGGAGTGACTGAAAATTATCTCTAGACTGTCGATTGTAAACTGGTCTTCGTCTTCCTTCTCGGCCTCTACTGAGCTGGCTATCTGTCGGTCTATGCTTATAAGAAGGAGTGTCAGCAAAACGTCTATGCCTTTGTTTACGGTTCATATTAATGTCTCTCCCTGATACATTTCCTCGAAAGTCATCATCAAGCTGATGGTCTTCAAAAGGTTGAAATCTGTGCCCTGGTTCTCTTGTACTAAACTTTAAATCTTTAATCTTCATTTCTTCTTGGCAGTCATCATGAAACTGATGGTCAGCGAAATGCCTTCGTCTTATTTGTGGCAGTGGTGGCTGCATGTCATCATGAAACTGGTGATCATGATATGGTTTTCGACGTTTCCCAGGACCCTTATTAATAAAATCAAACTCTCTCAATCGGATCTGTTCCGGTAAGTCATTGGGGCCATCATCATAAACCCTTAGTCTTTTACCAGGCCTGCCAGGAAAAAAAAAATATTTCTTTTTTTTTTTATATATATATAATTTTTATTAATATATTCTATACACTAATACACAAATAAAATATACAATCCTGCCACCATGGTATATGATTACATTATCCATAAGTATAAAATCATTCCTTTATACATACATATTTGCCATCATATATATACATCATCATATGTCTATTCTATCTCACCTTTTCTGGACCCAATCGTACCATACTTTCCAACTGTTATAAAATTCTGAATCTTTTTTACCATTGATCAATCTAGTTAGTCTATCTGATTCCGCACACTCATTAATTTTATATATTATTTTCAAATCTATCGGTAAGTATTGATTTTTCCACTCCTGCGCATACGCTAATCTTGCTGCAGTGATAATGTGAATCAACAAGAACCATATATATGACTTAACATTCAAAGGTTTTGCCCCCAATAGGAAAATCTCAGGTCTTAATTCCAAATTAATCTGTGTAATTTCCAAAATCCATTGCCGTATTTTTTTCCAATATTTAACCGCCTGCGGTTAAATTATTTCTTAAAATCAGGTGATAATATACACTAACAAAAACAAATTCTAGAAGGACAAATGTAAATTTGTCAAAATTGTTTAGAATTTAGTTTGCCTTTAATGAACATCTTCTCTGACCTATATGATACGTGTAAATACACTTATGCATAGGGTCTAATTTTCACTCTCCTGCAAAGTACTTTGAACTTGGTTATGTAAACCTTGCCTTCCTGCTGAGGCTGGGACAGTGAGAAGGCTGGTGAGTGTCAGTAAGGATTCCAGCTAACCAAAAGGAAACTATAAAAAAAAATGGAGGAATTAAGTTTCTTACTCTTGACCCATATCCCTGCTTACAGTCTTCTGCACTACTAATAGCAATGTAAAAATACGAAATAAAGCTTGACAATGAGTATGTTAATATTTTTAAGATGTTCAAAAATAATTATTCCCTCAGGGTTGAATAAAGTATGTGGAATTATACAAGTTAGATTTATACAATTCTCCTACCACATGAAGACAAATACATTTTTGGCAGTTACCTAGAATATTCTTCATTTGGAAATCGATCCATACGTTCGTCTATATCATCTGGCGGTGGCACAATATCTCCATCAGCATCCCACATATTCATCCCCAGGTTGCTAAGGAATTTCAAAAGAGAATATAACACATTTTCTGCTGAGGTTATAATGGAAAAAGACAAAAATAGTGTGATTACACTAAATCTAGTGAAAGAAGGGAGAAGTTCTCAGCAGGATGTATAGCATAATTCTATTGATTATAGGATACTTTTCTATAGTCTCTCCCTGAAATGACTGTACTCTTGTAGGTATTTTCTATCAGCTTATCAACTACCTAAATCTTTTAGGATTCACCATTTGTTTCCCACTTTCTCAATTTGGGGTCTATTTATAGTCTATTTAAAAAGGCAATGATTATTCTACTTTTGTGATCAACTTCAGAAAAAAACAAACACTGAAGCTTATTTAAAATGTGTCAGAACAGAAAAGGAACATATTCTACAAGAATAGGACTAGACTCACCTTCTCATTGGCTGAGTTTTAAGATCTGTCAGATATATAGGACCATCCATATGGTGACCACGTGCTTCTCCAAAAGCTAAACAGATGGCAAGAACACGAGTTATGTGAAACAGGGCTCTTGGTGAAAAATGGACAAGCTATTGAGGAAATGTTCAATAATAGCACATAATTCTAGAATCTGACTTCTGGTTTTTTGGAATTTTGATAATACGCTGATATAGAAATTGCTTTTTCAAAACCACAACAGCAAAAGGATGCTTCTCATATAAATGTTCCTGTCAGCTGGTTAGCAATTGTGGAGCAAGACTCGGTGCACCTCCTCCTCCCAAAAAATATTTTTTCTACTTAAGCACAAACAAAGATTGTACTTAATATTGATTGTCACTAAACATAACCAAAGTTCTTATTTAACAGTAAATTGAAACTTCATAGAATTTGCCCCCGTTAAGTGGAAATGGTATCAGATAGAAGAATACTGAACAAAGTTGTCATAGTAACTGCAGTGACTTGGAATTTTGTGTGTGTGTGTGTGTACAATTTTGTATGAAATGCCATGGGAATTCTTGATTATTACAAAAAAATGCCTATATGAACTTCAGGTTCTTTGCACTCATAAAAACAAAAGTGCGGCCCTATTTGATCATGATAAGCATTTTTTCAAGTGCATCATTCTGCTTCCCAGTGGCAAATCAAATTACTGTAGTCCAAAAATAGACTATAAAGTCAACAATATTCTGAAATGTTTTTTTACTTTTGCTTTGAATTGACTAGATTCCTCTTCATAGCCTTATATAGGAACTATTTCTTGTTCTTAATTAAGTAAAAAAAAAAGAAAAGCTAGAACCAAGTTACAGCAGCTTTTGGATTTCCTCTTTGAACCCCCAAGAGATAAAGAAAAAGAAATCTTCCTACAAATCTCTGCTTATTAAAATAAACTATGTTTGCTATTGAATCCAAAACTGACCAATGCCTCTCACTGGAGTCCTATGTTACACTTCATTTTCAATCACAAAATTTATCCATTGCTAGGAATATTTCTTGTATGTCAGCCACAGCACCATGATTTTGATATGTCAATCAATACATAATAAATATAGAGACTAATCTATAGGTCTGTGATGGCAAACCTGTGGCACACGTAGCCGTTATCAGTGGGCATGCCAGCTCAGCTCTGCCAGCTGATTTTCGGGCCTTCTGGGCCCACCAGAAGTAGGGGTGGTGGTGGGGAAGGCCTGCTTTTTGCTGTCCCCAACCTCCAGAGCCTCTCTAGGAGTCTGGGGAGGGTGAAAACGGCCTTCCCCACCCCCTCAGAGGCCAGAAACAGTCCCACTGGAAGTTGGCAAACGGGCAGTTTCTGGCTTCCAGGGGGGGGAGGGGCTGGCCATTTTTGCCCTCCCCAGGCTCCTAGAAAGGCTCTGGAGCCAGGTGAGAAAGAAAAACGGGCCCACCAGGCCATTGTGTGCCAGGAGCAGGGAGGCCGCGTGCGCATGGTGCATAGAAAATAGGTGTGGGCACGCGTGCGTGACCCCCCGGCACGTGATGGCAAAAAGGTTAGCCATCACTGGTATAGGTAGTCCTTGACTTACGAACACAATTGAGCACAAAATTTTTCTTGCTAAGTGAGACACTTATTGAATTTTGCCCCATTTTATGACCTTTCTTACCACAGTTGTTAACTGTTTGAACTACTGCATTTAAATTAGTAAAACAGTGGTTAAGCGAATCTGGCTTCCCCATTGACTTTGCTCGTCAGAAAGCTTGCAAAAGGTGGTCACATGACCCCAGCAACTGTCATAAATATGAGTTAATTGCCAAATTTTGACCATGCGATCATGGAGATGCTGCAACGGTCAGAAGGAGCACTGGTCTTACCTGATATGATCCTTCTCGTTGAGTGGAGGCAGCATCCAGGAATGGTTTGTCCTTGTCAGTCAGCCAATAGAACGGAGTCTATCAAAGCTGCGAAGACACGCCTTCTGCCAATGGTCCCCAGCTTTTGGCGAAGATGAAGGGACAGACTTGACGTGGTCAGCTCTGATATGATCCAATGTGGACCGAGGGCCAGCCCTACTCTAGGGTGGGGCAGGATGCTGCCTCAACTCAACGAGAAGGATCATATCAAGTAGGACCAACGCTCCTTCTCCATTGTAGTGGAGGCAGCATCCAGGAATTGGACATACCAAAGCCGTCGTGTCCTTATGGGTGGGCTGCAGCCTGGTCAGAGGTCCCCACATCCACATGCACTCTCTGTAGGACCTGCCTACCAAAGGCTGCCTCAGCCGAGGCATAGTTGTCCAGTTTGTAGTGCTTGATAAAAGGGGACAGTGAGGACCAAGTTGTCGCATGGCAAACCTCTTCCAGAGAGGCCTGTGTCGCCCATGCCGCACTTCTGGCTGCACTCCGTGTGGAGTGTGCTGTTATACTCTTGGGTAATGGAATGGCCTGTATCTTGTATGATTTGGCAATACACGCCCTAATCCAGCATCCCATGGTTGATGGAGTAACCCTAGAGCCTAAGGTGGCGGGCTGAAAGGATATAAAAAGCGACTCCGTCTTCCAAAAGGAGGAAGTTCATTTAAAAAAAATCTGGAGTGTCTGGCTCACGTCTAGCGTGTGCCACTTCCTTTCCAGTGAATGCACTGGGGCAGAAATAATGTATGATAAGTTCTTGGGCCCTGTGGAATCATGTATTTACTTTCAGAATGAAAGAAGGGTCCAAACGTAAAACCACCCAGCTAGGGTGGAATACACAGAGATCCGGTCTGATGGAAAGCGCTGCCTACTCCGATATCCACCTGGCCGATGTTATGGCCACCAGGAAGGCCACCTTGCAGGTCAGAAAGCGCAATGTGGCCTCTTTCAGTGGTTCAAATGGGGCCTCGGTCAGCGCCTGCAGTACCTTAGTGAGGTCGCATGTAGGGCAACGGTGAACCATGGAGGCTGTAGGTTGGTGTGAAATGGCTCGTTGGTATTTATTGATAACCCGTCATCCTGAAGCACCTGGATGGTGCGTCTGAGATCCTCACACGCCTGGGGAACCGAGGCGAACTGGATCAGGATATCGTGCAGATAGGACTGGACGTGCATGGGGAGAGCCCGGAGGCATGCTGCCAGGGCAGCCAATACTTTCGTGAACGCCCTGAGCGCTGATGATAGGCCAAATGGCAATGCTGCATATTGATAATGCGTCCTGCATAAGAAAACCTAAGGTATTGCCTATGTCCCGGTACAATGAGTCTTCGGAGAAAGGTGGCATATAAATTGAACTAATAATAATGGGGACATGAAGATAAGCTTCGGTGAGGTCACTAGAAGGAAGTCACCCTCCCTAACGCCATCCAAAATGGCCCAAAGAGACTGCATTTTGAACCGCTTGTAGATGATAAGGTGGTTTAATAGTTTTAGGTCTAGAATTGCCCTATAAACTTCCCCCCCACATCTTGAGGCTTTCAGAATTACAAAGAGGATGGAATAAAATCCCAACCTCTGCTGGTCCTCTGGAACCGGCTGAATCTCTTGGATATCCAGCAGATGTTGAATAGCAGTTTCCATGAAGACCCGCTTCGCCTTGAGCCCTGAAACAGGGCAGCGAATGAAAAACCTCGGGGGTGTGGAGAGGAACTCTAAGGAGAGGCCCAAGCAGACAGCCTCCAAGATCCATGCATCAGATGTTATGTATTCCCATTTCCTGGCAAAATGTGCCAGGCATCCACCAATGGGAAGGTTGGTGGTGCAGCTACTTCTGGCACTTGAAAGAATGGCTTCCTCCCCTTTGAAAGGGCCATCTAGGTGGAAACTATTTAAAACTACCCGCCGTTTCTTGTTGCTGGTCCTGCCTCTGGTAGAAGGGAAATGGCGAGTGTGGTGGCCCGAACCCACTGTCTGAACCCCTAAAGGACTGGCGTTGGAAGTAGGTTGATGGTTGGGCCTCCGTCCGCTGGAGAGAGATGGGAGGATCTTACGTTTATCACGTGATTCCACCAGAACAGGGTCCAGGGAGGCTCCAAATAATTGCTCCCGAGAGAATGGTGTGGAGGCCAGTCTCCACTTGTGTTTGGTATCTGCCTGCCATTAGCGGAGCCACAGGAGCCGCCTGGAATTCACATTTGAGGCGATGGCCTTTGACGCAAACCTCGTGGCATTCAGCGTCGCATCTGCGGAAAACTCTAGAGCTGCCTGCAACTTGTTCAAGTCCTGATGGTTCCTGGTATCACCCATCGGGACCCGATCCTGCAGCTGTTTTAGCCAGAGGAGAGATTTTATATTAAAGAATGAGACCACTGTGGAGCCCTTCACGGCCCAGGCAGCCGCCTGGTACGTCTTCCTCAAAGATTGCTCTGCCCTCCTGTCCTCAGGTCAGAGAGCTTCTTCTGGGTCCTCTGGAATCATGGCCTGCGCAGTCAATGCAGCTACTGGGGTGTCCACCCTAGGCACCATAAGCACCTTTCAGAGTTCAGGCCCGATGTTGTACAATCTTTTATCCAGTGAACCAGGGTTAGGCCCTGCTGCAGGTGCGGCCCACTACCTTTGCACAACATCTAAAAATATGCGTGCAGTTGGTACCACTTCCGCCTCACTAGTGGGCTCAGAAAACGAGGAGCCTGAAGAATCAGAGGGACCTGGAACAGGATCCAAGGATGGTGGGGTGGATGCCATGTTGGTGGAATTTTTTGCCTTGAAAAGCAAGGACTTAAATAAGGCTGGTCTGAACAGTTCTGCAAATGCAGGCTGATCTGACTGCAAGCCCTCATCATCCGTTAAGTCCAGATCCTGGTCTGCCTCATCTTCAGACACTGATGAACGGTGTGAAGGGCTCGGGGGGTAATGATCTTGTGTCTTGCAAAACTCCCGAGGTATGAATCACTGGGAGGAAGCAATGAGGCAAGGGGTAATCAGAGTGAAGAGAGGCAGCTCTTTGATTCTGCTGTATGTCAGTTGCTATTCCCTTCTGAAATTAGGTATTCCCCTCAAAAATTAGGTCTCCCATGCTGGCCGGCGCCTGATCTAGCCGCAATCCTGCAGCTGTAGGAGTAAAGGTGGCGCCAATAGCCTGTTGCCTGACAGGCTGTTGCCAGGCAGAACTTGAGTGAGAACCCTGTGGAGCTAAGCTCGGCAAAGGCTCTCTATTGCCAGGCAGATCAGCTAAATGTTGCACGCTAGCACCATCTGGCGACCATCGCAAGGCAGGGTGGCTGTCAAAGTCCTCTAGCAGCTCCAACAGCTGCGAATCTGCTGCCTGATCCTGGACCGTTTGAGACAATTTCCTCTGACGGTCAGTCTTCTTTAAGGTTTTTCGATCTCCCGATCAATAGCCTTCTGCTGCCTGACCGCATTAGCTGCAGGATTGCGGCTAGGTCAGGTACTGACCAGCATGGGAGACCTAATTTTGACATATTCCGAAGCCTTAGAGGCTTTTTTGGAGGCTCCACGGTGCCGGAATATCTTTGCCATGACTCTCTTGCCCGCGGGCCTCTGCCTAGAGGGTCCTGCTGAACACGTTCAGGGACCAAGACAGCTGGATTATTGCTGCCAAGCGTGTTCTCTGTGCTAATGGCAGCAGCTGCAACATCCTGGGCCATTTCGCGGCTCAGCAGACTCACCCAAATTGGGCCCTGCTGCTCGCAAGTGCAGCAAAAGCCTGGTGCTCCTTCAGGAGTGTGCCCAGGACCCGGGCAGGGACTCAGATGCCTGTGAGCCTGAAGGCAAAGGCTGGGCTGCTGCTGGGCAGCAAAACTCACGATCCGATGATCCAGAAGGCTTCAGGCACTGACTTGGTTGTCAGCGGGAAGCCCGCTGTGCACTGGAGAGAGAAGCGCTGATCGCTGACGTCCAAAGCAGCCCAAGGGTCAGTGGCGTTGAGCAATGCTGCTACTTGCTGCCCTGCCAGGAATGTTCAATGTCTGGCTTGCCACCAGGTGGCCTTCAGTGGGGTCGGGCTAAAGCCCTTCATGTTGGAAAAGCCTGGCTCCACCAGTCACGGCTGGGAGCCAGTTGACAGTTCAATGTGTATTGAAGAAGATGAATAAAAATGTCAATTGTAAGGAGAAGTGATCCAAGAATAGGTTAGCTAAAGAAATCATGTCTGTCATTGACCAAGACTGAGTCAAAAGCTGGGGACCGTTGGCAGAAGGTATGTCCTTGCAGCTTTGACAGACTCAGTCCTATTGGCTGACAGACGAGGACAACCCATTCCTGGATGCTGCCTCCACTACAATGGAGAAGTGCCCAAACCATTATAAATCACTTTCTTCAGTGCCACTGTAACTTTGAATGGTTGCTAAATGAACTGTTGTAAGTCGAGGGCTACCCATAATAAGGGAATTGCTTATTTGCTGGGCATTTTTGCAGGGAAACGATGCCACAAAAGCAACTTTCCACAAATGTTGCAAGCAATATTAGGTCTGGACTACCTAAAGAAATTATATGAAACATTTCTCCTTTTGTTATAGATGTGCGAAGTGCTTTTGTACATATAGGAAGGGAGGGCATTTCCATTTCCAATTTCCTGCTGGAATTCCATGAATCTCATTTTTGTGATATGAACTTGAAAGCGAAAGCAGGGGAGAAAACTCTTCAGTTCACATGTGATACTTTGGGAAGTGATCTTTTGGATCTCAGTTACAACAGCTCATTCAACCAAACAGTATTGCATAACCTGGGATTTTGTTAAAAAAGGCATGCAAATACCTTGGATTGCTGTTTCTGGATCCCAACCTTCAACATCAATAAGATATCTAAAGAAACATAAATACAATTATGGATTACCCAACTTTCATTGGAGTGAAAGTACCGTAATTATTTAATGTTTGCTTTGACACTTACCTGCATATAAGGTAACCTGTTCTATTGATTCCATTAGTACAGTGTACTCCAATTAGTTTCTCTATTGGAAAAGCAAAATGAAAATTAAACAATGCAATGTTAATGCATGATACAAAGAAGGCTTTAAAATAATAGAATATTGCTCTTTAGTGGATTTGTGCAATTACATTTCTCTGAAACTTTGATTCAGAACTGGAAAAAATGGGAATTCAGGAGCAGATTGTATGACCTCTGCTGCACGTGCAAGGTTCCTACTAAGTGTGATCAAGAAGAGCTGCCAGCTGCCTGCAATTATTGTGAGTTCAATTCTCACCAGGCTCAAGGTTGACTCAGCCTTCCATCCTTTCTAAGGTAGGTAAAATGAGGACTCGGTTTGTGGGGGCAATAAGCTGACTTTGAATAAAATATACAATAGTATGAAGGCTATTGCTTAATGCATTGTAAGCCGCCCTGAGTCTCCGGGGAAGGGCGACATATAAATTAAAAAAAAAGAGAGGCAAAACTGATAGAGCTAAACATTTCTTAGATTATGAGAGGGAATTTTATGGTATTAAAGTTGACACCAGAGGTGAAAGCTTTGTTGATCTGCATGCAGTTTGGGTAACCCTTGACTTAATGACTATTCAAAGTTACAATGGATCCCCCAAAAGCTACTTACAACTTGCAATCATGTGATCACATTTTGGGCATTTGGCAACTTGCCCGCATTTATGGCCATTTGACAGTTTTGCCAGAAACTGATTGTTACTCCTGGTTACTGGTAAAAACTGGCCCATAGAGTACAATGGGTTTGCTTAATGTCCACAATGTTAGCTTTAAGGTGCCATGTTTGCTTAAAGACTACTGCCCCCCCCCAAAAGCCATAAAATCAGGTTGGTCATGTGATGACTCACTTTATGATTTACAACTGTAATTATCAGGTCATAATTTGAGGACTACCTGTATATTATGTAGAAAGTAGCACTGTTTCATAACCAAGTGTAGGTGCAAGACATCCCATTCAATCTTCTGTGTAGAATATAGAAGGTTATTTTTGATGTTTCTGATTTAGAATAATATGTTTATGTATATATATATATATATATGTATATATATATATATAGGTAATTATTCCTATATGATAGCTGGAATCTAAAGAAATACACAACTTCCAATTGTTCTTGCTCTCTAGTATGAAATGATAAAGGCTGTTATTTACCATTGTCTGCATTATCCCATAGAAATTTTCTGACCCATTTTTTAAACAGTAGAATAGTAGGATCATCTGGGACTTCAAGGCCTACAGTAAAAAGTTTCTTATACTCCGTATTTCTGGGCAATTCCTAGCAATGAAAAGATGATAGTTAATATAGTAATTGATTACTAAATATTTTTCATTATTTTAATATTCATTTTTTAAAGAAATTAAGCGCACAATGTCATTAAGTAAACAATCCTATTTTTTATGTTGCAGCAATCTCAACTTGTGTTAGTACAAGTTGACCTCCAAATACAGAACTGAATGTAAGTTCTATGATGGAGATCTTTACGATTTTTTCTTCCTCGCTACATTGCAATATTTAATAGGAATTCTGGTAGTGACAGCATCTGTGAATAAAGCCAAACTGTTATATTGTGGCATGTAACAGAATGGTTAGTTTATTGGTTTTAAAAGTGTTATCACAGGGTTGTCAAACTCGCAGCCATGCCCACGCCCGGTTTAGTGAAGGTAATTTGGAAATAAAATAACTGGTCTAAAGAACTGCAACAGAGTGGGTGCTGCACATACTTCTTGGGAAAGACCATTCCATAAAGTCGACGATGCTATAAAGCAGTGATCCCTAACCTTTCTGGCTCTGTGGATTGGTAGCGTAGACAGCATGATGGCGAGGGGGGAGGGGATAGTTTCACATATGTGCCTGCCACTTGTGCAAATGGACCTTCATGAGCTCACCTGTCGCTTATGTGGCCCAGTTCCCAATGGGCCGCAGACCGGACTCAGGCCATGGACTCCTGCTATAAAGAATACTTATTCTCTCTCTCATGCCTATTAAATTTCTCTTGATGAACGGACCAGGTGGGTAGGTTCATTTCCGGCGAGACGTTGCCTTTATTATAGAACAGTTCTTCTCATGCTGAAGACTGAAAATTCCATAACAACTCGACCTATTTCTAAATTAGTATTGAAAAAAAATGTTTTTATTATCCCTAGCAAATACTAATTTACAATTACCTTAGTATTATAGTATCTTGTTGTATATGTTAAATCAATGATTAAACCAAGCTCCTTATTGAAAGCTTTCACTGCAGCAATGAGATCTTTTGGTGTAAACTTTTGAGGTAGTGGAAGTCGATTATTGATTGCCTAGGTTGGAGAAAAAAAGAAAGTAAGAACAGTATAGAAAGATATTCTTATGCATATAGAAAAATCTGACTCATTACATTTTTTAAAAAATAGTCAAACTAAAAACAAAACACAAGCATTCAGAACAATTAGGTAGTTTCTAAGCAAATAAATAATTGATTTAAAAATAAATAGTACAGCTAGTAATCCTTTAAGGACTGAAGTTGTTTTTCTTTTTACTCTAGTTGTATGTGTTGTTTTACTACAGGGTGACACTGTATAGGGATAACAATAATAAATATTTCATATTTTATATCCCCAGACTGAACAAATGCATAGTCTCTGAAAGCATTCGTCCAATGCCATGATTCTGAATTAACCATGAATAAGTGAAGTTTCTTGTTGTTCTACAGAGAAATAGAGAAGCAGTGTCTAGGTGGAGTAGGTAATTGTGAAGTAAATATCTTTGCATTTCCAGCTTTATGAAGTATATTTCACAATTTAGAACTCTGTATACTGTTAGATAATATTACTATTTATCAGATACAGAGTTGCTTCAGCAGTAAGATGGGTAGCATATAAATTTAATAAATAAATATATGGCAAACAGAAATACTCTTTCTTCCATTTTTGAGGAACATCATCCATAGAACTAGGAACAGTGCTACCCAAATTGGAAAAAAATGTCTGTTCCACCTATGTTCTCAAATTAATTCATATGTGAACCTTATCAGCTTTAATGAGCAAACAAAGGCTAAGTCACATGAATAAAAATATAAGAGGAGTAAATGTACAGCATGTGTATAAGCATATGTATATGTATAAACAAAGTAAATGAAATAAAAAAGAAAAATCAATATATGTTTGTAAAAATAAAATGGGGAAGAATGTAGTAACATCTAAATAAAAGTAGCTTGATGTTTAAGTGCTTGAAGTGAAGTTGATGAATATGTGTATGAAAGTACAGGTTTAATTATTAATGGAAGGGTTTATAATGTATGTGAAAACTATGAGTTGATGTCACCAAGGTTGCTGTGGGTGTATTTGAAAGTAGAAATCCATTGTTTGATGACAGCGTGGTGACAGTTGCATGTTTTGTTTCAGTGAAAGACAATAATGGAAGAACGAGGGGGTGAATTAGGGGAAATTTTGTGCAATATTCTGAATGAATTTGATCACAGAAAAATGTGCAATTATGGAATTGAAGGTTAGCTGTTAAATGCCAGTGTGTATTAAGCTTATTAGATTTGAAAAAACAACTGAGGGAAGATATGATTCCCTCATTAAAGTGAATAGTACAGGTAGCACTGATGACAGATGGACTGTGTATATAATTGGTGATATTTAACAGTACATGAAAAGCTCTTATCCTCTGAAGGGAAGGTTAATAGTCAGCTGTACAGAAGTTCAAACTTAACTACAAGGGTGCTACACTTTTGGCCAGTGTACTCTGAAACACCTCTTTAGAACTGAATCTGTATTATTGCAGAGATTTTACTTATAGTCAAATATTGATTATATAAAATGAATCTCACTTTATTTTCTTTTGTAGTTAATATAACTTCATAGAAATAGTTTTATACATACCCTTTTTAAGGGTACTTTAAAAGCAATGAATCGAGTTCCTGGTATAGGTTGTCCAACTGGTGATACATTCCTCCAGCTAATAAAAAGAAAAGACACCTTTAAATATACAAATGTTGAAAAAATTATGACTGCAATGCTTTATAGAAAACAGTATTGCCCTGATAAAACAATTCACATTACTGAAATAATAACTAATGAATAGAGAATTTGGGGGTCTGAATTTATAGAAGCTATACTGAACTGGAAGCTGGGTTCATTCACCTCTTAAGTCTTCAATCAAAATTAGTTTCTGCTAAAATTGGTAATTAAAAAAAAATCATCTACATGCTTTTCTTAGTCTAATGTCGCCAAGCTTTCGGGGCCTTATATACACATTTTTTTTCATTCTCTTTGCAAGTATGCAAAAATGTTTAATTAATCCTCCTCCTCCTCCTCCATGATCTGTCACTGCTATTATGCTGGGCAAAAGGAATTTCATTCCAAATAACAATTCTCAACTTCTGTAACATATTAAGGTCTTTGTTAAGTTTTCAGGAAATGACAGTAATGCAAAAGAAACAAACATTCCCACCCCAACTAGACATGGTTTTTTCTCTCAAGCAAAAGTACCATGTTTTCCCGAAAATAAGACCCAGTCTTATTTTCTTTTAGGCCTCCCTTAGGACCACCACAGCCAGGCCTCCCACGCCCCGACATGTGTCATTGTGTGTGCCATGCAACCTCCTGCCGCAAATGGCAGCATACCATAGGTATACTTGACATTCTTTTCTGCCTTCTCAGAAGGGAAGCAATAGTGAGAGAAAGTGCAGTCAAGTGGAAATGGTTGGAGTGAACTTAGCAGAGTTTAGCCAAAAGGAAAAGGATAGCTGATGGTAGCTTTTTAAAACATTATTTCCTCAAAAAAAAAAAAAAAAAAAAAATCCTGCAGAAGTCTGCAAAACAGTTTGGAGACAGCTTTACAGCTCAGAGACAGCTTGCATGAGCTGTGCAACAAGCCACAGGGCGTCTGGCCATGAGTGGTTGCAGAAGTCAGGCAGCAGTGCAACAGGTGTCAGAATATGGGAAGCCTGGCTGCTGTGGTCTTAAGGTAAGCAGGTGCAGGGCCCATGGGCCAGCTCCACCCTCCCCACCCCAGCTTGATTTTTACACGTTGTTCTCCCCCAGCTCCGGATTCCCGAGGATATTGACACACACGAACGGTCCTTATCAAATTTATTAAGTAGCAAGAATAAACCAAAGTCCGGCAAAGGTTGGCAACCAGACCAGAAAACAAGATACGTTAAGACTTTTCCAAAAATGCTCTGATGATAATTACAAGTTGTTTCCAGCAAGAAACTTACTAACGGCGTGTGACTTAAATAGGCTAAGGGAGTGGCCAATTATCCTCAAGCCTTACTCTCGAGACCTCCTCCTCCTGAGTAGCCACTCCTGCCTTTTGGCAGCCCTGCGTGCTCGAGCATTGAGAAGAGGCTCGTCCACTTCGCTCCCTCCACTTGAAGGAGCCTCTGGAGGTTCTCTGTCTCTGGCACCATATCCTCTTCAGCCTCCTCGCTGTCCGATGCGAGCGCCGGCTGCTGGTGATACCACACCAGCCTCGTCGGGATCAGCCATGATCCGCGCAGGCCGCTGGCGGGCCACAACACATGCGCCTCATCCCATCTCGTACAACCAGATGGTGGATGGGGCTTAACTAGGGCTTATTTTTGGGATATGGCTTATATTAGGTGCATGCATGAAAATTGGGCTAGGGCTTTTTTTCGGGGTAGATCGTATTTTCGGGGAAACATGTTAGTTTGACTATGCTATAAACTAGTGAGGTTCGTGTATCAGCCTTTGGAAGCATAGGTGTATGGTATCTTTGTAAATAGAAAATACACTGGATCTAATGAAATCTTAATACATGATCCAACCACTTGTGAACTCCACCGACTTCAGCCCCATTTAGAGTACTATAAGATTTGTCCTTAATGTTTTGCTTGATATACAACAGAGATACACAATCTGAGACCCAGAGCCTACAAGCAGCCCTCCCAAATCTTGGCAGAATGTTTTTTAAAAAACTATTTCCTCAAAAAAAAAAATCCTCCAGAAGTCTGCAAAACAATTTGGAGACAGCTTTACAGCTCAGAGACAGCTTGCATGGGCTGTGCAACAAGCCACAGGGCGTCTGGCCATGAGTGGTCGCAGAAGTCAGGCAGCAGTGCAGAATTCTGTCAACTTCAATTTTTTAATGGGACAAATCAGGAAAAAGATTAAATATATGGGGAACAATTACATTCAATTTAAATGAAATTCAAGACAAGGGATTTGTGCCTGGTCTCATCAACTTCTACATCTGGCCCATATATTTCATGAAGAGTGTTCCTCAGAAAAGTGTGGTCTCAGCCTACACATACATAAAATTAATTTACAACAATAACACAACCCAGAATGTGGTATTTACATTTACAGATTTTACATTTCTTATGTTCTTTATGGAGACAAAGGCAATGAAATGAAACATGTTCCAAGAGTGGAATCTAGTATAGCATTTGTTAGCACTGAATTCAACAGAATGTAGGTGCTCCTGATTTTAAATAAATGCTAAGAAACGTATATGCGTATTCTACATTTCTTTCTTTAAATAAAACTTGAGGAAATACAGAATGATTTGCAGAAATTATTTAATATATTATGCTTAACTTCTTTTCTCAAAAAGATTATCTTCTGATAAGTCTAAACTATATTACATAAAACATTTATAAAATTTAAAAGTGCAAGAAGTTATATTAGTCTGAGGACTTCCAGTGGTGACGTTACACTGTAGTGGGCAAATGAGCAGGGCTCCACTTGTTTTCACCTAATTTTCTGTGTTTTTGAGGCCCCCATGGGCGAATCAGATCCTGGAGAGATCGATGGAGTAGAGGGGTATTCTCAGCGTTTTAAGTGGGGAGTGGTGCGAGCTCCCATTAAACAAAAGGAACCCTCCGATCTGGCACAGAAGAAATCGGTAAGAAGAGAGTATAAAAGACAGAAAGGAAAAACTCTCAAGGACTGAAATAATAGCGATATATTAGCAGTGAACCGAGTCTCCTGGAAGGTGAATAAACAGGAAAATTGGCAGTGGGAGCGGAGGCTACGAGCTGTCAAAATATTAAAAGGAAAGTAACGCGTGAAAGCTGTGAGTGAATGTGTGGATTGGGGCTTTAATTAAACTGATTTTGACAACGGTGTTTCAAAAAAGAGAACATCGTGCATATTAAAAGAGGGAGATTGCTGGACAGAACTAGGATGACTGTGCCTTTCTGAATTGAGACGACATCTTGGGGAGGAAAAAAAAACTCCATACATTGGACTTAAGCTTTAAAGAGAAAGAAAAATCCAAAGACATCATAAACCTGGACATAGCGGGTTTATAGTATTTATTTGAAATAAGAGACACAGAAGAACCTTTTAGAAGAGATAGAAGAGTTCTCCCCTTTAAAGAGTCAAAGTAGGAAAGAACTCAAGCCCTTAAAAAAAAAAACTCTTTTCAACGAACAGAGGCTTGATATTGCATCAACCAGCAGATAGAATGAATATATATATATTCTATCTGCTGGTTGATGCTCATGTAAAAGTGTTGATATAATTTTGATTGAATTATAAGCGCTAAAGTACATTAAAGATAGTATAGTATTTTAAGGAATAGAGGTATATAGTAGTTATATATAAATATATTTTAGAAAGATATTCTTAAATGTAATTATCCTTAACTGACTTTAGAGTAAGAAGGAATTTATTTAATAATTATCATTCTGTTAATGAATTAACTAAGAAACTATATTAAGTTAAATAAATTTGAATGTAAAGTAGCCATCATAGAGAAATCTTAGAGATATTGTGGTGTCCAGTGAAATATTGAATGCTACTAATATTGAGGAGGTAGAACTAGATAGATTGCCAGATAGATTGTTATATAGTGTTACTGGAGGTATTATAATATCTATGAGTGAAGGAAATTGGATTTAGTTAATTTAGTTAATTAGAATCTTAATTTAGTTAAGATTCTAAAAAGAAGGGAAGAGGAAAATAGGGGTGGATATATGGTACTGTGGATTTTTTTTTAAAAAAATATCAAGATGATGAATATGGTCACCACAGTTACAAAAATAGGGGGAGGGGGGGAAAACAACCGTGACTATAGCCTCCCCCTCAGGACCACGTTCAGTGGAAAGCATGTTGGGAGGCGAAAAATCTGGCTGCACTGTGAACTTGCAGAGTATGCAATCAACTTTGATGGCAATACAAGAGACAACGATGAAAATGCAGAAGGTAATGACAAAAAATCATGAAGGTATCAAAAACGATATGGGAGAGTTGAAAGGAGAGATACACAGGCTAGATAATAAAATTGGCACAATGCAGGAAACAATAACAAAAAACGAACAGAAGAACAGAACAGTAAAAGCTACAATGGAACAGGTGGGAAAAAAAACTAGATATAACAGAAAGCAGAATGATGGCAGGGAATAGAGATCTAGAAGAGGCTGTAATAAATTTAGAGATGAAAAAAAATCAATATATATAACAGAAAGTAAGGAGGAAGAACTTCCAAAATTAATGGCAGAACTCCTAGCGAAACTCCTCCCAAAAAATAAACAATAAATGGAAAACGAGATAGACGAAGTCTATAGGATACACATGAATTATGCACGTAGACACAAACTCCCTAGAGAGGTACAAATACGGTTGGTGAGAAAGAAAACTAGAGACAAAGTCTACAGTAAAACAAGAGAAGAACCCCTGGTTTATAAAGGAAAAGACATTATAACATTAAAACAGATACTGAGAAGAATAAGGGATGACGAAACTACCAACTTCTCTCTACCCAATTGCTAAAATATAAAGTCATGTTTAGATGGCTCATCCCCAAGGGGATGCTAATATCTTGGCAGGAAAAGAAATTCCACATAGATTCCTTAGAGAAAGCACAAGAATTTTACGATCATTATATAAGTAGGGAGGACGAACTGGATAGCAGAGAGAAAGTAGAAGACAAAAGTCAAGAGGAATAGACATAAGAGGAAAAAATTATGGAACAAGACAGGAGAGAACAGAGGGAAATAGAATGACAGGAGAGAGGAGCCAGGACACAAGCAATTTATTTACAAAACAGAATTTTTTTTTTTACAACAAATTACTTAGGAAAATAATGGAACTTAATTATGAAAATATTTGCATAATAGGCAATTTTAATGTGGTGGTAGATAACAAAAGTGATTATAGGAGCACAAAGAAAAATAATCAGACAAGACGAAAATTACCGAATACGTTTTTTGATATGGTGCAAGAACTTAATTTAAGAGATGCCTGGAGACAGCTAAATCCAGGGAAAAAACAATATACTTTTTTCTCCCACCCCCATAGTTCATGGTCATGATTCGATACGGCATGGATGAATCCAGAACCAATTAATAATTTAGACGGTATAGAGATTTTATCAAATACCTGGGCAGATCATAACCTATTAATGGTAAAATGGAAAGGTCAGAGGAAAAAAGTAAGGTGGACACTAAACCAAAGAATTCTAAAAGAAAAACTGTATGCACAAACAACGGAAAAGGAATTGACTCTCTTTTTCAAAGAGAATAGGAAAGAACATACAACACTACAGAATTTATGGGACACCACCAAGGCATACATGCAAGGAGTATCAATAGCCTATGGGGTGAGGAGAAATAAAGAGAAAAGGAAACAACAAACACTACTACAGGAGAAACTTAAAACACTGGAAGCCGGCCTGCAGAAAGAACCACAGAACGATAAAATTAAAGAAGAAAGAGATTTAACAAAACACAAAATTAATCTAACACAACAAGATGCAATGATACGGAATATAAAAATGTTAAAGCAAAATTATTTCGAAACAGCAAACAAACCGGGAAGATGGCTGGCTCATAAATTAAAGAAGGAAAAAGCTAAAAAGTTGATACAGCACCTACAGGACGAACATGGAAATCTATATTACAAGGTAGAAGAGAAGAAAAATATTATCTAAAATTACTTCCAAACGTTATACAGTCAAGAAAATATTATAGAAGAAAATATTAAAAAGTATTTACAAGAGAGAAAGCTACCAAACGTATCAGAAGTTAGAGAAATGTTAAATGATAAAATAACTTTGATAGAGATGGAGGTGGCAATTAAGAAACAGTTGATAAAATACAGCAATGATGGAATTCTCTTTAAACAACAATAATTTTATACGGATTTTAAACTGAAAGATTATGGTACTTAAAAGTTTACTTTTTAAAGTTTGGCATCAGAAGTAAGCTTATCTATCTGCAGAAGTCATTCCTCTGCATGGGATGCCATCAAAGATGTACCGATGTAACTTTAGAGAGAGAGGGAGTAAAACAATTTTAATTCACCTTTTTGGCTCTGGGATCTAACACAAATTTAGTCTGGTTATACTAGAGCCCGAGAGGCACTGTCAAAAAATTAAATTGGAGGCACCGCCAACAGAACATGCTGCACAGAAGGAAAAAGAAAAGAGGCCCACTGAATAGCGGCATTAAAGCTCTTAGTGAACTTGGTTGTTTTATTAGACACATATGGAAGGAGATGATTCAGTTGCTAACTTGATTCCAAATCTTTAATCAGAATGTTTAACTGGGTTTCAAAATAGACCAGAAATAATGAGACATTGATGTATTGAATCATTACATGATTTTAAGATAACAATAGCCATATTTTGGAGTACCGTAACTGAAATTTCTGTATTATTTTCAAGGCAGACTCATCATAAATTCATTGTAATAACTCCAATGGATAGCTATTTACAAAAAAGGAAAGCAAATCTATCAGTTACAGTTCTTTGTTAAATAATAATGGGCAGCATTAAAAAAAAATCCAGTATCCATTGATAATTGTTTTGATTTTAAATTGAAATCTAATTGAGTACTGGAAAATAGAACATAAAAATTGAAAAACCTGGAAACTTTTAACATAGTAAGATGCAGGAATTTTCCCTTATCATTTTCAGGAACTTAGACATATTTGGACCCTGTTCTTTGTGCAAGTCTAATGGTTCTCGGCCTCATATAACCTTAGAGTGAATTGCAGAAAGACTGCACTTCTACTCAGTGCCAATTATTTCCTATTATTCTATACCAGTTAAAGTAGTTTTGTAAGGAAAATATTTAGTAATAGATCCATCATAATTGTCAGGCATGAAGATCAGGTCTACACGAGAAAGGCCAATTAAATTAATTTATTACTAGTGTTACACCTATGAACAAGAATTTTCTCAACTAAGGGTTAGAACTTGCTAGGACTAAGATAAGGGTCAACTGAATTCAAGGCATTTGGACTTAGCTTGCTAGTGACTATGTAGAGATTCTAAGCCAGGGATGTCAAACTCACATTGTCACGGCGGCGTCATGTGACGTATCAGGACTTTTCTCCCCTTTGCTAAACTATGTGACGCATCTAGCCTGGGGGCCAGGAGTTTAACAGCCCTGTTCTAGGCTGACCCCCCTTTTAACTCCGCTCCCAGATTCTGTCACTCCTTCCCTTACAAAATTACTATAATAATCTCATAAGAACTTAATATTTTGGTGAGCCAATGTTACTGAGTAGCTGAAGTAACAGTTCATTTAGATTGCTGAACACCAACAATATATATCAAATCCTTGATATGATTAAAATTCAATGTATTCTTTAGTTTTTAATCATATTATACATTTTTATTTTTGGATGAGAATATTTATAAAAATGGAGTACATTATTCACTTATAGCTGCTTAAGCTTTGCAATTATTTTATCATTCAATCAAAACACAAACACCACAAATAAATAGTAAGATATAAAGTTAAAGATGTACAAGGAAATGACATGGTACTGTTTATTAAATTTAATGTTATTAAATTTAATGAACTAATTTGTTTTTCATCACTCTACCATTGATCCAAAGTAGAATATGTAAAAGTATTTAATATGGAATAAAAAAAATCATTTTCTAAATTCTAACTACAGAGCAGCATGAAGAAGTAAATTGTCTATGGTAAAAATAGTTAACAGCTTGGAGATTGTAGCTTTCAAGATATCAAACTATTTTAAGTTTTTCCTGTGCAGTGCCCCTCATCTCTTTGTTGTGTTTATAAACTCGGTTATTTCTTGTTATTGCTAGTTTTCAATAGCATTTATCGGAATCAAGGCTAATCTGGGTTCTTTGGCTAGATTTTTATCTTCTAACCATTATCAGAAATATATCATTTATTACATTTATATGCCACTTCCTCATTCTGAAAAATGACTCAAATAATACTGCCCAGTTGGTCATGAACAGCTTATAGGACAGGGGACTAGATGCATTCCTGACTATAAGCAGCAACTGCATATATCCTTTTTTTTTGCAAGGTAGGAAACATACATCTTAATGTAGATAATTTCAGTTTGGAGAAGACGTTAGTGCAAGAAATATACTAGATATAAGGACACAAAAGCCACTTTGTTCAAATGCTGTTCTGAAGCCAATCTGCTTTCATAACTCTCCAAACTATCAACTCTAAACAAGGTGACAGACGCTCTCAAACATGATCAAACTGCAAAAGGCATAGTCCCAGCCCTTGCTAAAAGGATAGAAGTTTTTGTATTTGTAATAGAAAAGCAGAAGTTGGGTATTGATGTTAGGTAAAAAAATGTGTTCTATGCCCGATTCCAGGTTGTAAACTAAATAAATCTGGAAAATCCAGGAAAGCAAACCAAAAACATTTGTATCTAAGGAATAAGGAAGATGTTTAACTAGAAATTGTAGATTACTTTTTTTAAAAAAAGGTACATTGCTATTTAAACTTCTCCGATATCTAATATTAAAAGAAATTCATCATACAACATGGAACCATTTTACATCAAAATTGTCTCTAAATTGGAACAACCAGTATCATCTTGTTGCTTGTCCCATATTTTTTGTTTTCCTGTTGGAAGTCCATTTAAAATGCAGTCTATATTTTTAAAAATGTTACCTCTTCGACTACTATTTTGTATGTGTCCAATGTTTTAAAAAATACTTTTAATTAATATTTAATTCTTTTAAAAAATTCTGTGCCATTCTCTCAGAAAGGGGGAGCAAATGAGCAGTTTCTGCTAATTAACTTCATAGCTATGGAACCAGGTACTATGGTACTATATAATTTATTTTCCCCTCATTTTTCTCTTTTAAATTGCCGGAAAGAAACAAAGGTTTTGTTTCTCTCATAAGAGGTTTCTCTCATAAGAGGTGGGAGAAAGTTGCTAAATGAGGTCCTTCCTTTTTGATGGCAGCAAAAAATACCAACCGATTGACCATGTTAGGAGTCAAGAATTAGGCTCTGCAGACCCAGAGGGCATCTAGGTCTTAAATTTTTATCTGATGAGATCAGCTCTGCTGTTATATTCTAAAACTAGTTTGCTATTTTTCAGAAAAATCACCGAGAACGTGTTTTGTCAGCAGTATCTGAAAAAAAGAATGCGAAATTGTCTATTTCTTAAAAAATAAAAAGGATTCACAATTTTGCTTTGATACTTTCCTGTTATAACCATGGTGAAAAGATTCACCCAACCTATTATCTGACAAAAAGCTATTATTTAAAATGACTGTTTTTCACATGTGCTTATAAACATTTACCCCAGGTGTTCATAACTGATTAACTATAGCTGATTGGTGAAATAAAGAAACAATAGAGCAGTTGAAAATTTTTATTGGACACTCTAGTCAGAAATACAAATAAAGCAAAGCCTTGAAGCTATTTAAATTCCAGGACTGAAGGGTGGTCTGACAAAACGTGTATGTATTTGATTATATATGTGGTTGTTCTATAAAATGACAACAAAACAATGGTGGTTCATAAAACAATTAGCATCTCATATAATGATACCAGATCATTAACATAAACAACTCATATATGTTATAAAACAATGCCAGATATTTGAAATCATTAAATTTTTATTTTCACAGGATATTTCAGAATTGATTGCAAAAAAACATTTAAAAAGAAACTGACTTAAGTACTTATTCAAGCAAATTCCTGTGCATTTATAGAAACGTTTTACAAGATTGGCTTTTGACAAAATAATCCTTTTACAAGAGATCCTAAAATCTAAGAAAATAATAAAACTTTTCAGTATTATTACAAAAACAATTATATAAAAGCATATATTTCAACTATTATGGAAATGATGGCTTCATTAACAATATAGAAATTGAAACTGAAATGTTTGTTAGCTTCAGATATTTATGAATAAAAGCTAAAGATAATTTATTAAGTACTCTTTTTAAGATTTTTATCCCATATTTATTATTTAATAAGTAACTCAAGGCAGCATAGATAATATGTCTTCATCCTCCTATTATCCCCACAACAGTCTTGTGAGGTAGGTTGAGCTGAGAGTGATTGCCTAAAGTCACCCAGCTAGCTTTCATACTTAAGGTGGGAATAGAACTCACAGACTCCTGGTGTCTAGGCCAGAACCTTAACCACTACATCAAACAGGCTCTCAAATATATGACAATTATATTACATTAATTATACATTTCATTTTATTTCTCATATAAAAATAAGAGAAAGTTCCTTGCAATAAAAGACAAAAGTGTATATACTTACAAATAATATATCCACTGTAAAGAGATATTTTAATTACAGTTACAACTTTCTTTCACTTTTATTTATTAAGCCAAAGTACAAATAATTTTAACAGGCATGGGATGAAGATAATACTGTAAATTAAATTACTATAAACACTGTATCACATTTATGAATATAAATGTGCAAAAAATCAAGTATATAATAACCTCAGAACAAACTTCAATAAATTAAGTAATATTTTTCTTTGTTCCACCATGAAAAATTCAAAGCATACTAATGTCTGATTTACCCAATTCAAAGACCAAATAAATATATATATATAATTAAGAGCATCAAAATCTTATGTACTCATGTGTATTTTTACTCAAGTGCTATTTGCACATATCTACTAGAAATATAGAGAACAGCTAAGCGTGAGTTTAATAAATAAGACAACTGAATTTAACTCTTTAAATGCTACCACAACAATCAAACAGGAATGATTTCCAAGCTTTGTATAGCTCAATGTAGAATAGTAACCATCATAGCTATTATTTTTGAACAAGTTACTTAATAAATTAATAAATCTGCCTTCGTCCATAATCTTATTGTGGGTGAGGGGACCAACCTGATTTGTATTATCAAGACCTGGGCCCAGAAGGGGGTATTCCCTTTGGTTAATATATCCATTGTGATTTTAGCTTTGCATCAACGGAGATTTCAGGGAAGGGTGACTATTACCCACAAGTTGTTGAGGGTGCTCTGAAGCTCTGCTCTGCGAATGACCAAATGAGAGATATGTGATATGCCCTAATTTTGTGACTCCTGACAAAGTTCTCCAGATTGTGAATTCAGTAACCTGTTTTTTTGATCTCGGTTCTTCCTGAGTTAAGATGGGATGTAACATGTGGTCGTGGCCATGCAATGGTATTAGTCTCTAATGAAGGTGATGATCTCTCCAGTGTTGAAGGAGGCAGTGGGTATATCCCTTCTCAGGGGGCCATTGCTGGACTTTACATTGTGGACAGTTACCATCCAGTTTCCAACCTTCCCTTTGTGATGAAGGTTGTTGAGAAGGTGATCAGAAGCAGTTGTAGAAAGTCTGGAGGAAGGAGATTAACTGGACCCACACTAATCAGATTTCAGGTTAGGGGAAAATATTAAGACAGTATTGGTTGCACTTGTTGATGATGTTTAGCAGAGCTGAATGAAGACAGTGTCGCCATCCTTGTGCTTCTTGATCTGTCAATCACGGTATCCTCTTGCCCAGTAGCTGTGTGAGTTGTAAGAACTGTGTTGCAATGTTTACATCCTTCCATAGCAGTCCTTCCTAGCTTCAATCTGGACTGCATGTATGAAGTTGTCACTATACTAACCACTCTGGAGACTGTTTGGATCTGGATAGGAAGGAACAGATTGAGACTCGATCCTGATCTCACCGAATGGCTGGGGCTATTTAGGCCCCCTACGTTTGGGACATTTTCATCTTTGGTCTTAGGTTGCATTTTAGACTAGCATGCAAGGGGGGGGGGGCGCTCCTGAACTTGCAAACTACTGAAAAAGCCCGTGACAGCTATGACCAGGAGGATCATTGTATAGGTTCACCTTATGCACCAGCTGCACCCTCCTTGCCTTAACTACGAGGTTCTTCAGAAAGTTACTCATGTCATGATCACTACTGCAAAGCAAGCTACATGGAACTGTCCTTGAAGACCATTCAGAAACTTTATCTTGTTCAAAATGCAGTGGCACAGGCAAGTAATAGCCTTCTTGCATTCTACCCAGGTCATCACTGCTTCACAAACTTCATTGGTTACCAGTTGGCTTCCAGGTGCAATTCAAAGTACTGGTTATCATTTATAAAACCGTTCATGGAATAGTGTCTGGTTATTTGATGGGAGTGCCTTTCTCTGTTCCTGCCAATTCAATGCAATCAGGCAGACTGGGTGTAATCTGTCTCTCTTAAATTAGATGTTGCCAACTTGTGGGACAAGGAACGAGGCCTTCTATGTCACAGTTCCTGCCCACTGGAGTAGAATCCCCACAATGATACATCTAGCTCCTATTCTTCAAAAATTCTGCAAATCTCTGAAAACTTGGATCTGTTCCCAGGCCTAGGCTATAGTGTTTGTGAAACCCATGGCAATGTTTTGGTTTTTATTTAGGTGGTTTTACAGACCACTTTTTAAATATCATGTGTTCTTTTAAAATTATAAACTGCTCAAAATCTTTTTAGAATCACCTTTTTAGAACAGAAATAATGCAATATCTTTGAAGGCTAAGTTAACACTATCAGACATTAATAAAATATAGGGTAATTGCCACTGGGACAAAAATCCTGCAAAAAAATTAAATCATATGTCCAAGTTCTATGAAATTACAGAAAGCGTTCTTGTTTAATCCAAAAGTAAACTGAACCACATGTAATAAACCCGAACTCTTCCATGGTATCATGTTATTTTACTGAAGTAATCTTGGTATCAACCTTCTATGCCATGCCATTGACATAACTGTAATTATAGAGTTAATTTATTCCAAGTCCAAGGTTGAAGATAGAGGAGAAATAGGAGATACTGAAGGCTGATGGAGCATTATAAAATGTGGGTTAAAATACTTACCTGGAGGATGGTAACCTGCATGCTCCTGTTATCATACTCACCTTGTCTTGCAGATTACAAAGATGCTGTTGAGGCAAGAGAGAACCAAGTGGGGCTGTCAGGGGCGTCCCCCCTTTTATCTCTCTAGGGCTAGGCAGTATTTATGAGATACTTACCCATCAGGGATAGTATTCTTCTTTACCATGCTCAATGCTGGAACGGACAAGAGCAGGAGCCAGCAGAGAAAATGGGCAGCACTGCAGCAAATGAGAGAACCACAGAGTTAACATGGTGCCAATCTCTTTAAGTCTTATAGGATCGCCCTGAAGGACCATATTAGACGTGGTTTCAGGCAGCTTTGTTTTGAGAAACCCAAGTCTCGTCTTGAAACAGGGAACCAGGCTCAGCTTTTGAAGCAAAGGCCAAGGGGATAAAGCCTTTTCTCACCATTGCTGCTTAGCATCCGCAAGGTCTTTTTTTCACGGTTGGCGTAGTTGGAAAGGTGCACAACTGAGAGAAAAGCAGTAAAGCAGCAAGGGTGCTTTAAAATTCCTTTGAATGAAGCAGCCCTTTTTGTTTTAAAGCAGTTTTTTTTCCCCCAAACTTGGCCAGTTAAAACTTGGTATAGGGTTTCCTGCTTGAGCAGGGAGAGGAGGTTGGACTAGAAGACCTCCAAGGTCCCTTCCAACTCTGTTATTCTGTTAACCTCCAGAATTTCGGGAGCTGGTCCGCCATCTTAAAGCAGCCAATGGAGGAGAGGAAACACTTCTACAAACCAGGCCCAGCAACCAAGAGGGCCTTCTACCACCTCATTGATTTGGCCTCATGGGCCAAGCAGCCGACGGGATGGGGAGACGAGAGCGACGGGGTCAAGCCATGAGGGGGGCAGTTGTCCTAAGGCTTTACAAGTACACTGAACAATTGGGAGAGCGAAGGAGCAGGGAAGAGCTCAGGCTCGTCTCCCGCAGGCAGCGCAGCGCAAAACTACTCGCCGGGCAGCCGACTTCCAACGCCAGCCTGAAGCCAGCCGTTACGGGGGCCCCAGGGACACCCTGAAGTCCCAGCAGCTTCTTCGCAGAGGATGGCTTGGTCAAGGCGGCAGGTAGTTTTCGAGTCCCGAAATTTGGGGGCCTTGAAGCTACCGAACCGCAGCTTCGCGAAGAACTAGAAAGGGAGCGAAGACCGCGGGCGGTTAGGGAACTTGGCACTTCGTACCCTCAGGCTGGAGTTTGTTTGCAAACAAAGCCAGCCGGCCTTGCAAACGAGAGCCCTCGCGATGCTTTTTGAATTGCGCAGGTGCCTCTAACGTTAGCTCGGTTATAAACGCACGCGCATTGGCGCGTCAGCTACGCCGGGTTCTGTACGCATGCTCGCGCGGGTTTCCCTGGTTCTAGAGCCGGCGAGGCACGAGGTCCGAGTCGGGGAAAAAAAAAAATCTGATTTGTTCTGGGCTGCGTCGGCATCGCCCCCTTCAGGCGGAGGAGAGTTCGTGCGCATGCTCAACATCAAAGCGGGTGGGAGCTACCTGAGAAGGGGAGGTTGGGAAGCGGTTCCTTCCCTCCCCCCACTTTTTTTCTTTTTTTTTAATGTGGGCCAAGGTGTCGTGAGGAGAAAAAAACTAGAAACCGACTCAATTTTAGTTTCGTGTAAGTTCGGCAAGAGGCAGACAGCTAGCAATGCTGGCTATTGGGATACAGTGCCGCAGAAAAGAAATCGTCCCTGTTTTTGAGGGGAAACTGTAACTTTTCATGTCTTTTCACCCTTGCGTACAGTTATTTTGACAGAAGGCTGTGCATGTGGGGAAATACTGTTTCTAGTACACATTAAGAGTTTTGACAAAATCCAGAAAGATAATAAATTGGGGCCAGACAAGGTAAACAAAAAATAAAACAAGTTCGCCGTGAAAAAGGAGTGATTTTTAAGTAATGGCACAGTTTTGATAAATATTTTGAGAAGAGCTTTGCAGCCCTTTTCCCCAAAAACAGTTTTAATACCGAAAGTATACAATGGTTTACTGCAATCCTTGCTTAAGACTATATACAATTCATAATATTTATTTAATCTCCTGGGTATATTTTTATTTAATTTTTTTTATTTATAACGCAACACAATATAACAAAACACATAGCATAAGATCCCTTTTTACAACTTTCGTAACGGCCATCTTCTAATATTTACACCTTTCCCCATTTCCCTTTATGCTGTTCTTTTTCTTCTTGTCCCTTTTTCTCTTATTTACATTATAATTCCTAACAATCATTAATTTTGTACATTTTATACCTTGTCCTATAAACATTTAACTTTTCCCATGTTTTTATTGTTCACTATTTCTAATCTGGGTATATTTTTAATCCAATTTGCTTCTGACCACACCATGCGTTATGTCTGGGATATTTCAAACTCGAGAAAAATGTTTGGAAAAGGATTTCCTTTTCCTATGAAGCAGAATAAAGTACTCAACTGCATAGACTATTGATAGTGGTTGTACAGTATATTAGCAAAAAGCCCAAATTGAAGATTTTCTGTTTATATATTATATAGTTATATATTTTGTATTATAGCTTTCAAGGCAGAACTCAATCAAAACAACTATAACTTACTTTAGTGACAACCTCCTTCCTCCCATTTTTTTAATTAGTTAGATTGAAATTGGCATCAATGTAATCAACATTGATCCTGGTATCATATAGATATAGGTATAGATCTCCTGGGGAAGGGCTTAATAATTGAACTGCCACAGGTGGGACATACAAATGTGTCCTGCTAGCTGATTTTAACATTGTGGCAGAAACATAAGGGAAAGGGGTCTTAAATATTGAAGAACCAATTTGTAATTCCTTGCATCTTTAACATGAATTGGATACAAATAAACAATGCCCAATTGAGCTGATGATCCAGTTGAAGTAGATTAACTTGGATGGAGGCAGCAATGGCGAATCCTCTTATAACATGAGTTAGACTGGCTACCTTGAGAGAAGAACAAAAGAGTCTTTCTTGAAGAGACCCTTCTATATGTTATTGGTTGGTTGGTTTATTCATTATTTTAGAGGTCAACCAACTTCAAATGACTTAGCATACACTTTCAGAGTAAGGAACAATAAAAATTAAGAAACAGATCACAGACATCCAGAAGAGAGACACACATATAACAGCAGCAACAGCAACAAACGTACAGGGGCTAGATCAGGGGTCAGCAACCCACATGTGGCTCTTTCATTCCTCTGCTGCGGCTCCCTGTCACTCAAAATAGGCGTCACAACCACCAATGTGTGACACCTGCTGAGACGTAATTTATTGAGCTTTTCAACCCCTGGTAGGCCAACCATGGATAAATCCAAGAAAAGAAAAGTTTCAGAAGAAAACGGAATGTTTAATTCAACTACATATGCTAGTTCTGTGGCCGCTCAGGAAATAGTCAGGGGAAGGGTTTTGTGGCTCTCTGTGTTTTCTTTTCTGTGGGAAATGGGTCCAAATGGCTCTTTGAGTGTTTAAGGTTGCTGACCACTGGGCTAGATCAAAGATGAACCAGTGAAACCAAATGCAACAGATGCAGCATGGATGGCTGGAGAATTCTGAAAATGGAATCCACACATCTTACTTCATAACCTGCTAAATTTTAGATTCTGTGTGCGGGGAGCTGACTTATATTCAGATCTCTTTCTGCAGAACTCTATTAACAGAATCTTCAGATTTCTATAAGGCTTTCTGTGTAATACTTTCAATGATTTTTGTAGATAAAATCTTTCATATTCAGTCTATTCTGGATGCTTCGTTTGATATACAGACTTCTGATGTACATTGGTCGTCTGGATTTTGATCAACTTTATGTATAATGTCTAAGATTATTATATACAACTTGGTTAACAACATAAATGCTTTCCGTTTAAAGAATGCAATTATTAGATTTCTTCTGTAAAAGCTTGTCATAGGAATCTCAGAGCTGCAGTGAAAACTCATTCTCTAGCCTGTCATTAGGTGATTTAGAGAGAGGCATTTTCAACCACAGATAATTCTGTTCTTTTTTTTAAATTTGGTACTTACATTTGGTACTCAAAGCAAATAAATATTTTGTCAGTACTAAATTTGTATTTGTATTTATTAGTTTGTCAAACATGTACAAGACAGCAGGTATAAATATAAACATGAATATGAATGAAAGAAATTAATATAAATAAATGGGGACAGTAGGACAGGGACGGTAGGCACGCTGGTGTGCTTATGCATGCCCCCTTTACGGACCTCTTAGGAATGGAGTGAGGTCTATGATAGACAGTTTAAGGTTGAAACTGTGAGGGTTAGAGGATGTAACAATGGACTCAGGTAGAGCATTCCAGGCGTTGATCACTCTGTTGTTGAAGTCGTATTTTCTGCAATTGAGTTTGGAGCGGTTTACCTTGAGGTTGTACCGATTGTTTGCCTGTGTATTATTGAGGTTGAAGCTGAAGAAGTTGTGTCCTTGCATACATCATATACATATCAACTTTGTGATATTGTACACTGTTACATACATTACCAATCTGCATTTTAGGGGAAGAATTGACTGATAATTCACAAAACAAAACTGTTCTCACAAATATTATAAATTAGCTGCAGTACTTTATTTGATTTTTTCACAATACATCTTTATATAAGCCTGGTTTCTATAGTACTTACATTTTCTAATCAACATCTTTAAAGTTATGTTGTCTTAAATGTATTGACAGCTCTCACCTTCATAAAATGATTTGGATTCATGTAGATCATGGTAGAATTATAATATTGAAGAAGATTTTATTTGCTGCCTTTTTTTCTGGCACTTCAAAATTTTCATGCCTCCAATTTATCCAGTTCATTAGAGAAATGTTATTGAAAAATTGGAACTTAAATCTATACCTTTTTCAGAAAAAGTTAAGTCAGATAAATTTATCTTTAGGTACAAAGATACATACAAAGGAAATGCAAAAGCAGTGACAAAATTTAAAGTTGTTTCAAGTTTTAAAACAGGATTGAATGTTGGATAACAATGTAATATGAGACATATCATAGTACAATTCCACATAACTACAAGCGATCCTCACTGAACTCTTCAATAACTTTATGTGCAATCAGAAAAATATGCTAAAACATAAATGTATTAAAAAATACATTAAAAACATAGTCCCAACAAATTTATTTTGATTAAAGTAATTGTATTTTATTTTTTACTAATTTTCAAGCTGAAATTATGTTGATATGATATATATATATATTATAAATCTTTATATCTTATATTTTTCAGTTAATTAACATAAATGGATTCTGATGAAGATTTGGAGGCATCACTAGATAAGAGTGAGGCAAGTTATGACAAATACTTTTAAATATATTATTTTCTAACTAATTAATGATTAGATATAATTGTTCTTTAGATAATTTGTTAAATTAAATATTGAGACTAATAAGCATGTGATTATATCCATTGTTTAGGGTTATTTTTTTAAAAGTAGCTTTATATCCTTACAGATAAGCTTTTAACAATTTCCTTTCTTTTTTCAGAAAGAGAAAGTTCAGGAAAGACTTGCAAAGAAAAAAAATTCTTTACCTAAAGGAAGTACTAGAAATCAGGTACTTTTGTCCATATTAAAATAGAATATAGTATATTCTTTAGAATTTTGGACATTCTTCAGAAATTGCTTTTTAGAAAATGCCTCTATGTTGACAACTTTTTCTGTTCAACGTCATTTTTTATTTGTATATTTTCATGAAAAATGCACATATAAACTGCTTTGAACTAAAGAAAAGGTGATTTAAAAAGTATTAAATTAAATATACACAGTTTGTACCCTGAAGTTAATCACAAAACAACAAAAGCAGTACAAGTTATATTTAGGTTTCTTCCAGGTATAGAATAGTTAAAAACGGAGCAGGGAGGAACAACAATGGTTTACTTTAATGCTAGATCAGGGTTATCAAACTGGCAGCCCAAGGGCCAGATGCATCATGTATCACGCTCACCCCAGCTCCGCAAAGGGGAAAAATGTCACAAAATGTCACATGACGGCAACATGACACCACAAGTTTGCCATCTGTGTGCTAGAGGAACTGTGTAGATTTCCCATAAGATACATATTGGGACTGGCATTTCTTAATTTAGGAATTAGCATAAGGTGACCAGATTTTAACATTGGTAAAGAGGGACATTGTGGGCGTGGCTTATTTTGTGGGCGTGGCTAGCTGGTCATGTGACTGGTGGGTGTGGCTAGCTGGTCATGTGACCGGGTGGCCATGGCTATGTGTATAGGGTAAGGTGAACAGATTTTAACATTGGTAAGAGGGACACCATTGTGGGCGTGGCTTATTGTGTGGGTGTGGCTTGGAGGCCATGTGACTAGGTGGGCGTGCTAGCTGGTCATGTGACCGGGTGGCCATGGCTATGTGTATAGGGACTACTCAGAGGGCTGGAAAGTCATTTCTGACAGGTCCTCACACTTTTGACTGGTCCTCACACTTATGACCATCCTCACATTTATGCCCGTGCAGCATTCTTAACAACCATGTCACTCATTTCACAACTGCTTCTCTTCACCATGATGACAAGATAGGGCAAAAATGTAAAATGTGAGGACAGTCGTAAGTTCGAGGACTGGTCAAAAGTGCGAGGACCAGTCAAAAATAACTTTTTCAGCCCTCTGAGTAGTCCATATGCACAAAAGGACTAACCAGAGGGCTGAAAAAAGTCATTTCTGACAGGTCCTCGCACATTTGACTGGTCCTCACACTTATGACCATCCTCACATTTATGCCCGTGCAGCATTCTTAACAACCATGTCACTCATTTCACAACTGCTTCTCTTCACCATGATGACAAGATAGGGCAAAAATGTAAAATGTGAGGACAGTCATAAGTTCGAGGACTGGTCAAAAGTGTGAGGACCAGTCAAAAATAACTTTTTCAGCCCTCTGAGTAGTCCATATGCATAAAAGGATACAGTAATAGAGAGGGATGAAGGAAGGGAAGGGAAATTAGAGTAGGAATGACGGTAAGAGAGGGAGGAAGAGAGGAGGAGAAGGAGAAAGGAAGAGGAAATAGGGAGGAGAAGAAGAGGGTGGGGGGAAGAGAAAGTAAGAAGGAAAGAAAAGAGAGGTGGTAGGTTTGAGGAGAAAGATTGCTGTACAATAAAAAAGATGAAAGGGAAGAAAGCCAACCCCAAACAAATTAAGATAAAGAATGAATTGTTAAACTTTAAAGAATAAAAGAGAACAAATATGAATAAATAGCAATAATTAGAAACACACATACAAACATACAATGTATTTTCTTTGAACAGAATATTTGGCTGGTTCACAAATTTAAACAGTGTTTAGTCATTTCAATTAAATTTACAATTTCTATATTTCCTTTTTGCCATATTTATTCCTCATCTATTTTTTTAAAAAAACAATATTACCCTTCATCCTCATCTCTAATCTTAATCAAATTCAATTTTTCCCTTCTATTCTATATTATACCCCTTCCCATTGTCATCTATTTTTATATCCATCCTCACATTGGTTAATTATGTAATTATGTAATACAGTTGTTTAATACAAATTCAACATTTTAATATAAATCAATTAGTTATATAACTATCTTTTTTTTATATTAACATGAATATTCCAATTATTTCCATGCAATCCAATTTCTTACAAATCAATTAATTATACTTACCAATAATAATAAACCAAATAATTTCCCCCATATATTCCTCCAAACCACAACTTAACCATTTCTGCTTTCAACACAGTATACAATTAATAGTATCTCAATTATTACAATTCCCTAGTTAAAAAGAGCTTTTTTTTCTTTTGTGTTTTAAAATCTTGAACTCTCTTCTTTTGCCCTAAATAATTTCCCATTGTTTGCACCTACCTTTTTTGGTGAGGAAAAGGAAAATAAATCTGCTGCCTAATTTTCCAACGTTGCAAGCAAACAGCAAAGCCAACAGCCTGTTTTACTTTCAGTTTCGTTTTGAGCTTGGTTTGCACAAAGAGAAAAAAAAAACTGCTGAGCAATTTAGCAAGAGCAGAGCCCTGCGCAAATCAGCTGAGAGGGGGAAGCCGAGCTAATCAACGTAGGGCGGCCCTTTGAAGCCCCGCGGCAAGAGTTTAAACAGGTTTTTTCCCTCTAGCCATCAGCTGGGACTCAGGAGGCAGCCGGGACTCAGGAGGCAGAATGAAAAATCGGGACTTTTTTAAAATGCCGCGGGACGCGGGACGAATTGCTCAAAAGCGGGACTGTCCCGCCAAAAGCGGGACGTCTGGTCACCTTAAATTAGCAGATAGCCAATCTGTAGGAGACCATAATCTACGCCGAAAGATAAAAACAAAAAAGCATAGGTAAATAATTATAAAGTAATATAACATTTGAAAAGGTAAATATTTGTTATACTACCTTGCTGATTTCTATTGTTTTCTGCTTGTACTGCACTTAGGTATAAGAGTATATCAAATAAAAATACTAAATACTACTTGTTAAAATGGCAAATGTAATTTAAGTTAAAGGTAATAGAAATTGAGGTCAGTGACCTGTTTGGCAATTGTTGAAAAAATGTTGGGAATTAAAGGAATAGAAAATAAAACTGCCTTTTAAAAAAAAATACACAGTGTAACCCCACAATGCACAATTTGGGTTGCTAAACTTTGATAACTGTATTATAAAAAAGAGGCAAAAAAGAGCAACCAAAATGTTCAAGCTGAGGAAAAGTTGTAATATGAGATACATAAATTAAAGGAGACATGACAGAGATCTATAAAACAAGTAACCATAGTGTATAATGAAAATGGACAAAAATAATTGCATTTTGCATTCATAATTTTTGAATCTGGTCAGCTTATAATTGTGGAAAATAAGAGGATTAAATGGAAAAACCTGGAAAATAAAATGCTTTGCAAATACCTGTCTTGGAGGAAAGATGGGATATACATTTATTAAATCAATTAATCAGTCATACAGGAATGTAGTTCTTATAGTTTATTAGCAATTTTTCTTATTCAATTTAGGAAATTGAAGATAATCTATATGATGAAAGAATACAAATAGAAGCCCAAGAACAAACTCCACAGAAAGGTAATTTAATGTTTTATTTGAGTGGATATGAAATTTAGAAACATTTAGTGTGGCTTAAATTAAGTTTTATTATTTCATTTTATCATTATTTCACAGGATCTTTATTTCATTTTATGCTTTTATGCATACTTTTCAATATTAAAAAAATTCCTGGGAAGATATCCTGTCTTGACTTCTCAATTTAATACTTTATTAGAGAAAATGAGAATGAAAAAAGCTGCACTTTGAAAAACGAAAATGTTCAAATATCACAGTACAGTGGTCAACTCTTAACGATGTAGAAATATTTCAGCATTAACTATAACATTAAAGTAATTTGTAATATTTTGTTATTCCTGGATCTACAATTTCAAAAATTAGTTGTGAATGCACTTTTGTTAAATAAAACTGAAAAGGCACTGCTTTTTCAGTGCTGCCGCTCTATCTAACTTTACTGCTTAGCACAACAATTCTTAAAGTGGGGGTTTTAAACTATACTCAAAGGGGTAATTTGGGCATATGTTGAGGGTAATGAAGCAACATCTAAGTTAGGGGTGGCCCGCAGGCCGGATGCATCATGCGCAGGCAATATCCCATCCCAGCTCCACGAAGGCAAAAAATGTCGCGATATATCACATGACATCAATGTGACACAGTGAGTTTGACACCAATGATCTAAGCGATTCCTACTTCCCCAACCCATGTATGTCTACAGATGTCCTCCCCCCGCTTTCTCATCTTTTCCACATAGGAGTCATGAGCCTGCCCTTTTTCTTCTCGACCTCCTATTGGAAAGTAGTAGTAACTATTTTAAGAAATTATGCAATACTTTTGCACTTTTAGAAAATTACTTTTTGATTCTGTAGTCTTTTTTTCTTTCTATATACTTTTATGTGAAAACTTTTTTGTGAATTGTTTAATTTGTTGTACCGTAATTAATCAGTATGATTGCATCTTGGCCAGTAATCCAGCCTTCTAGAGAATTTATGAACAGAAGCATAGCTTTTGAAGAATGATCATCAAAGACCTAATCTCATTCCAATTCTCTAAAAACTTAAGAGACATTGTCAGCTGCAGAATTAATGCAGAGTTAATGTGGTTTATGGCTGTGCTTTTCCATTCTTAACCTAGATTACTAGGGCCTTTGAACATGTTGTTAACCTCCTTTTTTCAAATTTGCATATGTGAGAGAGCTCCTCTTGAGAAATTTCACTGAGGGGAAAATAAAGCAAAAATAAAACTTTCCACTTACACACTGTATTACTCCATCTTTTAAAAAAAGTTTACAATAAAATGGTTAACTGATTAAGCTGATAGATTTATTTTCCCAGAAAAATATACTTTAATACTGTATATAAATTATCCAGTCATGGAGGAATCCTTAATTAAATAACTTTAATTCAAACTGTAGAGAAGTGAAGAGTGACTGGCTAATTCTAAGCATTCTTGCCATGGATGGAAGAGTTCTGAAATTGTACTGTACATTCTTTGGAAGTACTGTTTGATTGATAATGAAATGGTATAGCTCCTTCTGTTACTGTCAGACTTTATCGTCTTTGCATGTTCTAGAATTTTGCACTCTTTGGATGCAAGATAACAGTGCCAAATACTTGTTATTTAATTTTAGGGGCAGGAAATGTGGCTCTTTTCCATGATTAGCCACAGATATTTTTTCCCCTCACTGCTTCCACCTCTGCTTTGTCTCCCTTTAGTAGCTCCGGCACAATGGCTTCTAAATGATTCTTGAAAGACAGAAGGCAACTGAATAGAACTAAAACTCATTATTGGGCAACACTGCCTAACACAGTATAGTGATGCAAACACTAATGAAGTGTAATTGCAGCAGAAGCAGTTACAGACAATTATTTAGATCTGTATCCCACTCAAAGTACTACTTGTCCCAAAACTGAATTGGGTTGTTATATTATAGATTTGATTTGTAGATATGCTGGTTGATCCCTGAATCTCAATATTCCCTTTCTTCCCCACCAATATAGATAAGTGTCAGAAATTACTATTTAAAAACCTTGCCCTATTTTTGGGTACAAAACACAGCATCCTCTCTTTTCCAGCATTGGAAAAGAAATGAGTTCTCAGGAACTCATGATCTCATGAATATTAGAAGTAGAACTCCATGACGATTTTGAATCAGAGACAAGGCTGCCAGAGACTCCCATGTCAGGTTGAAGGCTGAATCAGAGCACAATCCTATTAAATATACATTCATTTGGAATTTTGCTAAGTGTATGTCTCTGTATGTGGTCCATATGCAGAACACAACCATTTAACAGCTTGAAAAATTATAGTTACATATTTTACTGTTAGCAATATGATCTACAGTATATACTACAGGGACAGTGAAAGAATTCTGTCACAAACTCCATTCTAAAAATATATGCTTTCTTGATTCTAGTTGTGGCTGAAGTAGAACAACAAGATACATTAACTGAAGCATTACGGGACAGAGTAAAAGAAAAGCTGAAAACTGTCAAGGTGATAGTTTTAATTGGTTTTTAACTAAATGAAAAAAATACAGAATATTGATTTATGTTTCTATGAAAGAAAAAAAAGATAACCTAATGTAAAAGATTCACCTTCAACATCACTTGACGTATCCCAGAAAAAAGTGGTTATGTGATATGTAATTTGTATGTGCTTTTTGTAGTTAATGTGTATGTTAAAAGTACTAAATACAGCATAATATTTATTTTAGGCTGCGCAGGAAAAAGATTTTTCTCACAAACAAAATTCTGCCGCAGGATTTCAAAACAATCAAGAAATAAATGCTGAGGTAACAAAACTTTTGTAAAAAAGATTCCTGAGAGTAATAAACTATTGTTTGATTCAGTTTCAGGATATTAATAATGAGAAAGGCACAGTTTTGTAGAACTGTAATTCAGGCCATACTTACATAAATAGAAAAATTATCCTTTCTTAATTTTTAATCTATTAATGTATGTGAACAAGTTACATACCGTATTTTTCGAAGTATAAGACACACTTTTTTCCCCTCCTAAAAGTAGCTGAAAATTTGGGTGCATCTTATACTCCGAATGTAGCTTTTTCGAAGCTTTTTTTCAGCCCTAATGAGGCGCTAGTGAGTAAAGCAATCTATGCTTTACCTGCTTCCTCCAACTCTCAGCTGTGAAGCTTTTTTTCAGCCCAAACGAGGCGCTAGCGAGTGAAGTTATGTCCGTGGTTTGCCTGCTTTTCTCATTGCTTCTCTCTCTAAAGATCAGTTGTGCTTTAGAAACTGTTTTTTATCTCCAAGCAGGGGATAAAAACCAGCAAACTAATGTGCTGAAGCTGACCAGACTAAGTACGCTAGTCAGATGAATAACTGGTAGGCAGATTTTTCCCCCCTATTTTCCTCCCCAAAAACGTCTTATACTCTGGTGCGTCATATACTCCGAAAAACACCGTAGTTTTAGTTAAGGGGTAACCTACGCATCTTTGAAACATAACAATATTTCACTTAGGAGTGAGTGGTTGCTATTGTAAAATAGCATAATATTTGAGTGGTAATTGTTACTTTAAAAGAGTATGAGTACAAATAAAGGAAAATATCGTTTAGAAGAAAATAAAAGGTTGCTGTATGGCTGGTACAATCTATCAACAGTTATTCAGCTGTTCTTTTATCACTCTTAGAATGAAGTACCCTTAGATGAAGGTTTTGAATTTTTTACATCAACTTTTGAAGACCACTCCAATATGAAAGAACTTGATTCAAATTTTGAGCAGGTATTATTATTCTTTACATATTAATTGTCTTTTTCTTCTTTTATTTGAGTGGCTTGTAGTTCTTTCTAAGCAATAGCAATAGCACTTAGACTTATATACCACTTCATAGTGCTTTTACAGCCCTCTATACGTGGTTTAGAGTCAGTCTATTGCCTCCAACAATCTGGGTCCTCATTTTACCCACTGGAAAGGAAGGATGGAAGGAAGGCTGAGGATGGAAGGATGGAAGGCTGAGTCAACCTTGAGCCGGTGAGATTTGAACTGCCGAACTGCAGCTAGCAGTCAATGAAGTATCCTGCAGTACTGCACTCCAACCACTGCGCCAACTCGGCATCATAGTGCTGTATATTTCATTACTGTTTTTAATGAAATAAACAATATTGAAATGTTATTTTAATGTCTCAGAATGTATACGCACATCAAGTAAATATTCTTTTATTTTTTCTTTTTGCTCATATGATGAAGTTTTCAAAAATATATTATGCTTTTGTATGTTTCTTGGAAATCTTTCAATATAATCATGGAAGTAATATGTACTTATGTGTAATTATACTATATTATGTATTTATGCATAAAAACAGTGCATTTGCAATTGGATTTGAAGTTATAAGGTTTTTACAGCTTGCCTTTTTTTCAGCCTTTTTAAAAATTGCTGCATTGTATTTCTCAAAATAATTTTAAAAAATGGAAGAAATAACAACTATTGGCTTTAACTGTTCAGTGCAGCAAGCGTGTATCATTTTCATCCTCTTACTGGCTCCTAATGAGAACTAATAAATTATATTGAACTATGAGTATTCTTTAGATAGGATCTAAATAGCCCCTTGCAGAAGTTGGAAGCTGTTGTAAAAAAAATGCTATATACTACTTGAAGTGTGTTTCTGTGTCTAATACTTGGACCACTTTGATTTCAAATAATCAACTTATAGAAATTCATAAAGTAATTCCACAATGTACACATTAGCCTGTTCAAAGCAAAAAATAGAATGTTCCAGAACCAGATTGTTTCAGTCCAAAACATTTTTACATCCTTAGTGTGCTCCCTGTTCAATGTATATAGGATTGCATCATTAGTTTAATGTTATTGAATTGTTAAAGAAGTTATTTTAAATGAGTTACAAAATTTGAAGTATTGAAGAATTACATTTAAAAAACTTATGAACACTGAGAAATAGTTTATTTCTGTCCTAAAGGTGGGTCATTGATGCATATCTGATGAAATTTGTAAAGTTAAATGATATAATAACAGTAATTATCAAATAAATAATTATCTTAAATTATTTCAATTAGGAAATACTATTAAAAAAATTTAATACTATTAAAAAATCAAAAACCAAATTATCAAGTTTGTATATTTAAAATATTTATATTTATAGCCTTTCTACTACCCGTCTTTTGAGGAGTAACAATGTGGCTCTTTTGACACCTTTTTGTGTTTCTAATAAAGATATCCCTCTATTTACTGTGTACATAAGTAGAATCCAGTATTGTCCTACTGGAATTCTGTTTGCTCTCAACATCTACTCCAAATGATTAAAAATTTTTCCAGCCAAACTTTGAAGATACATGGAAATTGAAAACAATGGATATCATTGTTTTTCATTCAGACTGGATTTCATTTATGAACATATTGATTATTTTCTAGGAATTACCTGTATCACTTTAAAGAATTCAGTTGAAATATGGTTTCATTTTAGTTTTTAATAAATTATACCTGAATGTATTATTTCACATTGTTTTTCTTCATGATAAACAATAGAAATCAACAGATGGCTGCCTTCAAAACATCTGTAGCTTAAATGAGCAAACTCCACTGCTTGTCCATGTGAAAGAAATGTTGACAGAATTAGTTGAAGTAAAATCACCTGCCTGTAATTTCAATAAAGTAGACAAGGAAAAGGGATGGAACCAACTCTTTATTCCAAGCACATCACCAGGTGATATAAGTTTCTAAAGATAGTATAACTTTGATACTGATTTTATAGACATAAATATAAATATTATGTCTGTCTGCTGATTCAGGACAGAACTATTATCAGGTGCAGAATTTAATGTAGTTTTCATTTTCGCTAAACCTATCTATACTGATGTAAAATTCACCATAAAACTGTTTGTAAATGCCAGGGAAGATTTTTATGCTGCAAAAAATGGCACAATGGCACCATGTCAAAAAAGTGCTCTCCCTCCATAAAAATCTATATACTTTGCTTGTGTAAAATGCCTTCATGTAGAAGGAGGCGAGAATAATGTTAAATACAGTGATTCTTAAGAATAAGCCAAAGTTGGGTCCCCAATTCAGGTCCAAATTTTCATGGAGGTATGAGTTGTGGAATACTCTGGCTTATTATGATCACTGAAACCATTCACTATGAATAGGCAGAAGAATCGCAGTGCTGTATTAGTGGTCATCTCTAGCAACTTAGGAAGGAGCAGCTTGGTAGCAAAACATGGCATATCAACATTATCCTGCCCTCTTCAAACCATGAATGAAAACCAGATAGATTATAGGCATAGTTGGCATAAAGCTCTTGATGATCCATCATGATGGATTTAATGTAATTCCTTTGCCTTATTTCTACGTTCAAGGCTGCACCTCAAGGAATGCAAAACTGCACCAATGACATTATAGCAATTTCTTATTTATCAAGGAACCATGGTAAACTTCTATATGGATATATCCTATACATGAAGACAAAAACACAGGACCAGTTATTTCCTTAATTTCTTACCCCCCAATGTGGCTCCCATGAAAAGAATAGTCCATTTTAATGATTCTTCCCTCCTATCTTTAATAGCATTGTCACTGGAAAGAATACTTGTGCCATCTAGCTCTTGCAATCATTTCTTCATATTAACTTTTTTGCATAGTATGATCCTGGGTTATAATACTGTGGGATAACACCACAAATATTCATCAGATATCATTTTACATCATCTCATAATGGAATGAGGAAACAAAGTGTGTAGGGGGTGAAGTGGGATCTGGTATTTGTCTATTAATCACCTTTAGCATGGCACTTCCTCATTGGGACCCCAAGCCAATTGGCAAAGCCAGTTCAGGGGGTAAGGTGTTCCAAAGATGTTCCAAAGGGCATGAGCCATGACAGAGAAGACTTCTCCTGGACTCTGCCGACCAAAATTCCTTGATTGATGGGATGCCCAGCATGCCTACTTAAGTAATCTGGACTTATGCCATGCAGGGCTTTATAGATAATAACCAGCTCCTTGAATTGTACCCAGAGGCCGACTGGCTGCCCGTGCTGCTACATTCTGCACCATTTATAGCTTCTGAATGGTCTTCAAGGATAGCCCCATGTAGAGCTCATTGCAGTACTCTGGTTGTAAGACAACCAGGGCTTGAATGACTGAGCTCAGGAACTCCTGATCCAGGAAAACTCACAAGTGCACAACCTGAAGCTGTGCAAAGGCAATTCTAGCTGTGACTGCCTTGTGTTCTTCATAATATATGTTTTCTTTATAGAAGAGTTGCTCTAGTTTTCCAACCATTTTGGTATTTTCCCCATTTTTCCTAGGTCTTTATTTTTGTTTTAAAAATATGAAAAAATAGTATAGTAAAAAGTAAAATGTATTTTAAAGTAATGACCTGCAGATCACTGCCAATTTTTCCAAAGAAGAAATATGAATGCAGTGCCAGATTTTTTATTAAAAAATTGAATTCAGTGGCTGACGTTGTATTAAAAATTTGATGAATCTGTTCTGACTAGGCCTGAAAGGACAAGAGAACAGCAAACGAGCACCAAAAGAAAGTTTTAAGAACATTGTGCATGACTCCTTTGAGCTGGAGCTGGGATGAGGCTTCTGTAGTTATTTTTTGTTTCCATTCTATGAGTCAAGAGGAAAACATCCTTTTTTTAAGAATATTTTTTTTTAAAAAAAACAAGTGGGTAAATATCAAAAATGATACTTCTGATAAATCTTGGTAGCATATTCAGTCTAGCCTTTAAGAGACAAGATAAGGAAATGCTTTAACTGGTAGGTACAATATCGTTGTACACAATTGTTGTACACAATTGTCTCTGTGTTATGACATTTCAGATTTCCTTAATCTTTCCATAACTATATGAGAGCAGTAAGAAGCTTAGAAGAGCAAAAGTTGGAGAAAGTAAATTTTTACTGACAATTCACTTTATTATGAGTATCATCTGTAGCAGATTAATATGGCTGCTATTATAAATATTCCACAAATCATTTATACCTGTTTTCTCAGTATGTAACCAGTAAAAGGAAGAAAATTAATTAGCATTGCAATCTCTAAATAAGTATACATCATTCTTGAAGTCATCTTGATTATTCTCAGTTATACATAGCTGTAAGCTACCAAGCAATATGTTGCCACGACTCCTAGAAGAGGAAGGATTTTACATTCCAAGAAAGCCTTATATTCCTAGGAAGATGTACCACAAAATGGAGAATCGCCTTCAGCAAGAAGGGGTAAATATAACAATTTTGTTTTTTTTAAAGAACTACTTTCCAAACAATTTGTTTCTTAAAAATTTATGTTCATTGGTTTGCTTGATTTTCTTTATGCTTTTGAATCATCAAGGCAAAAAGCTGGTTTGAAGAAAGTGGGGAAATAATATCATTACCTTCTCCAATCAAGCAATCAAGCCATCACATAACGTCTTTCCCTGTTAAGATTGTCGCAGAATTAAAGACAATATACAGAAAGGTTTGTTTTTATTCTTTCATACTACTTCACAAAGGGATATTTCATTGGATAACATTACATTTGCATTGCTAGAAGTGTTACATACCTACACTGACAATATGTTTTTTCACCATAATTAAATAAAAATTTGTGGAGGGTTGTTATTCATGCAAGGGCTGCATAGCATTTGGAATTTCATAAGATAGGTGGAGATGCTATGATATAATTGCTTCATCACTTTCCATTTGCTTTGAAGGAGACATGAATGAGCAAGCTGCAAACATCTAAGATAACTCTGCTCATTTTGAATTGGTTTTTAAAGTCTGGCTGCCTGTTCAGGCGTTTCAGCTTTGGGTTTTTGTATCAAATGTTTTAGGTGACATAAATGTACCCTATCATATCCATTGCTGTTTATTTATACAAAAAAACTAGTATTTGGCCCACTCTCATATCTAATAGCTAAGGTTGAATTAATTCTTAAAACTGAAATCGTGTGAGAAAAACATAATTTTCTATGTTGATTCATAAACAGTTTTTATCTATCAGGCCAAACAGGTTTTTCTCACTTTGGATTCATTTACAGAGCCTGCTATAAAAATGTGCATACATAGAAGTACAGTCTGTATTGTTGTTCAAAATTTCTTTCTTTAAGAGAAAATTTTGTGTTTTTCACCCCCCAAAATAGGCCACACAACCAGAGTTGGAAAATTGTACCAAGTTTGAAGACTGTAAAATGTATCAACTAGATCTTAACATATCAAGTATTGTCTTCAGTCATCATTATCTTTTTAACTGTGAGCAAGTGTTGGCTGTTAAGTTGCTTGATGTTTATGAATGTTTTCAGAAAAGACAAGAGCAAAATGTTACTAACTTGCTTTCTGAAAAAGTAAGAAAATACTTTTGTTATATTTTAGTTATAATGATGTTTGAAAGGATGTTGTTTAAATGACTTCAGATTGTCTCAATTTGAAAACTAGAGATATCCCTAACTTTAATATATATTGTCATAATATCTGTACATATTCATTTTGAAACTTTGACTTGATTAGGGCTCTATTTCTATATTGCTTACATTATTACAACATAGATGAGGCAATAAATTTATTATTAACATGTCAAATTAACATTCAGAATAGTCTAAAATATATTTCCTAGTAATATATGGGGAATTGTCCCTCTCCCTGCCAACCTTTGAACTGTTTTTGTTTTTTAAAAATTGAATTGAATGCATTAATTGCATTAATGCTATATATTTATTTTGGGCACTTGGGAACCAGCCCGCATTTACAGCCCTTTGTAACATTCTGCAGTCACAATATTTATTTTTATTTTATTTTTATTTATTTGTCGAATACGTATTAGGTAATATACAATATATAAGTATAAGCATGAATTGAATACATAAAATGAATACAATTAAAGGAAACATTAGGACAGGGACGGTAGGCACGCTGGTGCTCTTATGCATGCCGCATACAGATCTCTTAGGAATGGGGTAAGGTCAACAGTAGCCAGTCTAAGGTTAAAATTTTGAGGGTTTTGGGCTGAAACCACAAAATCAGGTAGTGCATTCCAGACATTGACCACTCTTTGCTAAAGTCATATTTTCTGCAATCGAGTTTGGAGCGGTTCACTTTAAGTTTGTATTTATTGTGTTCTCATGTATTGTGGTAGAAGCTGAAGTAGTCATTGACAGGTAGGACATTGAGCAGATGATTTTATGAGCTATGCTTAGGTCATACCGAAGGCGGCATAGTTCTAAATTTTCTAAGCCCAAAATTTCAAGTCTGGTGGCATAAGGTATTTTGTTGCAAGTGGAGGAGTGGAGAACTCTTCTTGTGAAATATTTCTGGACACGTTCAATTGTATTAATGTCTGATATGCAGTGCGGGTTTCAGACAGATGAGCTGTATTCGAGAATTGTCTAGCAAATGTTTTGTATGCTCTGGTTAGTAGTGTAATATTACCGGAGAAGAAGCTACGCAAGATTACAACCCTTAATGCCTTTTTGGTGATGTTGTTACAATGTTGTTTCACTGGAAACCAGTGTTTACTTCTGGTTTCTGATAACACCCCCCCCCAGCGAACAATGGATTCCCTTAGCAACTGCAGCATTCATTTAAAAACCACGGCATTTGATATGACTGCACATTCACTTAACAACTGCCGCAAAAAAGCTAAAATCGGATGAAGTCATGTGGTGATTTGCTTTATGACTGTTACAGTTTACAGCTGAAATTGGACATTCAATTACAATTGTAAGTTAAGGACTGCCTGTAATAGGACCTATAAAACTGTAGTCAATTTATGATAATAGAAATATTTACACTGGATAATAGATATCTCTTTTAAAATATTGTGATGACAAATTCCATTTATCATATGGAGAGCTATTTATGGCCATAATTCGTTTGGTTTCCTAAAATTGAATCTCCAGAACATAAAAAAAGATTCTATAGAGACCAATTATGTCTACTGCAAAGTTCTTTAATAGCTAGCTGAATGAAGCCAAATTACTTAGTTGTTGTACACTGAAGTTTGAGGATTATTTATTTTTTATGAAACAAATATTTCTGCTGGAATTATGCAGAATGTCTATGACTATTCTTTTTATTTTGTGTTATTACATCATGGCTGCAAAATGTAGACATTTTCCAATATAAATATATGCATAGGTTTTACAAACTGCTTTTTCTACTTGTTAATGATAATTCACTAATAATGATTAACTAATTATAAATTATTTTTATTATAGCTAAAAGCCTTAATAAGTACAACAAAACTAGCTGAAACAAATTTAAAAACAGGCCAGTTGAGTACAAACATTGTAAAGGATTACAGATCACAAATAAGGTATCTTGTTATCCTGGAACATTTCAAATATGCTGCAGATATGTCATTTTGTTATTATTGTTGTTGTTAATGGGATTATTTATTTTATTTGCTTTATTGTTATTTCTGCAGTGCCTGAAATATATTTACTATTAAAAACTCTTATGTCTGTAATCTTTAATGGGCAAAACAATAGGGTAAAACATTTTCAACAAAGGCACCTCAAATGGGCTAACTTACAGAATATATCTAAAATTCACAGCCTATGACTCTTGTGGAATTGAAAGTTGAAAAATTTTATAAAACTTTTTATGACATAAAAATCATTATAAAGCATTTTTCCCATATAAGAAGCACCGAATCACTTATGTGGTGAAAGGATAAACCGGTGATATCACCATTGCCCGGGGGACAGCCAGTTGGGAGCTCCTTTCATGTCCCCATTAAGTTGCCCGTCGAAGTGTTGATCAGGATTCTGGTAATTCTGAAGATTAATCTAAAGATTCTTATGTTGAAATGACAGAAATAAAATTCAGGCCTTGATAGATCTTTGGGGCTTTGGAAACTTTAATAAAGAAACCACAAATTTACAGCTGAACGTATGATCATAACCACAGGATGCGTGCACAAGTATTTTTGTAACTTCTGTACCTTATCTACTATGAGCTGTGTTCCTATTAGGTAACTAAGTGAAACTAAGACACCTATATATGCTTGCTTCAAAATGCATGTGGGGTTCTTCATCTTATGGGAGGACCCACCATCACTGAATAAATGTGTTATTTAGAGAGAGAACTTTGATTGTGCCAAGCCACACGTGGTCCCCTGCTTAACAGTGGTATCCATCTATCTACTTGTGGTCACTGCTTTAGAACTGCTGAGTTGAGAGGAGTTGAAGCAAGTGATGGGCAGCAGCAATAGGGTCTCGAACGCAAGCCTGCCACATATTAGACTAGCGTTCTAATATGTGAGCCACCGTGCTCCACATCATAAAGCATTTTATCACATAACACAAAATATAAAACATTCCCTGTGGTGAATTCCTGATATTTGACTGTGGTATACAGTTCAGTATAAGCTACTTTCAATGCAGACATATCTCTGAATATTTCTCTGAATTTTTAAGAATGTTTTGATTGCATTAGAAGCTCTGCTATTGTTAGAGGCATTGAAGAATATGGTAAGGACATATCTGAAATCACAGGTTAGTAAAAGGAAAAACAACCAATTTAAGGGCTGCTGATTGTTTTTCTCATTAAAAGTGGGCTGGTCATCAAAAGGTCAAATCAGTACATGGAGGTGAAAGGAAATAACGGAAAACAGTACAGTTAGTCCTTGTTTAGTGACCACAATTGGGACTGGCAACTTTATTGTTAAGCAAAGTGGTTGCTATGTGAAACATCAAGGTTTTACGATTGTACTTCAGCTTTCCTTTGCTTTACAGACCTGCAAAGGTCGTAAATGAGAGAATCAGTTGCAATTTATTTTTTCATCATGCCTGTAACTATGAATGATTGCTAAATGATGCAGTCACTAAACAAGTATTTATATCAATGAAAGTGATTTAACATTTTCCCCTAATGCTGACTTATTACTTGGATTGCATTTTCTCTCTTCCTCCCATGCTGTTATTTTAATTCCTGAGAGAAACTGTATTGCATAATAAAAGTCTGCAAAATTCCTAAAGAGAGCATGTACAGTAGAACCTCTGGTCATGACCATAATTAGTTCTATAACTTCGATCGCAACCCAATTTGGTTGCGCATGCATTTACAAAAAAAATGGCCTGGAAGGGGAAATCGGCACGGAAGGGAAAATTTGATTTGATTGCCACTTGAGTATGTGTTCACGACCAGATTCAAAACTTTTGTGAATTTTTTGGTCGGAACCCGATTTGGTTGTGATCAGAAGCGTTCGTGACCAGAGGTTCTACTGTAGCTGCTCAAAAGAGTAGCGATTTCAAGAAATGAAAGCAACTGTTAGACTATAATAACAGGTTCCCAGGAAGGAATTTCCTATTCCAAGAAGAAAGTCATTGTTTTACATTTGTCATTTGCATACAGTATATACAGTATAAATACAGTATAAATACAGTATAAACTTATACAGTATAAATACAGTATAAATTTATACAGTATAAATACAGTATAAATGAGAATCTTTTATCAAGTCTATTTGTGATGATTGAGAAACATTAGACATGTTCTTTTGCAAGATAGTTATAAATATTAGAATTTTTCTCTAATTATTTTACTCCTTTTCTGCCTTACAATTAATAAACTGCTAGAATTACAGGTCCAACCAGATGTGACATGAGAAATCTATTTTCAAGCTAGCCTATAGCATTAATGATAGACATGAAAAGTTAGATTAAATCCTTATTCAATACTGTTGTCAGGCCTAGCCCAAGAACATCATAGCACAATTCTTTATTTCCTTATACCATATGGACAGAATCTTGCCAGACTAATCCTATATTACCCTACCCTAAACCCTGGGAGACTCTAGGGAGTAGTTATCCTAAATCTCTTCCTCTTCCCACAATCCAGATCTGGATATGCTGTCTCTTGTTTTGATGATAAAACAGCTGGTTTTATTTGTAAATCCAGTGTAACATCTTTTTCCATATCATTCTTGTAACTTGTCATTTTTAAATCCAAACCCCAAACAGCTTTTCAATTCTTGTGGAATTGAAAGCCTTATTCTCAATTGTATCCGGTTTTGTCTCCTCTTTTAAAACTATTTTTATAGTTGCAGACAATTTCAAAAGAAATTTAGAGTGGGTTGTTCCCAAATGTCCCTGAATTTTCTCACAAATTAAAATACCTTTCTCCATTCTGTGTTAGTATGTTGACAGAGACTGCTCCAACTGTTGCATGATTTCATTGATTTCTCATGCAAGCAAGATTTTGTTAAAGATCATTAAACAAAGACTACAGAATGTCATCAATTAAGAGTTATCTGATGTAGAAAGGGGAATAGCTCTGGAGATCACATTGCCAATGTTAGATGGATTATGGAAAAGGCATGTGAATATCAAAAAAATATGTATATGTGTTTTATCAACTACAGAAAAGCTTTTGACTATAGAACACAATAAGCTATGGGCAGTTTTGCATGATCTTAGTGTCCCAGCCCACCTGATCAGATTCATCAGGTCACTCTACACCAGGAGCATCAAACTTGCGTCATCACAGCTGTGTCACATGACGTATCACAACTTTTTTCCCTTAATTAAACTGGATGTGGGCGTGGCCAGCATGTGACGCATTCGGCTTGTGGGCTCTGAGTTTGACACCCCTGCTCTACACTGATCAGGAGGCAACAGTGAGAACACTTTATGGTGACACAGACTTGTTCAGGATCAGTAAGGAAGTTAGACAGGAATGTATTTTCTCTGCTTTTTTGTTCTATCTGTATGCTGAAATAATTATACGAAAATTAGAACTGGAACTGCCTGACGTTGTGGTGAAGATTGGAGGAAGAACCATAAATAATTTGAGGTACACAGATAATCATACACTATTGGCTGAAAATAAGGAAGATCTGGAAAAATGATCTGGAAAATCAAGGACAAAAGTGAAAAAGTAGGACTAAGTCTTAATATCAGGAAAACAAAGATAATGACAACAACTGCAGATGTCATGAGACATTTAAAAACAAGGAGGAAATTTGTTTAAGAATTTATCTTCCTTGGATCCAAAATTGTTTACAACAGCAGTTCTAGTCTTGAAATTAAACACAGAATAACCTTAAGTTGCACTGCAATGGTTAATTAATTTTATCCCATTAGTAAAACCCTGCAAAAAGCAGGCTAGTTAGACAATAATCTTCCCTACAATGTATAGGTGTGACAGTTGGGCACTAAGAATAGAAGATCAAAGAAGAATTGACACCTTTGAACTATGGTGCTAGGTAAATTACTGTATATGCTATAGACAGCCACAGTAACTATAGAGAGGTGTTAAATTGTATAAAACCAAGCACATCACTAGAAGCTAAAATCATAAGACTGTCTGATTTACTCTGGCCATGTTGTGTGTGCAAATTCATTGGAGAAGGGGACAAAGAAGTGGACAAAGAAGAAGGGGCAAGCAAAGAACATGCTGACTTGATAATAAATCTGATGCAAAGTTGAACACAATTGAAAGAAGCTGTGCTTGACAGTAGCATGGAGGGTGCTAGACTATAAAGTCACCATAGACACGACTAAATGGTTAAAAACAACTTTTTCTTCTGGTTGCCTCTAGTATGCAGTCTTCAAAGTATCCTCAAATGCTTTTTTCTGATTCAAATTTTTCGTGGGAAGACTTCTTTTACTTAGATTCAAATTCTTCATATATTTTAATAGGATTTTAAACAGGCCACAGGAAGGATTCTTATAATTAATTTCAAAATCTTATTTCCAATTCATCTATCCCCTTAGTCTGTTTCTAGCTTTCCATAATCAACATTCTAATCCTTCTTTTGCTGTTTATTTAAACAAAAATTTTTTTTGAACCCTGGCTTGGGCAAAGCTGATCTTCCCTTCCCTCAGCTCCCAGAGCTCTATAAACCACTGAAGAACACTATTTTACTCTTTCCTCATGAGGAAGCTCCATATGGATTGCTTCTATCTCAGGTCTTCCCTTTTATCCAAAGGGGAATTTTGAGGCACTGATCCTTTTGCCAGCTCGTCATTCCATTGCCATCACCTTCAGTCCACCATTACTTTCCTGGAAGTCTCATTAATATTAATTTTAATATTAAATAAATCTCATGATCTGTATTCAAATGTTGAAAATTTAAGTGTGATGGAAATTCAAGATCTTCATTAAACAATAGTGATTTTTTAAATGTCTCAGATAATCTTTTATTTTTTGTGATGTATCTCCCTTTTCAGAAGAAGACACTTATACAGGTAGTCCTCGACTTACAACAGTTACTTAGTGACCGTTCAATATTACAACGGCACTGAAGAAAGTGACTTAGGACCATTTTTCACAATTACAACCTTTCTAGCATTCTCAGGATCATGTGATCAAAATTCAGAAGCATGGCAACTGATTCATATTTGTGACCATTGCTGTGTCCCGGGGTCATGTGATCATCTTTTGCGACTTTCTGATAAGAAAATTCAGTGGGGGAGGCAGATTCACTTAACAAGCAGGTTACTAACTTATCAACTGTAGTGATTCACTTAACAACTATGGCAAGAAATGTCATAAAATGGAGAAAAACTCACTTAACAAATTCTCACTTAACAACATACATTTTGGGATCAATTGTGATCATAAATTGAGGACTACCTGTACTTTGTATAAGTTTATAAGAAAAGGTTTTTGGTGTATTTGCATTCCAAACAGAGAAATTTATGTTTAGTTTTTATCGTGCCTTTAAAAAGTAGAATTCTCACTGTAATTTTGTCATTTTTTTTCTTCCCTATATTCATTCTAAAAAAGAAATACTAAAATATTATATGACAAGGAACAACAACGAGATTATTCTTTAATACAAAATATGCTGAAAATGTGGAAACAGATGAAGATTTTACGCAGACAACAAGGCTTTACCAGTACAACTATAAAGATTCAATTTCAAAGTTAAGTGTATAAGGCAATCAAAATGCAATTAGAATTTGTGTATTAATTCTCTATAAAAAATAATATCATGGCAATGTCCAAGCAATAGTCAATTATCTTGGAAAAAATATGTATCTTTAAATTAACAAGAAGCCTAGAAGACATAAAATCTGCATTTGGCCTGATATGAAGAGAAATCTCTGGAAAGCTCAATAGAAACGGACTATAAATGGCTGCTAATTTTTATTCACATAATAGCTGAATATTGAAGGTGTTTCTGAATATTATGGTTTAGTCTAAATGTATGGCTTATTTCATAATTTAATTTTATAAGCCATAATTAATGCTAATTGTAGTATGTTGATTTAGATGGAATAGGAAACCACTTTTAACCAAATGCTCCTGAGTTTTAAGTGCCCTTCCCAGATACACAGTAGAAGATTGAGAGAACTGATAGAGCCAAAGGGGTGCTATTTAAGATGATGGACAAGGATTAGGGAGAGTCCAACTAATTGTCCAAATAATTGGGTTGCTTTGGACTACTCAATCTCACAGGGGAGGGAAAAGGTCAAGTAAAATACTAAAAATTAAAAATACCACTGAATGATAAATTGGAGAAGGTGGAGAATTCAGGTTTCTTCATTTTGCATTAAATTATACTTATGAACAGGCCATGCTGATTTGAATTTGGGGGCTCTGAAACATTACTGGAAAATGCAGTTGTTTATTGCTAGAATATGATGTGGCACACAGAATTTTATAGAAGCGGCTAGGCTATGTGCTATCATCAAATGCCATAACCTTGTGGCCTTAAAATCCTTTACAGCCTGGGGTGACTACAGCAATATGTTAATCATACACTGCTGCTTCCCAGACTATAATTTAGTGATAGTATTAAATAATTAATCAAGTTTATATTTTACCTTGGACTATGTTGGGTGTGTCTTTCGATAGCTGGCATTTTTAAATGCAAAATCATAATTAGAAGCTGCAGTTTTTTACAATGGATATGAAGGACATTGAAGACTATTCCCACTTTTCCATTGTTAATTGTATTCTCCTTCCTTACTAAAAATGAAGGGAGAAAGTAATGTATAACTTGGACCTCACTGTTAACTGTGTACTCCTGAATGTTTATTGTTTATTTTTCATATATTTTTCATATTCAAGGCAAACATATAATTCTGAATTGGATGACTATCTAGCCAAAATATCAGAAGATGATGAAAAAGAGGTAAGCAAAGGAACAATAAACAATAAAATGTGTAAACCTGTGTAGAAATTTTTATAAAATGCATTTGAAAAAAAAGCAATACAAATGCAGATATTATTATTTGAGATAATATTGATTAAAATCAAAATATTAATATTGAATTCTAGGATTTTTTGGACTTTGTTTGTACCTCTCAACTTTTAACAGACCCTAGAGAAGGAAAGAAAACATTTTTCATCCCTCATATGACCTTTATATCAGAAATAACACCAGCAAAATTATGCCTACTGTGAGTTCCACATTTTTTTCTATTTTGTTTCAGTTTTCAATGGCTAAATTTATTTTTAATTGCAGATACATCCTTTGGCATCTGTAAATAAAATGGTTTCTCCCTTCCTCTACCTCACCTTACATTGCAATCTTCTATAGAATAGGTCTTTCTTGGTATCACCTTCTGGTAGAACTCAGAGCAGCACAACTGAACTGAAGTTCATTCAAGCTCTCCAGAAAAGACTGTGGTTAATAGTTCAACTAGTCCTCAGCTTATGTCCATTTGTTCAGTGGCTGTTCAAAGTGACAGCAATGTTGAAAAACATGGATATAGCAATAACAATTAAATTTATATATCACTTCATAGTGCTTTACAGCCCTCTCTAAATGGTTTACAGAGTCAGCATATTGCCCCCAGCAATCTGGGTCCTAATTTTACCAACCTTGGAAAGATAGAAAGCTGAGTCAACCTTGAGCCAGTGAGAATTGAACTGCTGGAAGTCAGCAGAAATAGCCATATTTCATTTTAAATTTTAAAATAACGTATTTTAATCTGGGTACTCAGATGTCCAACTCACAAATATAACACCAAGGTCACTTGATCGCCATTTGCAACCTTCCGTGCCAGCTTCTCATAAACAAAGTCAAATAGGGAATTTGGCAGGGAAAGTTACAAGTCACTCAAGTAAATCATTTCTGCTTTTTCTCCCATCAGGGTAACCTCTCTGCCCACCTGCAGCCTTTGCTGGCCCTCCCAGGCCTTTCCCTGTGGCAACCTTCCACCCCCGCACTGCAGCCCCATCCATGTATCTTTACCTGGGATTCTCGCCTCTTTCCACTTAATGATCCATGTGTTTTGGGATTACAATAGCAAGTGGGATTGCCCAGGATTCCATCACTAAGCAATGCAGTCACGTGACCAAGGCACAAGTAGTGATTACCAAACACAATTCAGTCCTCAACAAACTTAGTTTATTAAAACAGCTGAGAATTAATTCATTCTCAGCTTAGTCCAAAACAAAGTTCTTAATAACCAGTCCCTCAGCCTTATCGCCAACCTTTGATGTCTTTGGCAACCTGCCAAGCACTTTTCTTGGCAAAATCCCCATAAAGTTCAAGAGACGCTGACAAGAAGCACGGGAATCAATGTTGCTTTTCTACAAAGAAACCAACAGCTCATTGCTGCTCTTTTAAGCCTTATGGGAGTGGCCAATCATCTTCTGGCCTTACTCCCAAGTTGTCCTTTTTTCTTCAGGTGCTCTTGCCTTCTGGCAGCTCTTCGCATGCGTGCACTAGGAACAGGCTCCTCCTGTTCCTCTGCCTCTCTGCTGTCCGCCTCTGGAGGCTCTGGAGTCAGCGTATTGCTCCCAGATGACCTTGGCCCCATCTCTGCCTCCGACGCAGAGCCCTCGTCCGGGCCTTCCCCAGATTCCAGGACTGGCCCATGGTCCTCCCCATCCTCCTCACTGTCCAACTCTGCTGCCAGGTCTGTAGGCTGCTGGTGGACCACAACACACATGACATTGTACTTTTCAACTGCATCACTTAGTGATGGCAATCCTGGTCCCAATTGCTGTCATAATCTGAGGACTACATGTATCAAAACCAGGAATGTTAACTGCTGTGTCTCTGTCTGGGTACAGATAGTCCAATGGAATGACCAAAGTGTCCCTGTGCCAAAATGGGTTGAAATTCAGACTGAAAATTTAAACCTTAAATATAATTTTTATTTGGAATACACTGTAACATTAACATTCTACACATTGTTTTAAGGGTAAGAAGCTCAGTCTAGCAAATGTATGCAGGTAGTCCTCAACTTACAACAGTTCATTTAGTGATCGTACAAAGTTACAGTGGCATTGAACAAAGTGACTTTTGACCATTTTTCACACTTATGACTGTTGCAGCATCCCCAAGTGATTTACATTCGGATGCTTGACAATTGGTTCGTATTTATGACAGTTGCACTGTCCTGGGGTCATATGATCCCTTTTTGCAATCATCTGACAAGCAAAGTCAATGGGGGAGCCAGATTCACCTAACAACCGTGTTAACAACTGCAATGGTTCGCTTAGCAAATATGGCAAGAAGAGTCATAAAATGGGGCGAAGCTCACTTAACAAATTTCTCATTAGCAACATAAATTTTGGGCTCAACTGTGGTCGTAAGTGAAGGACTACCTGTAAATGCATGTTTCATTTTTTTTCTGCAGAAATTTATGTGTAGTTTCTTTTGCGTGGCAGTATGGCTAAATAAAATACTAACTTTTAATTTGTTCATTTTTAGTGAAGAACAGAACAGAAGAGAAAAGGTCAAAATGGAGAAATATTTTATTAAAATATATTACAATAATAAATTGGTCTCTTGCACTCCTGAGTTTTCTCTTCGTGATGATTTTAAAGTTATATTCCAACAACATTTTATAATTCAGATTTTAAACTGGTCTGAATCCCTTCAGCTAGAGGTATCTATGCAGATGTGAATATTGCATCTGAAACCTAATAATCTTCTCTTTACAAAACCTTCATCTAATTGGATGTTGTTCTGTTCCTATTATTTTGAGGGGAATTTTTATATTTAACTATTTTATTTCAGAATGAGCATGTAGTTGACATGCTTGTTGAATGAACTTACTGTGTGCTCCATAATGTTTGAAAAGTCCTTCGGGAGAGGGGGCGGTATAAAAATCTAATAAATAAATAAATAAATAAATAAATAAATAAATAAATAAATAAATAAATAAAAGATATAGGTAGTCCTCGATTTACAACAGTTCGCTTACTGACCGTTCAAATTTACAATGGAAAAAAAATACTTATGATCATTTTTCACACTTTTGACCGTTGCAGCATCCTCATGGTCCCATTACTTACATTTGGATGCTTGACAACTGATTCACCTTTATGACTGTTGCAGTGTCCTGAACTCATGTTATTACCTTCTGACAAGCAAAATCAATGGGGTAACCAGATTCACTTAACATCTGTGTTACTAATTTAACAACTGCAGTGATTCACTTAACAAGCAAGAAAAGTCGTAAAATGGGTCAAGACTCACTTAACAAATTTCTCACTTAACAACATAAATGTTGGGTTCATTGTGGTCATAAGTTGAGGAATACCTGTAATGTGCTGTGTGATTAGTAACCTATACATTCCAGGATATTAGGCCAGTCATTCTTTTGCAAATGTGCATTGTAGATTGACATTACAATGTCTGTGGTCTCTTTATATGGTATCCATGAATCTCCAAAATTAAAAATAACGCTCTCCCCCCAAAAGGGCATAATTTCATGAGGTAGCAATGTCCTGTGAATCTTTTTTGGTAACATCTGATTTCAAAACATTGATTTTGCTTGCATTTTAAATTTTTTAGTATTTATACCAACATTGTGCCTTCACTATAGTGTATAATCATGCAATGCTGCCCTCTGTCTGAAAAACTGATTGGCCCTAGATATTATTTATTATTGATTGCATTCTATTTTGCTTTCTTTCTCTGTTCTATGTTTTTTTTTGGGGGGGGGAACTGAAGTCAATATACATGGCAATCTTTTCTAATTTTATTCTTCACAACAACCAGCACCCCATGATGTAGGTTGGAATGAGGGAGAACAAATGACCCAAAGCTACTCAGCAGTGGGAAAATGGGTACCTTGATCTTCCAAAAATTTAGCACATTATACTAAATTATTTTTGCTTATGTAAAAGCAACTCATGGGGAAAAAATCCTTTTAGGTCTAGATACATATATTTATAATATTAACCTTACAGGTTATTTATATAAAATATTTTTATTGTGGCTTTTTCTTTTTTTTTTTACTTTGGTTTATTTGTTTCAATTCTTCTTTGACACAGTTTTATATTATATGATATATTGTAGATTATGGAGTCAAATAAAAACATGTTGCTGGCCAAAGTGTACTTACCTCTTCCTAATAACTGTATTTTGAAAAGCAAGGATGTTTTGGATGAAGTAGAGTTTAGTTGTGAACAGCAAGTTAAACCTTCAGATGGAGCAGTGGGAAGCAGTAAGTTACTACAGTAATATTTCTTCAAATTACTTACTCTGTTTCACTGTATATTTTTACAAGGCAGATTTTCAGTTTCACTGTGGTTTTTTTCTCTCCAAATTTTAAATACAAAACAAAAGAAGTATTTGGTGTTAAATTTAGAGGCAGAGAAGGATTAAGTATAATTTTGAAAAAGATGCCTCTGAGTTTTCCCTTTTCCTTTTTTTATTGGTAAAAATAACTTGTTCATTCACAGTGACTCTGGGCTTCTTACAAAGATGGCACTGCTTTGTACTGTTTCGTAGAATGACCATGTCATGCAATGGACACCTGTAAAGAAGAAGAAGCTTCCGTGAAAGACTGGCATTGCTGAAAACATACTAAGGCTGAAGACAAGCATAATATCTTTGGGTTCAGATACATTTTTTAAAAAGTGCTTATAACCAAATGTAGCAATTTTTTTCAAAGCCCTTCTTTTGAAATGATTTGGGTTTTTTTATTTCCATTAATTTTTAGTAATATATCTCAAATAATTATTTGTGCTAAGGAAGAAACCTTAGTAAATTAGTGGTCCTCGTGTTTTTATTGCTAGCTGAAGTATATTTCAAATATGTGTGGGAACAGACCATAAGGCTGTGATTGGTGAGATGAAGCATCTTTGTTTTTCTGAACCATTTAAAAGCAGATGCTCATATACCTATTTTTATCAGCCAGATCCATTTTATTGTGACTAATTTGGCCCTAATTTTAAGCTCCAAAGATTTGTCAATAACAAGCAAGCAGTCTATTTATTAGTTTCAGAAGTTAGCACCTAAAAGTTATATAAACCAATGAATATGTGGCATTTAAAGTGAAATAAAAGTGTGGTGTTGCAATAATGTTTGTTTTGGTTATGTTTATATTGTAGATATTCCTTTTTTCCTTGGTGAAAATCAAACAGAAGAATTATGTATTATGACATCAGGAAAATTAATGTATTCTTTATCTTGGACAGTTAATGACAAGGGAATTCCTTTGGCTCCTACTATTCAACATGCATTTATTTCCTCCAACAGGTGATCATATTTATGTATTAGTTTTACTGTTTGCTTTTGTAAAAAAATATCTATACAATCTATTTTTCCCTGTTATGCACAAACTACCATGCCATGCATCTCTTTTCTTTGTCTTGCAAGGAATCTATGAGTTCTAAGTCTTCATAGAAATAGATTGTGTATTTTCATAAATTGAGGAAATACCTATTTTTGCTTTTGCCTCAGTAATCATAGAATGAAGCTAATCTAATTGCATATATCTATATTACTTCTGCACTCCAGTTTGAAATAGTTACAAATTGCAGGCTTTGGCTTAGCATAGCCATGCCTGGCTATTTCTACAAGTTTCCTACCCGCTCCCTCAATTCCAAGAAGCATTTTATTATTATTAATTTTATTGGAATTCTGAAAACACATAGCTTCTCATGCCCTGTCCAATTAAATAGGCATGGAGGAAACATGAAATGAATATAAATACAGATAGTTACCAACCACAATAGGGCCTGGCAAATTTGTTATTAAGTTATTACATTATTAAGTTAGTTATTAAGCAGTCACTAAATGTGATGTTACATTATTGCACTGATTTACAATGCCAGTTCTAGTTGAAGTCATTAATCAGATCACTGCAGATCGTTAAATTGATGTCATGTGACTGAGACTTCTTTCCAGCTTCCTCACTGACTTTGTAAATAGTGATCACATGACCATGGGCCATTGCAATCATTGTATATGTGCATGGTTTGACAAGCACCTGAATCACAATCATGTAACTTCAAGAACAAGTCATAAGTCTCTATTTTCAGTGCCATTGTAAATTCAAACCATCACTGTATGAGTGGTTGGTTAGTGAAGACTTTCTGTAATGCACTTCAGAGTTTGCTCAGAAAGTGGGAAAATGTTGGCATTGAGTTTTTGTACTGTATAGATCTTGGACATAGATGACATGTATTACTAATCTTCTTGCTATGGCATAACCTGTCTCCAGATAACTAGCTAGGAATCTATCATGGATGGCCAGTTGTAAGCATGTCATATGTTAATTTGCTTTATGCTTAATATCCATCCTTGGAGGGCCAGTGGTCCTTGAGCCTTAAGCTGGACCTGACATGAAATTTTCCCACTTTGGACCTATGCCAGAATGTAGATCACAGCTTCTCCTCAGAATGAGAACAGACCAATATTCCCAATACAACGTACATGTTCAGCTTATTGTCATAGCTATTATTGCTACAATATTTTCCTAAAACCATCCATTAATTTATATTTTGCCCAAAGCTTAGAGGAACACACATTTATTCCTAGAAATGATTACTTTCTTAAATTCTTTTACGTGCAGCACAATTTTGTTCCCAGTAGTCAACATTTCAGGTGTATAACCCTATTGACTTCTTTTAAGGGTCTTTTCCTCACTGTTATGATTTAAGGCCTGTTTCTACATCCTTAAATTAGTAGCGCTGAGTATATGATTTAAAGTCCTGGAATACATCTTGTAGTTCATACACAGTGACTATTTTAAACAGTTAAAATAAGTCTATATTCTTTCACAAAGGTTCCTTTTTTCCTATTCTGGCATCATAATGAGACTGTTATTTCATATTAATTTTTTTGCTTTTGTTTTAGTGTACCAAGGAACATCAGTTCAGGAAAAGGGACAGGAATTTGGTGGCATTCTGATATCCAGAAACTAATTGACTGGGCAAAAGACATAAATATTGACCCGAATGATCCTTACTACTCAGATTTGTTTGAATTAATTATGGTAATGATGAAATTTCTGTAATGAAGTTTCAAGTTCTCTGAAAGAAACTATGTAATAAATGTTAAATAATAGAATCTTCTTTATTCTAAATAATAAATTAAGGACTTAGAAACACTGATCAAGAAACTAACTCAAGATTTTGTAATAATTTTTGATAACTAAAAAGTTTGTATATGTTGTTCCTTTTTAAGTCTTCATGATCCTAAAGCTTATTTATTAATTTTAAAAGAACCATGTTTAGAACCGACACTCAAAATACTTGTAGTGATTAGTTCATAACTTAGGTAACTATAAAATGAATTAAATGGAAGGATAAATATGTATTTGAAGTATAGATATCTATTAACTATAATAATTACATGGTTCTCTAGACAGAAACAGTATAATCCTAAAATGTGGAAATGTTAGACGCTACGTTTAGATGCTGACTTTTGTTTGCCAACAAAAGTTTTCATAGCATTTACCAATAGTTCTACTATTACCATACATACATATCTAATTTTTTTAAAGAAAAAAGTCAATTATTTTTTGAATAACTTTGTTTTTCCAAAACAATTTAGCTCTCCTTATGCTTATTTAGCAAAGTCTTTACAGATTTCATTATATTTTCTCCTCTTCAGCATGTGAACAATGTTCATAGCAGTAAAGTTTTTGTATTTATTGGTTGTATTTACCAAAATTATCCCAACTTATATTTATTATTTTCTAATAGTATGCACAGTCTCAGGAGAAAAGTGATTCAAAACACTTTCGCCTTGAACAACTGCAAGAATTTAACTTTGTTATTGCAGAAGATATTCAAAATTGTAAACGTTTCCGGCTGTTACAGCTTAGGAATTTAGGACAGTTGGGCTTCTACTGTTTTCAACAAATTCCTCTCTTTGACAAAGAAATTCCAGACACAACTTTTCAGGTATTTTACTTTAAAAACAAATTTTGAAGTTTAATTTTACATTGTGCATTTACACAATATTCTACTTTCACCTCTTCCAATGCCTAAGCTAACTGATGTTGACCTGGTTCTCAGTGATGCTATAGCAGTGAAGGGAAGTTGGGAGCCACACCAAGCTTCTTTGGTGGGTTTCTGATAATGGCTTTGTACAGATGCAACACAAATACAACTGAGCATTTAAAAGAATCACAGTGATAGGTGAGCAATTAGATTGGGGAGTTGAGAAAAAAAAAAAGCAGAAGAAGGAAATGGAAAACCACTCCATTTAATGCCAACAAAATTCCATGAAGTGACTGTAATCGATAGACCTAGGGCTTAGCTTTTTACACATTCAGTTTTTCTCATGAATCAACATAGATTCCTTTTGCTTGTTTTTTCTTACACCTTGCATGCATTAGTTACACTATTTATTCATTCTATTTTCAATCCTCACAGTAAGAAGTGTCATAAGAGTTACAGTATATGATTAACAAGTGGTGGGATATTTTCAAATACTTCACTTATATACCAGCATAAATTGAGGTACTAAAATATTAGATTTCTATAGTAATAAGTAGATATCACTGTATGAAATTAATAGAAAGTACTACTCTAAATGCTAAATAATCGTTACTTAAGACCACAACAATCTATATCTTTCAAGAAGGTAGAATATAAATATAGTGACTTAGATGCTATATTTTGTTTGGCCAAACAGCCGAGTGTTACTTTTAATTGATAAAAACAATCCATTTCTTCTTTCAGGAACATGGAGGTCAATTGGAAAAGGACATGTTTATGACAGATATGGATCCTATTTCTGCACAAAGAAATAGTTCTGCCAACTTTGTTAGGATGGTATGACAGTTTTTAATATATTAGAAAATGAATGGTTGGAAACTACTTACTGCATTGAAAATAAAACAATGTAGTATTCCATTTCTATCAAACCTAAAGACAGTTGTCTTAAAGTAAGTTAACCTTTATTGTCACTTTTTTCTGTGAACACACTGGCACACATTAAAAAATTAAATTCTGATCCCCGCTCTCAAAAGAAAATATAACCATACAAACCATGCTACACACACACACACACACACACACACACACACACACATTAATCACAGTCCATTTTGAATACCTAGCAGAAAAAAGGGTCTTGAGAATTGACAAGGTTGATACTATATGGTACAAAGCTATTACAGAATCTAGTTGTTCTGCTTCAGATAGCATGAAGCCTCCTCCCAGAAGGTAACAAAGAAAATTGGTCATGGAGAGGTTGTGTAGCGTCCATGACAATACTGCAGACCTTGGTTAAGCAGCACTTATATGCCATGTCCTGAATAGAAGGAAGTGAACATAATCGAATAATCTTTTCTGCCATCCTCACAAGTCTCTGCACAGCCTTCCTATCTGAAACAGTAATACTTCCAAACCACAGAGTAATACAATATGACAGGATGCTTTCAATTGCCCCTCTATAGAAAGAGTCTTCAGATATTATTGCTGTAATAACATCAACAACAAAATACAGACAGTTTCTTAGAGCCATGGTTTAAATCCATATATAAATCATGTGGAACAGAAATAAAATGAGTAACATTGCTATATCAGCATACAAATTGCATAGAGTAATGCATTGCAGTTATATTGTTAATACAAAAGCTGAACATTGACAGTATAAAATACGTTCATTTAAATCTTGTGCACCAAGTAAGAATTAATTCCTATTCATATAAAGACTCACATTTTTCACTTTAATTTAGTACAACACAGTACAACTTCATTATGTCAGCCATTGATCATAGACCAAACAACAGACTACATACAGCCATAACAGAAAATATGTTTCTATAAATACTGTATTTAAAACTAATTTAAATAATTAGTTTTAAAATGGTACATTTAGTTTTTAACATAATAATAACAGGATATTGAAAATACATACTATTATATTTTTGTTTAAAGTTAATATGCTCTTTAATTAGAGGTCTATAAACTTTGTCACTATAATCTGCAAGTGAAAGCAAAGCATTAAAAAATTCCAAACAGTCAAGGTTAAGGGAAATGTATTGCAATGAAGTTATATGCTATTTTCAAAAATTACCCATCTAGAACAGCAGAGGTCATTCACTACATTCTTAATACAGCCAAACCAGCTTTAAGAATAGGTTTAATTATTTTTCCAAATGTGGTTTTCTTTTCATGTTAAATACGAGAGTGGGCAATTTTTTAAAATTGGCAAATGTACTGAGATACATTGGTGGAGATATGACATAAACGCTAGATTTAAAAAATGATAATGAGTCAAATTATTCTAACTGAAAATAATCTGCAGAAATTAGATAAAGCTAAATATTTAAAAAATTTAGAAAACCAAAGGAAGAACAAGGAGACGAGTATCTGTTTCTTTCTTTTAAAAAAATTAAATTATAGAAAAGAGGGATACTCTATTACCTTAGTCCAATTATTTAAAATTCTAATAATCCACATAAGTCAGTAACCTCCCACTCCCACTCCATAACTGATTTTAAAGAAGCAAGATGTCGATGAAATTAGTATGTCCATTTTTTAAAAATTAAATATCTGAACAGCCTTTTCTTTATGCCTTTTCTAATGGATAAACCATCTCACTGAAGCTGACAAAAATAAACCAACTAATGTCCAAACATTAGAACTTACTCGTCTCATAGTTAATTATTAAATAATATTTAAAACAGTACTGGATCCAAGCTGATAGAACTCTATTCAGACATTAAGGTGTACTTCAACTAATGATCGTATCACAAGCCTAAATTAAAGCCAATAGATTTCTTTTTCCTGCTTTGAAAATTTGTATCATAAATATACAGAGTAAAAAGAAGTCAGAAAAGGACAGAACCATGCTTAACTATACAAAACATTTGTTACACTATATGTTAAATATACTATTGGGTAGAATCTCACTTGAACTTGGGTATTTTAGTACAATCACACACCTTCCACAGAACTGCATGTTCCAATTAGGACTAGATACAGACTTATTATATCTTACATACAATAAGATGTTTTGGTTTCTTTACCTCAAGCAATTATCTTGTATACAAGAATTAATCCAGCTGTGCTGCCCCAACACAAGAATTTTTCAATTCCTGTCATTCCTAAATTTCAGTTCGAATTGTATTGTACTGAATAAAAAATAAAACACAATATAATTTGTATTGAAGTTTATTTCTTATCTTGCTTTGTTTTTCCAACATTCAGTCTAGTGATGGAATGTTCTGGAAAATGGAAATTATAGCAAATTATTCTAATGAGATGTTACTTTATTTTACTAATTTAGTTTTAATAAATATAATAAATATAAAGCCTACTTTGAGGTCTATTTTTAAGAGCAGAAAGGGTGCATGAGTGAATTGAACCAAATCCTGCTTGCAGGTGGTTATTCTTGCTCTCAAACGCATTTAATTTCTGACATAATTTAATACAGAAGAGGAAGGATTTTGCTAACAAATATAATGAAATAAAAGTTATATCTCCCCCTAAAAACAAAAAGTTTTTTGTTCTAAATATCATATGTTTCCTTATTTAGGATTTGATTAGACATGGACAAAAATTAGTAATTCTGATGCCATCATACAGTATGTATGGTTTGATCCTCAAGCACAACATGCACCTTTTACATAGCAACAAAATGCTTACTCAACCTTCTATCTGCTTCAAGCAATGCCTGTACTACATATTTCACTCTAAATGTATTCTGCTGGCACTTCCAAAACATTAACAACATCTAAAAACTAATAAAGGAGAACATTTGTAATTGAGGGTCTCTGAGCTTGATTGTTTTCTTGCAAACATTTCATTACTCAAACTTGGTAACATCATCGGTGCAGTGTGATGGTTTAAAGCCCATCAGTGCTAGCACTAATAATGTTACCTAGTTTGGCTAATGAAAGGTCTGCAAGAAAACAACCAAGCTGAGAGAGCACCAAGGAGCCCTCAACATCTAAATAAATTTTGTTTCTGGCTTAAACTCATGTTGATTAAATTTTACAGAGAATTTATGCTTTTTTTTACTATGTTTTTTTTTAGATGCGAAATCAAGTTGCAAAACAAATTTTGACCATTAGGCACAAATTTAATTTATCAGATCTTGTGAGTGATTATGAAGAAATTATATCAATGAGGTAGATAATTTTAAACAATTTATTTTAAAATGGCCCAAGGTGGGTACAAATGCTTAATATGAACAATGTAACATTCTAACTTCTTACTACATGAAATAGAAAGGTTAAAAAAAATAGTCTGAAAGAGCTTGTTTATTATTGAAACACTAGAACAACATGATATGCTTTGTGGTGTCTGGTAAATAGTGTAAAATATATGAAATAAAATTGTTTTATAAAACCAATTGTGCATATATTTCAAGATCTGAGAAGTGGTAAATGCCATTCCCTGCTATCGAATCATTTGCACTATGACATCAATGAACAGCCTGTTATTAGCAGGTAAACTGCAATAATAAAAATCTTTTGAGAACAAATAAGGGCTTCCACATGAATTGGAACTAGCAGCATCCGCTGGGAGAGGGTCAAGAAGACAGTTGCAGCAGTGTGATTGTCGCCCCTACCCTTCGTATGTGCATGTGAAGTCAACTCATATACAAAAGGGCTTTGATTACAGTGCTGCAGCCATCAGCTTGACTTTTTCAGTCTGATCAAAATAACTTTATTTCTTCATTTGTTCTAGCCAACTGAGTAATGCAATTTTCAAACTAAGTGAGCGCAGAAGACATTTGAAACCACAAAGGAAAGAGAGACGAAAGGTTGCAGCCCAGGCAGTCTCGGATGGAGATGTTAAACTTCTTATCAGAATATTGAGAGCATACAATATTCCTGCAAGAAAGGCACCAGCATCTAAGTAGGTGCAATATTCAATGAATGCAAACAAGGATTTTTTTTAGTAAAACAGTAAAATACAGACTGTTCATTGATACTATAGTAAAACAATAATACAGTAATCTACAATAGCTGCAGATTATCTAGATAGTCATGCACACTACAAGATAATTAGCAGCAATTGTAGTGCTTTTAAATTAAGTTTACTTTATTGTCATTGCACCTCGTACAACGAAATTAGATGTCATCTTCAGTGTACATTATAACTATAAAAATAAAATACAAACACACATCCTTCACATTCTATATAATTGAATTGAAAACCCAATATTGCATTAGTATTGCACTATACAGTAGAATTCAGTATAGTTACTGCCCTGGTATAGAAGCTGTTTTTCAGCCTATTTGTCCTTGCTTTTATTATCCTGTACCGTCTGCCAGATGGTAAAAGTTCAAAAAAAGGGTGCCCAGGATGAGATGGATCTTTAAGAATGTTTTGAACTTTCTTAAGGCAGCGGGAGCTATAAAGCTCTTCCAAAGAGGGGAGAGGGCAACCAATGATCCTCTGGGCAATGACGTTAACCCTCTGGAGTGCTGTCCTATCTGCCACTGTGCAATTGGCAAACCATACACAGATGCAGTAAGTTAAAATGCTCTCTATGGTACAGCGGTAGAAGGTCACCAGCAGTTTTTCATTCAGTTGTTGTTTCCTGAGATGTCTCAGATAGTATAATCTCTTTGAACAGTGCTGCAATGTGAATACCCCAGATCAGGTCCTCTTTTATGATAATACCCAGAAACTTAAAACTGGCCACTTGCTCCACTCAGTCTCCATTGATAAGCAAGGGCTGGATGTCTGATTTTTTTCTTCTATAGTCCACTATAAGCTCCTTGATCTTATTGGTGTTAAAGACCAAGTTTTTGTCTCCACACCACGAAAGCAAACCTATCTCGATAGGCAGACTCATGCCCCCCGGAGATGAGTCCCACCACTTCTATAATTTAGTTCTTTTCACTGTGAATATAACCATTAATTCTACAATACTAGTAAAGTAATTTAAATACCATCAAGTGAAAGACAGAATTAAAAGACACATTATTTATGCTAATGGCAAAAAACATTTCCAAGAAAATGTAATGAAAATCAAATATTCTACAATATCATGTTAGCGCTTAAAATAGCCTATGGTATACCATGTTTCCCCAAAAGTATAAGATCCTGTTTTATACTTTTTTGAACCCTGAAATAAGTGCTTGGCCTTATTGCCATGCTCTCAAAAGCCCGGTTGGGCTTATTATCAGGGGATGTCTTATTTTGGGGGAAACAGTCCATGGGGTTATGAAGAGTCAGATATGGTACAACTTAGTAACTGAACAACAATAACAAACCACAAAAGAAACCAAGTTACTTTGCAAAATGAAAGGCGTGGTAGATTTTGAAATAAAGGGGAATTTTTTTTCTTGAAATAATGTTTCATTTGAAAAGTATGGCTGTCTTTCAGAATTACTATTCTGGAAATTGGAACTACTAGAATATTGTATGTAATGCAAACAGAATTTTTTATCAGAGATTTATAATATACTGTATAACCATAATAGGTATTGGGGCACATTTCAAGGTGTTTTCTCTGGATCAGTCTCATTGACTTTAGTGGAATGCCATTATGCTAAACTTAGACATAAGCAGAAGCAGTATTATTTCCAAGCAGTCAAGCACAAATAATTATCAATTTTGAGAACCTTGGCTTGAATAAACTTTTCATTTCATTTCCTACAGTGCTACTACCTCATATTTTACTTATCTCCACATTATTTAACTGATTCCTCATTTACCTTCCCCTGAATTACTCATGATCATGCAATTTCTCTAAAGCTGTAGTATTCAAATTGTCATCTCAGAACTAACATGGTCTTCACATCCTTTTTTTGCAATTTCCATAACACTTTCTGAGTATTAAAATTAATTTCAGAAGCTTCCTGTTATTTTGAAATAAGAAACTTATATAAGAAGAAGAATACTATACTACTGTCCAGTTACCAGCTCCTTTGCACTGATAGAGGAATGAATCAATGAATGAGCAAACCTATTTATGCTCACTCCTCTTTTCCGTATTGTCTATATTATTTGGGCGGATATGTCTGACTGCACCCAGCAACCTCCTCTAAACAATTTTAATTGTGTTGTTCCACATTCAAATTCTGTGCTAGAGCCAAACTTCATTCAGAAAACTTCTATAATTTGGGCAGGAACCTATTTGCACACTCCTTCCTTTTTTTTCTAGACTAGAAAGAAAACTTGTATCAGATAATTTAGACATTAATGCATTTACTAGCCCTAAATAAATGATCCTTATGCAATCTCTAATCATGAGAAAATATATGAAATGGAAGCATAAGAATGTAAATCATGCGACAATGAAAATTTATTCGGAATGAATATGTGATGTATTTCTCAGTTGCTTTGTTTACAGGGGAGAGTATCTAGGTAATAGTTTGCATTTATATAACTCCTGTATTTCCTGAAGTTTCTATATGATTTATTACAATGCATTAAGAGTGAAACAAGTTATAGTAGAAAATAATCTTTGATTGATAGCAATAGAAGCAGTCTATTAGCAATATCCATGTTTAACTACAAAATGAAAATGAAAAGTTTGCTGAGATGACTCTTCTGATTAGACTTTTCTAAAAGTAATGTCATGCCAACTTATATTTTATCATGCTCCCCTACTGCATTGCCTTGTATCAGCAAATTTGAGTTACAACTTTTACTCAGATTTTCTTTAGATTAACAGTCAACCTATTATTAGACATCAATAAATGGGAGTTGCGGTGCATTTTAACAAGAAAAACTGGCTGAAACATATATGATACTTTCTTTTAATATTCTTAGGGTTCCAGTTACTTATTCACCATCATACTTACCAAATCGTATGTCCCGAGGCAGACATATTCCATTAGGTAATTCAGCCTATGCTGCCGATCTTCTCTCTGAGGTAATTACGATTTTTTTTCCCTTTTAAAATATGTTCCATTTTTCTCTGTATATACAATATATAAGCATTTTCATAAGCCTTGAAGAAAGCAATAATAAATCTATATGGCAGTGTGGTGGCAATGTGGAAGATCTTTGTATTTCGAGGAGTTTAATGACATGTTTTGATTTTCCCTTAATGTTAGGAAATGTCTAAAAGTTTAGAGCTCATTCTGAGCTAAGTTTCTTGTTTCTCACTTTTGTTTGCTAAATAAAGAAAGTGTGTGTATGAGTGGGTGCAAATCTCACATAGTTACAAAGCTTTTCTTGATCCCAGAGTTATATGTCACATTGTCAAGGTCAAATCTTGCAGGCTCATGACCGTAAAAGCAGGGCCATGAAGTCATTATGACAGGTTTTAATAAAAACCCTAGATGCTGCACAGAATCTAGTACTGGGCCCTTCCTTTTTTTCCTGGTGTGTTTGTTGTCTCTGGATCTAAAAGAACCAATTTCCTGGATACCTGGTCATTACCTTGACATTTGGCAAAACAGCCAGTTGATTTAAAATATTACTTTGAATAAATAAAGACCCTTTAATTTATCCTAATCCTTTTCTGTTTTCAGACTCTTGGATTAGTTTGCTAATGTGCATGTAATTCAGTAGGTGGATTTTAATGTTTTCATTATGGGGTGTGGGTTTTGGAAGCAGCCAGCAAAAATATAACATCAAAGAACATAAAGGAATATCCTTAACTGGATAGTTTTTATTAACGCCATCTCACCAGAAGATGTGAAGTCAATTCTTTTATATGTCTTAAGGAAATGCAAAATGTAAAAGACTGTAGAAGAAAATAAAATTTGTGGTTATGAAATTTGAAGTTTGGACCTGGATTAAATATTAAGGTTTTAATGAAAGCTTTAGGGAACTTTTAAAAATGTATTTTAACACGGATAAACTAACAATGTTTTTACAGGAAGACCAGGGTGAACTTTTATTCTTATTTTATTTTCTATATAAAAACATGTCGCTATTTTTACAGCTCCTTCGAAGTGATTCTTTTTTACTATTTATACATATTTACACATATTTTAACCTTATCTTACTCTACATTGTTTTCCATCTTTCTTTATTTCGTCTACATTGTACTTTGATCTTCAACATTTTTTCCCCTCTCTCTTTTATTCCTTTTTCTATTTTATCTATGTTAATATTTGCATACAGGATTTAATGATTATTTAAATATTATGGGCCCTTCAGGTACTTTCTAGTTGCCATTTTCAACTGAATTGTAGTTTATTCTTTATTAATTTTTGATATTGTATTTTATTATCTTGTGCATAATTATATGTGCATGAAAAATGAAATTACTATAACTAATAATAATTTATGGGTGAAAACACTGGAAAGATCTGGAAATTGTAATATGGCAGACCAAAGTAGCAAGGAAATCTGAGCACTCATCCTTGTATTAAAAGAGAAATTATTCACTTTATTATTGAACTGTGAGAATTTAAGAAAAACTTAAACTGTCAAAATGAAAATGAATTTGATAAATTAGAAATAAATACTCTGCTTGACTGCATATGTCATAATACACTACTTGCGGCATGTCTTGATTAGAAATTAGAGGCTTGATTCTCATCCTGCCTTAGGAATCAAGACCAAGTGGGTGACTTTGAATCAGGCACTCTCTCTTTGAATTTAATCCTCCCCCCAAAGAGTTATTGTTATGATGAGAATAGGAACAGAAGTATTACCTTGTTACCTAGAATAATCCACTGCATCATTAAAGTTGGGTAAAGGGGATCAAGAATTTTTACAACTTGTCTCTCCATTAGGGCAATACTTATCTGAAAACAAAACTGGATTGAATTGTGTGTGTGTTGGGAAAGGAAAGCAAAAGAAGTCTTGAGTTTGAAAATGGGCAAATCAGATCCAGGGTTATGAAGAACCTCCCCTCCCTAGTGCATTTTCCGATATAAGAAGCAGTAACTTGGAATGTTGGTTAACTGCTTCATTCTAAATCCTTCTCCCTCCTCCTTCCCAGTTACGCTGTGAGTGAACTCTGTTTAAGAGGTTGAAAAGAACACTGGAAGCTGCACTTCACATTCTTTCTGTACCTTACCCTATTTTGCAAATTGTTTTAGCGTAAGTAGAAACAGAATAGTGTTGTGTTTAAGTAATAACTGCTTTTTGTACTATCCAGTGAGAAGAGAAAGAGGTTATTTAACTTTACTAACTGTTCTTCCTTTCCATTTTAATATTGTAAAACATTTGCTCTGTTTTAGGTGACCGTGCATCCTTTTGTAGAAGTTACATTTCAGAAAACAGTTTATCAGACTAGCACTGCAGATGGCTCTCATCCATGCTGGAATGAAGAACTTCAAGTTGATTTTAAGTGAGTTAACATTTCAACTTCAATAAAGTTTGTTTTAGTAAGATCAATGTAGCATTTAAATTAGTAAAAATTCCATGTCTCCTCTGTGTCCAAATACTTCTTGCACTGCAATCTATTCCATTTTCTTAGACATTGGACTTCAGTTGTACATTATCTGCATATAGTGGAACACGAACCCAAAACAATGATTTCTTATTTATTACCTGAATGTTTTGAGGGGTTTGCTCTATAAAGAAAACAGTAAAACAGTAAAATCTCACTTTAACAGATTATTCAGGGAACAGCATGTCCTATATATATATATATATATATATATTTGATTTATATGCCGCCCTTCTCCGAAGACTCAGGGTGGCTTACAATGCGTTAAGCAATAGCCTTCATACTTTTGTATATTTATACAAAGTCAGTTTATTGCCCCCACAATCTGGGTCCTCATTTTACCTACCTTAGAAAGGATGGAAGGCTGAGTCAACCTTGAGCCTGGTGAAATTTGAATTTGCAGTAATTGTAGGCAGCTGATGTTAATAACAGTGCTTTAGTCTGCTGCGCTACCATGGCATATTTGATGTTTGGATAAATCTAAACTTGTATCATTGTCATCAGTTTATCATTTCCCTAATTATGTAATTGCGCTATAACCTTTAAACTGAGTCAATTAAAACAGTAGATCATTGATTCAAGATTATTTTTGTTAAACTGAAATTTTATTGCAAATGATGCCATTTAGTCATTTTATAATTATGCAAATGATTGAAACTCACACAAATGATAAGTTCAAAATTAACAGATATGAATGGTCAATTTAATGTACGTAATGTAAATGTTTATGTATGAGACTTAATATTTTTAAAATCTAGATGTGATTTCAGAGTTTCAAATGGAAACATATGTATGCAATTGTACAGAAGATTCACAGAGTCTATACAGCACAGTATATAGTTTAAATAGCATTACTATTTAATACATGGATATTTTAATATTATTTTTAATTTGTATATGTTTAAAGTAGAAAAAATATAACTTTTCTTAATTTCATTTCAAATATTTGTTGTTTGTTTCAGCTCTCCAGCACATGATTATACCTTTTTAGGTTTATCTAAAATAAAAGACAACATAAATATTAGCATTTTTGATGAATTTGTGATTGAAAAGCATGAGGTAAATTATGTATTAGAAAAAAGAATAAACTTTTAAATAAGGAATCATAGACTGGTTTGTAAATATGTATAAGAAATCAGAATCAATACTTTTTTTTCATTTTGATTAATGAATGGAAAGTTGTCATTAAGTCCAGAATATAATTGTAATATTTCTTATTATATTGTTTAAGAAAAGAAGGTGTTATACATAAACGCTGTTCAGAATGCTCCACCTCATTTTGTTCCTTGATGTATTTCTTCAACTTTGATTAGTTAACCAACTATTAATGGAGCATACTGACTTGGCCAATATGATTCACTCTTGTCACTTCCAGCTAGATTATTTTAATATTATATATGGGATTACTTTTGAAAACCATTCAAAAGCTGCAGTTGTGGATACTGTATTTTTAAAATGTACATACGCTACCTTGCATTCTCTATCTCGCACATAAATACATGCATTAATCTAAATACAAAATATTAATCCAAGTTATATATTTAACTAGGATGCCTGCCCAAATAGTTGCAGTGGTCATTCTTACATAAGAAAAAACTGGCTTGGATCAATTGTGTTTCCTTTCTCTGCTCTACTTGAACAATCAAAGGTAATAAAGAACAAGAAATGTGGTTTTAAACATGTCAGTATAATCCCTGTAATGCAGCCATCCCATCAGATGTTTACTGTGACTTTATTATATGTATGTGTTCTCAGATCTGTGGAACATTTCAAATAGATATGCCACCTGTTGTACTTGGATATACTTGGAGTAAGACATATGTACCTCCTAAAGAAGAATGTTTGGGACAGAACCTGAAAGAATATAGCTTTTTAACCATCTTTGCCACTATTGAACCTCAGTTATCCTCTGCTGAAAATAATTTAGAACTAGATACGGTAGGCATTTGTAATTATCTTGTTTGATATATAAGATAATTTTAAAATATTTTTTCCAATTATAAAGTACAATACATAGATAGTCCTCAACTTATGACCAAAGTTAAACCCAAAGTTATGGTCATAAGGCATTGTGGTTGTAAGTTGAAGCAATATGTGACTGGGCCTGATTTATTTTACATTTTTATGGCAGTCATTTAGCAAAAACTGGTTGTTAAACAAATCTATTTTACCCAATGAGCATTTTTTTTGCTGGAAACTGGAAGTTAATACCAGAAAGCTCACAAAAAATATTGAGCTGCTGCAAATGGCTGTAAAGTTAGCCAAGCACCCAAAATTTAATCATGTGACTGTGAGGGTACGTATGGCCATTGTAACTTTGAAATGAGGTTGTAGGGAGGGTTCATCATAACTTCAAATGGTTGTTAAGTGGTTGTAAATTGAGACTTAATTCTGAATATGTCTTTAGTTTGCAGATCATGAAGCAGAAACACTATTGCAAAGAGCATATATTTTTAAGCAAACATGGAAAGCAGTGTTTCCAAAGAGAAGAATAATGACCTCAGTTTTTAACAATCAGGGAAGGAATATTTTAGTAACAAAGTACATTAGCCCTTTGAATCCACCACAACTATTGCTAGATATGTATCCAAAAGATCCCAATTCAACTTCTGTGAGTATGATTTATTATTAAATAAAAACTTTCTGATTTCATTAAATATGACTTTGAGGCATTTCAAATTATTATTTCTCTCTAGATTTTTCTGGTGTGCCAATTAGAACTTTTTTTATATATTTCTTAACAAATGTAAAAAGTATAATACAATGAATAAATAAATAATTGATGGATATTGTAATTCCAAATAAAACAAATCAGTTGGATTTGCTGATTTGATTTCCTGCTGACTAGATTTCATCTTATTTATTTTCTAGGACCTTATATCACGATTTGTATCTTTAATTCCTTGTATAGCAGATGCAGTGGATGAAAATAATGATGTTGATGTGTGGATGACATCAGAGGTACTGCCAAATTTTGTAGCTCTGCTGATTTTTAAAAATTGGTTTTATTTTTATGTAATTTGCATTGATAGCCTCTGAAGTAGTTATATGGAAGTGAGATATAAATGTGTGGTTCTTATACTTTTTCCCCTTAGGACCTCTTTCCACTTTTAAAAATTATGCAGGACCTCAAAAGAGTTTTTCTTTATATAGATTATATTTATAAATATTTATCATATTAAAAATTAAAACTGATGCATTTGCTGCCACTACCTCATCTCATAATTGTTTGATGTGATTTTAATAATGTGTTTTTTTTTATATAGACTGGCAAATAATTTTGATTTTGTTGATTGTTAATTTTGTTAATTGTAACATTGTTTGTTCTATTCTGAATTTAACTCTAAATTTGAGTAATCTGCTGAATTATTTAAAAAAACAGTTTGAGCCTAGAGTGGACCTAGGAAAAGAAAAAAATTATTTAGTGATGTGGTACTTGTGATCTAGTGAAAGCCTTAAATGTCATGCTGCTTTATCAGTTTACAAAAAATAGTTGAATTATAAAATACCGGGAATGTGTTTTCCTGCAGAGGGAAGGATATTCTTATAAATTGTTCTCACTTACTCTGATACACAATAATATAAAAAGTAGTAGAAACTGACTCCCTAATAGAGAGCATTCTGTTTCCAGATTTGTTTCTGTCTTACTCTGAGATAGGATATATTACCCATAGCTCACTAGCTTTTCCTCTTATGTTTCATATAGTTTCATATAGTTTCACCTACCTCTATCTTGTTAGTCTGCTTTTTATCCTTAAACCCATTTTTCTCGTTTGATAAAGAACAAGTTCTTTAAAGCTTTGTGTGCACTATATCTAGTGCTGAGGAGCAAGAAAACCCAGAAGGTTCTCAGATGAGGAAGAATCCATCCAAACCCAGAAGAGCGGAAAAAAATAATTGGCTATGGAATCAAGTCCTCCCAGCGTCAGGGCATTTTTCCCATCTGACATCAAAATATTATTTCTTTCTTTTCTCTGCTGCTAAGTCTTAATAGCAGAGAGCCGACATCCCTCCCCAGAGAGGGTAGAAGTTTCTGGAAATTTAGCAAAGATAACCATCTGGACTTCACACATCATTATAGGGAGCATATTAAAGTTCCTCTATGCCAAACCTTATTTGATTAGAAAAATTATAATTAAAAACAAGGCTTCAAATTACTTCCTCACAGATCACAAAATACTATATTTCTAGTAATTGCTTTGTCATTCTCTGCATAGCTTTCTTCCCAGCACAAAATTCCTATCAAGTATTTATTTTAGAAAAGAGATGGAATTTTAATCAATTGCTTGAAGTAATTCTTCCATCCATCTATTCCTGTTTTTTCTTGTTTTTCAGTAAATACATCCAAATATTTCAATATGTCCAACGTGGTTTTAACATTATCTTTCAACTGTCCTCTAGGTAAAAACTCACATTGATCCTCATAAATAAAATCTTGCAAAATTATTTTCAATCCTCAACTTAAATCATCGTAAAAAAACATAGTCATTATTCAATAAAGATCGATTTGTAATTTCTTACTCAAGTCAAATCTTGTCCCTTTTTAGGTATAACTGTTATATTAGCTCTTTCCAAGTCTCTGGCATCTTTCTTCTCTTTCCTTCCTGTAGAATAAAAATCATCATATTTTGTAAACGTCGTAAAAATTCATTCTCAAAGAATTTATAATACAAACTTGATAGACCATCTGATCCAAGCAGCTTTCAAGGTTTACTCTTTTTAATTGCTTTTGAAAAATTCATTATCATTATAATGGATTCATCATTTGCCTTTGTTCTTCAGTGATCCAGGGTAAATTTTATTTTCAAAGATATTCATATATTTTCTCCATTGGAATATCATGTCCTGAATAACAGTTAGAATAATACTATTATATAATATCTGTATAAATACAAATATTTATAGAATAATATTATTATAAATATTTGTATTTATACAGATATTATATAATAATATTATTCTATAAATATTTGTATGGAAACATTATCTGTTAATATGGTATCTCTCTCTTGTAGTTTCAATATTCTTTTCGCTTTTTCTTCACGATTTATAAACCAGCCGTCTCCCTGGTTTATTTTGTGTAAACTACTTTGTGTAGTTTAATTCTATTTCCATTTCTCTTATTGTTAACATCAATAATCCTTAATTATTATTTCTTTTTCTGTCATACAAAATATTTTGCACTCTTGCCTCTTCTTAAATTCAGAATTATATTTATCAAATAAGCTCTAATAAAGATTTTACTTGCATCCCAAGTGAATTCTCAAATCCGTACCTTTATTTAATTTTTTTTTAAATTAATTTGTTTTTGCAGTCCTCAGCAATCTTTCTGCAAAAACATTTAATTTTTGTATATTCATTTATATTTCACATTTCTGTACTGTCCATCTCCCTCTATATGAAAGAAAAAGAATTTTCTTTTATAAATCAGAGTTATGATCTGAAAAACTCTTTGATAAGATCTATTAAGGTTTATGAAATTTTAACAGTCAAATCACCTGAGGGGTAAATCATATCTGTTCTTGAAAAACATTTGTGTCTTTCTAAAAAATAACTGTACTTTGTAAAACTATGTTTCTTTCCTCTCCATACATCAACCAACCACAATTGTCCATCAAATTCTTAAAAATATGGTAATTTATCCTCAATAATTTAAATTTTTTTTAGAAGTCTTATCTTGTTGGAGGAAAACCACTCCATTAATCTATGAATGAAGATAAGTTATATATGGCATAAATCCCAGTATTATTATTTTAATGTTATATAACTTCTACTTCAACAAACCTGCCATGTTAATCAGTTAATACAAATTGTTTGTTTAGTTGAGGATTAATGGACAAAGCAACTCCATTTCTCTTTTTAATATCTGCTGAAATAAATTCTTCATCCAAAGTTTTATAGGTCAAATATTTTATATCCTTTTTATTGTTACGATTCTCTTCTGGGCAAATTGCTTTAATTTTTCCAAGTAATATTTCTTTTCTTTTCTGAGGAGCATTTGCTTCATTTATATTCCGTGTAAAACAATTGTAATCCATAATTAGTTAAAAAAGTTAGAAAACTCCAAATCTGTAGTACCTATTTCAGTATCATCTTTTTCCAATTCCCATTGTTTGTTTTTGTTTTGTTTGTTTTTATTAAATTTATATACCGCCCTACTCCCGAAGGGCTCAGGGCAGTGAACAGGCACAAAATAAAATACATAGATACATTGCATCTGTTGTGACTGAAATTCTATGATTTCTATTTCTGTTCCCTCAAATTCTTCTTTATATCTTTCTGAAAACATCCCTTGCCTTTTGAACAGTCAAATCTGATTCTTTGCTGTTTGAAAGTAAAAATTTATCCCATTGAAAGGGAGTTTTTTTTTCTGTTTTAATTTTTCAACCAAAAGGGAATATTATTTCTTCTTACACAAAATTCAGTTGGGAATCTCTTTCCCATAATTGTTGGGAAACAATTATATCAGTATTACCCATTTTCAATATTGTATCCAAAAATAAGGTTGTCATAAAAGAATTTGGAGATGTTGAAAGAGAGGCTGTTGTTAGAATGGTATATGAGGCTTCTGTTGTGTTATAAGGATTTTCTCAATATCCCAAAGGTGCTTTTTCAAAAGGCAAGTTTTTCCTTGAAGACTTTTCACTTCTCATCCAAGGTTTTCTCAATAGTGCTTTGTTAATCTTGACCCTAGATCTAAGCAAAGAAAAGGCCTTTGATCACGCTTAGTTTTGACAATGGATAATAAATGAGTCAAGATTCAGCTTTTGTGGCTGATGCTAGTTCAAATATATCCAGTTTATTCTGAATATGACTTTTAGTTCAAAATCTTCATTTCTTTCTTTGTTAGAATTTTTAAACACATCCTTTGTAAATGGCCAGGATATAGAACTTTCAAAAATAAAGCATTTGCAGTTTTGCAAAGGAGACAATTTAAGCAGCAGTAAAATGGAAGTTTTCAATAAAGACACAGTACCTTACTCACTAAAAATATTGTGTAATATGAAAAACAATAGGCATAATGCCAGCCACCTACCAATATAGATTTATAAATAATTGATGCATCAGTGAGGGTGCTCAGTAATAGATCAGGGAGTGCTTTGCAACCAAAAGGATAGTTATACTCTAAATTTGTTCTCTCCAAAGTGTTTCCAACGTTTCTTCAAAATATCTCTGGAAAGTCGCACAAACATTGTATACTTGTTGCAGGCTACCAAGGAGTTCTTTCGTATCAAGTATATGTAGGATCCTGTTCAATATTTTTCATTATTCCTAAGAATAGAGATTGCAGATCAGTACTGCATTTGGAGAAAAAAATGGAATCAATTTATCAGATAAAGATAGTTTAGGATTAAGGACTCCATATCTTCCTGGCAGCCTACAGACCAAAGATTTCTTTACTTTTGACAGTCCTCCAGATGAATTCACACACACCAATCTAACTACTTCATTATCGTGTTTTTTTTTTGCATATTAGATGCAATTCAAAGCTTTCTCCCTTGAGTTCTTTCCTCCGTGCTTAAATTATTCACCAGCATTTTAGTAATGTTCATAAATAATGAATTTGGGTAAATATTGGAAAGAGTAATCTCCATCTAATACCAGATTGGGGGAAGTACTCAATATGCAATTTGTTGAACAACAAGATAAAGTCAGATCCAATTCTAGAAAAAGCCTAGAATTTAAACATGAAGTGTTCACATATATTGATATTTTATATCAGTATTTCGCAGTAGTCCTGTCTTCTGTGCATATATTATTTATTGTTTGTCTGCAAGCAAGCAACAGAGGCAAGCTGCTCAGTCACTCACTTCATGAATTGAACTGCATAAACAGCGTAAATTTAACAAAAGATTTTGTAAATTCTGTTTTAGTAACTTCCAGGTAATGGGATTTAATGCCTGGAATGCAGGGATTTATTGCTACACCTGTTATGAGTCTGACATGCATTCACCTCCCACAGTCGCTAAATGAATCATGTGGTTGTTAAATGAATCTGGCATCCTCCAATTTTGAGTTTTGGAAGCCTCCTGGCAAGGTTGCAAATGGTGCCTATGTTACCCTGGGATGCTGTAACAATTGTAAATTCCTGTCAGTTGCTAAATGCCTGAATTTTGATCACGTGACCGCAATAACTTTGTTTGTTATAGTCATGGTCATAAGTGTGAAGACCAGTTGTAAATAATTATTTTCACACTTTAACACCAAGGTCGATACCTGTATGATATCATTGCTTGACCTTATTTTATAGCAACTTCTTTACCAGATTGCTAAGAAGGTGCTAGAATAATTAATGGAGGGAGATTCATTCATTACCGATACTTGATTAAACAACTTCAGCTCCTCCTGATGTGATCTCAACAAATGCTTATTATATACCTATTTTAAACTCCTTTCAGCTTCTGAATCTCGAAATATAGAAGAAACAATTAACTTATGGAACTGGGGCGGTATAATTTTTAAAAACTTTTTCAATAATGTATGGCTACCTGAAATATCTTGCTGCTTCTAAACTTTTTCATAATAATAACACTCTGCTATTCATAGTGACATTATATTGTTATTATGTATGAAGAAGATTACCTTTTTAAAGAAAAGTAACATCTGTTTTTTTTCTAGCATTGCATCGAATTGGGTGTTGGCAATAAAGAAGAACATGCAGTGCTTCTGTGTAATTATCTTCTGTACCTTGGGAAAAAAGCCTGGGTATTGTTAGGAACATCTGTGTTAGAAGTAAGAGCAAAATAATTTTTGAATTAGCAAAATAATTAAAACTATGCTTCCCGGATATTCTAAACTACACAATGAGTGAAATTGTAAAGCAGATTGAGATTCTTATATGAAGAAAAGCATTAGTACATATGTTAAATCAAGCAACTTAAGCCATGGATGGTTTTAAAGATGCTTTCATGAGTTTCTTTTCAAACAAAACGATCTGATCTGAAAACTGAATTGGTCTTGATGTCACAGTATTTATTATTATTCACTAGCGTATGTGAATATGCAGTGCTTCTTGCTCAGGGATAGTGCACAAAGCCAAAATGGAAATTAATTAATTAATTAACTTCCACAATGGAAGAATGATTAGAGAAACTGATGGAACTAGTGGAGTTCGCCAAATTAACTGCTTTAATCAAAGAGAAGAATACATCCAACTTTGTTTCTATCTGGAAATCGCTTAAGGATTTTATGCTTGAGATGCAGGAAAATGAAACTTTGACTTTGGGATTTACTTTTTACTTTATTTGTGTCAGAAGTATCTTCAAATTATAGATATAGTGCTGCACGATGGGGTGAGCCTCCGTCACTTGCCCCAGCTCCTGCCCAAATAACAGTTCAAAAGAAGGCAAATGCAACAGTGGTGGGTTTCAAATTTTTTTACTACCGGTTCTGTGGGTGTGGCTGTATGGCCATGGCATGGCTTGGTGGGCGTGGCTTGGTAGGCATGGCAGGGAAAGGATACTGTAAAATCCATTCCCTCCCCACTCCAGGGAAAGGTTACTGCAAAATCCCCATTTCATATCAGCTGGGACTCGGGAGGAAGAGAATAGATGGGGGCAGAGCCAGTCAGAATTTTTACTACTGGTTCTCCAAAATACTCAAAATTTCCGCTACCGGTTCTCCAGAACTGGTCAGAACCTGCTGAAACGCACCTCTGAAATGCAAGTAGATTAATAGGTAACACTTTGGTGGGAAAGTAACAGCGTTCTGTATGCCTCGGCATATAGTCGTGTTGGCCATATATACACGGAAATATAGTCAGACAATGCTGTCTCCCTTGGCTAAGAAATGGAGATGAGCACCGCCTCCTAGGGTTGAACATGGCTGGACAGGGGAAACCTCTACCTTTCTTTAACATTCAACACTGAGCAATAAAATGGGTATAAAATAACTCTTAAGAAATATAGCACCTGTAAAAAGTATGTATGATGAATAGAATTAAAACTAAATGACATTCACCCAGTATTGGGCCATGTCAACATCATTTTCTGTCACTAGCATGATTGGGATTTACTGATTAGATAAATTTTCTTCCTTATAGAAATGGCTAGTAGTATATACTGAGTATGCAAAGTAAAAAATTGAGATGAATGTTACTATGTTCATTCTACTGTGCTGAAAAGTTAATGCTTTTTTCTTTTTGCCTATTTATCCTACACCTCTTTATTTCCCTTTTTCGCCCTTCCCATTTTCCCATTATTTTCATTTGTATTTTATACTCTAATGTTTAATAATATTACACTATAATAAAAAGAAATAGTGCACAGAAGTGTTGTACTGGAAACAGTTGCATAGAAAAAAAGAATACATTGGGAAGTTGAATAACAATTATATATTTGCTGCAGTTTTAAAAAATAATTTGCCCAAAATAGTTGATGGAACAATTACTTGCATGCATATTGTACCAACACGATTTCAGTTTACACTGATTTGCACATTCAGTTGATTCCTTTTATTTAATTTCAGATTTAAGAAAACTCCATCATAGATATTAAGGCTTATTTCAGATCACGTTATTTCATATGCGTCCTGTTTCAATAGGAAAGAGAAATAATTTCATACAATAATCTTGAACTAGAATGGCCAAAGATGGGAAACCAGAAAATGAAACTGCACCATAATAGTTTGTTGTGTGTTGGAATTAATATTTGGAGAGCTATAAGTGTTTCTACCTTACATATGTCAGTGTTCTCATTCTAAAACTTAAATCAGATATTTATATTAATGTATGTAAGGATTTTTTTTTTCAGAATGATGCTACATGAATAATTTATTAATTAGAAAATATAATTAAGTATACAATTATTTATTTTGGATTTGGAATGAATAAACATTTTGCTAATAGGGGAAAGTAGCTTATGCTGCAACACAAGAAAATGGAGAATATTTTCTGTGGAATCCTCTGAGCGGTCACTGCTATAAGCAGTTTGATGCATTTTGCCCCCTACAGAGTGTTGATTGCTTAATCAGTTGGGAAAATGTAAGTATAATAAAATGGGTTGATAATGTATATATAATCCTAATGTATCCAAGTAGTTGGACATTCCATGATTATAGTATTATAATTAATGTGATGGGGGGGAGAGATGAGTTATATTGAACATTTCTGATACCTCTGTAATTTTAAAAAATCTAATGTAAGCAGACTGCTATCCTATCGTTTCTAATTAAAAATTTCTTGGATAGCTCTCTCCATTCAACCTCCAAACATGTTCAGCTGTTTCTATGCTCTCTTGCTTTAGCTGGAAGAGTTTCATTTCTCTAAGCTTTTGTCAAGTGTGAAGATTTGTAGCTCAAGTACTTGTTTGTTGTCACCAAAAATAATTAAATTTAGAAAATGGCAGATATAAGATAAAAGCTTTCTGTATTTTGCAATCTTAAAAACTTTGTTATTGCTCTATGATGGAATGTGTATATAAAGTACAACATGGAATGTACAGTACATAATGAAAATCTGAGAATCAGAAAACCATTTTTGCATCACACCATTGGCTAAGGAGATCCAGCCTTCTATTGTTAGAAGTCAGTCTTAGTTACATTGAACAAATATTATAAAGTAAATTCTTCCAAAACATGACAAACTTGTACATTTTCTTTTAGAAGGTCCCAGTTGGAAGAATTTTCCCCCAGCATTATTCTCTAATGCCAAACCTCTTGAATTGATATTACTACAAACAAAAATTTCTGAAACAGATTTTAAATGAGAAAATAGAGAGAAAAGGATTAATCACTTTCTTGTATGTCGTATAAAATTAGGGTTTTATAGTTACTTTTCTTCAGAAGAAAGATTGAACAAGAAGCACACATTTTAATCTATATCTATTTTATAAGACATGTGTTTTAATGTCTCAACATAAGAAACTCACAGAGGACTCAAAAATAAACAATACTTGTGTACATGGGAAGAATTAGCAATATTCTTGAGCAAATAAAAACTATTTTCTAATATAGCTAAAATTTGAAAGTTACTATTCTTTTTTTAAAATATGTAAGTTACTCTTTCTGAATATGATGCCATTAAACTGAAATAATTTTTTCCTATTTATTTCTATATATATTGCTGATATTAGTAAAATGTATAGATTTAAATTATAAATTACAACTGCATTTATGTGCAAGGAAAACTATTGAATGAGATAACACCAAGAGGTTTGTACCTTGTGAAGGAATAAATTCACTCTATAAGTGAAACACAGTATAATGAATATAAATTAATATAGGAAGAATAAGAAATCTATGTTTTTAGACCTCTGATAAAGATATGAACTCAAATTACAACTTTCTTGATAATTTCTTACAAATTAAAAATGTGGCAAATCAAAAATGTCCTATTATTTTAAAATCATGATTTAACATATTAAGCTTATGTTTTTAGACAGAGTTAGTTTTATAAAAATATAAAATATATAAATATAAATATATTTTGTAAGTCATTTTTAAAATAACATTTTATAGGTCTGGTTTAACATCCAACAAAACAATTCACCAATGTGCACCAGTTTTGACATTTCAAAGGAAAGTTTTTGGAAACAATTACTTCCATACAATTTCCAGAATTCAAAAACACAAACTGTGCAAGTAAGAAACATTTCACTATCTACAAATTATAATTCACAATTGAATTTTTACATTTGAGGTATGTGTGGGGGAATACTTTCCTTAAAAAAAAGAATGTCTGTGGAAAGAGATAGATGTAAGGAATGTAGACTAAGAAATTAGTATTATGATATTGCTAGCCACTCCAATTCAGGGTAAGATCAGATAAATTTGTTTACCATTTAATGAAATATTCCATCTTTATCTATCCTAATGGTAATGTTCTCTCTATAACTTTGTGCATCATACTGCTGCTTCTAGAAATGCAAATGACAGGTATGGCCAGCTACAGTATGTCATTTTTTAGCACCTTTAGAAACACATTTAGCACAGATTTTGGACAATATGCATTTTTGACAAGAAGAATTTAGCTATAGTAAAACAAGTGCTGGCCACCTAAAGTCTGGGACAAGAACAGATTTTCTGATTTGGGAAAGCACATAGTATATCTAATCACATCCAAGGTTTTCTTATCAGTTTTACTGCCTTTGTTGCTTATTTATCTATATCTTAGCCAAATGTGGAACAGTTCTGCTGTTTATCTTCTTGAATACAGTAAAACCAGAATACAGTAAAACAAGAGCATGAAGTCTGGAGAAAGCCTGTGAGATGCCTATACCTACAAAGTGCTCTAATATTAAAATAGGGTTTATTTATTTGTTAGTGAAAGGTGTAAGATTACAGGCTGAAAATGGGAAAATGTCAAGTTACCTAGGAACAAAATACAAAATCAATACAGTGTGAAATAAACTCTTATTATTTCTTACCAGTTCCATTGGAGAAAAAGTATACGACTGAGATAAGTTAAGGGGCATTTCCATCAGATGCTATTTATGTGAGCTGCAAACAAGCTTGGGAAACCATCTTGCTCTCCAACTCATGCTAATTCTCAGCTGCAACGGGAGACCTGTTTCTACCCTCCTTCTTTCATTCTGTTTGAGGAGAGGCCTTGCTCCTAGCAGCAACTCCTCCTCAAACTGCAACTGCAAGAGTATTATGTTACATTATTAACTCAAATAACCTCAGACTGATAGGAGGGTTTAATAGCAGTAGCCTAGAAAATCTATTTTTCATATCCCTCAAATACTGTCTAATCAGTGGAGAAGATACAACTGATTATAACTTCTGAGAGAGAGACTGGAATGAAATGAATGGAATGTTAGGATTTAACATGTTTGTGCCTAAATCACAGCATCAGAATATTTTAATAGTCATATTTTTTAATATTTTAATGTTTAAATACTTTATATTACTTTGACATTATAAGCAGCCCAGAGTCACTTGACTGTGAGTTGGGCAACAGTTAAATTTAACGAATATATCCTGGACATAAATTGTTTCAACTCCTAACCTCAAAATGATGCTATAGAGCACTGCACACCAAGACAACAAGACACAACCAGTGGTGGGTTGCTCCCAGTTTGGACCGGTTCGCAAGAACCGGTAGTAAAACTGGTGAGAGGCTCTGCCCACCACCCTGGATGTTGTCAATGGCGATCTGCGCATGCACGCGTGTGATCCCGTTGCGAACCGGTAGTAAAGGTAAGTAGAAACACCCCCCCCAGACACAGTTTTTTCCTGAACACCATCACTCTGCTAAACAAATAATTCTCTCAACACTGTCAACTTAGTGAAATGTTCACTAAGGCTGCATTACTAGTACTATTAGTCTTCTCATCGTTCCTATCACCCATCTCCTCCCACTTATGACTGCATGACTGTAATTTTGTTGCTTGTATCCTTACAATTTATATTGATCGTTTCCTGATTGCTTATTTGTACCCTATGACTATCATTAAGTGCTGTACCTTATGATTCTTGACAAATGTATCTTATCTTTTTATGTACACTGAGAGCGTATGCACCAAAGACAAATTCCTTATGTGTCCAATCACACTTGGCCAATAAAGAATTCTATTCTATTCTATTCTATTCTATTCTATTCTATTCTATTCTATTCTATTCTATTCTATTCTATTCTATTCTATTCTATTCTATAAATAAATCAGCCTGTTGGGAACCTAAACCTTGGCAGCGAAGAACTGAATTAAATTAGAATTTCCTTTCTATATGTGAAGGAAGAGATATTAAGGTAAAAGGAATATGAAGACTTAGCAGTATTCAGTTGTGAAAGTTTTAGGTAATGGGACAAGTGTGTATCTGTGATGTTACTAAATACTAAGTAAGAAAAGAATCTTCGAAACATACATTTTTCAGAATTGAGAAGTCACGTCTTTAGCATATCTGTCAAAATCCTGGTTATCTTGCATTTGAATATTCCATGGTTGTGCAATTTCTTTTTTGTTCTGTTTCAGCCAGAAAAAATATTTTACGTAGCAACAGATGGAAGTTTGGTAGATGAATTACAAAATAGGTAATTACTTTAATTAATAACATTTTATAAAGTTGAGGGACTCTGCCAAACTACATTTTATTTTGATCATTTTAAAAAATGTTTTGGAACCAATTGCTACTGGGGTTGGATATCTGTTATTATACTTTAGGAAAAGTGTCAAATTATGTATAAATTAGAATAAATACATAATTTATTCTTGCAAATAATGTCAACCATAGTGACACTCTTTCATTATTTACATAAAAAATTAATCTTAGAATCATCCAAAACAGCCTCTAATATAATAATGATCTGGGAGTTTTTTATGCTGCTAATGCACCAAATTATGTGATATATGTTTTAATCAAACGTTAAAAATAATCAAATTTAAAAATGTAAAAACTTGGTTGGCAATAAGTTGATTTAATACTTTAATAAACTCCTTGATTTCCTCTCTAAATGTCTACCTGAAATTTTAAAGCTGACATTATCCCAATGGTGTTTTTAAAATAATTGTGCCATTTTCAGCTGAGGTAATATATATATACATACTTCAATTAATTGAATAACCTCATAAATTATCAAATTGTATAAAATCAATATATTTTATATAAAAATATATAATCATTCAGATACAAAAATATAAAAACCATTTGTAATTAGTAATTAGTAATTAGTTTCACCCTACTTTAAATGTCTTATTTTAACTTAGACCTTCTCCACGGTTACATAAGAAATATTTGCACCTGTTCTTTTGTCATTGGTTCTAACATCACATCTATCAATGGACTTTTTTTGCAAATGTCTTTCCTGTTGATAAAGTGAAGAATCCTTTTGCGACTTTGCATGTTTCAGTCCACTAGAGTTGGGCAGCCAATAAATTTATAGATAAATAGATAATTTAAAATCCATTATACTCTGACTCTCACATTTTCAATTCATTTGCCAATTCTGCTCAGGTGTGTGTGAGCTAAAGAATTCTGGGAATTGAAGTCCACAAGTCTTAAAGTTGCCAAGGTTGGACATTCTTGCAAGGATCTGTTTGTCATGTGGGAACATTTATGCTTGCCACAGAATTAGAGGAAGATGGACAGCCATCATGCTGCTACAAAAGTTTTTAAAAAGTTAGGTGATCTTCCATTGCAAATTCCAAAAGGAATCCATACTCTTTCTTAGATTGCACTTTCCATCCCCAACATTCCTCAAGCTTCATGAACAAGATTGTTAACAAAAAAAGTGAAGGCACTTAAAAATAATAATCAGTTTTTAAAGGCACTTCCCATAGCATTAAATCTACTTCTCTGAAATCGTGAAGAAATGAGTGAAGACTCATCAAGCAGAACATTTTATTGCATTACAGTTGCTTACCATCTTCCAATACTGGTTTCTTTCTGCTTTCTATCTGCTGATCATAAAAAACTTAGAATAAGTTGAATTTTCATCATGTTATCTTTATTCATTGCAGCAGCAACAGTGCTATTTTAGAAACAAAGATACAGTATTAGCCACATTTCCTTTTCAGTATTTTTTCCCATTCAGTGTGTTTCACTATCCCAGTTTGTTCTGTAGCTGTTTTAGCTCTGTAATTTTTCTTAACAAAATTAACATCCTTCCCAAGTTGTATACTGTGTTCAAAACATGATTACATCAGGAAATGGACATAGAATAGTTTAAAAATTTCATGATCATAAAGAGTCTTCACACAAAACAGTATTTAAGGTTTTTTTAACTAATGGGTAAATTAACAGTATAGTAACTATACTGATAATAAACATCCTCTTGGTTTGTTTTTGGGTTTGTTTTTTTTTGAAAAACAGAATTGAAAGAACATTAAAAAATAAAATAATGGAGTGGCGATCTCATCTTCCAACTCGATGGCATCGACAGTGTACTAGTGTTTTAAGACAAATTCTTCCTAAGCTTGAGCTTAGAAATGGACATATAACCAAAGAAAAAGAAGAAAGTTATTTGGACGCTTTTCAAGAGCATTACTGGGTTAGTGTTTTGTTACTGTTATTGAACTACTCATTTGGGGAGAGGGCATCTGCCAAATAACCTTTCACAAGATATGAAGGGCTACCCTTGGAAAAAAAAAATATTTGCTTTATACACATGGAAGTATATTTTGCTTGCACAATACAAGTAAAATTTGGATCCTGGTTGTTAGTGGTGAGTCATTAACAAAAATTGATTATTAACTGAGCTCAGAGATTCTAAGTTGGGAGAATGAGGCTGAAGAAACAGAAGATGTAAGAGGTAAAGCCAAATTACTGCATAAGGTAAACCAGAACAGTAAGACAAGGATAAGACAGAGCCATAAAAATTATAATTATCCATATAAAATCCTTGGGTAGATGCCTTCATAACTTTTTTTTTATTGAGAAAGCCAAGGATAAGCTTCAGGCTATTCCTTAGAGAATTTTGTTACCCAAAGAGTAGCAATATGAACACTGGTTAATCACTTCGAGACATGGCACAAGTTAACATAAAAGTATGGTTCCTGTGTTTGACAGTATTCTCTATCTATCCTTGTATGAATAGTAGTGATAGAAAGCATGGACTTACAGACTTAAAATAGATATGCTGATTTAATTCTAAGCAATTTTCGAATTCACCCCCTTCCAGGCCATTAGAAGAACAACTTAATGTAGATGATTGTCACTATCTGTTCTTTTCTTCTATCATCAATTTCCTCACTATTTTCTTTGACCCTGGAGAATTTGCCCTGGGTATGATATCAATCCTTTTAGAAAAAATGTGGCATAAAATTACTCTTCTCTAATGGTTTCATTTATATGAAAGAGGTAGATTTCCACTTAGGTGGAAATTTGTCTATGCTGCTAGTGTTTGATAAAAGAATCATGAAAAAATAATTTGTTCCACTCTAGTTTTGTAAGAAGCTACTTTCTTTTCAACTATGTCTTAGTTATTTAATATTATTTCAGGTGAAGCCAGTTGTCTCAAGTTCAGCTGCTTGAAAACAACTGTTACTTTCCACAGTCTTTAAATCATAAGAGGTTGGCAGCATTCTTATTATCCCACTCTCTTCCAGATACTCCCAGTAACAAAGGAAATCAATTATCATTTCCTTGAAACACTCATAAAGGAAGACGTTTCCCCAAAAGAGAGAACAATATCATTTTGCATTAATAACTAGATTCCTCTTACTCCATAGGAAGTAGGATCCCTTTTCATTCTATTGGCATCATAATCAATTCTTGAGTCCAATGAACTGATATCTCCTTCACCCAACTAGTTATACTATACCTGTGATGACGAACCTATGGCACGCATGCCAGAGATGGCACGCAAAGCCCTCTCTGCTGGCACGTACACCGTTGCCCCAGGTCAGATCTCCGTGGCATTTCTTTCATGAGCTTCTGTTTCCCTGCAAACGACGAAACAGAAGCCAGCCTTCTACTGCATCCAACTACCCTATTGGGGGAGACAGGTGCTATGATGATTAGTCTCAGAGGCCTTCTTGCTCCATGGGTATAAAATTTTATTACTCCTTGCAAAAAAGTATTACACTGTGAAATGACATTATATATATGATCAGTATCATACCATTTTTTTCCATGAGGCTTAACTACATTAAACATTCTACTTCACATATCTGCTGTGATAATAAGCAGTCTCTGCCATAATACCAAGAATTTCAGATTCATCTGCAGTTTCAGAGTGTGAGCTGGTACAATGAATGCTATTATTTAGTTCTAGTAGCAAAGTGTCCATTTAAAAATTGTGAGTTCCTCAATTACTCTGTTCAGCACAAAGTACTATTTGCAAATAGTCATCTCAAAGCTGCTTTTTCAAAAGGCAACTGGACTGTTTTTTTCCTTGAGGAAGAAGAAAATGTTTTGCTTCTCATCCAAGAATCTTCATCAGTTCTGATGGGGAGGGGGCATCAGAACTGATGAAGCTTCTTGGATGAGAAGCGAAATGTTTTCTTTTTCTTCCTCAAAGAAAAAAACAGTCCAGTTGCCTTTTGAAAAAAACATCTGAGATCATAATGACCTGGATGACTGAAAATCTCCACAGATAATTTGCAAATAGCTTCTGAGTATTTTTTTAATATATTGATCAAATGATAGCACATCCCACACATCTTATTATCTAGTTCTAGAATTAGTGCATGCATCCACCTTCCCTAAATGCCTATGGGCATTTGTTTCTCAGACACAGGTGAGGTAATTGCTCTCAGCAATTCAATCATGAATGGTAAACCCAATAGTTGCTCATAATCTTTACAAAATGGAATAATACTATCAACCTATTTGATGCAAAAATGTAAACATTGCAAATTAAGCTGAATTTGGGAAGCCTAAGAGGATCTATTTCTTCTACTCTGGATCACTTGCTTCTCAGGAATTTTCTGCTCACCTAGTGATTCCTCAATTCCTCAAGGCCCTCAATATTTTTTCATGCATTCTAATCATCCCATATGCAGACAACTCTGGTTCTTGGCCATTGTTTGGGTTTCCAACTCTTTTACCAGGAAACATTCTTGTCCAACATCATCTTCTGTTTCATTGACTGATTCCTGTCTTTGGAATCAGGAATTAAAAGATATCCTGAAACCAGCAAAAAAACAATTGACTTGGCAACTCTTGCAAAGCCAAACGGTCTACTTACTCCAGATTTATTTCCAGTTGGGATTGCACTTGGTTATTTGAACCCTTCCAACAATCTTTTGTGCGTGATAATATTCTTTCTTTTAATATACTGTTCTTTTACAACTTTTGAACAAGACAGACAAATTAACAGATTTTAAACAAGATATACAAGTTAAACACTCATGGTATTTCATTGTTCCAAAGAAAGACAGTGAATAATGTTCTGTCCTCAGGCTCTAGGACTTTGATGACTTTACACCTTTCTGTAATTTTTGGACCAGTTTGCTATATCTTTCATCCCTTTCTAATTCTTACATGATTTATAGCCAAAGTTCATTAAGATCTGTCAGAGCTCATTCTTATAACCCTCTGCTATCCAGGATAAATATGATTCTCAGCTTCTATAGCTTACTTTCAAGCATTATTGGAGGGTTCTGACTTTACCAGGCCTCATCACAAAGAGACAAGATGCTTTCACCAGTTCTTTGATTTCTTTCAAATATGGAGTTAAAAAGGATCCCAAACAGCTGGTGACAGGTGTGGCAGAGGGTTCTGTGAACCCTCTTTTTTGCTCTTCATCCTGCATTCATCGAGTGTTGTTTGAGCTTTTTAACAGCTGGCAGGCATTTCATGCAGTGGGAAAGACGACTCTCTCAAAAACTCCAGGTCTCTGATCCTACAAAGTAGCTGATCTCTAAGATTAGAGCTTCCTTCCTTCCCCTCTTCACCTGATCCTTCACATAGCCCATGTGATTGATCTACAGTTTGGAAGTAGTAGAAAGTGAAAGGGGCTTAAAAAGTTATAAGAAACATTTGCAAAATACTGCAAATGCTGTATTAGAATACTTACTGCAAAAGTGTCCAAATTTGCATCTCCTATATTAGCTATTATTTTGAACATGAAACAAATGTTTATTGGCTTGACTGTGTTTCAAATTATACTTTATTGCAACAAGATTATTTTTAAACTCAATTAGTATATTGAAAATGGTAATCTGTCATTTAAAAATTATATCTAGAATAATTGTTTTGTATGTCATTTTGGTTTGTACTATTTGGATTTAAAGTACAGTTTTATGCAGATGTGTAATATTTAGATTTGATGCTATGTTTATTTTAAACATGTATTTAAAATTCTTTTTTTTTTTGGTAGGTTACAGGATTTCCTTTACAGATGCCATACCTAGATATCCCGTCAATAACTGAGGCGGTTTATCAGACAGGAATTCATTCTTCAGAAATTCCCTATACAGAATTTGCTCTTGCTGTGTATATTCATCCTTATCCAAATAAGATTTTATCTGTTTGGATCTACTTAGTATCTTTGGTTTGTCATCAGTAAGTAGCAGTAAATGACAAACCTCTTCAGGAATTACTCAGTGCATCTGTGAAATTGGTATTTGTGGTTTCTGAATTGTTGTTGTAGATAAGAAACTTGTCAAAAATATTGTTTTTTAAAAACCCTATTTGCTGTTTGATTCTTTCATTCTTCTAAAGTAATAGATTTATTTTATTTTTGCTTCTGTGAATAAAAAAAAATTCTAACAAAATTTATTTGGAATTTAACCATCTAAAGGTTTTGTGTGTTTTTGTAAATTCTTTTTGTAAAATATCCATGTAGTGATTTGGACAACAGTCTATAAAAATTTGCCGTTACTGTATTCTAGGATAATTCTTTAATTCCCATTCTATAGCCTTGAATTTCCTCCTGGCCTGTCACCCAACTATTGACTGGGCCCAACTATGCTTAACTTCTGGATCCAAACAAACTCAGAATTTTTTCATTATAGGAGATTACAAATGCCTTCACAAACTTTCATTCATTGATTTAAACTGGCTGCTCACTTGTTATACAATTCTGGACAACAAAGAACAATTCAAAAACAGTAATACAGACTATAAAACTATAAAAACTGAAAAACACAACATCTGTGGCATCACACGTATCCACATAAATAATATCCTATATATGGGCTCAGCCAGCCGTAGGGGCCATTGCTTGGAATAAAAGCCTTTTAAAAAAATGCTTTATGAAAGGTCACCAGAGTTGGGATCATCAGAATCTTGGCTACGAAATATGATGTAACCTAAGGTTTATCTTTGTAAGAATAAAATGAAATCTGCTGTACCTTCATATTTAATTTTGTAAGGTAAACATTCATATACATATTGCCTTCTTATAATAGGCTGTACAAAAAAATGGTTAAAGGATACCTCAGGAATGTCCCAACATTTGATATTATCTTTTGTTTGTGGCTCTTGAATCACCATTTGAGGCTTACCATGCAGTGATGGGATTCTACTGGTTCTCCCCAGTTCAGGTGAACCGGTAATGGCGGTGGCGGGAGGCTCTGCCCACCTGGACCTCATCACAGATGCTCTGCACATGTGCAGAAGGCTCTGCACATGCGCCGAGGTGGTGCGCGCACTCCCATTGGCGAACCAGTAGCAAAGGTAAGTGAATACCACTACTGTTACCATGCCATCTGGATGCTAAATGGCAATTTTAGATTTCTGAAAGCCAAACATTTTTAATCAATGACAAAATTTCTTTACAAGTCCGAGTTTCAGGAATGTGATTTTAGGTTTGATTGACACAGTAAGTCATAAAGTATAGAGCATACTATATTGGCTCTGGGAACACAGTATGGCTCTGTAAAATGCTCGATAACAGTTTTTTCAGCGTAAGCTTTATAATATTAAAATAGATACATCGTATAAAAGGGATATAACATTCATGAAGTATGCATAACACAGACAATTGATAGTGTATGTCAAGGTGTTCTTATTTTATTAGTGGAGATCAGAGCGCAAATGGAAGGAGTTGTTATCTGGATGTATTTTCATTAAATATTTCCCCTAGCATTGTAGTATAGTTCATGTAACAGTAATTTCAGCACCCATAATCTTATTCAAATGCAGTGCTAAGCGCGTTTCATATTTAATAAATAACATATTAAATTATAAATGATCACTAAGTTCATGAGCATGCCTTTTCCTTATTTATTTTTAATCTATTTATTAAATTTATTTGTTGCCCATCTCATATTGAAAGGGATCTGGACAGTTTATGTTTAAATTTAAAGTCAATTTATTGGATACATTCACACCATGGGCAAACTATGGGTAATCTAAGCTTAGTTTTATAATGAAATTGGTTCATTTTCTCAAATTATAGTATTATTACAGTTAAGGTCAAAGACATAACATTAAATCCTTTCAACTAAAAATGGAAAAAGTTTTTGAACACTTCTCCTGAGTAGCACTAAGGAAGTGAAAGCTCAGAATTTACACACAATGTATCCAAACTAGATTAATACCATGAATGCTGAGCATTGCTGATACAAGCAAGAGCCACTTGCTTGAGATAGGTGGTTTAGAAATTAGAAATATATTTCTGTTTAGATGCATGTTTTTATAATACTGCAGACTTATTTAATGCCAAGGAATTTTGAAATATAAAAATTAGTTAACTAATAATTGTTCAGTGATCATTTTTCATTCTAGAAAAAAGCAGCTAACAATCACTTTCAAGATGATTCAAAAATTTCTGAATCCTTCCCAAAGTTTATAAATGATATAAAATTTACAAGTCACTATAATTTTTGCAACCAACAATATTTTGATTATGGTTTCTTAAGAATTTCAAGAATGCTTCATGATACTGCTTGGATCATCCATTCAAAGCATGATTTATTTCGTAGTGTTAAATGTGTCTGATGACAATCCAGAAAATTCTCTTAGATCCAATACTGCATATGTCATTGGCCACTGCAAAAAAGTGTCTTTTTTGGTAAAGGGCATATTGGTACTTCTAAGAAGCATAATTATAATTATTGTAATGAATTGTAATTCATAAAAAAAAAAATTCAGATATGGCCATCTAGTAGCATATAGAACCAAGAAGTTCAGTTCACATAAATGGAGCATTTAATATAGGGCTAGAAGGTACCTTGAGGCTCTTCCAGTCAATCCCCTGCCCAATTGAGATATTTTAAAAATACAAGTTATGTAGTTTTTAAACGGAGTGGTGCAGTGCCCTAGAGGTGGAGGTCTTGCCTCACAATCAGGAGGCTGAGAGTTCAATTCTAGGTAGAGGCAGGTATTTCTCTCTCTCGGCACAATGAGAATATATCTGCTGAACAAAAGTCCGCATTGGCGACAAGAAGGGCATCCGGCCATTATACACTCTGCTAGCTCCATTCAGTTGCCCAGACTCCACCCTTGCAAGGGATTATTGGGTCATTAAAAGATGATTTATGTAGTTTTTAAACCAACCAAACTAAATGGAAGTTGCCAAATTAACTGTAACATGTTAGTAGCACTCTCCTTTGATTGGCTGGCCAATAATAGTTGGTGGTTAACATATCTTCCTTATATCTATATTTTTAATCTCAAATGATCCAATGCCAACATTACTGAACATACTTCTCAGAGCTATGCAAATCCTTTGAAAGTGGTGCCTTGAACATTGCTGGAGCAAAGATGAAGCACATAATTTTCATACCGGAATGATACCTTTTCAGATATGTACTATTCTGTGCTTGCATTTATCTATAGTAGATTTAATCTAGAATTAAATTAAATTTTAAGGCAGAATGCACCAACTAGGGAACTGATATTTGAAGACGAGGAGTCATACTGTTTTCTGTTGTGTAATGTTATCTGTGCACAACGCGATATGGACTTTGCTCAAAAAGAGGGATGGGTTTTCTGCGACTTCTTGCAGGTTACTGTGCAAATAGTATTGCCTGATATAATTAAAACAAAACATTTTCCCATATTCTAGCAGAATATATTTATATATATATATATATATATATATATATATATAGAGAGAGAGAGAGAGAGAGAGAGAGAGAGAGAGATTCAATATTGTTCACAATTGTAATTGTTTTCCATTCTTTCTTTCTGTTATCTTTTCCAGAAAAGGTTAGTAATGAAGTGAAAGAGTCCAGATTTTTAATAATTAAAAAAAAATACTTTTCCTGTTTTCTTTCATGTCTGTTCTATTACAGTCAAAAATAAACTTGGAACGCATTGCAATATCACTATCATTATGAATGTAACTTTATTCAAAGCACACACACAAGTTACGCAAAACTAACTTTATTTTTTAAAAGAGTGCATGGCACTCGTTTTTCCCCCAATGTGTAGTTCTTTCTTGACGACACACATTTTAATTCCTGCAGTAGCAATTTCAGCAGTGTGTCGATTCAGTGGAGGTTGACCAAATATGTATAAGAAAATAGGAAATGTCGCACAGTGCATATTCTATTGCCAATATTAATCTATAACAACAAACTCAAAAGGCTAAATAATAAATTAAAAAAGTAGTGAGCCACAAATCTAGGAACTTGTAGAGGATCCATTTTTAGCAAGAAGTCTAATTACTTAAATATCTTAAATAAGATCATTTGTTTTAGGTGAGTTTTGCTGGCTTGACTAGAAAAATTAACTCTCCCACTGCAATTCCAGTGTTAATTATTAACTAATGTTTTGAGTGTAAAGGGCCTGAAAGATAATTTTCAGATGTATTAGATGTCTGCTCTGCTGTCTCATTTATGGAGGACTGACACTGAAGGATACGTAAGAATTTTAGGAACAATGTGCTTGTTATTTCAAGTCATGGATCTCCACAAAATTGTACATTCAACATAGTATTGAGGTAGTTAAAAGTATGGAGAGTTGTATGAGCAGTATTGCAATTTGAGATAAGTCAATCATTCCTTTTCTGATGTATTTTGCAGTCCTTCATCCCCACATGAAGTGAAATTGTGAGAAATGACATCATGTAAGAAGATACCTCAGACACTCAATTCTGTTACCTAATCAAATTTTCCCCGCTCAGAGATGCAAACACAGTAATAATAAAATATGCTTAGGAAAGTAGTAGTATTTCCCCAGAATCTAAAATGTTTTCAGAAAGCTTTACTTCTTTCCCTCAAAATTCCCCTTTTTTATAAGTTGACACACACACACAAAACACATTATGGCATAAAATAATTATTACTATGGAGGATAGCTTCTCCTCCAAATTAAAGAATATTTTCTCATAGCACGGTCAGCTCACAGAAAACAATTAAGGCCATTTTTCCTTTAAATGAGAACTATTTAGGATGATCTCTTTTTCACTAGGGAAGGTCTGTCTATCTTCAGGTTCTCCACCCATTTGTCACCTCCATTCTCAGTCATCTCTAAATACTTGGATCGCACATCACTGGAGACAAGTATATCAAATTAAGTCACTGCTTAATCTTGAATGCTGGCAAGAAGATTCTTAAAATTCTTTACTGCCTATTAATTCAAATAATTCTGGTTTGGGTAAGAATAGAATCTAAGGACTTAAAGACACTTCTGATGATCGTATGTAGCACCCTTATTACAACTGCTTAGCTCACATTATAAAAATACCTGAATTGCAGCTGATGTGGCCAAAGAAATAGAAATATGGAAATACAGTTGTGCTGTAAGAGTCTGAGAACTTCCATTTCTCATTCTGCTCTCTGGCCAACATAAATAAGGCTTTATTTCTTGTAAGCATTTCAATTGTACCTGGAAGCCAGAAATCAATACAATGAAGAAAAAAAAAAACACCAAAACTTTTTGGACACAAATAGTTGGTTGCATAAAGTAGGGTAAATTGCAAACAAAACTCCATTTTTTTTATGGTATAGTACTGGCTTCATTTAAATACAACCTGCCTATTTTTCTCTGTCTCATTGCAAAGCACATTTAGGTGAAGGGAGTACTTGAATGAACATCTCAACTCCCTTTGGTATTTACTAATACAATTACCCTGAGGAACAGAACCCGAGGTAACCATTTAAATGATGTATATGTCCTGTATCACAGTAACTTTTGATTATTCCCTGAGATGGTATGATAATTTATCTCTACATAGCTTCAGTGAAGACAAGAATACTTGAAGTAGAAGATTGAAGAACATTAATCCAAGGCCACTGAAATACAAGTTCTCATCCACCGGCAAATCAAAGAATTGAGCTGCTCACTAGATGAAGAAGGCCTCTTCTCTCACTGGCGTCTCCATCTTCTGGAAAGCAATGGCACTTAGTGGTTCAGTATCTTACTAAATACTGCACAGAGCTAAGTAGAAGCAGCAGTGTCGTCAACGTCACATATAATCTTTCATCTTTTCAGGAAGACAAGACCTGCAGACAGGGCAGGTGTCTCTCAACACGCTTTTAAGGATGTGTTTTAAGTTCAGCCTGTAGAACTACAGTGTGGCAGAAATATTTTTTTTCATCTTTCTCCATTATTCTGCAAGTAGGCACATTCTTGTACTTACACCTTCTGCAACCGAGCTACCTTTGGGAGAAAAATATGTTCTCTTCCAGCCTTTTCCCAGGTTTCAGAAGGACCCCAAATTGTCCTCTTATTATTTATTGAACACTGGTCACACAGAGAGTTCTGCTGTAGTCGTCACCTCTCAAAGCATGGAGTAATACAAGGGTAACGTCCAGCAATCTGATAGGTTCGATTGTAGGAGACGTTTAAACATGGCTTCACCTCTATAGGGACGGCTAGTGACATTCCAGAAGTCTGCATATGACTTTGAGCCTGAATACCACCTTGTAAACCAGCTGGGCAAGTCTGCATCGGGTAGGCTGAGGTATGACTGCTTGACATAATCGGCTGACAGTTTTGTTGCGGTGCTGTTTGAAGATACGGTAGAGGAGTCTGATGCGCTTGAATATAATGGGGTATCTGCTGCTGGGTGGGTTGAATGGTTGTTTGAAATAAAGTGTTATGAGGTGGTTGAGAGCTATGTTGTCCTTTTTGCTTGTTGGCTTCTTTTACGTCATTATCATGGGCCCTAGAATATTAAAATGAAAAGGATTATTTTCTGTTTGACTACATTGGATGAAATCTACAGTTCATCCAAACCCATGTACAAGGAGAGGATTATTTTTTCATTCATGCTTGATGGGAATGGGCCAATAGTTCTTCTTGATTCAATGTCAGCATTTCTGCTACAAGAAATAAAACCTCATCTATCCATCCATCCATCCATCCATCCATCAAAATACAACCTATATAAAACCTTAGTAACACCACACCTAGAATACCACATCCAGTTTTGGTCACCACATTACAAAAATATGTTGAGACTTTGGAAAAACTGCAGAGAAGAGCAACTAAGATGATTAAAGGCCTGGAGACTATAACATATGAAGAATTGTTGCAATATTTGGGTATGGCTATTCTAAAGAAAAGAAGGACTGGGGTGACATGATAGCAATATTCCAGTATTTGAGCGGCTGCCGCAAAAAGAGGGGGTCAACTAATTCTCCAAAGCACCAGAAGGCAAGACAAGAAACAATAGATGGAAACTAATCGAGGAGAAAAGCAACCTGGAATTAAGGAAAAACTTCCTAACAATGAGAACGATTAACCAATGGAACAGCTTGCCTTCAGCTGTGGGTGTTGCATCACTGGAGGCTTTTAAGAAGAGGCTGGACAACCATTTGTCTGAAATGGGTATGGGGTCTCCATAGGGGTATTAAGTGAATCTAGCTTCCCCATTGACTTTGTTGGTCAGGAGGTCACACAAAGAGGATATCACAATCCCGGGACACTGCAACTATCATAACTACATGCCAGTGGCCAAGCATCTAATTTAGACTATGTGACCCATGGGGATGCTGCAACGGTTGTAAGGGGGAAAAACGGGTGCAAGTCACTTTCAGTGCGGTTTTAACTTTCAATAGCTGTGGCAGATTAACAAAGTTGGAGACCTTGTAGGTCATCTAGTCCAACCCTCTGCTCAAGCAGGAGACCCTACACCAGGGATGGCGAACCTTTTCGGCACCAAGTGCCAAAAAAGGAGCACGCATACATGCTTGACTGCCCCACAACTCGGAAGAGGAGCTTCCCAGGGGGCTTGCGCGTGCTGGAAAATGAACTTCCGGTTTATTGTTTAGTCTTCCAGTTACTGGCGCACATGCACGCACGACGATCAGCATGCTCATGCCGCAAAACAGAAGACCAGCTCTTCCAGTTTCCAGCACTGCTGCACGCACAAAGCCCAACTGATCATTGCGTGCACATGCGCGCCAGAAACCCAGAAGAGGAACAGGCGACACTGTGCGTCCCAGGCAACATGGCTCCACGTGCCACTTTGGGCACACGTGCCATAGGTTCGCCATCGCGGCCCTACACCATTTCTGACAAATGGCAGTCCAGTCTCTTCTTGAAAGCTTCCAAAGATGAAGTTCCCACAAACTTCTAAAAGCAATAGCACTTAGACTTATATACCGCTTCATAGTGCTTTTACAGACCCTCTCTTAAGTGGTTTAGAGTCAGCATATTGCTGCCAACAATCTGGGTCCTCATTTTACCCACCTCGGAAGGATGGAAGATTGAGTCAACTTTGAACCGGTGACACTCAAATTGCTGAATTGTTGGCAGTCAGCAGGAGCATCCTGCAGTACTGCATTCTAATCACTGCTCCACCACGGCTCTTTAATGGTCATTAACCGTAGCTTCCCCATTGTAAACCGAGGACTGTCTGTACTACCCTATTAAGTGAAGAAAAATCATTCCAAACACTTACACCAATAGTCGCTCAATACACGGCAACAGAAAATCCCAGGAATATGCTGTCAGGCGATGGAGTCGCACTGGCCACGTTGGAGAAAGACGCAAGATAATCCTTGAGGAAGCAACACACGCAGCAGCCACTAACGAAGGGGCATAATTTAAAAAGGCATGATCTGGAGAGACAGAGGATAATGGTTAAGTCACGCAAAGGCACCCCCCCTCCCTCTCGCAGCTAAGTAACCAGGGGGAGTTTGAACAAAGCCATAAAAAATGCACCTTGTAGGGACACTTCCAGAAAGTAGTCGGCATATTTGGCCATGTACAATTTGGTTTTTTCCAAGCAAACCATCGGCCATCCGTCATGGAGGTCTGATTCGTGAACGGCGATCGAGAGATAGTAGTCTATGAAGTGAGCAGCTGTGGGCAGGCAGAGGTTCCACTGGAAAGTTTCTAGCAAGAGCAGCTCCATGTGCAGCAAATTCTGTTTGGTTAGGACCAGGCTCATGTTGGTCATACACCCCAAGCTGTTCAGCTGTTCAAGCTTAGGCACGCTGTCTTCCTTGTCTTCAAATTTACCTGAGGGACATGAAAGGGGTGAAATACCATTAAGAACACAAGAAAGGATTTTTAAAAATTCTGTGTGTTGTCAAAGGAGATTTATCTCCCCAAAGAAGGTTCAGTTACTATAGTCAGTTCTCAACTTACCACCATTTGTTTAGGGACCGGTAAAATTTACAATGGCCCTGAAAAAAGTGATTTATGACTGTTCCTCATACTTATGACCACTGCAATATCCCCCATGTCACAGGATCAAAATTCGGGTATCTGGTACCTGGCATGATTTTACAACGGTTTGCTGCATCTCGGGGCATATGACCTCCCCAGCCAGCTTCAAAGAAGAAAAGTTAAGGGGAAAAGCCAGAGCTGCTTAACCAAAAAAAGGCTCATAAAATTGGACACGACTCCCTTAACAGCCCTTGGCTAAGCAATGGAAATCTTCGTCCTCATTGTGGTAGGACGTTGACAACTAACCCTAATTAGTTGTTAAACCCAACATTGCTTTTGGTTAAAAAGTACACTATGATTGCACAGATGGTTAGTAAGCACAGCTGGGCTCATTTCGCTCTAATGCACTGTTATCATCTCTAATGACAGATCTAAGATGCCAGATTGGCAGCAACCTTTCAAATTATTTTCTCATTCAAGGCTTGGCAACAGGAATCTTTAAAGGATCAGATCTCGTTTGTCAGAGCTCCTCATTAAGGGGAAGCAATCCCTTTAAAAAAAAAAAAAACTTAGGCTAAATTGATATATTTTTTAAAAATGGGTTTGATGTCCATATTTTCAAGCCTAAAGCAAGAGTTCTCATATTTATTCTGTTATTTGAGACAGGCGTGAATTTTGGAAAACGTCAACAGTTTACAAGGGCCACTGGACTTATTGTGAAATCAATTCGCCCAATGTTTGATCCAGGAAGTTTGGTCTATAGTTGGTGGTTCAGAAACAGCTGCAGAACGTAAGAACCACACTGTCATGGTGCTAATCGATTGGATCCACTTAACAAGCCAAGATATGGCTTAATTAATCTTAGGTTTGTTGATTGCCCACAATTGGCTGAGTTCATACGTAAAGCTAAGCTGCAGGGCATGCTCTTTAAAGAACAATAAACTAAGTTAAGTCAAAAAAAAGTACACACCAGTCAAAGTGGCTGCAATTTCCATCACTTTCCAAGTCAATCCACTTTTCTGTGATATCTAAAACTGCATTCCAAAAGTGGGTGATGGCTGGGCCCATTATTTTGAGGGGTGTGTGTCAGGAGTTTTAAGAGCTAAAATGGGCACCTGAACTTTCAGTCCTTAAGCCTCTGGGACTCAAAAATACAAAGAGTGCCCTTTATTTTTGATGGCAATGATTTTGAGGGACACAAAAGAAATGCTGGAGTGAGAGCCGTCTGCAACCCATGAGTTGCAAGATTTGCTCCCTTAGCTTAGCTTCCCCCCTCCCCACCCCCTTCTCTCCAATCCTTCAATATCCTGAACCTTTCTGTGGATTTCAGAAACGAAACCCTTTAAACTGATCATATCAAGGGATATAATAGCCGTTACAAAATATCATAAAGTTGTTGTAATGGATTGGAAGAGTAGAAGATACCATTCGTGTGTGAAAAAAAAGAACTTCCCAATTCGGGCAATTTGTGCTCTTCCCAAAAGCACAAATATAAAGTTTGTTGTGACATAACCTTATGATTCTTGACAAAGGTATCTTTTCTTTTATGTACACTGAGAGCATATGCACCAAGACAAATTCCTTGTGTGTCCAATCACACTTGGCCAATAAAAAATTCTATTCTATTATTCTATTCTATTCTATTCTATTATTCTATTCTATTATTCTATTCTATTATTCTATTCTATTATTCTATTCTATTCTATTCTATTCTATTCTATTATTCTATTATTTGCCATGCAAATGTTGCCCCTAAAATTACAGAATCCATTTCTTTCCCCCCCTCCCAGAAACTGCTGCAGCTTAGCAAATAAAAAAACTCGGGTTTCTGCGATCCGTGATGGGTCTCAGGACGGCTGGTTTAGTATTAAATTGCCAACCATTTTTGTAATTCAACAATTTGGTTTCTAGTCTGGGTAAAGCAATTTCTACCTGTTGAGCTTCTTGCTTTGAACTTACTTGCTAAAAGCAAGCAGGAAAGAGCAACCACGTGTAGCTGTTGAATGGAGATGTCATAACGGTCCATAAAGAGGTCCAACAGGTAAACGGCAAGGTGTCGGGCAGCAGGACAGAGACGAAACCGGTTGCTCACAATGGCAATCAAGTCTGCAAAATACCTTCTCAGATTTAACTGGGGAGACTGGCCTTTGTAAGAGGGCAGCTTCAGCTCCTAAGGAGAGAGTAACAGCGTTTAAAACAGCCGCTGCTGTAGAGAAATTGGCACCGAGAATAATTACATCCAAATTGCATTTCTTCATTCTTCATTCAGTTAGCATAGTTGCCCGTCTTACATAAGTGACACTGGGAGTCTCGCGTCCATTAAAAACTTCAAAAGAAACAGCGCAATACAAAAACAGAGAAACAAAACATATACAACCATGTCGAAAACCATAAAATATATTCCGCAACTACGCTATAAAAACATACAGTGTGTTCAGGATAACCAACAAACAGGCTCTACACCACAACAGATCCCCAAGCAGATTTAAGATCATTTTGGAATTTGGGTTCCTAAGAATGGTTGTTTAATCTCCCTTATATTTTAAAAAGGGACACAGAGAGTTTTATAGCTCTCATTCCCAGAATTTGCACTGCAGTCCCTCCTTCAATCTTATGAATAACAGGTGAAGTCCAGACATTAAATCCACAAAACAGTTGAAAAAAAAATTGCAGGAAGATAAGGATTTTGGCATTTATCTTTGAGCATAGTTGTTATTGTTGCTTATGGTTGAGTTTCCCTTAACTATTGTTATTGTTATTATCACACAGGCAATAACCATGTGGGATAGGCAACTGAAATGGTTGTTGTTGGCATCAGCACTTCCATCTTGGGGCAGAGAAGGGGATGGAGACACTAAGTACAGAGTAAATATCAGGGTTCCAAGTAACACCCCTAACCAAGTCCTGAAGATCCAAAGAAAAATATGGCCTCCAGGGCTGAGAGTAATCATATCAACATATCTCAGTTCCCCACTGAGCTACAGCAAAATGGTGAAATGTAAAGTGGCACTGAATCATTCTATATGATCTGAATCAAGACATTCTAACCCGGGGGTGTCAAACTCAAGGCCCATGGGCCGCATTCAGCCTGTGGGGTGCTTAGATCTGGCTGCAGGGCCGCCCTGGAAACAGCGAAGGACCGTCCCATTGCCTCTGCCAGTGAAGACAGAGCTTGGGAGGGCCGCACGTGGCCCTCCTGGGCTCCATTTTCATGGCAGAGGGCTGCAAGATGCCAAGCTGGCCATGCCCAGCCCAGCCATGCCCACTCGGCCCCCCTGAGGTCAAATATAACCCTGATATGGCCCTCAATGAAATCAAGTTTGACACCCCTGTTGTAACCCAAGGGGAAAATTCCTTGAATAAAGCATACAATTAAATAGAAGACAATGCTAGCCTTTACTAAATCTGAAATATTGTCTGAGCAATAAATGGCCAATAGTTGTATTGAGGATAAGAGAGGCAATCTTGACAGTTTTGCTTTTTGGTATTTTACATTTTTCTGAAATTTAATAAAGTTTTGGAAGTTCCAGTCCTTGTGGAAAAAAAATTACAAAAAATGGGAATGAGAACTAAAACATTCGTTGAGTCCCGGGAAGCAAGATAATATTCAAAGAGAGCCAAACAAACAATGCTGATTAACTGGGATACAAGGAGGAAGGGAGTTGTAGGACAATCAGTTTTGCAAGATGTCATTGTTATAGTGTATCTCAATAAACTATAGTTTCAGTCTTGCTGTGGAGTTGATATTCTGGTTTGGTCTACCTAGTGGGGCTGACAATCATCAGTTGTCTTTGATGTCTCTCGTTTGCTGTATAAATTTGGTTTTACTTGCATAAAGGACATTCATTTCTTTTTCTATCAATGCTAAACCTGTGAGCTTGGATGATACAACCTCATTGCTAATACTGATGGTGAATATACTAAGAAACACATTTTCCAACTTTTTTTAAAAAAAAATTCTCGAAAGAAAAAAACACGAGCAAATTCTTTAAAATATCTTCCTGTGCCCGGCTATTTATCCAACTGGGGAAGATAATATCAATTACCAGCCCTTCCCCTCCCGAAAGCCAATCAGAGTTAACAGGAAATGGAAGAAGTCTGCTATGACAACTTTAAGATGTGTGGACTTTAAAATATGTGGCATGGCTGGCTGGGGAATTATGGGAGCTGAAGTCCGCACATCTTAAAGTTGCCACAGTTGGGAAACATTGCTACAGAAGAAAAAGACAGAAGGCAGATTAATCTTCTGATACCTGATTTTCCATTCCATAATCCTAAATTCACCCATTGCACCAAGTCATACTATTACAACGGTCAGATTCACAAAGAATGCTAGCAAGAAATCTATTGAAAAATCACAGTAGCTGAGCTCACCCATCTCACTAACTCAAAATGAAAGAAACCGCAGTTTAATACAACACATCAATTTTTATTTAATCATTTTAATGTATGCCGATTAGTGTACAATCAAAGTGACAATAAAGTTATTCTAAGTCTAAATCTAATATTAGTAAAATTGGTCATAGTAAACATTTCCAGCTTTCTCCATCACGATCATCACAAATGACCTTAAAGTTCAGTTTTATTCTTTACTGTAGTACTTGGGTATATGACAACTTACATCTTCTGTTAATGATTCTAGAACATAAGCAATTTATTAGATATAGAAACGAGTAGATGGATCTAGTTTATTCTACGTTGTTAGACAGTCTACCAAGGGCCTTTCTATTATATTTATTCACACTATTTCTCTGCAATGAAAGAAGTCACATACTTAAATTCCACTTTACAGTTGGTAAAACAGGATGGAGCAGTTTAACATGAATCACAGTAGCAGTAATTGAAACAGTGAACCTTCTCTGAGTTTTGCTTGACTTGAAAGCAATTCATACTTCAGAGGCATCTACTTCTGTTAGACGGGAAGTATATTGGAACTATTAATAACTAATGCCATCAGGTATCACATATCAGTGGATCATTAATCCAGAAAAGACCCAAGGTGGACACTTTGGGTATAGCTACGATTGCAATAAGCCAAAGGAAAATTCTGGGTGCTTCAGTATATTTAGCTGCCGATGACATTAATAATAAGCTATTTTGGGCTATTTTGTGTCTTATTTTTGTTGTTCTTCTATGACAGACAGAAAAAATGTTGAGCAAAGAAGGTATAGTTGGAAAAGGAGAATAACACTGTGGTGTCCTTGGTGCTTTCTGACTTTGATTTTTTGCAAATATTTCATTACAAACTAGGTAATATCATCAATGTACTAAGGACCCCACAGTTCAATCCTGAGGTACAAATATTCTCTTCTGACATTTTCTGAACTCCTGGTACAATTCCATGAAAGAAGCTTAATGAAAACCCCTTGTAACTCCACTTCATTGGGAATCACCTGATATGCACATCAGTGGTGGGTTCCTCCTGGTTCGGCCGAGCCGGTAGCGATGACAATATGACGTCACTGAACTGGTTCTCTTTGTTTGGGAGCTAGGCCCCCTCACCTCCCCGCGTTATTCTTACCTTTTATTTGCCCCCACCCCCAATTTATTGCTGCCTCCCAAGTCCCAGCTGATCGGCTAGAAGGAAAAAAACTGTTTAAACTCTTGCCGCGGGGCTTCAAAGGGCCGCCCTACAGTTGATCAGTGTTAAAAGGCAGTGTGGTGGTAGACCGGTGGCTCCAAAAACAAATGAGTAGACCGGTGGCTCCAAAAACAAATGGGTAGACCGGTGCCTCTGCAAGCAGTTAAAAGGCTAGTAGACCAGTACCTCTGCTAAAACCTAAATAATTGTCACATGACCATCAAGCCATGCCCACAAATAAGCCATGCCCACAGAACTGGTAGTAAAATATTTTAGAATGCACATCAAGCTGAAAGCATTCAGGGTTCAGGCAACATTCATTTGAAAACCAAGGACAGCTTTTGGATTTGTTAGGCATGTTTGTACCCAAACCCATCCATTATAGTTTGCAAATCCTATGGCTTAATATTTTATATGAACCTCAGCAACAGCCACAGTTTATTCAACCAACTGAAATAAAAGCTGCTCTGGTGACTGATTCAAAATGGGCAACTAGTGTCATGGAGCCAAAGGAAAAAATAATAATAAGAGATAAGAAAATGAACAAAAGATAACTCTACAAATAAAGAAATCAGGACATTCTACCTGATCAAATAATCCTATCAATTTAACAAACAACAATATACAATGATGGAACTAAATTTCTCAGGTCAGAGTTGTACATTATGTTACTTAGAGGCATCTTGTTTGAGGTATGTCGAGATCAATCAAACCATCCCATTGATGGAATAGCAGAAAAGTGTAATACTTACGGACAGGTCACAAACAACTTTTGCTAAACATTTCAGGAATATACATTGACATTTACATTGTCTATTTCTGTACCATGATTTAATTGGTAAAGGAATTAACTTGTTTTTCTGGATTCAATAACCTACTGAACTTTAAAGCCACTACATGTTTGAACATGGGGGGGTAATTAGGTTTGTGATACAAACACAGCCAAGGAGGTGGAGTGGTCTGAAAGCAAAAACTTGGGTTTTTTTTTTTATTAACTACTGCCTTCATACAGTAAATTAAATCATGATTTGTTAAGTCATGGCTCTTGGGGTTAACTAACGTCTCTGCCTGTTAAGCCACAAATCATGCTTTACAAGCCACACAATCTCCAAGCTAACATATTAAACATCACCGAATAAAAACCATGTTATAGCTAAGCACTAACTCACTGAAAATATGATCTTAAATAAAAAGATTATAAAGAGGTTAAAAGTTACAGATTTAAGTTTACTGACAACTTTCTTCCACTGAGTTTGGAAAGATTTCATTCTGAGTTATAATCAAGATAAAACCTGAGTATGTTCCCTTCCTTGATGGGAACTAAAATCACGTGGATGAAAAGTCTTTTTACACTAGAGAGATAATTACTGCAGCATATTAATGATCAGAGACAACCACATTTCAAAGAATTATCAAAGTCTAGAGCATTTACATGAGTAACAGAACTGAATCAGTACATTATACCCAGTGGTTCTATCATGCTTGCTCTAAAAAAAGTTATGTTAAAAGAAGGAACCTAACTAATGCACCTTTCTTTATCATTACAGTATAATGATAAGAAGCTGCACCAGGAGCCTTTTAAAAAATCCCAAAGTCTCTTCAGAAACTGATAATCAAACATTTATAACAGGGGTCCACAGCATGCCAGAAATTGGGCCACACAAAACAAGCAAAGCCCCATCCGTGGGATGCAAACAGCCCACGTAACCACATCCCACTCCAGCTTGCAGAAAAACCTCTTCATGGAACTGGTCATTGGTGCCCAAAAGGTTGGGGGCCACTGATTTATAAGACAAGACATGGCTGCCTGGTAAACACATTGCTGTAAATCACTTGATCATGATTCATTGAATAGACCCTAATAAATTGGATCAATCCAATGCAGAAAGACACAAGCTATGGTAACTTGATACACTGTTTGCTCCCGAGCCTAGTATTTCCTAAAGGAAATAAAAACCCTATGTATAACTTCCATAAATTCTTCAGGGCTGGGTAAACCTGAGCATTCTTACAGACATCTGCGAAGTAATAAATGTTATTTCAGCTGATCTTTTGAATCTAACTCCGCACGTTCACTGCAGTCTGCCTGCAGGGAGGGAGACCTAAATAAGAGCAGCAATTTCCAACTAAGATGCAAAGCAGCAATCAGCTGCTGAGGTCCCTTCAACTGTTCTCCGACAGTTGTTCCTGTAACCCAACATCTCTGACATTGTCATCATTTTTTTAGGTTGCTAAGCCATGGCCCCAGGAAACTATGTTCAGCAACCCAATCTGGGGCTGTCAGTCAACCTAGAAAACTTCAGGGATACTGACCAGAAATTTTTCCAGCCTGACCAAATGTTTCAAATAAAGAAGAAATGGGTTTAGGTTAGGTTGTGGTTTTATGGTGTTGGTATTATTATAAGTATCTTGAACTTGCATTGGCAGTATTATGACAGCTTCTGATAAATGTTGATTTATTGTAATGCATTCTGCATTATGCTGTAAGCCACTTAAGAGTCAGGTGACTGAAGTGGCAGAGAAGCATTTGCAATAGACAAACGGGAGACACAGCAGGATTTGGAAATAAGCTACCTTCTCTCACAAACACCTAGATGGGTTACTCGGTGATTAAGGTTACTTGTTGACTGCCCTCGATTAGGAAAAAAAAAAATCAGATGAGAGCAGAATGAACTTTTAAAATCTGACATATCCCCTTTCTTTTTCTTCTACAGGTTTTGGAAAAGCCGTTTCAGTAATAATTTATTAAATTTACATGCCACCCGACTCCCAGCCACAAACACCCTGCACTTTGGGAGGACCATTTCATTTTATTATACTGCCCTGAACAAACCCCAGAGCAGAAGGGGATCTTTATTTCAGTTCCCACTGAAAATTAAAACTTTAGTAGGCCCAAAGCAGAATCTGCTAACTGTTCTTCTCATAAAGGAACAATGCTGTCACACCAATCTCCGTATCTGCACTTTAGGGCAGGGAGCAGGACTGGATTAGAGGAAAGAAAGGAAATTGGCACCAACAAAACTACACATCTCCGCGGTTGAAATCAGTGGGTTTGGCTGCTGACTGAGAAGATCTATTAACTTCAGGGCACTGTCTGGCCAGATCCTACACAAACGCTACAGGATCACAGCCAGTTTTCTTCTCCTGACTGAAACCCACAAGCAATCTCAATGCCCTGAAGTCCTGGGAAGTTTCAGTAGCATCACTTCCAGGGCCTGGAAAAAGCTCCCGAAGCAAATCCTACTGAAGAATAATGACTTGGAATCTAGAGCTTCTGCCTCAGTTTCCCCACTTGTGAGTGCAAAGACTGATTATATGACTCAGAAGGGGGGGGGGGGCTGAAGAAATTCAAAAGGTGGGGGTGTTTAAAGGCCAGAGAGTGGGGGGGGCTTTCTTTCCCCAGCTGATCAAGACCCCAGACCTTCTTGGCTTCGAAGTGGGAGGGCAGAGAAAGCAAAACTTGAACCCGGAGCCCTCGATCTGCCTCTTCCGTCCGGCCGCGGACTCCAAAGATCGGGCGGGGCGATCCGTCCGACTTACCTTGTAGCGAAGAGCTTGGTGGATGTCGGCAGCCAGCTGTCCTTTCCACCACTGCCCCTCCAGCTCCATGGGACGGGATGGGGCGGCCGGGGATCAGAGCGGGGAGCCTGCGGGGCAAAAAAAAAAAAAAAAAAAGGGAAGCCGCAGCCGGTTGTGAACTCATCGATGGGCCGCAACTCTCGGGCAAAGCCGCTCAGTTATGCCGCCGGCAGGAACTCCTCCCCGCCCCAGCCGGAGTCTCAGACCTTCCCCTCGAAGGAGGAGGAGGAGGAGGCCGGCCGGGGTTGCGCCCCAGCTGATTCCACTCCTTGCTTCTCTCCAAGAAGCGGCATCGGGAAGCAGAGCGATCCCGCGAAGGTCTCCCCGGGGACAGCAGGAGCGCGGCTGACTCGGGATCTTCCCAAGCCTGGGAAGCCGGGCCACTGGAGTGGAAGGAGCGGCTCTCGTCCACGGCTCCCCGATCGAGCCTGTCCCGCAACAACTTCCAACTTCTCCCGGCGGAGAAGGGAAGCCGGGCTAGAAGCGGCGACGCCAAGACAACAAAGGGCCAGACACGCTTTCCCTCCCCTCCCGCCCCGGCCTCGGCTACCCCGGACGGACGCTTCCCTCTCTTCCCCTTACGCCGTTCCGGCCGTCGTCGAGCTTACCGGAGAGTTCGCAGCTCCGCTTCTGCTCTTTACAGCGGCCGGGACGGGAGAACCGCCTCCAGCATCTCCCCGGACATGTCGGTTAAAGGCAGCAGAGCCGCGGCATCCTCCCCCACCCCGGGAGGGGAGCTTTCGCCTTACCAGCCCCGTCCGGTGGAGCGGCCCCTTCGGCCCATTGTTAAAAGAGCTCGGCGAGCGAGTCTGTATATACAAAGACGGGGAGCCAGGCACATGCGGCCGCGCCTCCGCCAATCCCCATTCGCCTTACAACTCCGCTCCAGCCGCCCTCTCCAATCAGCGCGCGGCTGATCCGCAGGGCCCGCCCCGCCGCTTTCGTCTTTACACTCCCCCCCCCCACCACCTTTCTTGCTACACGCGAGGAAGTTTTGGACCCATTGAATTGCCGTAGCCGCTCCGACTTCTGAAAAAAAAGAGACAGACAGGGACGGCCGAGGTGGCGTCACGTGGTCGGGTTTTGTGCAAGGGGGGGGGTTTGGTGGGGGAGTTGTGTGTGTCGCGAAAGGCGGCTGCCTTAAAAAACAGCAACAACAACGCGGTGTAGCTTTGGCGGCCCCTGAGTGGGCAGGGTAGACGGGCGAATGAGTTTTGACTATCTTTCGCCTTAAAAAGTTTTAGGAAAGTTTCTAAAGTAACTTTCTCTTGCACCCTGCTCGTGGAAAGAGGCGTGGAACGGGAATCCGAGAGACACGGGGATCGTGTGGCTCGTTAAAAATAGCCGGGAGAGATCGCTCGCCTGGGTCTTTCAACGCCAAAAAAGACCTTGATAATGTTTCTTACCCCCCCCGCTTAACCCCCCCCCCCCCAAAAAAGATGGGCTTCATTGTGGAGCATTTAATCTTTCACTTGGGTACTCCATGGTTTGACAGAGTTGCTCTCTAGACTAGACATAAACTCTGCAAGACGTATTTATTTTGCGGTATTTAATTACAGACGGAAAACAGGGTGCATTGCCCAATAAAAACTGCTTTTAAAGATTGCGCGGTGCAATAAGGATAATTGGGTTTCAATTTGATGCATATCTATTGAGAGTGAATCCGGTGGAATGGAATGGAACTTTCTCCTGTAGATAAGCATCTGTCTGTCTTCCCTATAGCATAATTCTGAGCCTATATATAGCATAGTTTTCTGAAGATTACAAAATCTTGTCTTAATGGGCTTTACTCTAAAGGTAACTGTCCATGCTACTAGGATAAGCCTTATTTACTCCAGTGGGATTTCTCAGTTAAAATGTGACTTGGGCACATCGTCTCTTAATACAGTCTTTGGCAATTCAGGCCATAAGCAAGCAATGAATAAAATGGGAATTAGGGTGGAAATAATTGGTTTGCACATTTTTTTCAGATGAGGCAAGCAGATGGATCTTTCATGTTTGTTTATTTGTTTATTTATTTATTTATTTAATTTGTTCAACTTGTATGCCGCCTTTCTCCGAAGACTCAAGGCGGCTTACAATGCATTTAAAAACCATATATAAAACATTAAAAGTTAAATCATTAAAAACCATTAAAACCCATTCACACCATTCATGGCCGGATCTTGCCAGATCGCAACAGTGAGATCAACAGCCCCAGGCCTGCCGGAAGAGCCAGGTCTTCACCGCTTTTCGGAAGGCCAATAGGGTGGGAATGGTCCAGACTCAGGAGGTAACTGGTTCCAGAGAGCTGGGACAGCCATAGAGAAGACCCTCCCCCATGGGCCCGCCAGCCGGCATTGTTTAGCTGATGGGACCCTGAGGAGACCAACTCTGTGGGATCTTACCGGTCGCTGGGAGCTATGCAGTAGAAGGTGGTCTTGAAGATACCCTGGCCCTGAGCCATGTAGGGCTTTAAAGGTAATAACCAACACCTTGAATTGTGACTGGAGACCAATAGGGAGCCAATGCAGCTCGCAGAGAATTGGTGTAATGTGAGTGTACCTAGGTGCACCCACGACAGCTCTCGCGGCTGCATTCTGGACCAACTGTAGTCTCCAAACACTTTTCAAGAGTAGCCCCATGTTTTGCTTATAGGGATGGGCGAGGAGACTTTTAGCATAGTTTAGTAGGTACAGGGTCATGATCCTTCCCATCCTGGCCTGTTCAAATACACATATGTGGTAGTCTGATCCATTCATTCAGTTTTGTAAAGTTGGAAGTTTTGTATATACATATTTTCATATATAGCATATAAATTCCAATGAATGATCTGTGTATGCAGGATGAGCCTTTTCTGATGTTTTTCCATGGGAGTCCAAGAATCTTCAGGAACATGTCACACCATTGGAAAGTTCTAGGGCTACTTTATCTGGGCTGGAAAAATATACATAACCAACAAATGGCAGCAGGCAGATATAATAAATCCTATCTCTTTGCTACCAGCTAGTGCTTATATAGAGTGCTGTAGCTCATATGTGGTAGCTCTGTCTTTCAGATTGCAGAAAACAAAGCTAAGAAATAAGTCATGTTATTTTAAGCAAGTTGTTTAAGGTTTTGTATTTGTTTAAAACAGCTAACAGCTGTGGTTGGGAGGGGCTGATTTTCAGTGGAATGGAGGTGTCTAGGAAAGGAATATACTACAGCACTTATCAAAATGATTCATCCTGCTTTTAGCCCTGAAATTAATGTTCCTGTCAGCAATTATTTTGACAGTATGATCCAATTTCTCTGAGTTTCTTGCAGGTCAGTCTTCATTTTGCAAATCAAACTAGCCATGTAACTGCATTGATTTAGCCTTAGTCTTTTAACAAGGTAAACTGCTTGAGAATAATTTTCTTTAATCCTAGAAGTTTGAAACTAAAGGCAGCTGAGGCCACTTAAGCTATCTTTAAAAATGTTGTCAAACCCTGCTTATTTTACGATCCTCCAAATTAATAGAATGTACTTTAAGAAGAAGAGACAGCTAATAAAGTTCTTAAAGCTAAATTGGACCAAGGATGAGAGATCTGAGTAGCTGCAATACTATCTGTGCTACAGCTTTTAAAAATCTCGGTATATTTTCACATTACAGAAAAAGGGATATCTTGTCAGCATGCTGTCTCAAAGTTTGTGTATTCACAGAGGATATAAAAACATCTATGGGTGTGAATGGGCGGAACATATTTTCTTTAAAGTGATGTCTGTGGAAGCATTGCTTATAGCAGTTGCTTACATGCTGGCTGGGGAATTTTTGGAGTTGAAATCCACATGTCTTACGGTTACCAAGGTTGAGAAACACTAACTTACAGAAACGGGAGGTTTTCTTAAGGCCGTCGTAGCAAATGGTCTAAGGAAGTCACAGATGGGAAGGAATGCCTATCTTGCCAGCAAAAATTCACTCAGGGCTCAATCAAAGGCAGGTGACAACTGAGAATTAGAGGAAATTGATAGGGTGATGTAGCTTTTTTACATTTACTTTTTAGACATTGTTGAAGTATGCTTCTTTTTTGGGAAAACTATTAGTTTTGTATTTGCATGAATCTAATGTTAATTCCATGTCATGTTCAGTTTGAGTTGGGATGCCTGCATATTCTGCTCATGCTGGTTGGACATCTTATTCTCACTATGTGCTCCAAGGGAGGAAAATTAAAATTCATTCAGCTTTGGATTCTGTGAAATAAACCTTTCTACCCTCGCTAAAGCTACTTATTCTTACTTTCCTGGAGTAGGCTTTAATAAAAATTGCATTGGGGAGATTAATTTAAAACGGGAGTGCCCTGAACCATGTGGGATTCTAAAGTTAGCGATCTAACATTGTTTTTATCTCTTTTCACTTTTCAGGTTTGAGACTGACAAAGGAAATGTCTTGGGGGATTCTTTGCTCTGTTGTGAATCACATTATACAGTATTTTATTCTCTGCAATGACTGCTAACCTTTTGTAGGCCCAGTTCAGAGTGTGAAGTTTAATTTTCAAAATGCTAAATAACTAGGACCCAGGTTTCCTGAAGAAACATCTATTCCAGGGCTGTCAAATTAGCGGCCCATGGGCCGGATGTGTCTCATGTGCTGGCCACGCCCACCCGTTTTAGCGAAGGGGAGAAAAGTCGTGATATGTCATGTGATGACATCTATTCCTTTATTTATCTACATCACAGATGTCAAACTCGCCATGTCACGTTGCCATCACATGACATTTTGCAACTTTCTCCCATTTGCGGAGTTGGGGTGCGTGTGGCCTGCGCGTGACACATCCGGCCTCTGGGCCGCAGGTTTGACACGTCTGATCTACATGAATCCTAAGATTTTCCTCTTGAGTTTTTTCCCCTTCAAATGAACGAGGATGAACATCCAAATAGAGGGAATCTTTTCAGTGATGTCAACTCATAACTGAATTTTTTCCCCATTAGCATCTACATTATGGACCTGAAAAGTAGGAATAGGCATTTAAAATATATTTCAGTGTTTCTAAACATTTCCTGATTTTGTGAAATTTATGTATTACAATTATTGCTGATGAACTTATATAAAACCACAGAAAATACAAAATATGTTATTTGTCACATCTTCAATTTGATTTTCACCTAGGCAAAAGAATTGGAATTACTGTGCAGTCCAGAAATATAGTAGCTTTATTATGATCCAAAAATATAGTAACAGGATAGTAACGTTTTTTTGGTCTTTTGCCATAAATATGTTCCCCGTGCCAAAGAAATTTGTTTATTGGCTAGGTTTAACTATATCTGTTGGGATTCTTCTTGAGTACAAAAAATGCTAGTGGCCTGATGCTTTGTTCTTGAGAATTATATCTTTTCTTGTACAGGTTTGCCACATAAGATTTGATCCTGAAAGGACCATTTCAACAGATTCTGTAGAGCTTGCAAAAGGAAAAACTGAACATTTGATTGTACCTTAATATTAATATTGCAAAATATGATGTTTTTGTTAACTCTGTATTGCTATTTTGAATGCAAGAAATCCTATTTATTAACAATTGACAACCTCAGATAATTACTTTTCAGTAAATCATTATTATAGAGATGATTTCTTTCCCAGCCTATCATATCTTGAGGTTGGGATATTCCCCTGGATATAGGTATAAGTCATCACATCCAAAATGATGGGTGTGTCTATTTATCCCACTTAAACACAATAGGAGCAAGATGTAATTTACTGATCCAGTTTTCTCAATTTTCATGACACACTGAGCCATAATCTAACCATGTTGTTTGGAGCTCATCACATATTACACTAAGATAATTGGCTAGTGTGTCGTTCCATGTGTCATATGAATCTAGCCAATGAATTGCTATGTAATGTGGAATGGTTCACATCTGACCTAGAGATTGGTATAAGGCAGATTTTGGATGAAATGAACTCTTTAATAGTTCTTTGAGTATGCATACTATCAAGGTCCTTCTGAGCTCCCCCTTTCAGTACAACTCAATCTGGTTCTGCAGGTTTATTTAAATGATCTGGGTACCCTTTGCGCAAGAAGATTGTGCTGTGTCTCTGTCTAGTAGTTGAACAGTTTTTGACCTACATTGGAAGAGAAGGGTGGAGATTAAGCCTAATGATGCAGAAAGTCACTAGAAAACAAGGCAATAGCCATTGCCTTTTCTATTCAAGCTGTTTTGCAGAAATAGACTTCTCTTCACTAAGCCTCCAATGTGTAGATTCATATGGCAAATTAATAGAGGTATCTGTAATGTCTTTTTTTTTTTCATGACTTCATGGATCTCTTGACTCCAGATCTTCCACAAGAACCTAACAGAGTTGCTGCTTGGTGAAGAAGTTAGAGATCTTGGTGAAAACTGCTGCTAGCTATAGACCTATCAAAAGCATCATCTGAAGTAATTTCTCATTGTTGCCATGAGAATATGAACACTGTTACCACACTTAAGCACTGGCAGAGGCCCATGAACTTTAAGAAGAGTACCCAGGGGCATTGGAAGAGCATCACAACATTTTTTAGGAGCTGGCGCCCATCTGAAAACAAAGACAAACTTGCCATAGAATCAAATTATTCTTAACTTCTCTCTCTTGTAGCTTTATAGTCTTCCTCCTCAAATTTTTCAGATGGAGGCTTCTTATGCTAAACATGGGACTCTTTTTCCAGTAGAGTGATGTTTCAAAAGAAATAAGACAGTTTTGTCCCCCCAATACATTCTGAAAATTATTATACATGTTTGTAGAAGGACTCAAACAACTCATAAGTCACGAATCCCTGTGTACCTGCAAGAGATCTAAATCCATTCACTTCTTATTCCTGCTCATTTCCCTTGACCGTTAGTAGCTCAGATTTTTGTAGATAGTTTAAGCTTGCAATAAATCTTTATGCTGATTTAAACTGCCTGAATCTCCTGATTTCCCTGGTGCTTGACATGTTTAGGTCATGAATTATGACTTAAAGCAATTAAGAAAAATGAACAGATATATAGTGATGAATACTACAAATGCACACTTAGCACTGCAGCATTATCCCCCAACTTGTTTTTAAAAATTTTTGTAGACATTCAGCTTGTCATGTTAATCTGTTTCTGGACAACCATTTGCTGTGTGGCACATTAAAGAGCTTAAAAATGCATACTCTTCTGTGGGTGCAGAGAATTTGCAGAAGTGGGGTATTTCATTTCAATGCTTACAGCTTATTTCTCATTTTTTCAATAAGAGTAGAAAAGAGTAGAAAAACATCCTGTACTATCAAATTTGGTAGCAAAATGGCTAATGTTTTACAATATAATTTCTCCCCGATTTGGGGTTTGTTCTTTGAGGGGTGAGTAGATGGTGGGGGTGGAATGTTTTAAGGTTGAATGAGAGCACAGTGCTTCCATGAAGCAAAATATACTCATACCAAACCCCCAAATTAACAAGCTTTCAAAATTGTGTCATGGGATCAATTAAGACATATTTTTATTTGTATTCTGTTCTTTGCTTATGGGATAATAAGTTGTTGAATGTTTCTTGAAGACTCTATTTCTGATAACTGAAAGAAAGCCACTATTCTCTTATCCAAAGGAAATGCAGCAAGAGAGAAGGAGAAAAAATATGACTTTGTTAACTGGATCTAAGGAGGTGTTTCACAGAATTGTAATTAAAAGTTTACTATTCAGTAATCTTTTAATTTGTGGTGTCTCTTTGGTTGTTTAATATATTGTGGATAAATATATCAGGAATGTTTATGGTGATGCTGGTTGGAGATCTGAATGTGCGTGGACTTTGTATGTGACAATGCCATGTTGATGGAAAACACAAATGATTTGCAGTTATTGTAAAATAGATTGTATGATACAACAAGAAGTACAGATCGGAAAATTCATGCATCAAAACCCAAGACAGTTGTACATGACAGGAAAAATTGAGTGAATGATTGTAAATTATACATAAATGACGGGGGGAAAAAACCAAGACCAAATGAGATAAATTTATATATTATGGTAGAATATTTACTGTACTGAGTGGATAACATTTAAAATGTCCAAGTGCTGGAAAGAAGGCAGCATGTAGTAAACGTGCTTTTGTGAAGAATTAACATTTGTTGAAAGACTTAAAACTGGCTATGTATAGGCCTGCTTCTGTCCATTATGTTATTGGGAAATAACTTGTGGATACGTTAGAAAAATATAAAAATAAGTTGAATGTAAGGGCTACATAAGAAATATATCTGGCAAAACAAGTAGGTGGCTCAAGTTTGAATGAGTGCTGAACGAATGAACGAATTGACCAGCATAAAAGTAGTACATTGAGGTAAGTTAGTACCAGGGGTGAAATCCAGCAGATTCTGACAGGTTCTGGAGAACCAGTAGTGTAAATTTTGAGTAGTTCGGAGAACTGGTAGCGGAAATTTTGAGTAGTTCGGAGAATCAGCAAATGCCACCTCTAGCTGGCCCAAGAGTGGGGTGAGAATGAAGATTTTGCAATATCCTTCCCCCAGGAGTGGGGAGGGAATGGGGATTTTGCAATATCCTTCCCCTGGAGTGGGGAGGGAATGGGGATTTTGCAAAATCCTTCCCCTGCCATACCCACCAAGCCACACCATGCCCACCAAGCCACACCAACAGAACCTATGGAATGAATGAATAACAATTCAGTTACATGAAGAAAGAGTGAATGGCTAGAAAGAAAAAGAAGAAAGTTATGATTGGATGGACTTGAGATCCTGGAAGAAAGCAAGGAGAACCTTAAAGAATAAAGGACAATGTAGAAAGTGGCATATGGGTATAGTGGAAGCAAAGATGGTTTGCAAACATAGAAAGGCATGGAGAGATGTAGTGAACGGTGTTGCATAAAGCTATATCTCTTATTATCTCATCCATCAATCCCTTTGGTTTGCTCTTTCTTACTCATTTTCTGTGCTTTGGCTCACACAGGTCCCCTCAAGAGGATCTGAATCTGTTATTTTTATTTTATTTTATTACTGTTAGCTGTCTGGAAACCTTTGTGGAGGGAAAAACAGAATATGAATCTGGTGGATATTTTCTCCTGGCTTTCTTCAGTATGTTCAGTATTTTCATTCAGCTGGCAGCATAACCTGAGGCACTGCTTTCTAAGAAGCATTCAAGGGACCTTCTCCTCAGCAGAGCTCTTCAGTACTACAGTACAAAGAAAAATTGCTTCTCTGAACACACACACGCCATATTATCTCAACTGATTATATTGTACATGCCACAAACTCCTCTAGTAATTAATACATTACATTGTTCCTACAATCAACTCTCCCCTTTGGATAGATTTCTCACTGAATTCACTTTTCATTTGCTAGTTGAAGACACAAAAGAGCAGGGGGGGTTTCTACTTACCTTTACCACCGATTTGCAGGATTGTGCGCACAGATCACCGATTACGACATCCGGGGCGGGGGGGGGGGCTCCTGCCGGTTTTACTACCGGATCTTGCGAACCGGTCTGAACGGGGGGCAACCCACCACTGGGGTGGGGGAAATCCCTAGAAAAGAAGTGGGCAAATATTCTCTTCAGCTTCTAGAAGTATCAGACACTTGCTTTCAAAATGAAAGCCAGGATTCCTAGAGATCTGGCTCATCTGAAGGATGTCTCTCTTGTAGACATCCTTAGTAACTTTCTAAAAGCCAGAACAATTTCCTATCTTTTTGAATGCCATGTAGAAATGAGCAGTGTAATGGCTTACCCAGGAGCTTCTGAATTTTAACTCCATGGCTCTTCAATGAACGGAGGGAAGGGATTCAATCTGATATCTTGTGTGTAGGTGCTAGTCCCTCTGCTATTCAGAATGGGGCAATCGAGATGACCTTGTGCTGTTGTTTTACAGATCACTGTTGCCCAAAACGTCTTAAGGATACCAACAGGGCAGTCAGTTAAATTACAATGCATCTTATTTATTTGTCAAATTTATAACTAACTTATCCCAACTCTAGGTGGCATATAAGTTAAAGACAACATTCAATTCAATAAAAAAGAAATTCCTAGGAGTTAAACATTAAAGACATGATAAAATCCCCCCCCCCCCCCACGGGCCTAAACTATCTACCCCTAAATGAGACTTCAAGCCTCATTTAAAAGATGGATACTGTTGTAAGAAAGGTGCCTAGGTCCACCAGAAACTATGCTGGACAGTTTTTCAAATGGGCAGGCCCTGTGCCAGTTATCCAAGGCAAAGTGAAGATGGTTACAGTACTTAAAACATTAGAAGTATTTTTATTTATTTATTTATTGTAATTTATATAGCTACCTACTCACAATGACTCTAGGGGTTTACAGATAATAAAAACACAATGTAGAAAAAACCCCAGAGAATCAAGTAACTTTCTTAGTATTACACTGTGGAAGTTTATCTAGAATTTACTGAGCTACTCAAGCTGGCATTTTGATTGTGGTAAACACAGCCAGCGATTCACTACAGAATCTGTGCTGTAAAGGAGGCCCCTTTAATGAAAGTTGGCAATTTGGGACAGTAGTGGGTTGCCCCTGGTTTGGACCGGTTTGCAAGAACCGCTAGTAAAAACCAGCGGGAGGCTCCACCCCCTGATCTAGACGTCATCAAAGTTGATCTGCGCATGTGCACAAAAGTGCGCGCGTGGGCGCGATGCGAATCGGTAGTAAAGATAAGTAGAACTCACCCCTGATTTGAATCCCAAGGACAGCAACAAACAGGGTCATGTCATAAACTGGACAGAACTGGGCTATTCTGTTTTCTCGGGAGTTTCTGAGAGAGTTGGTTTATTGTTCTTTAATGAGGGGTCCTTGCTGCTCTCTGAGCTTGGTTGTTTCCTTGCAGACTTTTCATTACCCAAACCAGGTAACATCGTTATTCAAATATTCATTTAACATTCATTCATTTATTATTCAAATAACAAATATTTTCTTTTATTGTTTTTTTTATTTTTTAAATTGTGTTAAGGTTATTAGAGAGGGGATGCCAAGTTTCATATCCTTCCCACCCAAAATGGCAGGGCATCACATGGACAGTTTTTCCGCAACTGTAGTACTTACAAGCACTCTTACAAACACAATTGGAGAAGACTGCAGGGGCCTTTAAATTGCAGCAAACAGCCCTGGGGTTGTGTGTGTGTGTGTGTGTGTGAGAGAGAGAGAGAGAGAGAGAGGGAGAGAGACCGGTAGTGTAACAGGAGGATTGGAATTCCTTGACTTCTCCATGGATATACTTGTGTAAATCCTATGAGTGGAATAAGTGCACGCCTTGTTAGCCTTAATAGCTGCCATTTTGGTTTGTCTCAGTAGAGTGTTTGCAGCAGTTATCAAGCAGGATGAACTATTTCGAGCTGATATATTTTTTTTCCAGAGAATCTGCATCCTGCTTTTTAAAAGTTATATATACAGATTGAAAAGCTGAAACCTTTTCCCACCTCTAGAGGGACCACCAGGATCAATGATTAGATAGCTTGGTTGGCTTTGGGAAAGTCACGCGGTTTTGTTAAAGTTTCATTAGCAATTTTGTTGGGCAACAAAATACTTCCTGTATTCCCCAGAACAATGATGAAAGACTTTAAAAATTAGACGTGCAAACACAGCCAAGATTGTTTAGCCCCCTTAAATTTTGTTTTTGGCAGGTTCTTAGAGGGAGTTGTGGAAAAGGAAAAATAAATGCATGAGGGCAAAATATCTCTGTTTACATGCATGAAATAAATCAGAAAATACTGTTTCCTTTACCCAATAAGATTATAGCATATTTTAAGCCATCATGTATTATATTGCATTTTGCAATCATTATAGGATAAATCATAGTGGCAGAGTTCATGTTGAACTATAAACCATGATTTATAAACTGTGGAGGTTAAAATTAGGCATTAAGTAATAAGAAAGCAAACATTTTTACTTAATATGCTATGCAAATCCTGCCTTAAATGTGTTACTTGAATCAAATGAAGGATGTTCACTTGAAGCCAGCACTGGAAGTGGAGGAATATTACATTGATAATAATGGCTTACAATCAGCTCTCTTGTGTTTGGAGGGCTGAAGAATATTGACGCTGAAAGAAAATATTAGCTTATTGCCTCTATTCATTCATTGAATTATTTGGGGCAAATATGTCTCTCTCCTGTGTGGATATGCTAGAGCTGTGATGGCAAACCTATGGCACGCGTGCCACAGGTGGCAAGCAGAGCCATATCTGTGGGCACGCGAGCATTGTCCTAGCTCAGCTCCAGCGTGCATGTGCGTGCTGGTCAGCTGATTTTCGGGCCTTCTGGATCCACTGGAAGTTGGGAAATGGGCCATTTCCAGCCTCCGGAGGGCCTCTGGGGGGGTGGGGAAGGCCGTTTTTGCCCTCCCCAGGCTCCAAGAAAGCCTCTGGAGCCTGGGGAGGGCAAAAAAACGGACCTACTGGGCCCACTAGTAACCTTTATGCCATCACATGCCAAAAGCAGGGGGAGTGTGGAGGGGGGGTTGCGCGCGCATGCGTGGGGGGGCTAGTTGTTCTAGTCTTTACACTACATATGACAAATTCGCAAGTAGAATCACTGAAATTTGTAATTCCCTGTATCTCTCAAGATACCATTTTATTGTAATTTTGGGGCATAGAACTTTCACATGGATGTAACCTTTTACCCCTCTCCAATTCTTGGAGATTTCCTGGACTACAGGTGTCAAGCTCTATTGCGTCACATGACGCATCGGGACGTATCACAATGTTTTTTGCCTTTATGGAGTCAGGGTGAGTGTGACCTACATGTGACGCATCTGGCCTGCGGGCTGCCAGTTTGACAGGCCTGGCACCAGAAGTTTTCTTGGCAAGGTTTTTCACAAATGGTTTGCCATTGTCTCCTTCCTAAGACTGAAAGTGACTGGCCCAAGTCACTCAGATGGCTTTGTACCTAAGAATTGTAAAACCTAAAGCAGGATGTAAACTTAATCCTAGTTAAGAGGGCCAGCCGTTCCGAATCCGACTTGACACTGGTAAGGTCTCATATTAAGACCTACCTAGTGGCGATAAAAGCGGAGAAATCTAGCTATTTTTATTTATCAGATAACCGCCCAGCTGCCCTGTTCAGGGTGACCCGCTCCCTTCTCCATCTGGGAGCGCGGGAGGACCCCTTGCAGGGCCGAGCTGAGGATTTTGTACAGTATCTGGATGATAAAATAACTCAGATTCGGGAAGACTTGGCCACTGACTGGGTTAGTTCAGACGAGATGACTGAGGCAGGCCTTGAGAATATTATCTGGGAGGAGTTCAATCCTGTGGCTCCCAAGGACGTGGACAGGATCTTGGGATGGCTGAACGCCACCACATGTTTATTGGACCTGTGTCCCTCCTGGTTGGTGCTGGCTTCCCGGGAGGTTACACGAGTCTGGCTCCAGGGAATTATCAACGCTTCTTTGAGTGAGGGTGTCCTGCCGGCCGCCTTGAAAGAGGCGGTGGTGAGGCCTCTCCTCAAGAAGCCATCCCTGGATCCGGCTGTTTTGGCTAACTATCGTCCAGTCTCCAACCTTCGCTTTATTGCGAAGGTTGTTGAGAGTGTGGTGGCGCGACAGCTTCCAGAGTACCTGGATGAAGCTGTCTATTTGGATCCGCTCCAGTCCGGCTTCAGACCTGGGTACAGCACGGAAACGGCATTGGTCGTGTTGGTGGATGATCTCTGGAGGGCTCGGGATAGGGGTTACTCCTCTATCCTGGTCCTGTTAGACCTCTCAGCGGCTTTTGATACCATCGACCATGGTATCATGTTGCGCCGGCAGGAGGGACTGGGAGTGGGGGGCACCGTTTTGCGGTGGTTCTCCTCCTATCTCTCCGACCGGTCGCAATCCGTGTTGACAGGGGGGCAGCGGTTGACCCTGAGGCGCCTTGTTTGTGGGGTGCCACAAGGGTCGGTCCTCTCGCCCCTCCTGTTCAACATTTATGTGAAGCCGCTGGGTGAGATCATCTGTGGTTTTGGGGTGGAGTTCCATCAGTACGCTGATGATACTCAGCTGTACATCTCCATCCCAGACCATCCCAACGATGCCTTGGAAGTGATGTCCCAGTGCCTGGAGGCCGTGCGGGTCTGGATGGGGAGAAACAGGCTTCGACTCAACCCTTCCAAGACCGAGTGGCTGTGGCTGCCGGCGTCCCGGTATAGCCAGCTGACGCCATCGCTGGTTATTGGGGGCGAATCATTGGCCCCCACGGAAGGGGCCCGCAACTTGGGCGTCCTCCTGGACGCACGGCTGTCTTTAGAAGGGCATATGACGGCCGTGGCCAGGGGGGCTTTTTATCAGGTTCGCCTGATATGCCAGTTGCGCCCATTTCTGGATCGGGACTCCCTACGCACAGTCACTCAAGCACTCGTCACCTCTCGTCTGGACTATTGTAACGCTCTCTACATGGGGCTCCCCTTGGGGTACACCCGGAGGCTCCAACTGGTGCAGAATGCGGCCGCGCGGGGGATTATGGGAGCGACTGGGCGCTCCCATGTGACTCCTCTCCTGCGCGAGCTGCATTGGCTTCCAGTGGACTTCCGGGTGCGCTTCAAGGTGTTGGTGATCACCTTTAAAGCGCTCCATGGCTTAGGGCCAGGGTACTTACGGGACCGCCTTCTGCCACCAATAGCCTCCCACCGGCCAGTTCGCTCCCACAGAGAGGGCCTCCTCAGGGTGCCGTCGGCTAGACAATGCCGGCTGGCGACCCCCAGGAGGAGAGCCTTCTCTGTGGTGGCACCTACCTTTGGAACAATCTATCCCCAGAGATACGAGTGATCTCCGACCTCCAGACCTTTCGTCGGGCCCTAAAAACTCATCTCTTTCAGTTAGCCGGTCTCTCTTGATTTTATGATTTTATGGTTGGTTTTAAATTTTGATATGGATTTTAAATTGATAAATTTTAAATTATGGGCCAAATTTAATTATTTTAAATCTATTTTAATCGTACTTATGTATAAATGTTTTTTTATTTTGGCTGTTCACCGCCCTGAGTCCGAAAGGAGAAGGGCGGTATAGAAATTCGAATAATAAATAAATAAATAAATAAATAAATAAATAAATAAATAAATGCTATTATTTACATAGCATTTAACTAGGATTAAGTTTATATTCTGCCTTAGGTTTTATACAGTTCTGTCTTAGGTACAAAGCCAGCTGAGTGACATGGGCTAGTCACCTTGGGCATTTGTATTTCCTCTAGGGAAAGTGTACACAATCTATGGCCTCCAAATAATACTCACCCATTACTTAAAAGTCTGCAAAAATTCTTGCCAGATGCAATTTTTAATATAACAGAGTTAAAAAAAATAGACACCCTCTAGATAAACTTGAGGGACTGCATTCAGTCAGGTTTTTTTGTGGGATTTGTGCAACAATACCGAAGTGGTTTACCACTGCTGCCTTCTAGCATGTTTAATCAACTTCCCAATCCACCTAACAATCATGGTCAACCATTGTAAGTCAAAACTAGGATTGATCCTCAGCTTCTAAGATCAGACCTGCTGAAGTCAGATGTACAGAGAAACATATAAATTGGAATGTTCCCAAACATCATGGAATTTAATTTTAGACACTTTTACAATCAAATCAAATGTCATTTTTGTCCTGATTCACATTGCAATAGGCTAAGGAAAGCCAAATACAATTCTCAACTGTGCTGCAAATTAAGCCTGAAGCCCAATGGAGAGGTTGTCTTTGGGGTGTGGTCATGGCTGACATCTTGACCTTTTAAACTACACTCTGCCTAATGGGATGCAAATTTTAATTTTTCTTTAATTGAGAAAGGGCCTAAGTTTTGTCTGCAGCTTATGTTGAGCCTGCAAAAAAACTGGCTTGCTATTTAAAATGATGATTTGGTTAAATACTGCAACATCTCACAGGATACATTCATTGCAGAGGTGGGTTCTATTTAACTTTACTACCGGTTCGCAGTGGGGCTGCACGCGTGTGCTTGCTTTGCTCACATGCACACTCTTCTGCGCATGCGCAGAAGCGTTTTGATGTCGGGGTCGGTGGGCGGAACCTCCGCTGGTTTTACTACCAGTTCTATAGAACCGGTACGAACTGGGGCAACTCACCACTAATTCATTGGCTTGATTAAAGTCAGAATCCAGAAATAAACCCTATTTGGGAAGTAGTATATTGTTTGAACAATATGAAAACTTGCTATAACATGGAAACTATGTACACATGTGTAACATGACATATTACAGATATTAGACAAAGTTATAATCTGATGAATCGTATCTAATCAGAGAGACAAAGCTTGCAAATTGAGAAGAATTAGGAATATATCGTATTCATTTGTAAGATTTATAAGGCCACCCAAGTCATCCAATGTATCTGGAATAAAAATTATTCTGTGAGCCCAAAACTGTGGCAGGAAAAAAGGAAGCTTCAAGATTATGCTAAGATGGGCAACCTAGGTATAGGAATCAAACATTCCAGGGAATAGGTGTGAATACAAATATTGATAGAACCAAATCTAAGGTTTGTTTGGAAGCAATGTTATGAGCCTTGCAACACTGCTCAAAATAACAATTTTATAAAAATAGTGCTTGCTTCATGTTAAAATGTTGTTATTTGAATTGGAAATGAACTAACTATGTATGCTGAGCTATCTAGCTCACTGGGAATTTCTTTATTGTAGGGGTTAATTAATCAGTCAATCATTAAATAATTTAACTGTATGACTCCCATCTCTCTCCCCTCCCTCCATAGCTGCAAGGGAACCAACTGCTTTGTATTTTTCCACAAGTGAACAACCTATGATTAGCATAAATGCTGGCTTGCCAAGGCAACTAAGTTTTTTAAAAATCAAAAGCTTTAACAGATCTAAGCATAGCAGATCTCTTTATAGCAAAAAAAATAAATCTTACCAATTCTTGCTGATAGTCATTTGATTTGGGGTGATGGGAGCTTCTACTTCAACTGTCTGGAGCCACCAGTGAATTGCTTTGTGGTAAAAATTTTGCCATTAAGCTTTTGTTTTTTCTGGTTACATTGCTTCAGCAGATAGAGAGAAACAGATTTTGGAAATAAATGCCTTCTTCTCCATATGTAATAATATGTACATAATACATAGCGTGTTTCCCTGAAAATAAGACGCTGTCTTATATTTTTTTGAATCCCGAAATAAGTGCTTGATCTTATTTTCGGGGAGGTCTTATTATTTTGGGCGCGTGGAGCAAGATGGGGCTCCTATTGCCATCTTACCTGATTTCCAGGTCTGCGTTTAAATATTTTCGGGGAGGGCTTATTTTCAGGGGAGGCTTATTTTAGCGCATGCGCTCAAAAGCCCGATTGGATTTATTATCAGGGGATGTCTTATTTTCGGGGAAACAGGGTACTGTGGTGGATTTCAAATTTTTTTACTACTGGTTCTGTGGGTGTGGCTTGATGGGCATGGCATGGCTTGATGGGCGTGGCAGGGGAAGGATACTGTAAAATCTCCATTCCATCCCCACTCCAGGGGAAGGTTACTGCAAAATCCCCATTTCCTCCTGATCAGCTGGGACTTGGGAGGCAGAGAATAGATGGGGGTGGGGCCAGTCAGAATTTTTACTACCGGTTCTCTGAACTACTCAAAATTTCCTCTATCGGCTCTCCAGAACTGGTCAGAACCTGCTGAAACCCACCTCTGATACTAATCTATGACTACCAATGCATGTTTGGTTTAGAATGAGGATTCTAGTTGTTTTCAAGAATAAAAGGAAGTTATGTACTGAGGGGGGATAAATAAAAGTATCTTGGTTTCTTTAGCAACAGAAATGCATGATAGTCTGAATTTTCTGCTACTGCTTAATTTATCTGGTTTAGGTTCTTAGGCTTAGATCCAAGGATTTCTGTCTTTGACTGAACTCTAGAAAAGAGAGGAACCTCCTATCCAAAGTTGAAAAACCTTTAAACATCCTGAAAATCTAAAAGGGGTAACTGTGTAACCGTGTCATCAAATCTCTAAATATACAAAGGAGTTTATGGTGGAAAGCAGGATAAAGGAAAATTAAGGGGAAGCAATATGAACATGCACAGAATCACAAGCAAAATCTGTAAAGCTTGATAAAGTAAGTTAACGAGTAGATGTTTGAGTAAGAACTTGGATTTCAAAGCATGCTTAGAGTTCATGGCAAAGAGGATGACTTGAGAAAGATCATTTGGGAATTTTGCTTCTTTTAACACCACTCTGTCTTCTTTTCTTCATGCTCTCTATGAAGTTACTTTGTTCAAAATTTGTTTAAACTATTGTATTCTCCTGATTGGAAAGTTGCTTCTTTTAGGGAAATTTAATCATAAAGACAAGATGAAACATTTGGTTTAAATTAATAGGTACCTTAATATTTAAATCTCCTAAACTTAATAGGGACATTTATAGTACATAATTTGGATCTTTGGGTTAATATGCTGCTGAGTGGGGATATTTCAGATTTATGTATTATATGTCCCTTATTTTTATGTGCTATTTAAAAGTAAGTCAGTTATCAAAAATTTTACTATGAAAGTATTCCATCAGCTTCAGCATATTCTCAATTTTTAAGATCACAATGCAATTGATTTTCTGTGTTCCTAATAATAGGTTCTAGTCCTTCTAGTCTAGACCATGAGTTCTAGATCAGCTGGTGACCTTGGGGAGTCACTCTTTTAGACCCCTAGGAAGGAGGCAAGGGGGAAAGCTTTTTGAAACCTTACCAAGGAAACTATAGGACAATCCCCAGGAGTCAATACCAACTCAAAGATGCTCTTTTGTCTGTCTGACTGTCTCTTGGGTCATACAAACTATTTACAGAAAAAGCTGCTGTGCTAAGGATGCAAGGTTTAAACTTCATTGCTGCCATGCTTGTGGTTGAAACAAATTTAGTCCTTGATCTCCAACTTGATAGATTATGGTTGTCAAGATACGACTTCTTACGAATCAGGAGCTAGGTTCCAGCAGTTTCCACAACTACATCTAGGAAAAATAGGGGGCACCTACATGCACCTGCAGGGAATTGACCAAGAGAAGAAATACGATGAAAACATGTAGAAAAGAGATGAGGTTTGTATCATTTTGAAAATCATCAGATCCTGTGGAGGACTCTGCACATTGTACAGGATTATATTAGAGTTTCTTGCAAAAATAAAATCCAGAAGCACACACAGATAACTGATTCAGCTGGATTCATTTACTTCTTTATATACATAATAACAGATGAAGTATTTACAATTCCAATAGTTGATTCTTCCAGTGTGGTAGAAGTTACAGGCAGAACACAAGGCAGGAAAGAACAGTTAGTTTCATTTCAGCAGAGCAGACAAGTTCTAGTCAAGTTTCATTTTAGATCTGAGCACACAGCAGGCAAGCAGTCCAGACTTGTTTAGTTTCTGTTTCAGAGCTTCTGCACAGACTCAGTTGCCTAAGCCACGCCCAGACTTCTTCCTTAAGTTTCTATTTCCAAAACAAACCCCATTGGCTGACCTTGTTACTATGTCTCCATTCAGTCCCCATTGGCTGATCTATTCCAGTCCATGAATATTCATTCTCTTGACAGATTAGTAACCCCATCCTGGTATATTTCAGAAATGGAAAGTTATGATTTGTCCAGGCTAGTTCTGAGACCACCAGTTTGGAGATGAATTATTTGCCTAACTGGATGTAAGATTTTTAAAAAATACGTGTGCATGAGATCCTCCCAAAAGCTAACAGGACATTTAAACTGTCTCTCCCCAATGCTGGAAAATTTGTAAAATGGAATTGTAAAATTAATCTAAATACTGCTAAATCAGGTTTCTAACCAAGACTGGCAAAGGGAGGGTTGAAGGAGAGAAGAATGAAATTGGTTTTTGAACACAAGCACACCCATAGAAAAAAGAAATGCTTACAGGCACACAAAGTGCAGCGAGATTTATGTTGTCTTTGTCTTTATGTTGTCTTCGCCTCTGGATGATCTATGGCAATAGAATTAATAAAATACCACCTTTTTCAAGTAGTTGCAAATAGGCGAGACAGAAATTAATGTGGCTTTTGTTTTCTTTTTTAATCATCAGAAAGATTTTGCCCACCAGGGATTCTATGTACCAATCAATTACATTGGCTTATTCAAGTGTCTTGTGATTTTCCAAAAAAGGGTTAAATTTTGGGTTATTAACAATAGTTCAAAGCTGCCTCTACAATTTATACACCTATGTCATAATCATTATAAGGATATTGCATATAAATGATTATGCCCATGGCAGGGGAAAAGTTTTTGGGTCTGAGATTTTTAACACCAGGAGCAGGCAAAAAAAAAAAGGAACATTTTTTTAACCTGATGATTTCCAGGCATGTTAGAACTACAAATTTTGCAAAGGTTAACTCATACCCTGAAATTTGGAAGTTGAAAACCCAGCATGGATGGAGGGCACATAGTTGGGGAAGATGATTCTACGCAGAAGCATATTAATGCTTTTTTCTAATTATCCTTAAAAAATGTCTCCAGAATGGTAATGACTTTGAAGTAAACTTTTGGAAAGTGTACAAAGAACATATATTACTAAAAAGATTCAGGAGTAAATTGGATGATTACGTGGGGTATTTTTTAAAGGTCGATTTTTCCCCCCATTCTGATAGGTAAAAGGAGTTACTTTTACAGTAATTAAATAATTAAATGATAAACATTGTTTATTATTTAATTACCAGCACTTCATGTTCATACCTGTGTATCCTTTTAATGTACATTAATGAGTGCTTTATCTCTGCTTACATTCAAAATACCTTGTTCTTTCCTAAATTATAAGAGAGTTTTTTACTGTTAAATTAACTGGAATATGGCAAAGCAATCTGCACAGGGCTGAGCAAGAATGTAATGTGTGGTGTACTGCCAGTATAATTTATATCTGTACCAATGATATTTTATCACATTTCTACCACATTATTTTATTTAGAATGGCAACATTTACTTAGTTTTCTGAGGATCAGTCAAAAGCAGGCATATTTTTAAAAGAGAGATATTTTTGTCACACATGTATAACTGTTACTAAAGATGAGGAAGTGCAGCCATAGTTGAAATGAAGTTTTAGTAGTGAAGGATTTAAATTCTGCAGAGATCAAATTTTTATGGTATTGAAGATTTGCTTATTGCTTTTAATTTTTATGAGAGCTGGCAGTAGGACAAACATCAGAGTTGATCTTTTGTGTTAGAAAGATTCTTTTCAATGTTTCATTTCTGAGGTTAAGTAGTTTTGGAGGCAATATCTTTAAATGTCCTGATTTCCCATCTCCGATTGCAGCCAAAAATGGTTATTATAGTGTTTTCTTTCCTTTCGTAACTTGAAGAATATAAGATTTATGCCTTAAGATAGTACAGGTAGTCCTCGACTTACGACAGTTTATTTAGTGATCATTCAAAGTTACAATGGCATTGAAAAAAGTGACTTATGACCGTTTTTCATACTTATAACCATTGCAGCATCCCCATGGTCACATGATAAAAAACCCAACCCTTGACAACTGACTTATATTTATGACGGTTGCAAGGACTGTGGGGTCACCTTTTGCGACTTTCTGACAAGTAAAGTCAATGGGGAAGTCAGATTCATTCACCAACTGTGTTACTAACTTACCAATTGCAGTGATTCACTTAACAACTGCGGCAAAAAAAATCGTAAAATGGGGCAAAACTCACATAACAACTGTCTTGCTTAGCAACAGAAATTTTGGAGTCAATTGTGGTTGTAAGTTGAGGACTACCTGTAGTTTGGAAAACTTGTGAAGTTGGTGTTTTATATTCCAATATTTTTTTAAAAAAACTACCACTACTATTCCTCACATGAATAAATGAATGAATAAATGGATGGATGGATGGATGGATGCTAAGAAAAGAGCACTCTTTAGGCATCACTAATAGATTTAGATTCTGCTCATTGGTAATCTGTTTTTCCTTCTTCTGAAAAGCTACTATATCTGGGCTGCAAAAATCCAGGCGGCCACTAAATAGTAGCAAGGAGATACAGGCAATTCTAAATTTTGAATGGCATCTGGAGGTAATCTAGATTCTGCAGCCCAATCTCCTCCAATTTTCTTCTCGGCCATTGTTGTTCAGTCATTCAGTTGCTTCTAATTCTTTGACCTGATGGCCATAATTTTGCCAGGATTGTCTGTCAGTAATTGTTTTTTTCATTTCTTGTAAGAGCAAGCTTTTCTCATTATTGACGGTATCCAACCAATTTGTCTTCTGTAGGCCACTTTTTCAATAGCCTTTTTTCCAATATTCTCCTCTGCCTCTGCATGATGTGTTCTCTTTTTACTCTTACCTGCAAGGAAAAAAAATTACAAAAGCTTGGAACTGGCCCAATATCATAGTGCATATCCACATGTCTTCATTGCAATGTTAGTTCAGAGGGCATCCTTTGTATTATCAGTGACCTATCCAATTTTCATTACTGTAGGTTCACTGAACAACAATGGCAAAGTTAGTTCTACATGAGTTTTAGTGCTCTTTGGTTTGGAATTCAAATTCTCAGCATTCCTGATCCATTAACTCACTTAATAGTAGCTTACTTCTTATGAACAATTTCCTAAAACACGATTACTTCATTTCTGAGAGATGTTAAGTAGAATTTTGCACAAATGTTCTTTTCCCTTCCTACCCCCAAAGCTGTAAAAAAGGAAGAAGGATATCTTTTGTATTGTATGTCACCTTAATTCCAATATCACAATTTATCTTATCACATTTGCATGAATCCAAACTATAATTCTTGACCAATGGCTGAGTAGCCTTTAACTGATCATACACAGCAAAAGGGAGCATCTCCTATATATAGAGAGAAGTGAGTCAGATGATTTTTGCATGGATACATTTTAATTGCACAAGGAAATATAGTAAATCCTCAGTTCATTATTCCTATATCATCACCCAGAGTAGCTAGCCCAAAGTAAGAGTAATAAAGTTGGAGAAAATAGGTCAGAATTTTTTCTGCCTTGGTTAGCAGCTTCTGATATATAGGTCTTTATTAACTTATTATCTGGAAAAATAGTATTATTTTATGGAAAAGCCTAAAATGCTTGAAATGGTGGAAGGGAAGAGAAGAAGAGAATTGCCAGAAGGAAGGTGGATGGACTCGGTTACAGTGTCCTTGTCTGTTCCAGATAATTCCAGCTTCTCATAACGGTTTGGGAATCCATTTAGCTCCAGTTTCATTCACATATCTTTCTCAGCCCTGGCGTTTACTTGGCTTCTGCATAGATTAGGAGTTGGTTTTGGCATTTATAGTGGCTTTTCAAGGTCTTCATGATAAGATGCTCTTGTCCTTGTTTCAGCTATTTCAAAAATTCCACTCATCTTTTTATTTACATATATTAGTCTCATTGTTTGGTATATACAACAAATGTCTGTTAGTCTAGGGAGCCTGAATTCGCAGCAAATCCTTTTGAAGAGATGGCTTTTTTCAGAAGAAACTAGGAGGTATAGCTGTTAACCTTCCTTATGTTGACTAGGCTTGCACAGAGTCTTTTACATGTGCTACATTGTCGGCTCCAAAAGGAAGTGAGGAGAGCATTTAAATTTGTGATTGTATTCCTGTACACAATTATATATAATCATTGAAAAAACTGCTGCTCGTACAACTCCATGCAGCTTGACACCTAGTATGAATGTCAAGATGTCTAATTTTGTCCTCAGAAAATTCTATATCCAAAATTTTCCAACAAACCTAACAATTGCTAAGAGTGGCGAATATCTGTAAACCTATAAACCTAACAATCCTGATGCACACACATGTACACAGATACACACTTGCCTGAGACACATTGAATGCAGAAGCTGTGGAATAGCACCTTAAAAAGCCAGGCAAGAAAAAGATCTAACATAACAGCCCCCTCCCCGCCCCCAGCCTGATTAATATGTTTGGCAGAATAACCCAGAAAATAACTTTATTTAGCCTGTTTTGAAATTACAGCTGCATAGAAGTAATTGATCTACTGTCATTAGGCAGGAAAATCTGAAAGCCTGGGGGCACAATTAACCAGCACACAACCACCTGCCCCCTCAGAGCTATCTTTTGTAATCGAGAAGAGGGGCTGTGGTGTTTTTTGACAAAGGAGCAACAATGGGATTCTAAAGTTTCGTTCCTGTAGGATCTTACTTTAAATTAGCAAAGAGGTTGAGGAGTGATGTCACTTCTGCTCTACCTTGGCCAAAACAAGTATTCAATGGGGCAGTTGCTTGTTTTAGTCATGGTTCCTGTTGGTGAGGATTATTTGCATCAGGATCCTTCGAAAGGAAGATAAACACTTGGTTTAATGGTTGTGCAGAAGCATAGGAAGATCCACCTACGTAAAACTGAGGAAGCTAGGCCTTATTTTTATTTATTTATCAGATTTTGGAATGGTCCATCTCCCTTAGAGAGGTATACAAATCAGGGATGGGTTCTACTTACCTTTACTACCAGTTCGCAATGGGATCGCACGCATGCACAGATTGCCAATGATGACATCCGGGCAGTGGGCGGGGCCCCCCGCTGGTTTTACTACTGGTTCTTGCAAACCAGTCCAAACTGGGGGCAACCCACCACTGATGCAAATACAGAATTAAAGCATCAAAAACAGTATATGAAATTTATTGCATTACAATCTTTATTACTCACATAACTATTTTTAGAATTGCTGCTCCAAATCTTACAAAAATCATAGGATTTCATAGGTTCTTGGAATCCAAGGGATGGAAGGGAGGCCTGCTTTCTTGTTGTAACTCTTCAGTGTTTCATTCATGGGTTGTAACTGCTTTTTAAATTTTTTATTTATATTCTGTCTTTATTATACAAATAACTCAAGGCCGCAAACATACTTAATACTTCTTTCCCTTCCTATTTTCCCTACAGCAATCCTGTGAGTTGACTTGAGCTGAGAGAGAATAACTAGTCCAAAGTCACCCAGCCATCTTCTGTGCCTAAGGTAAGACTAGAACTCACATCTTCTGGTTTCTAGCCTGGTACCATGACTGTTAGCCAAACTGGCTCTATTTGATAATGTATCACCTAAATCAGGGGTGTCAAACTCGCATTGTCTCGTCGTCACGTGACATATCATGACTTTTTTCCCCTTCGCTAAAATGGGGGTGGGCATGGCCAGCACGTGACAGATCCGGCCTGCAGGCCGTGAGTTTGATACCCCTGACCTAAACCACCATGTTCTTTTTAGAAGTAGGATTTAAAAGTAGGAATTCATCAAAAACTTTTGCTTCCAGAATTAAAAAAAAACATACCACCCCCTGTACTCTCAATTCACAATTAAAGAAGAATAATTCAAATGTTCCAATTATTTATCAACTCCGCTTCCATATGAAAAGGTTTCCCCTGTCCAGTCGTGTCCGACTCTAGGGGGTATTGCTCATCTTCGTTTCTTAGCTGAGGGTGTCCTAAAACACCTCTGTGGTCATGTGACCAGCAGGATTATATGCCTAGGAGCACAGAATGCTGCTAGCTTTCCACTCTAGTGGTACCTATTTATCTATTTGCATTTGCATGCTTTCAGGAACTGGGGCAAGTAATGGGAGTTCACCCTGTCGCACAGGTCTTGAACCCAGACTGTCAGCTTTCCAACTGATAAGTTCAGTGTCTTTAACCACTGAGCCATTGTGCCTCCTTTCCATATGAATCTATTTATAATGATTGAATTTGATATATTAGAGCTGAATTTTTTAAAAAGTCATTTTAAGATGGCAACTGAAGTGACTGAGGATTTAAACTTAATATGGAAGTACCAGGGGTAGTATTGGGTATCAAATAAAACAATTTGTTAGCATGAAAATTAAGGAACAGCATACATTTTCCTTTCTAGTTAAGTCTCACTTGTTTATGCTAAATGCTGACATTTAACATTTTTGCATTTGGATTAAATTTACCTTTCTCTAATTTATAATTTGATTTGTTGAATAATCCATTGGAAATTGGGTTTACACAGCATGCTAAGCCATAAAACAGGGTCCTCCCGGCTATATTTAGCTTCAATTCCCCTAACCCCCAACCAGTGTTAGGGAAGGCTGTTGTAAACCCTGAAAGATTCTCCCTTAGGAGCAGCTTAATATTTTCCTCCTATTTTGTTGTAAGCTATGTTTTACCATTGCACTCAAACATAGTCAGCCTTAGCTAGAGGGAGGCATAATCAACCTGCAAACGATGTTATATTCTGCCCCAAACTCAGGACTGAATGAATTTTCCAGATGGATTGGAGGATTATACAAATGCAACAATTTTTATCAATTTCTTCCTGTTTTCAAAATAACTACAAAATGGAAACGCAAATCTCACTTTTTAAACAAAGACTGAATCTGTTTACCAGAGTTTCTTTAACCATAGTTTTTGAATAAACCATAATTGGCTAGCCACACAGACTCTAGACTATTTCCTAGAGAATCTATCCTCAACTTTTTATATAAAAGCAGCTAAATTTAAAACTTCCTAAACTTTAAATGGCTAGGTCTAAAAAAAAGAACAACTAAACAAACCCTCAATTAACTATTTTTTTAAAGCTCCCAAAGGGGGGAAAAACTTACCCAATAGAACAGGGGTCTCCAACCTTGGCAACTTTAAGACTTGTGGACTTCAACTCCCAGAATTCTTCAGCCAGCCATGCTCACCAATGAGCTTGATTGCAGGCAGAGAGATTCAGTTGCTTGCTGATGCAATGGATTGCAGGGATTACAGCAAGGCATTGCGACCAGCAACTAAGGTAAGCAAGCTGGAGGCTGGAAGCGGGAGGGAGGGATTTTTGCTACTGGTTAGCAGGCAACTCAGCTGGGATCGTCAGAGCTCGTCAGAGCCATTTAAAAGAAAAAAAAGGCTCTGATGATTGCGCGGCTCAGCTGGGCATGGGGGGCGGGGGCAAGGATTTTTGCTACCGGTTCTCCGAACTGCCTGTCGCCATCATTACCTACTCGCCCGAGCCGGTCCGAACCGGGAGCATTTCACCCCTGCCACAGTCGTTCTATTTCTATTTACAAGTCTTTATATTTTATTATTTTCTCCATTCTTTCTCTTCTATTTTGCTGTCTCCAGGCACTGCCATGTCCACTATCCAGACTTTTTGTCTTTCTTATCAATAACTTTTAAGCCTGTGGTGTTATTATTATTTGTTCAACTTATGCACAGACTTACTGGAGGAGGGTAAATTCCAGCCTTGGTATCCTCTTAGTATCCTCCTCTAGAGTTGGCAAACCTAGGTTACCAAGGTGAGAATGAAGAATACTGAATATTATACAAGATTTTTGTTTATCTTCATTCTTCCCAACTATTCTTCCTTTTGGTAGTATTGGGGGGATCATTTTACAGTTAAAAATCGTGCAGCTTCCTGTATCCTACGAATGTAGCCCCTATCTGTAACTATTAGGTTGGATCAAGATTTGATTCAACTGAGAAATATACTTGACGACTACCCAGGGATGGAAGCAATAGTGGTATTCACTTACCTTCACTACAGTTTGGAAATGGGAGTGCACTTGCTTCGCTCATGTGCGCCACCTCTTCACATGCGCAGAGCATCCGTGATGAGATCTGGGCAGGTGGGAGGAGCCTCCCACTGCCGCCGCTACCGATACATCTGAACTGGGTAGAACCAGTAGACTGACTGGACCACTGGACTGAAGGAATCTATGAGAAAAGCACAAGCAAAACAGGTGTATCTGTTCATCTTATCAAGTTGTATCAAAGAAGCTTCTTAGATGTGCTATAGAACCATGGGACTAGGAAGCAACAATGATCTTCACTTACTGATATAAGCTACTGATACTAGCAGTGGTATTTTGACATGGTGTTTTGTTAGGAATACCCCATTTTTAAGTAAAGAAAACATTTATAAAGCACAATAAAATTAGTAACGTGAGAATAATGTAGCAACACTACATTAATGTAGCAACACTACAGAACCCTATAAAATGTTTTCAGTGAATTTGAAATTTCTGAACTGACTTGTGATAAATAATGTTTAATAAACAGTTGTTGTAAAATATTTTTTTCCTTTTCTCATATATTACTGTGTTAACAAAAATTAATCTGTTTTATTCTCTGTTTTATCAGGTTTAGAAAACTGACATAAGGAATTTTCAGTTTAAATTCCCCACAGTATTTTTTTTAAAAAAAATCTACATACATCTTCATTTATCTCTGTTGACAATACCTTTTATTTAATAGTTTGCTTTCCTTCACTTGAAGTACAGAGTATGGTGATCAGTACAGAAATTCACACATGCTGCTATTTATATTTCATGGACATTATAATCTACATCACCTTTAATCAAGCCTTTAATCAAATATTTCACGTAAATTGTAGTAAATTCCTTGTGAATTTTAATTATAAAAGCTGAGTTCACTACAATGTGACTTGTTTGGGTTTGTCTACACAGACCTTGGTTTATTCAATAAACCATTTTAATCATAGTTTAGAGAGATGGCTGTCTTCTTGATGGCATTAAGAAACTGCTATAGTATTACTGAGGCATGTTGATTTAAATTGGAGTATTATAGCTACTATTGATTATGGAAGGAAGACTATAGACCAGAGCAAAGAATTACTTCCACAGGAAGATTAAAACTGCACTTTAGTGAAACAGATTATGCTCTAATAACAGAATCTTGTAAGCCTTACTATGCTCTACTTCCCTTCCTTATACCTCAGTGTATATTATCTTGCTCCCCAAGACTTAAAAAATGTTTCAGTCCTGTTTGCCTGGGTAACTATTCTTCCATATTTCTATCAAAGGCATTTTCTTTATTGTCTACATAAAAGGAAGGATTTAACTCGTTTGAGCTTAACCTTACCTCTTCAAACTCCTATCAAAGTAGAAAAGGCAATGTAATGTAGCGCTTAAGATAATGGACTAAGAATGGAAAGACCTACGTCAGCCATAGAAGCTCCCTGGATGACTTTGGGTTAGTCAATTCTTCCCAGTCTAACCTACCTGGCAGGGTTGCTGTTCTGGGGAAAAAAATAGCTGGAGGGAGCAATATGTAATTGCCCTGAGCTTCTGTACAAAAGGCAGGATATAAATAGCCAATAGACAAAATAAATGCAATAGATCACTTTACAGTACACTGTACAGATACAATTACATATATACATTTTATGCTCTATCAAATTATGTAGTACAGATATTTAGCTGACAGACCTGTCATTCCTGTTCTTTTGGGAAGGCAGACTATGGAATGAAAACAATTTTCAATTTGTATTGCACAATTTTACTATTTGAAATATTGTGGCAGATTTTGAACAGGTTTCAATTCACTTTAACCTTACCTGTTGTTACATATTGTATTTTTGCATTGTATATTATGTTGACTTACATCCTTTTCCCCAGCCCAAGGCAGTTTACATGGGAATCTCAGTTTATTCATAGACATTTGATGAAACAGAATGGCTGGCCCAAAGTCACATATGAGTTTCAGACGCTGAAAGAATTCAAACTGGGTTTCTCTGATCCTACTTTTACACTTTAACCAAATCTGGTGGTTTTTTTAAAATCCTACACTGGACTTTTCCAGATAAGAATTCTGTATTAGTTCAAACCAGTCTGGGTTCTGAGCCCATTATACTATTCAATAATGGAATAGTATTATTCCCAGGGATTTGAAACCACATCAAAACTAGCATATCAAAATTAGCATTCTCCTTGGAAATACTGAGCTTGGAGACACCTTTCTCAGCTCTTGTCTCGTCCAACCCTTCTATCCTGACTCAGTTGGCCCTTTCCAGTGAATGGGGGAAATAAACAGAACTCTTTGTGAATTTCAGCCCTGTTTCAGTTGTCTCTGTTGCAATAATGCTGACATTTTAGCCATTCAGTTTCAGAGTTCACACTGACTTTTAAAACAGAAACGAAAGGAATGGCCTATTTGCAGCTGTGTAGTTCCCTTTGTAGCTATTTTGTAATTAGGACTGTAATTCCTGATGCTGTTGAAGTAGTCAAATATCATACAGGTGAAGATGATTGACAATCGGCTTCAAAGATTTTGAGGGACTATAGATTGAAATGGTTGTGATGCAGAGTGAGGCTATGCAATTTTGAAAATAATTTGGAAGGAATGCTTCAAAACATGCATGAACATTTTTGCTATAATTTAGGCTTAGAACATTTTTCCAGTTTCCATGTGGTTTAATGAACTGACTCATAGTAGATTTTTTTCAAGCTCAGCCTTTTTCTAGCCTGGATTAAGATGTCACTGCTTTAATGAATAGTAGAGTTGTACTTGTGTGAGATCCAAACTTTCTTCTTAATCATTTCCCTAAATTTCGCATCTGGAATGTTCTTTGCCAGTATAATGTAGTAGCAGATATAGAAGACTATGTGATGTACTGATTATAACATAAGCATCTTCTGTTATTTGTAACAGCAGTACCTCTTAAGTTTATTTCTGATTGTTGGTGTCTTCTAGAAAATGATTACTTGGTAGAGTCTGTTGTATTGAGACTTTATTAATGGAACTTACTTTTTTTAAAAAAATCACATTTCAGTGGACTTTTAAAAAAATATTTCTTTGATTAATCTTATCATGCAGTTAAGCGCTAAGATATCGGCCCATATATGAAAACTCAGAAGATGTGTGATACATTCATTCATTCATTCATTTATTTATTTATTTTAGCAAATTTATATGCCGCCCTTCTCCCATAGGACTCGGGGCGGCTCACAGAATAAAAACAGCACAATAAAATAATGCTAAAAAACAAGCCAAATTAAAATCCCCAAACAATTAAAACCCTCACGGCAGATCAGGGAATTTGCTGAAAAAGCCATGTCTTCAGGTCGGCGTGGAAAGTGCGGAGGTCGGGGGCCGTTCAGAGCCCAGTGAGTAACCCATTCCAAAGGGTCGGTACAGCCACAGAGAACGCTCTCATCTTGGGGGCCGCCAGCCGACATTGTCTGGCCGACGGCACCCGGAGGAGGGCAGTCCTATGTGAGTGCACTGGGTGGTGGGAGGCCGGTAGGAGGTGGTCCTGCAAGTACCCCGGGCCCATGCCATGAAGGACTTTATAGGTAAGTACGAGCACCTTGAAGCAGATCTGAAGGGCTACCGGCAGCCAGTGCAACTCGCGCAGGAGAGGTATTACACGGGAGTAACGGGAGGCTCCCGTAACAACCTGCATGGCCACATTCTGGACCAGCTGGAGCCTCCGGGTGCACCCCAAGGGCCGCCCCATGTAGAGGGCATTGCAGTAATCCAACCGAGAAACAATGAGAACATGAGTGACTGTATGGAGGGCATCCCTGTCTAGGAAAGTGCGCAACTGGTGCACCAGGCGAACCTGTGCAAAAGCCCCCCTTGTCACGGCCACCAGATGATCCACCAAGGACAGCCGTGAGTCAAGGAGGATGCCAAGATTACGAACCCATTCAGAGGGAGTAAGCAACTCCCTCCCCATCCGAAGTGATGGGGATACTAGATCATGAGATGCCGGTATCCACAGCCACTCAGTCTTGGAGGGGTTGAGTCTGAGCCTGTTCCTACCCATCCAGACCCATACCACCTCCAGGCACTTAGACATCACGGAAAGGGCATACCTGGGTCGATCTGGGGTGGAGATGTACAGTTGGGTATCATCAGCATACTGATGAAACTGCGAATAATCTCACCCAGCGGCTTCATGTAGATGTTAAAGAGCAGGGGGGAGAGAATCGACCCCTGCGGCACACCACAAGTGATTGGTCTTGGGGAGGATCTCTGACCCCCCGCCCAAACAAACTGTGTACAGCCTGAGAGATAGGAGAACCACTGTAAAACAGTGCCCCCCACCCCCAACCCCCGGAGCCTTCACAGTAGGATACCATGGTCGATGGTATCGAAAGCCGCTGAGAGGTCAAGTAGCACCAGAATGGAGGAATAGCCCCCATCCCAGGCCCGCCAGAGATCATTCACCAGGGCGACCAATGCCATTTCTGTGCTGTGTCCGTGCCTGAAACCAGATTGGTACGGGTCTAGATAATCCGTTTCCTCCAGGAATTGTGGAAGTTGGTATGCCACCACAAACTCAACAACCTTCACTGTAAAGCGGAAGTTGGAGACGGGCCGAAAGTTGTTCAGGGTGGCCGGATCCAGAGCAGGCTTCTTGAGAAGAGGACGGACCACCACCTCCTTAAGTATGGCGGGGAAGACCCCATCCCTCAATGAAGCATTGATAATCGCCTGGATCCATTCTCCAGTCACCTCTATGGTTGCCGCAACAAGCCAGGAGGGACATGGGTCCAACAAACATGTGGAGGCCCCCAATCTACCCACAATCCTGTCCATTTCATCTATTGAAACAGGCTTCAAGTCAACCCAGATGTTACCATCAAGACTTGCTCCCACCTCCTTGTCGGATCCTGCCCAGTCAGAGTCTAAGCCCGTCTGGATCTGAGTGATTTTGTCTTGTAGAAATTGTGCAAAGTCCTCAGCACTTCCTTGTAAGGGGTCCTCCCTCGCTCCCTGATTGAGAAGGGAGCGGGTCACAGGGAACAAGGCCGCTGGGCAATTTTCTGCAGACGCAATGAGAGCAGTGAAATAGTCACGTTTTGCCACTTCCATCGCCACAAGGTAAGACCTAATATGGGTTCTCCTCCTACCTCTCTGACCGGTCGCAATCTGTGTTGACAGGGGGGCAGCGGTCGACCTCGAGGCACCTTGCTTGTGGGGTGCCACAAGGGTCGGTCCTCTCGCCTGTTCTGTTCAACATTTATGTAAAGCCGCTGGGTGAGATCATCTGTGGCTTCGGGGTGGAGTTCCATCAGTACGCTGATGACACCCAGCTGTACATCTCCACCCCAGGCCACCCCAACGATGCCCTTGAAGTGATGTCCCAGTGCCTGGAGGCCGTGCGGGCCTGGATGGGGAGAAACAGGCTCCGACTCAACCCCTCCAAGACCGAGTGGCTGTGGCTTCCGGTGTCCCGATATAGCCAGCTGACGCCATCACTGGCTATTGGGGGCGAATCACTCACCCCCACGGAGAGGGCTCATAACTTGGGCGTTCTCCTGGACACACGGCTGTCTTTAGAAGATCATTTGACGGCCGTGGCCAGGGGGGCTTTTTATCAGGTCCGCCTAATACGCCAGTTGCGCCCCTTTCTAGATCGGGACTCCCTACGCACAGTCACTCAGGCACTCGTCACTTCCCACCTGGACTACTGCAACGCTCTCTACATGGGGCTCCCCCTGGGGTGCACCCGGAGGCTCCAGCTGGTCCAGAATGCGGCCGCGCGGGGGATTATGGGTGCGACGAGGCGCTCCCATGTGACATCTCTCTTGCGCGAGCTGCACTGGCTCCCGGTGGTCTTCCGGGTGCGCTTCAAGGTGTTGGTGACCACTTTTAAAGTGCTCCATGGCTTAGGGCCGGGGTACTTACGAGACCGCCTTCTGCCACCAATAGCCTCCCACCGGCCAGTACGCTCACACAGAGTGGGCCTCCTCAGGGTGCCGTCCGCCAGACAATGTCGGCTGGCGACCCCCAGGGGGAGAGCCTTCTCTGTGGCAGCGCCCACCCTCTGGAACAACCTCCCCCCAGAGATACGTACAATAACAGACCTCCAGATTTTTTGTCGGGCCCTGAAAACCTATTTATTTCAACTAGCTGGGCTGGCTTGAGTTAAATTTTAAATTGATCTTAAATTGGGTTGTTTTAATTTACGGCCAAAATATTTAATTATTTTAAACTGTTTTTAAATTTTGTATGTTCTGTTTTTTTACTTTGGCTGTTCACCGCCCTGAGTCCTATTTGGAGAAGGGCGGTATAGAAATGGAAACAAATAAAATAAATAATAAATAAACTGTGTTCGGTCAGATTCGGAGTGGGAAGATCTCCAAGAGCCCTCTAGGCATCTTTTCCAACACTTCATCTCCCGCAGCTCCACGGAAAACCATGGAACTGCTTGGGATCCCCATCGGAGGAGAGGCCACAAAGGGGCGATTTGATCCAGAGCCCCGGTGGCAGCCCGTTCCCAGGCATCCACCAGGGCCTCTGGCGAATCGCAGGATAGGTCAGTGGGAAATGTCCCAAGCTCCGTCAGGAACCTGTCAGGGTCCATCAGGCGCCTGGGGCGGAACCAACGAGTTGGTTCCTCCTCCCAGCGGTGGGGGTTGAAGGATGGAAAATCTAGCTTAAGGAGGAAATGGTCGGTCCATGACAGGGGCTGAATGGAAAGTTCACCCCTACCCCGAACATTTATCCACTGCCCAGAGATAAAAATCAGGTCAAGTGTGTGCCCACCACTGTGAGTTGGGCCCTGTACAACTTGAGTCAGGTCCATGGCTGTCATGGAGGCCATGAACTCACGAACCAACTCAGATGTCTCACCGGCTGACGGGAGATTAAAATCTCCCACAACCATCAGGTTGGGGAGCTCAACCGTCAGTTCGGCTAAGACTTCGAGCAGTGCGGGCAGGACTGAAGACACGCAGCTGGGAGCCAGGTACGTAATCAACAGAGCCAACTGCACTCCAGGGTCCCACTTCAACAGAAGTGATTCATACCCGCCTATCTGAGGGACAGTGACCTCCCACTGTAATAACAACCACCACCCTGCCACCCCTCCCGTGGAGTCGCAGCTGATGTAGTACATGGAAACCTGGTGGACATTCTTTGTCTTTTAGTGTCATTCTTTCATCCCTGCTGCTAATAATATTAGGCCTATATGCCATAGTTGCTTCTTTTCACACATTGAGCACAGCTAAGTTTTGATTAACCATTTTTTAAAAAAACCCGAACTGCTATAGCTTGAATTGACACAACTTGCTAAGCCATAAACTGGGGTTTGCAAACCATAAATATTGGATTCACACAAATCATAAACATTTAGTTGTCAGAACTGTCAAGTAACAATATGTCTTCTTGTTATATATGAATCCTGTGTATTCCTCAAAGCAAACTAAATGACTACAAATATTGTATGTTGCTTGCCAGGCTATGCATAAGAGGTAATGAAAACAGTTGGCTGCTTGGAAGTATAGTAAGCCTGAGTTTAACTGAGATTACTCCAAAGTAAAGGTGTACCCTAGATTCTAGGGAACAGGGGTTCTCAACCGGGAGTGCGAGATGATATTCCAGGGAGTGCAAAAACTTGGGTTTAGAAGTTTCAAAATTATAGTGTATATGCATAATTATATGCATATAATTATTTACTTTTGTAAGGGGTGTGAGAATATATCAGAAGCATTCTAGGGGTGTGGGGTATATAAAAGGTTGGGAACCCCTGACCTAGAAATGCTTACATCGATGGAGGTCCCCGTGCAGTTAATGAGTCTTAATGCAGAGCAAACATCCATAGAAGTCATGGGGAATTCTGAGAATTGAAGTCCACACATCTTAAAGTTGCCAAGTCTGAGAAACATTGATCCATACGCTGATAAGAACTACCTTCCACCACCATGCTGTAAGAAGTGAAAATTTGTGTTTTGTTTTTTAATGTTGAAAAAAATTATTTAATTTATTTAAAAAAAAAAAGAACTACTTTTTTACATCAGAATCCTGAGCCCAGCAAGTTGAAGGAGTAGGAAAACTGTAATGAACAAGGTTATTGAAGAATTACCAACTGCATACAAATTCTTTTCTCCCTGATCTGCAGATCCAAATTTGCAGGAAAATGTAATAGTAAGAACATAATGACAAAGATGAAGGTTACAGTACTCTGTCTGAACATCATTGGAGTTGAAATGATAAATACAACCTCAGGGAAAAAATAAAATGTTGAAATTATGTAACACTTTCTGCAATAAAATCATGAATACTTTGTGCTGTGGTTATATCTAACAAATTAGTATGGCATTCGGGTTTTTTTGGACTGTATTCTACTTTATCAGATATGTAAAATCAGATTTATTATTCCACAAATTTTCTTAATTTGATCAACTTAATTAAAGAAATATATTACCTGCTTTAATACACTTAACTTCTAAATGTATTCTGATTCAATGCGTGATCATTTGTGGACATCTTTCTATCTTATACTAGCTTGGCCTATAACCAGGTTATATATTAATCGTTACGATTTATAGAAAAACAAGACTAGTGATCATAAATCATGCAGGACAAGTCAATAATCCCATTCTATATTCAGTAAAATGATTGAATGTGGAAGCAGAGAAAACAATTGATTTAATAATTACCAAACTATAACATTTGGAGGTATGTGGTACAATGAATATTTTAGTGTTACATAGATTATAAACCATTTTCAAAGAGGTTTCAAAAGTTATGGTGGTACAAATGTAGCACTGGTGTGCAACTCTGTAGAACCACCAGGGTGTGGATGTGTGTTGGCTTAGTGATTAAAGACACTGAGCTTGTCAGCTGGAAAGCTGATAGTTCAGGTTTAAGATCTGAGTGCTGTACAATGAAGTGAACTCATGTTATTTGCCCCAGCTCTTGTCCACCTAGCAGTTCGAAAACATGCAAATGCGAGTAGATAAATAGGTACCACTTCAGTGGGAAGGTAACAGCATTGTGTGCCTTGGTGTATAGTCATGCTGGCCACATGACCATGGAAATGTCTTTAGACAATGCTAGCTAAGAAATGGAAATGAGCTCCACCCTCTAGAGTTGGAAACAACTGGACAGGGGAAACCTTTACCTTTATCTTTAGAACCACTGCAATTTTTAAGGTAATAATTACTATATATCCCAGGGGAAGAAACAGTTGCTTTAAAAAACTGCAGATGTGTGTTGCATTTGTGCTTGAAGCATAGGTTGAAACATCTTGGAAATAAATAAAATGCTGTAGAGTTCCATTGGGAAAAGCAGGGAAAAATACTCTTCTTTCACATTATTTCTTTCATATAGTACACTGTTAAACTGTGAAATCTGCTACCACAAAATGGAGTGGACTACCATCTTGGAAATAAAAGGGGATTAGACAGATGCATGGAGAATAGGGTTATGAGTAATTACTAATTACACTTTCTCTATTTCATTTCTAGTATCTGAGTAAGTCTGCTTTGGAATACTAAACAAGTCTTTGGTCTGATTCAGCACTGCTCTTCTTAAGTTTTTATTCCTCCTACAAGGATGAATAAGCAAGGTGTTGAAAACTGTTGATGGATGATGTGGAAGGTTTAATCAACTATTCCACTAATTCTTACAAAGTCAAAAAGATTAGATGGTAGTTATTCAGAATTAATATGGAATAAAAAAGTTTTGTGTATGCAACATTAGCATATTTTTTAATAAGCATGCAGTTTAAAAAAAACGAAGAGGAAGGAAGGCATAAATAAACATAAAGATACATTCAACTCTGGTTGACATCTAGACTTTGGTTCTGTGTTTTTGCAGCAGTTTCCTCTCTTATGGGGGTCTGACAAAAGGCTTGCAAATTGGCAAATTGCAAAATTGGTTTATGATATATATCAGTCTTTTGCTTCTACAAAAGAAAGGATTAAACAGTTTTATTATTTGTGCACAAGACTTTGGACTAGAGTTTGAAATCTAGTCATGAAATAGCAATAAAACTTATGATTTTAAACTAACATAAATCATGAAGGAAAAAGAAACTGGGGCTGAATTACTGAAATTTTGGTAAGCACTCAAAATCTGAATTGCAAGGAAGATGCCCTTTCTAGTGCAATACAAACTAATATATTTCCTTTTTTAGTAATTCAATATTAGAGATGGGACAAAATCCCTCACTCCCGAGTGAAGAAGAAAAAGTAGGCGATGTAGCACATGTGTTCTAGGTTCTAAAGGATGAATCTATGGGACACAGGAAAGGAAGTCAAGTATGGTTTAAAGGATGTAATAGAGACTAAGAGGATTGATTCCAATGACTAGAATATTGCAACAGAGTGATACAATTTGTTTACAGAAAAAAGAGTGAAAAATATTCACTCATCCAGGATAAAATACGCACAGGCATGGACAGAAGTAATACTTCCTTTGGTATCTCTAATGCTAGGGAGAACTTGAGAATTATAGTTTTCAAAACAATCCTTCAAAGAAGTTACTAAGTTGCAGTGATTTAATGGCCTTGGTATCTTGTAAGCACTGTTCTAGGAAATTTCTAAAATGTCCTGTTCAGAACTTTCTCTGTCATAAAATGGTGGGAAGTCCAAGAGAATCAGTTATCCTTGATGTGGTACTAATCTATAAGGAAAAAAAAAAAGGGGGGGGATGCGGTGGTTCAGTGGCTAAGACGCTGAGCTTTTCAATCAGAAAGTCGGCAGTTCAGCGGTTTGAATCTCTAGCGCCGCATAATGGAGTGAGCTTGTTACTTGTCCCAGCTTCTGCCAACCTAGCAGTTCGAAAGCACATAAAAAATGCAAGTAGAAAAATAGGGACAACTTTGGTGGGAAGGTAACAGTGCTCTGTGCGCTTTCAATGTTTAGTCATGCTGGACATATGACCACGGAGACGTCTTTAGACAGCGCTGGCTCCTCCGTTTATAAACAGAGATGAGCACCATCCCTAGAGTCAGAAACGACTAGTACGCATGTGCGGGGAAACCTTTACTATAAGGAAAAATTAGTTGAGAAAGAATATATTGAGTGAAAATGACCGCCCAATGCCAGACCTCTTAACTGAAGGTAAAGTTGAGAATTAAATGAGTATCTGAGATATAAAAATGGATTTTATTAAACCCCTAAGGAATAATATGTAGGAGAATGGCAAGAAAATTGAAAAGGAGTTTCAGATGGGAATTTCTAAAAATGGAATACCAAATTACATTCCCATAAGGAAATAAAATGGAAGATAGATGATGATTTGCAGAGGAAATATCTGAAAACAATAAAGTTTAGGTTCAAATTCAAGTTTATTATTATCACAGCCAACGTTTTATATAAATCTAATATTATAAAATATAAACAAATGAGAAGCAAAGGAAGAGTATCAAAAGTGTTTTAAGTGCAGTCTTTAACATACTAAAGAGAATGAAGTATCAGGAAATGTTAACAGTAGCATATTAATAACATAATGTATTGAGTATTAAGAGGTAAATTAAGAACCTTCTCAAATAAAAGTTTATAAAACATAACATCCCAGAATCTGAGGTAACAGTGAACTCCTATAAAACAAAAATATTTTTTAAAAAAATCAGTGTTTGATAGGGGGAACTTAAGTATATATTAGTTAAAATTTGAAAGGAATTGGTCTCCATTTCCTTTAATCAAGAAATCAAAATGGCAACAGTAAAAGAAAAAAGCGAGGTAGCCCACTGCTGTTTTTTCTAAAAAGAATGTTTTCCCTCAGAAAATGGTGAGAATGAATGCAAAGACAGAATTGACATGAGATTGATAGAAACTTGGTCAGGGAATGTTTACTTCAAATATACTTACATTTTTTGGATGAAATGAATAGCATTGCAGGATTCTGAAGGAATTGATTGCTTGGCTATACTCTTGTGTTTTATTTGTAAGAAATTCTAAAGCACTTGTGTAGTATCTTGTCATTGGTGGATAACAAATGTCTCTATTAAAAAAATAAAGGAAAAAAGAGGGATCTAAGGAACTACTCTACAAATGGATCAGTCTCACACTGAACCTGGTAAAATTCTGGAGCAGAGCATAAAAAAATCAATATGGAAGCACATTGAAAACATTATTACCAGAAATCAGGAAAGGTTTGTTAAAAACGAATATTGCCAGATAACTTTGTTAAAAAACATTGTTAATGTCCCTTCATAGATCAAGGGAATGTTGGAAATATAACTTGACTTCAGCAAAATATGATATTCTCCTTGACATTTTGATTAATAACCCATGAGATAGTTGATGTGATAATTAAGTGGCTACATAGCTGACTCAAAAATTGTATTGAAAGAGCACTCAATAATTATTCCTCATTTACCAGGATGAATTATTGAATAGAGTGTTTCAAGGTTCTGTCCCGAGGCCTTTGTTCTTCAATACTTATATTAAAATGATTTGGACAAATGTGTGAGGGGAATTCTTGTTAAGCTTGCAGAAGATACAAAACTGAGCTGATGTGTCTGCAAAGGAAAATAAAATTTCAAGTTGTATCAATAGAAGTTTATATGGAATATGCTGGGCTGGTCAGATCCTAACTCAAGGATTATATCCAATTCTGGACACCATCAGATAAATTGAAACAGGTTCGGAGAAGAGTAAAAAGGATAATAGGAGAGTAGAGAATAATTCCTATGAATAGAGTTGAAGGAACGAGGTATGCTTAGCCTTGAAAAAGGATACAGGGTAGGTAGATATAATTTAAAGTATTTGAAAGGGTGTCACCCAGAAAATCAAACTCTGTTCTCTAGGGCTCCTGAGTTTGGCCATGAAACAGTGGATTTAAGTTACAGGAAATTTTAACTGGACAACCAATTACACAGAGAAAGTAATGGTCTCCCCTTTGCAAGGACCTTCATATAGAAGGCATAGAGTCGGGGATATTTAATTTGGGTTCCTGCTTTGAGCAGGGGATTGGACCTAATGGCCAGACTTTACAGCTGTATGAATTTCTAACTCCTCATTCTCAGAGATGTGTTACCCCTGATTTGTCTACCCAGCTTCCTAATGATAGGGCTGGTCATGAAAGACATTTTATTGGGTTAAATTCAGAGTTGCTTCATACATGGTGATTTTATATATCTTGATGACACACATAAAGGATCAAGAATTTCTTTAATCTGTTCAGATAGTGAAATAAAAACTAATGCAAAATTTGTATCCAATGCCAATCTAGATAAAAAAAAAGCATAGTGGTAGATCACTTCTTGCCAATCAATACTAGCAAAACAATGCAAGGTGAAAATGTTTCAAAGACTTTATTGCATTTACTGTTTCTTTTGCTAGTTCCAAATGTACTTAAAATATATTTTCTTTGTACTGTATTTTCTTAAATACTTGGAATGATGGAAATTAAGGAGAAAGTTCAAATATATATATAATTTTTTTAAAAATAATCAACTCATCAAATAAAATATATATGGTATGCCAATTCAAAACAATCTTCCTGAAAGGTTATATTTAATATATTGACATACTATGCTTTAGCATATTTAGCTATATTTTAAATGTTAGAAAACCTTAAAATAATTTACTTTCTAAATTTATTAAACATGTATAGCTATATTTAAGGCAAATACTAATATTCTACTTTATATTCGTAAAAGATCTTTATGATCCGAATTGTTGGAAGAAACATCCTTCTGGGTTCTGCTCCAAGTGGGGAAACAGACACTGGAAACATGGAGACTGCTTGGAAAGATGGTTTAATGGTGGACAGGATCACATAGCTTGAGTTCCTGAACAGAAAAGGGCAGATACAGTAAATCCTCGGGTTTTTAATGCTCTCTCTGGCTCTGCATTTCTTGGGGCCCCGAAAGAGTATCCTGATTGGTTGTCAGACTCCCAGGGGGTGGGGGCCTTGCTGGCTGATGGTCACATGTGCTTCCCAGGTCACATGTGGTGAGTTTCTGCTGCTATTGTGTAGAGGGCTAATCCTTGTTGGATCTTTGGCAATTCCTACTATGGCTCTGCCTGAAGGAGGCAGATCTTTGTTATGTAAAATAGACTGGCCCAGGCCTTAATAGCCCATTGACAAAGGGTGTGGGGCAGGAAGGTGGGAGCTGCTTTGTCTGTAAAACATGCTTCTCATATTTCTCATCCAGGGAAATATAATATTCTGCCTTTTTCATATTTCCTAAAATATTTCACTCTTCCAGGAAAGGGGTGGGTGCTTCTGTACTTCCTACAGAATCTAAAGCAGACGATTAGCATTTGCATTAAATGTTACTTCATGGCCAATTCCAAGCCATATATTTAAATTTGTAGGTGTCATTAAATCTAACAGAATTCCTGTAAAAATCATATACCATAAGCATTATTTATATATACCATGAAGAGATTACAGATTTTATAACGCATATTATAACATTTTTAAAAATGCGGTTCCTGAAAGGAATTTGGTAAACATGATTGTAGATTATTGAACTTTCAAATGAGTTCTAATAGTCTTCTTCCTTGACTATTAAGGTAAGACATGGTTTAAAAAATTAGAACACAGAACCAGGATGAAAAAGAAAGTGGAATAGCTGAATGTTGATGTCAGCCCTAATTAATTGGAAAATCTGTTCTTGCAGTGAACTAGAACAGCATTTTCCAACTTTTAAGATGGTGGAGAATTGAAGCTCAGACATCTTAAAATTGCCAAGGTTGGGAAACAATGAGCTAGAATAGGAAGTCGATTTCACCATTTTGTCTGAAACTCCTGACTTTGCTTTGTTTTTTAAGCTACCACATGTACCCCTAAGACTTCCTCTCATAGTTTCCTTCCTTCTAATTCTCCCCAGCTTTATGGATTTGTCTTCCAATGAAGATATTGAAGGCTACACTGATGTTAAGGTGGACTACAAAACTCTGAACTTTCAACATCCTTTTGCACTTCCCAATGTTGATCCCCGACAACTTCTCTCCTTCCTATTTGAATCCCCACCCCCCGCGCTTTGTAACCAGCTTTGAAACAAAAGCGCTCTACCTGCGATGCATTCTGCCATTGTTTCAAGCCCTCCTTCCTCTCCCCAAGACTAAAGACACCGACTCATAAAAGGAGGCCCCGGCCATTTTCTTCCCTCCTTTGCTTTGCAGGTAAAAAAAAAAAAAGGCTGCGGACTATGAAATTTCCCAGCAAGGAAAAAGCTTGTAGATTTGACCTGTCTCCCGATCAGAGGAGACGGGGCTTTGGAAGAGCCCAACAGGGCCTACTTTCTTCGCACGAAAAGACGACGCTGCTCTTCGCAGGAAGAAGGAAGGACCAGTCTATACGGCCGGCGCTCAGGAAAGAGCAGCTTTGAGACAATGGCCACGGGTTGCTGAGCCAAAGGAAAGATGGCGTTGCTCCTTGATGGAGGGGAAAGACAAGGCGAAGGGCGCCTTATTTGCTTCCTCTTGGAGGGTCTTGTCTTTTGTGTGTCGGCCTCCTAGGGGACGTAGAGAGCCTCAGGCCGTTTCCCCGAGAGGGGAAGGCTTGTCAGGGCGAAAGGTACTTTTGTGCTTGTGTTACACCGTGCATTGTGCTCCGGCCATCCCCGGAGTTTGGCGCGCCCGCTCTCCCTCGCGCAAACCAACACCAGCTGGGGGGAGGGGAGAGGGAGGAGGGACTCGGTGGGGAAGGCAATTCGCGCCAACTGCCTTCTTGACTTTCGTAGAAACTCTCCGCGCAGCGGCCGCGCGACACCATTCCCCACCCCTCCAAGCCGCTTTCCCGACGCGGGAAAACAGCAGAAGGCCCCGCCGCGGCCGCCGCTACACCACGGAGGAAAAAAAAAAAGAGAGAAAGGCGAAAGGGCGGCAGGCCGCGGCCCTGCACACTTGTCGGAGCCTCGGTTCCTTCCGTGCCATGCGCGGCGCAGATCCCTCCGCCGCTCTCACCCCACCCCTTCCCTCCATTGCTGAGCTCGGCAATTCCCGCAGTGCCCGGATGGAAAGTGTAATGGCCGCCAATAGTGACTCGTCGGAGTATGGAGACGGGCGAGGTAATCGAGGCGCCCAGCGAGCGGAGCGGTTGGCGGGCGCGGGGGTGGCGGGTGTCCCTGGGCGCCCCCACGGGGAGGGGTCCACCCAACCACCCGCCGCCGCCGCCGCCGGTTGGAGCGAGAGAAGGGGCTCTTCGCAAAGACGGGCGACCCCGGTACCCGCCCTCTCGCTGTGGGCTGAGGCATCAAATAGTCCCCAACGCTCCGCCATCCCCTCCCGCGGCCGCCGTTGGGAAAGTTGGTGGCGCGCCCCCGTTTCTCACCCCGGGAAGCGGGGACGGCTCGGGAAGGGCTTTGGCGGCGCGTGGTGGGAGTTTTAGGAAGGCGGCGGGGCTCTGTGACAGCCATGGCCGCGCGGAAGACCCGGCATCAACAACGGCCGATGAACTTTAGTGTGCGCGAGGGCGGCCACCCCTCAGTTGGAGGGCGAAACCCCTGGACTAGGTTGTCCTCCAGAGAGAGAAAGAGAGAGAGAGATGTGGGCATCCAACTCATGCCTAGGCTCACCTGCCTCTTGGCGTGTGGCATGGAAATGCTTTGAAATGCCCTCCTTTCTTCACATGGGTATCATCCGGACATCTTTGTAGCAACTTGGGGTAGGGTTTTGCTTGGCGTCCTTGTGATCACCCCATTATCCTGAAAGGTGCGCTTTACCTGCTACATCTTTGACCCCCACCTCTACTTTTAAAGTATCTTGAGTGGGAACTAAACACTTCAATTGCAAGACACATTCATACACTTGTTTCACAGTAGTTCAAAAGGAACCTCCCCAGCAGGTGAAGTGGTTGACTATGTACAATATGGCACTTTTAAGGTGCAGGGATGCACCTTAAATTTTTTAAAATTTAAAATGCCCCTTTTCCCAATTCTAAAAGGACCAAGTTGGAACTAACTTGATCACTGTTCTTGCAATTAGCCATTCAGAAATAGAAGCGCTATTCACTGGCAAGTAAAAGCAAACTTTTCTATTAAATACATACACCCATCATTTCTCTCCTCCATCTTTCAGGCTAGTGAAAGGAACAAGATGTAGAGGCAGTCTTACTGATGTCTAATTAGAAGTGTATCCCTTGGTGTAGGATTGTACTTTATTGCAGAATAATGTCGTCTTCTTATTCTCACTCACCTAAGGAACAAAGAAAGAGGTGTGGAGAGAAAAATGAGCAAGGACAAATAGGCATCTGCTTTTGTCCAGTAATCAGCAGTGAGAGAAAGCAAAGAGATGGAGAGGGGGAATGTGCAGGTGACAAAACCACAGGAAAATTGAAAAGACCTCCCAAAAAATCCTTTAAAACTTTGCCACCTGGTGAGTTTTGCATTATGGTGGTGATTATTGTTGACCCTCTGTCAAAAGGAATAATGCTGTTCTTCTGACGAGAAGGAAAATTTAAAAAATCAATGGTGCTGGTATGAAGCTGTTGGATGAATGTTCCTGGATTCCTGATCACTGAGGATTGCTAGGGATGAAAGAAGCAAATAAAAGCTATTTGATGATGAATTTTCACTAGAAGTTTAATTTAGCTAGAAAATTAAATTTGAAATACATTATCCAAGCCTTCGTTAATTGCTTTTTTGTCTTCACCATGTAAACTTACAATGGTAGATGGCTTGAGACTGAATACCAGACTTTTGTTTCAGTGATTTATATGTTCCTGTAAAACCACTGGGTTTGCAGAGTAGTATAAATGTAATAAATAAATAGCATGTGTTTTCTGAATCAAAGGATCTTCAATTTATATTGGAGCTTTTCAGCATTGCCCTTAATTGTTTGTTTAAAAAAAACAAGTCAAAAATATTGAAAAGACACTAATATTGTCTTATTTTGTTTGGATTAGTTTTTTACACAAACTCCATAATTATTTGTTGCTCAGAAATAGTAATGGCTACTAGCGTCATTTCAAAAGCAAGCAGGATGATGTTAATGACTACATCATTACAGGGTAGAATGATGTATAGTAGTGCATCTTGAAAGACATCATTGAATAAATAGACCAATGAAGTGATGCTTATGATTGATTTAATGCTTTTATAGCAAAATAGAGTGATGATTATTTCTGATGGCATTGGGCCATTTTATTAAATAACTGAGGTTCCAGATGTTCAGTCTTGATAATTTATAAGATGTAAGTTTTATAGATTACTTGTATTATACTGTAACTCTGCCATTTCAAGCTAGTGTTATAGGCTTACCCTAATACATAGGCTGTTGTTTAAAATAATAATAAAAACATCCAAAATGGCATTATTATAAGTAAACTCATTATAGGGAAGATGTAGATGGCACAAATAATATTTTGCTATGTTTCAAAGTTGTAAACTGTTTCTCCTTGCTGAATTTTGAATAGTATCAAAATACAGGATATTTCACACTGATAATTCATTGTTGCCATTGTTGTCTTGAGCACTTCTTTTTCACAATGTTACATATAACATTGAAGTCTTGGGTTTTTCTTGCAAAATTAAATATTTTCTTTCTATTAATTAGCATTTAGATTCTACTTTCTAAAAGGATGTCAAGATCATTCTATTTTTGAAAATTGTTTTAAAGGATACTTTAAAAGTTATTCTTGCAGGGTGATCCAGTCTTTGCAGTTAATTCTTTGGTTCAGATAATATTTTTTGTTGTTCATTCTGACACATGTGTTCATTGTGACACACCTTGTTATGTACCTAAATGCACCATTTAAAATATTCTGATTTTAAATAAAATGTTAATTGTACTAAAAGTTTTGACTTTTTAAAGAATCAATATTGTTAGTCATATGCAGACCAAAAAGACTAATTAATGTAACTATTTTATTCAGCACTAAAAAGACTAGTTAGCGTAACTATTTTCAGCATTATTGTATCTGTTTTTTTCACTATAGAGAATGATAACTTTTATCATTGATATCAGAATTTATTCCAATTTATTGAGGAGAGGCACATCTGAAATATCAATGACTGAAATTCTAGCTTTTGGTACTTTTGTGTCTTAAAAATAATGTTTTCTTTATTTTAGGATGTGTTGTACATTGAATGCAACGTCTTTTGAATCTTGATTTCCAAATTCACCTTGAGCAAGCTATTGGAAATGGCATCATAGTTTTTCTTAAAGAGTAAGTTTTATAACTTGGTTACACTTTAAAAGGTTAAAATGGGATTTGAGAAATTTAGCTTAAAACGTTGGATGTCCAACCTTCTGGCTTCAGTGGGCCACATTGAGTAAAGAGGAATTGTCTTTGGCCACATGTAAAACATATAGATTATATATAGAAATCACATCATCATGTTAAAAATTTAAAATCTTGTGGGCCTGCATTACTAACTGTCCAGGGCCACATGTGGCTCGTGGACCACAGATTGACCACCCCTAGCTTTTAAGTGTTATGTTTTAATTTTTTATATATGAATTCTGACTTATAAATCATAACTTGTGTGCCTGCTCATAGTAGGTGACAATACTAGGCAATAAAGCTGTAGCATATGCTACCTTTTCAGTTCATAAATATTTTTATTAATTTACTAGACCTACTGGCATTATTGTTATTTACCACATTAAAAAAGGTGATATTTAATAGCTCCTGCCACAAATTATTTACAGACTAAAACTAAAGAAGATCTGAGGCTCTAAGGGTACATGAGGCTCCTAGAGGCTCCAATAGTTGCTACTAAATTGTGTTTTTGAATGTGATAGAGGAAGTTATTAAAATAACTAAAGATAATATATGTACACTTCTGTTCTAAGATTTCCACAATACAAGTTTTGAGAAAGCAGTTCTTGAATTTGGCAGCATTGATGAAAAGCAACACTAGACATAATGAATGGCAAGAGAGCAAGAGAGGAATAGAATAGGAATAGAATAGTTTATTTGTCCAGGATGTGAGGGGTCTGTAGCTATTTTCTCAGCCCTCCTTCTGACCCACACAATCTACAGGTCTTCTATGGAAGGCAGGCTGTTTGCAGTTGTTTTTTCTGCAGTGCTAACTATCATTTGGAATCTTTACCTGTCCTGTTTAGTTGCTGTACCAAACCAGATAATTATAGAAGTAGAAATGTAAACTCCTCCTTCAGCAGTCTGAACTTCTGAGTTGACTTAGGAAGAAAATTCTTTGTTGTGCTTTTTTAATGATGGTTCTAATGTTAGGTGTCTATTTCAAATCCTGGGAGATTATAGAACCCCAAAACTTGAAGGACTCTACTATTGATACTGTGCTATCAAATTTAGTAAGAGGTGGTGGTATAGGAGGGTTCATCCTAAAATCCACTATCATCTCTAAAGTTTTAAGCATGTTTGGCTCCAGATTGTTCTGGCTGCATAGGGCCAGTTGTTCAACTGCCTGCCTATATGCCGACTCCTGACCATCATGAATGAGACCAATGATAGTTGTATCATCTGAAAACTTTAGTACTTTAACAGAAAGATCCTTAGAGATGAAGTCATTGGTATAGAGAGAAGAGTAATGGAGATAGCACACAGCCCTGAGAAATGTCTGTAATTGTCTTATTATTGACCATTAAATAATGGTTTTAAGAAGCAAAAAATTTGGTAAAGGTAGTGAAGTCAGTGAATGAAAGTTAGAGGATGGAAGCCAGAACAGTAGGGGAACAAAATACGGATTACTTTTCTGTATCTTCGAACAATGTAACAAACCATATCGTGTATTTGTTACATTACATTATGAAATAAAGTGACATTGTGATTATCTGGTTAATCAGTTATTTGATTTTAGGTTTTTTTTAAAAAAATTAAAATTAAGTTAAAGGGAAAAGGTCAGGACATTAGATGAAAAAGATATTGTCAGACTCGAACTAGTTTGGAAAGTATGAGAGTAGTGATTGGACAATGACTTTTTGATGTAATTTATTAAAAGAAGATATACAATGAAAATAGCTGATAAGCATGAAGAACAGTAATCTAAAAAAGAATCAATGAATGACTCAGCGAGTGTAGGATGATGACCAAGTAGATCATCAGTAAAATTATTTTTGGTGTCCTGAAATATAGCAATAAAGAATGAAGCCAGAGAATTTGGAACATATTAATAACACAAGTCTGGCATTTTTTTAAAAAAAAGAAACAAGTTTTATAGCCATATCCTTTTGGCACCTGTATTGTACTGTACTTCCAGTACTATATGCTGTTTAAAATGGGACTCTGGGCATCTGCTTTCCTTTTGAAGTTTTACAAATTAACTTGATATTTTTATTTCAGATATGCCAAGTTAAGAAAATTGTGGAACTCTGGTGATAATTCAGCTCAGAGTCTTTTAAAAGAAGATTGCAATAATAGTACATTACAAAAAATGCCATCTGAGCAAGAACAATTTTTTTGCATTCAGAAGACCAACTTGTTACAAGATGATGAGTCAGATAGACTGTGTGTTTCTACATCTGATATTACTGTTGAAAAGTCTACATTTGAACCTACAATTTCAGATATTGTTGCCTATGGCCTAAAAAAGGTGAAAATAGAATTGCCCAGGGTAAACATACCAAATGAAATAATTTTTAAACATGAAATCGACAAATATATGAAATTATTTCACTGTAAAGAAAAAGCATCTTTCATTCAAATGGATGTGAATGGGAACAGTGTAAATTATTCTGAGATTTATATTCCACATAACAAATCAGGATTACATTATGAGGAAGGCTTGAAAACAGCAAAAATACTGAATTTCAGTTGTACAAAATGCCAAAACAACATCAGATATAGCCCAAATGATCTACAGAAGCATTTTCAGTTGTTGCACCAGGGAGAATTGCCATCGTACCCCTGTGAAATGTGTAATTTTTCAGCTAATGACTTTCAGTCATTCAACCAACATCGCCGAACGCATCGTAGCACCTTAGTAAAATGTGAAATCTGTAATGATGATCACCGATATACTCTATTGGACTTAACAAAACATTTCACATCTCAACATTGTGTAAATGGTAATTTTCACTGTGAAAGATGTAGATTTTCAACTCAAGATGTAGGCACCTTTGTTCAACATATACATAGGCATAATGAAATGCAGTATAATTGTGAGAAATGCCATCATGTAAGCTTTTCAGAAGAAGAGTTTCAAAAGCATGTTGTTTCACACACTGGCATGTTTCCTTTCAGTTGTCAGTATTGCAACTACATGGCATCACGGAAAAACTATCTTTTAAAACATATTATTACCTTACACAAAGACCATCTCTATGCAAAAGATAAAATGAATACAGATGATAAAGAAAAAAGGGTGAAGAATTCAGCAGGACTAAAACTTATCTTGAAAAGGTACAAAACTGGTGCATCAAGGAAAGCGTTGTGGAGACGTAAAAAAATTACCACTGATGGCTGTAGAACTGAAGAAGAGGATGGACATGTTTTCAAAGTCTTGAAAGAGAGTCTGCCTAAATCTGAAGAAGTAGGTCAGTCTGTAAAAGAACTACATGACATTCTTTTAAATGAAAAGCTTGTTTATAGTGGAACAAAATCATCTCCCGCAGTTCAGTACAACAGAGCAGAAGGTGGACTAGGTTCCACAAGAGGATTGATGAAAAAAGCAGTTCATGGTCCTACAGTGTTGGTGGTTAAAAATAATAAAATATCTGTTCCTGCAAACTACAGTGCTAAATTTTTGGGATTCAAAACGGTGGATGGAAAACAACATATAGTAATAAAATTGCTACCTACAGAAAAACAGAATTTGCCAGGAGGAAATAAATTTGATGCGATTAAAGATGGTGCAGTTGAATGCCAAGAAGAGACAGCTGAGAACTGTAATTTACCTTTAGTTGCTAGATCTCATGAAATTAATAATCAGATGCCTAGGAATAATTCTGTTCACTTGTCAACATCTTCATCATCTAACCAGTTTCCAGGAAAAATAAAGCAAGAAGTTAAGAATACATTATGCTGCAGTGCATCACAGAACATTGCACCATCTATTGTAATGGTAGGAAAGTGTGCAACCCGTTTGCCGGTGAAATCTGAAGCATCTTCATTTCCTTGTGATTTGATGGTCAAGACTAGAAGTCCAGTTTCATGGAAAAATTGTATACCTCAAGACCATTCCCAGGTTTTATCCCCTTCTGGTTCACGCATGCTTCATTATGATCCCATGAAAAAACCTTTTCCTCCAGAATTCAGAGTAGCAAATGGTGAAGTAAACAACAATAATAAACACCATAATCTCTATTGTTCATCGCCAGATTTTTCCAGTCAGGCACCATTGCCTTTCCATAATTATTCTAAAATAGGCATTTTGGAAAAATCAAAAGAATTTACTTCCAACAAAATGTATCCTCTGCAAAGCAAGTCTACGAATGAATCTATGCCTTGTTTTTCACAATCGGTAACAGAATTAAATTTAGACAAAAAACCACTGCTGCCTCTTTATGGTTTTGTAAATGGTAACAATGCTCAAGTATTTTCAGCCAGCCCACCCACTCACAGTATTGACAAACAGTGTTGGTTAGAAAACTATGATGGACAATTGTATTTGAATTCTAAGGTAAATCAAGTGTTGGAACATGTATCTGAAAAATCCAAGCAAGAAAATGATTCTAATTCTGTACGTTCATCTCTTATGCCCAAAATAACATCAGTTTTTTCCCTTCAAAGTAAGCAGGCATCCACCTATTTGTCACCTGAAATAAACCAGTCATTACAAGATGTCTTAAAAAGACCAACCATCGCTCAGTCAAATAACTATGTTAAAACTAATTATGACAGATCTTTTTCAAACAAATATACAAATTGTAGGACATTTACACGTAATGATTCATCATCTTGTTGCAATTTAACTGGTTCCCCTGATAAATTTAAGAGAGAACTAAATACGAACAACACGGCAACAAATGAAAGTGTATACCTGAATGGAGGACAAATCCCTTTGCCTCTTAAAACAGAAGCAATAAATTCAGTGCCAGGGAAAACCAGTGTTGGTGCGCTGCTTAAGACTCAGACAGATTCAATCATAACACAACAATTGGCGAAAGACAAGGTGCGCTATAATATCCACGGCCCTAGTAAAATTTGTCCATTTTTTCCTGAACGGAAAAAAACAGTACTACAGTCAACTCCATCAAGATTTTTTGTACCTTTGCAGCTTGCTCACAAGCAAGGATTACAAGTTATTTCAGGAAGGCCTTCTCCAAAAGTGAGTTCATCAGATGCTCAGGCAACCAGAACTGCATCTTTGCTTTTAAATAAAGGACCTGGAATGATTTTGACATTTGGTAGGGGGTCCCTTGGAACAGTTACAAATGCCACTGAAAATAATTCTCAGGTTTTAGAGAAAATTGCATCTATGAAGGCAGTCTCCTCAGACAAGGACCTACAAACAAATGATTCTAGAAGTATAAGAAATTCTAGTATTAATACTTGTAGTGATGCTTCGTCCATTGCCATTCCACAAAATGATCACATTACAAATCCAGAGAGCAGACTTTCTTCCATGAAAATACTTGCTGGATTTCAAGGCAGTAAGGCAGCTTGTGCAAAGTCAGTAAAACAGCCAGAGGTTGGACAGGAACAACCTGTGTATGCACTTTTGCCCAATGGCAGACAAGCAGTTTTTCTTAAGTGTATGTCATCGAACAAATCTCTTGTACAAAACCATAATATTTTTCAAAGTCCTACTTATAGTCAAAGTTCCGAACCAAAGAAACATGGAGCAATGCAACAAAAACTTTTTTTGAAAATTAAGACTTTTCCTGCTGCAGACAAATGCCAACCAGTTAGCAACATTTTCTCACCTTTGCAATTGAAAAATATGAAGTGTTGCAATAGTCCTGCACTAAATCAGAAAAATACAGCTCAACCTTCTAGCAATGCCTTATCCTTATCAGGTAGATTGATGCCAGCAAATGCTTGTTCAGCAAGTGAGAAATCAAAAGATTCTTGCTCCTCTGTAGAACTAGTACATTCCTCTAGAGTTGGAAAGACGTGGTCACAAAAGATCCCATCTGATTTAACTCAAAAAGAAACTACTAACAAAGGAAGCGGGTTTGAAAATCAAAGAGCAACCCAGAATATGTCAACACAAATGTCAAAGGTTAAGCGTCATTCAAAGCAAAATGATGCTAAAGCTTCTAATGCTACAGTTTCACAGAAGAATAAGAACTTGAAACGGAAAGCTAACGATGACTTTCAGGGACCTCCTAGAAAGAAAACATTGCATCGAAAGTGCAAAGAAAAAAATCAAGTAGACGTGAATGAATTTGAATCCTTGTTTCAAACCCCTTATAGACCAAGAGCATCAAAAGATACTATAAGGATTTTAAATTTACTTCCTTTTCATTCTAAGCAACTTGTCAAATGCCCTCGGAGAAATCAGCCTGTCGTTGTACTAAACCACCCTGATGCCGATGTTCCTGAAGTTGTAAATGTTATGAAAACTATTGCAAAGTTTAAAGGACATGTTCTAAAGGTCGCTTTATCGAAGAGAACAATAGATGCTCTTTTGGAGCCAGCATATAGCAACAGTTTGTACTTAATTACTAATGAACTGACTCAAAGAAAACACAAAATGCTAAAACCTGTAAGTCCTGTAAAAGAAAGATTTGTTTTAAAATTAACACTGAAGAAGACTAGCAAAAATAATTATCAGATTGTGAAAACTACCTCTGATAATACGCTGAAAACTAAATTTAGCTGCTGGTTTTGTGGGAGGATATTTGACAATCAGGACAATTGGGTAGGGCATGGACAGCGCCATCTAATGGAAGCCACTAGAGACTGGAATTCATTAGAATAACTTATTAAAGAATACAAAATCATGTTCCTCTGACTGCAAATTATTTTGGTTGATAGCATCCAGGAACACATTCAGATTATGTTTTTTAAATCAAGTTTCATGTTAGCACCTAAAATGGATCTGTATAAATTTTAATTAAGTAGTTGCTATTGCAGTTTAATTTGTGTTTGTTACTACTATCATGGCATATATTTGTAATTGGAGAATGAAATTCAGGGCTTTTCTGTCTTGTATATATTTAAACATGAAAGCGTGTACATATTTTTATACTTTGGTTATTTGCTACAAAATCTTGCACAGGAATTGTATTTTCCAGCTCTGTGCATGCACTACTAAAAGGGTTTTCAGCTATCCACAGCTATTGCCGTATTTTTCCTTGATCTTTTGAAGATTTTTTTTTCCAGGGATTGATCACTGTTGTTAGCAAGTGCCTAAAAGATGTGAAGCAGTTTACTTTCTGTCAACTGTATAACCATAGGTCTATATAGGACCAGGTTTCCTAACAGTTTCTTTTAAAACAAAGCCATATGTGAATGCTTTAAGCTATATTGCTATGCACATGACACTTGTACTATTTCTGTGCAGTTTGTCTACTTTCTTAGTGAAGTATTTTTTCATACAAATCAATAAACTTATTACTGTGTTTATGCCTGATGAAGATAACTGTTGAAAAAAATGTATTCCCTGTTTGTATAACAGTACTGCTGAATTCCAAGTGAACAAATTTGTCATCCCTACAATATTGGTATTAAATTTTATTAAGAATCTGATTTCATAATTTAGCAACCAAATACATGTAAAAGACAGTCTTATAATTGTGATCATGGTCATGCTAGAAAGCAGAATGTGATTTTCTCTGTTGTTATATTTTGGAAAGAGTTCCTTTTAACAGAACACCTTCAGTTAGGATATGAAACATTGATGTTTCGCAAACTTCTGTTAAAGAGTATTTGAATTTCATTGAAAAATCTCTTGCTTGGACCATAGTTTATTATTTAGACAAAATATTTGTCTCAGGTTGATTGAAGATTTTGTCAGGCAGTTTTTTCCCCTTTGTACTGAAAGTATACATAGATGATTTCATAAATCATCTTAGGTTTCTCTTGACCCTTTACCTCTACATAATCTACTGGCTTTTGGAAGGCCTACAGATGGCAAACATTTTTGTGGGGTGGGGGATGCCATTGCATAATTCTGGTCTGTTTAGGTACTTTTACCTAGAAACATAATCTTTCTCTCACTAAGGAATAACAAAAAATATCTGCTGTAGTGCAGACCTGCCAAATTAAAAGTTTTCAACTTTGTATTATATACACACAGTTTTCAAGTGAGAAGAATACACTGAACAATAATGTAGATGGTTCCTTCTTTCTCATGTAAAATGATGGATAAGGGAATAGATATTTCTTAAAATTTTCTACTAACTTGAGATTTAAGTCAGGTCCAAACAGGTGCTGGGTACTGTTAACCTGTATGTTGATAGAAATAATATATTAACCCCTCTTAAGAAAGTGAATAATTTGATATTAAAGTGATGTGTTTTGAAATGAATTACAATTCAGGATTACCTCTTAAAATTTTCCCTGCACATATTTCTTGTTAATAAATTTGTTATATAGATATATTACTCTATAATTGTATTGAATAATTTAAACATTAAATAAAGCACAGGTGTTTATTAATGTCAAGGAATTAACTTGCTGGTAAAAAGTCTTGGTTGTTTTGTTACTTGAGCTGACTTTCCTGGTACTAAACAACTTAAATACTATTTTAAATAGGAGCAATTGTATCAAGATAATTAAACACCTGCATATCTAGACATTTCACTTATATTCTCTATTTATAAAAAGAAAACATTAAGACAGAAGGTTCAACCATGTATTTAGATCAAGTTTCAACTTGTTTGCAAAATTAAATTTTCAGACTGCTGCCAAGCATGTAAACATGCACATATGTATGCTTCTAACATGGCTTAAGTACTTATGCGGGGCCTAGCCTTTGCTACAGTACTGCATGTCATACTGCTTGAGTATGTAAGATCAGAGTAATTTTGCCCCTCATTTTCTTGTAATACTGATATTTTTAATCCTGCTATATGGCACAAAAATAAATTTTATTTTTTTCTTAACATTTTGGGTAAAATAGATTCTTCCAAGTGTTGGTGCAATTAAGTAGCATTCTTTTTTAAGATTATGTTGTGTTCAGCTGGAATAATCTCTAAAAATGTGTACTGAGACTGGAAACAAACCCATTTCTTTACTAATTCTTTAAACAAGGTGACAAATGAGTGCTGGATAAATATGTATGGCTAATTTAAATATATTTGGATGTTAGCTGCAAACCTGTGACAAAAATCAGACATAAAGTTAAATGGGTGATATTGTTGAAATGATGATATCCTTTCAATCACGTCCAGCTCTTGGCAATTGTATGGGCCAGGTCTCTCCACCTCTTCTGATCTTGTGCTACTTTGAGTTGTTCTGTCCTCTGGCTGGTGTCAGCTTTCATAATGTCCAGTCACTATGTTCTATGGCTGCCTGGTTTCCTTTTACCGCTAAATTTACCACTAAATTATTGAAGCATATCAAACTAATTGGAGGGACACCCATCTTCGCCATCTTTAAAAAGAAATTGGGTTTATTTATCATTTTACTGTGTTCTAATTAAATCAGAATCCCAATGCAACATTTTGTAATGTATTATTTGGAAAGAAAAAAAATTGTAAAACATAATGAAAACTTAAGTGAAACTGGATGTAGATTTCCCACGAGTGAACAGTAAAACATTGCTTATTTGGGAACAAAAATGTAAAATTCTATCTTAATGTTTACACGTAGTATGCCCAGTACTAGTACTGTTATTAAATAAGTATTCAATGCAAGTAGTCCTCAACTTACAATTGTTTAACTACAGTTTGAAGTTATGATGGCCTTGGAAAAAGTTATTTATGAGCATCCTTGAAGTTATAAACTTTGCACCATCTCCCATGGTCATGTGATTGTAATTTGGGCACTTGGCCATTGATTTGCATTAGTTACATCATCCTGTGATCACATGATTGTGATTGCAACCTTCCCAGGTGGCTTCCAGACAAGCTAAGTAAATTGGGGTAGTCAGGTTTTCTTAATGACTGATGTACTTAAAGGCTAGGGTCATAAGATCAGGTCTAGTCATGTAATAACTCGCTTAACGATCACATTCAATTATTGACTGAAATTTCTGGTCCCAATTGCAGTCATAAAAATTGAAGACTATTATTTGACTGAGATACTAAACTAGTTAGTATTATTTGACTGAGATACTAAACCAGTTAATCTGTTGCAGTTCTAAACAAATGGTAGAATTTGGAATGCAGCAAGTACCCTTATTAAAATTAATGGGAAACCAAGCTGATACATGCACCTAAGTTTTATAGCTTAACTGTCCAGTTTAAATTTCCCAGGAGTCATAAAATTCAGGTTCCCATTTCTTGTTTTGAAAAGCTTCAAAAATAACATCTTGCTGGATGCAAATCACAAATGTGCATAATGAGTCTTCTAGTGGAAAAAAATAATCTTGCCCCCCCTCCCCCCTCCCCCAAGAAACATTGAATACTTGTTTGATACGTTCATGTGGCCGGAGTATTTAACAGTCCTGAAACATTTTGCAGAAGCATGCAACAGCTGAGAAATAGTTAAGTATTTACTGTGCAAGAATTATAAATTCTTAACATCATGACTGCATTTTGATAAATTATACATAATTATTTTCATATATGTACACTTAAATCAAAATTGGACAATAGCTTCAACAAATACAGGTAAAACACATACCAGTCCATTACACTAAATAAACATTCTGGTTATTTTAGATGGCTGTCAGAGGAATAAAAATCCTGCTTTTAGCTGGTTGCATGGAATACAGACACCCTAGCTTTAAAAAATACAAAGTTTAGCAGGACAATTAAACGCTAGCAGGTATAATTTTAAATATAGCTTGTCTGCCACTGAGATTTTTTTTTGCCTTGTAATGTCTTTTATATATAAAAAGGCTTTGGACACTTTCTGACTGGAGCAGCACTTCACAAATTAATCCACTAGCTTTGTCACAGCCTGGTGCTTGCTGGAAAGTGTGAAGAAAATTCTTCTAGCAATAGTTGTGCATGTTTGTTCAGATGCTCAAATCCTTGGAAAATAAGGGCTAGAAGATACTCCATGATGCTCCTTGGTGCAGTTACAAAACTCTAGCAATATATTTTAGCCTGGTGGAGTCTTTTGTATTGTTTTGACTGTCAATGAGAACGAGAGAAGTCCGCTGATGATTCTCTATTATTTCTGCCACACTGTCAAAGTGCTGGATTGGAAAAACAAAAATAGTTTATTCGACACAAATCCTGCTGAATGGGTCAACAATCATAATTTAAATTTAAATGCTCTTTTCCACTCTGGTAGCTTTAAACAAAACAATTCTGTTTGGGAAGTCAGCATTTACATCTTCTAATTTCAATACTTTCTAGCACTTTTGTATGTGAATTGTTCCCAATGGAAAGTAGGAGTAGAGTAAGCTAAACTGCAAGTAGTACTTCTCTCAAGGCTGGCCTCATTTTTTTTTAGACAAAATCCTAGTACTAAATATGGTTTTATTTTGTCATTACCATTAAAATGGAATGGTTAAATAGTTTTAATGTCAGCACCCTAAAGTAACTTAAGTACATCTCTTTAACATAATTGACAACAAATTCTAAATAATGAGACATGTAGGATTTTCTGCTCTCTTGTGAAATAATGGGACATGTAGGTGTTAAGGCAATATAACCCATATAGTACTGTTTCAGGTAAATTGCTTAACGCATTGTAAGCTGCCCTGAGTCTCCGGAGAAGGGCGGCATATAAATCAAATTTAAAAAACAAAAAACAAAACCCTGACGCGATCGAGTTTGACACCCTTGGTATAGGTAGTCTGGTGCTGATTAAATTCTGCTCCCTTTAAGAATATCTACCGCTAAAAGCTCCTAGTGAGAAATCTTTAATAAAGAAAACAGAGATTCATAGTTAAAGAGAATGGTACACTGTATTCACATTTTAGTTAAGACTCGCTTGAACTACAATCTCTCTACCTGTAAAGAACAATTACAGAGTTGGAAGGGACCTTGGAGGTCATCTAGTCCAACCCCCTGCTCACGCAGAAGACCGGCGTACTAGGGATTCGAACCGCCGAACTGCCAATTTTTCTGATTGACAAGCTCAGCGGCTTAGCCACTGAGCCACCAGAAGCTACTGTTCATTTTTATGATCAACATATTTCTAAGCAGTGTAAACCAACTTTCCATGCATGTATTTAGAATAAAAATCCAAAATAAATCACCCACCTCCTCACCAGTCTTTTCTCTACCCAGAGCGTATTGTCTTTCAGATTCAATAAATCGGATTGGAATGTTATATACTCTTTTGTTATAAAATACAACCAGTGTATATGGTTGCTTTGAATCTTGTCCAGAACTCTTCCTTACTAAGAAAGACCCATCCTGAAAAAAAAGTGAAAAATATGAATTTCAAGGAATAATGAGAAGAAATAGAGTTACTTCAATTTTCTGAATCATTTCCCCCCCCCCTTTCTGACATCTTAATCAAGAAAAAGAAAAGCCCTCCAGCATTGGGCTGGAGTTTTTGGCTTTTACAATCTCACGGCCTACTCCTGTGTCCACAAATGATCCATATATCTTTTTAGATGTACATAGAGGATTATCTAGGAATATGAACTGTATTCCTTCTGCATTGATTTCAGGGATTCTACTGCTACTAAGCTTATTTCTACCTGGGAGAAGAAACAATTCTTTACATTAAAGCTTTAAATCAAGAAATGGTTTTTAGAGTAATGCAGACGTTCCCAAAATTGGATTTTTCTTGATTCACAGTGACCTTTGTTTCAAGTATTTTTTTAATGGAGCCCTTGGGTCTAAAGAAATACCTAATATTAAGTATGTAAGCAGTCCAAATTTGAAATATTCCACAGCGTACCTGTTCTAGCAGCCTGGATGCTAGGATAATTTCTGTGGACCCCAGCTTTATAATTACTAAAACAGTCCAGTTTACAATGAACATCTGCCTGTTCCTTAAAGGATATGTCGTCCCAAATATTTTATTAAGCAGCCCACCAATTTAATTGCATTCCCATTCTCTATTTAATTTAGCCAGTCACCTTTAGTCTACCATTTTCTTCTTCTGTAAACTTAGCTGGTCCCCTCACATTTATACTAATAATATTTCAGTGATTTTTTTGCCTCCTTGTCATTATTAAGAACTGCATAAAGTTGTTTTTTAACACTCAGAAATAAAGGTTCAGCGTTATTCAAATTATATAGTATGAGGAAAATGGAATTCATATCTTTCTGCCTGTTTGATAATCTTGTTTCAGATTCTCTCCTATGCTTCTGAAGAATTGTTAGAAGCTGTGACTTTCAAGGAAATACTTTTTACCTTGTTTGATCTATATAATGCCTCCTCAGCTATTTTCCGATCACTAGAAGCCATGTACCATGCTTGACCAAGAACACCAGCATCCTGTTAAAAAAAAAAGGGCATTCCTATCTATATATCCCTAAAACCAAAGATTTCCTATGCTCTTTTTTAAATTAAAAAAATAATAATAAATTGTATATTAATCAGGAAGAGTTTCACAGGATGTGAATAATTTATGAACGATGTATAGATATGTAAATATTAAATTAGCCTTTGTATAGATTTAATCACAAAATCTGTAATGTAAATATGTGATTTTTATAAACATTCTTTTGATAGAAAAATATTAAAATGAGCATTTATTATTTATGAAGAACTTGTGAATTACCCAAAGGATAGCTCATTAAACTTTGATCAAAATTTGGTGACATCTAGTCCCCTCTCCCATATTTTAAAAAAACCTTATACCACATTTATACCTGTTCTGCTTGAAGGCTATTACTTCGAGTGCGTATAGTGTGGCTTGCAGGTTCTGGAGATCCTAAGAAAGAGAATATTATTTGTAGGCTACCATGAATATAGTGTCTATCTATATAGACTACTAATGAAAGAGTCAGTGCTGCAACATTGCCATTCTACTCTTCAGTTGTATTTCTTTTCTATTGAATATGTTTGCTGAAGATAGGTTATTTCCTTCTAGATCAGTGATAAGGACTGAATACGGAAAATTCCAACTGCCAGCAAGGTTTCTACACTGATCAAAATGAATTAACTGGAAAACCAAAATTAAATCAAATTTAAGAATACTTACTTGACAAGATTGGTGGCTTCTGAGGTAATGGCCTGAGGTAATGGGGTTGGAGATTAAAGAAACAAAGAATGGCATTAGATATCATAATGCATTTGCCCGGAATTCAGTGATGTAAGAAAAAAATGCAAAAAGTATCTAACATTTATTGTTAAGAGTCTGACAATTTGTAAAAATCTCCTTACCTGTTGACTCTTAGAAAGATATATTTAGGGTCCACATAGCTTGCAAATAGATGTATCTTTTGTTAGATTTCTTAACAACATGTGATTGTTTGTTTGATTTAATTTAGGAATGTACATTCAGTAGCAAAGTGATTGGAAAGATGCTTTAGATCTGGTGCAGGCATGCTTGCTATATTTCAGTGATTCCTTAAAGAAATTATGCTTTTTGTTGACTTACATGGTATTTGTGCTATTATAAGAAATACGTATTTGTATGCCAAGGGGATGCCTTGGCTCAGTGGTTAAAGGCACTGAGCCTGTCAGCTGGAAAACTGATATCCCGGGTTCAAGACCCAAATGCCACATGACGGGGATGAGCTCTTTTTACTCACCCCAGCTCCTACCCCACCTAGCAGTTCAAAAGCAAGCAAATGTGAGTAGATAAATAAGTACCGCTTCGGTGGGAAGGAAACAGCTTTCTGTGAGCCTTGATTTATACTCATGTTGGTCACATGACCACATAAACATCTCTGAGATAAGTTTGGCCTCCTTGGCTAAGAAACAGAGATGCCTCCTAGAGTCAGATATGAAGAGGCAGTAACATAGGTCTTTTTCCAGTTTTTATTCCTAGTTTTAGTATGTTGTATAACCCCAACCTACATTGGCTTGTAATCCATGCTTAAACAATCGTTTTGCTTGGTTGATGACCCCAATGTGAATTATCCAAAGGGATTTGAAGATGAGCAGAAGATAATCTTCCCCTAAACAGCCAGCTGCTCCGCTCTTTAACAATAGTTGATACTAAAGACTAACAGAACCTTTGGTTGTGATGTTATTTCCATCTTCCTATGATAATTTCATAGAAGAAACAAATTGTGATACTCTACATGAGGCATAAAAGCCTACATAACCAAGTCCCATTTTTGATTGCAACCATACATTTCCTATAAAGTTGAACTTGCTCATTAATGTTGTCTAAAAGCAATATGGAAGGCTTGTTAGTGTCACATACCACTGCATCACCTCTTTATCAATCGTTCAGTGTAGCTGGGAATCAGGCAACATATACATTTAATTAATTAATTAAACAAACAAACTGTTCTTTTTGTACCTCATAACTAATCCTGGATTCCATTCAAGCCAGTTCACTTTATTATACACACATGGACTAAAATTTCTTTCTTTATCCATTCAGTGATCTGCTGAAGAATCAATCTGAACTCTGGGTATTTCCTACCTTGCAGATCAAAAATCTACACTGTATTTACATTCTTTTGAGACTTCCCACTTTACAGTTAGAACCACCAGATCAGGATCTGTAATAATAAAGCTGTTTTAAAAGCAAATGACAGATGTTTACTTTTGAATGCTGGAAGGGATGGGTGGAAGAGGCATGTCGTGACTGGAACCCCGGCGGCGTTCAGCAGGTATAGGTTTATCTGAGTTTGAAAAAGGATAGAGAAGTCTGATTAGTTAGGTTCACAAATGAATCCAGCTTTGGTGGAACTACTCCAACTTGTACTAGAGCAATGATTCTAAGCTCAGATGTTGATCTTGCATTGGCTGATATATAATAGCACTTTGTATATCAGCACTTAGACTTATACTCCACTTCATAGTGCTTTACAGGCCCCTCTAAGCAGTTTACAGAGTCAGCATATTGCTCCCAACAATCTGGGTCCTCATTTTACCGACCTCGGAAGGATGGAAGCTGAGTCAACCTTGAGCCTGAGATCTGATCTGCCAAACTGCTGGCAGCCGGTGATCAGCAGAAGTAGCCTGCAGTACTGCACTCTAACCACTGCGCCATCACGGCTACAAGGTTGCTTGCTGATCTATTCTATCCTTAACTGACTAAATATCTTGCTATATAAATAATACACGTACGTTAATCATAGGATTCCCCTGAAAAAGCAGGGCTAGAAAAGAGATTAAAAGATTAAAAGAGATTATGAGCCACGGTGGTGCAGTGGTTAGAGTGCAGTACTGCAGGCTACTTCTGATGACTGCCAGCAGTTCAAATCTCACCAGGCTCAGAGTTCACTCAACCTTCCAAGGTTATTAAAATGAGGATCCAAATTGTTGAGGACAAGATGCTGGCTCTGTAAACTGCTTAGAGAGGGCTGTAAAGCACTGTAAAGCAGTATTTAAGTCTAAGTGCTATTGCTATTATGCCAAATTTAAGTAAACTGCAGACACCTCTGGATTAAAATACTATGCAAATTTTTCCTATAATTGCTAAAACAGCAAGGGCAAGTTACTAAAAAAAAAAAAAACCAACCCAACTTATTTCTGCTCAATGGGTAGATAGTGACCTGATCCATACATTATAATTAGTCATTATACTATCTAAGTAGAGCCAACTGAATAAATCATAATTGGCTGGATTATGGTGAATCCATTCATAATATCACTTGGTCTGTGAAATAAAGACTGGTATACCAATTTTAGTAGGCTTATCTGAACTGTTCCATACATTACAATCTGTTCATTAATTGTCAGAACACATGTACATGTGTTATCTTTAGAAAACAATCATGCATATACAATACAAAGATTGTAATCTTATTTAAGCAGACTTTTAGTGTTTCGCAAGCACTGTAGTTCACCAGAAATTGGACCGTAATACATTAACAGGTCCAAATCCCACAATCTGTGCTCTCTGGGGCTAACTGAAGTTTGTCAAAGACATAAGCCTACTCTTAAATTAATTGTTTATTGATTAATCTAGTCTCCTTTTCTATACTGTAAAGGTGAATTCAACAATTCCAGCAATATACAGGTCCTCAATTTACATCATTTAATTTAATATAATTCTGTACATCATACAGAATTTAATTTAATTCAAAGTTACAACATCCCTGGAAAAAAGTGACTTATGACTGTTTTTCACACTTACAACCATTACAGCAACTCCATGGTCATGTGATCAAATTTCAGACGCTTGGCAACTGACTCATATTTATGACAGTTGCAGTGTCCTGCGGTCATGGGATCACCTTTTGCAACCTTCCGACAAGCAAAGTCAAAGGGGAATCCAGTTTCACTTAACAACCGTATTACTAACTTAACCACTGCAGTGATTCATTTGACAACTGCAGCAAGAAAGGTCATAAAATGGGGCAAAACTCACTTAACAAATGTCTCGCTTAGCAACAGAAATTTTGGGATGAATTGTGTAAATCGAGGAACAGATGGAAATTATAACTACTGGCCTAGTGGGAAAATGTTTTCTTTGTTCTTAAATTGAGAATATGAGGATAGTCCTGTGAATCAGGCCCAGGTCTGTCTAGCCAGCATTCGATCTCATAGAGTGACTCTGTCCAATAGAGGTGCTGGCTGGTTGCTTGATTACGCCACTCCTCCTCTCCCCAGCCACCTGTTGGAATGTCCTTGGTTCTCACATGAAAACTTTTTGTTTTGACTATAAAATCCTAGCTATCTATTTCCCACCTCCCTGTCCCTTCTTCTTCCTTGTGGAACCCTGAAGCCTCCAAGATGGCCTTAGCCAGGCTCGCTTCAGGGTTGACAGGCTCATCAGATGCATCTAATGAGGCCACAAATACGGTCCTTTGCCCACACAGTTGGAATTAATATTTATCTGTAGAAAGACAGTGAGTCTACTTGTCTTGCTATTTTAGCCAATACAGTACTTGCAACCTCTCTCCGCACTCTCAATATATCTGTCTTTCAACTCACAGCTTGTCCCTATTATTTATTGGAAAAGCAAGTTACTGGTAAGATAATTCATATGTTCCACCGCTGCTACGATATTATTTTCCATAGAAAAAGTGGCAATCACCAATAAAATTAAAAGTTTTAAAAAGGAAAAAAAAAGCAATTTACCTTCAGCAATATTTAAGTGGTCTCTATCAGGTAAGCTTGGTTTCTATAATATCGAATTAAAGCAAATAAATATAAATAAGTTTTATTTATACACTTTTTTTCTCAGACTTACGATCAACAGAAAGAATGTCTGATAAAACATACCACAATATTAAGCATTTCCAAATACATAAATTGCATAAATTTCTGTTGCATTCAGTAGTGTGCTGAGTACTTGCTCTTCTGCAGAAGCAGTTAATTTTACAGATAATCTCGTTTGCATTTAGTAATGGGATATTGAAGATGATGATTTGGTAGGCAATCATGTTGAAAAATTAGAATAACCTCTCTCAATCTGATCGCTCCAGATGTGGTAGATCAGGAGTGTCAAACTCTTATTTTATTGAGGGCTGCATCAGGGTTGTGCTTGACCTTGGGGGATTGGGGTGGGTGTGGCCAGCTCGATGTCACTCATGTCGGGGGCGCCTGTGGTGGCCCGAGTGCTCTGTCAGTGAAAATGGACTCCTGAGCTCCGTTTTCGGCTGCCGCAGCTTCCTGCAACCCTCTGCCAGTGAACACGGAGTTCAGGAGGGTCGCACGTGGCAGCCGGAAATGGAGCAGGAGCTCATTTTCGCTGGCTGAAGCACCGCGGGCTGGTCCTTTGTTGTTTCCAGCATGGCCCCATGGGCCAGATCTAAGTACCCCATGGGCTGGATCTGGCCCCCGGGCCTTGAGTTTGACACCCCATGGTAGATCATCAATATCCATAAATCCCTAGTCAGCATAGTCAGTATCCAGTTGAGCAACTCAAATGGAACCCATCCAAAGAGCATTGGGGTGGGCTAGATTGGTTTAAAATACTAATTAATTTTGTGGATAGAAGGTATGTACAAGTCATTGGAATTGTTCATTTGGTTTGAAATGTTGACTCGTTTTCATTTGAGACATTCTGATTTGTATTTCAAAACACTTAAGATTCAGTTTCAAGCTGTCACTCTAAAGCAATTTGATTTAACCACACAAATATTATTTATTTATTTATTTATTTATTATATTTCTATACCGCCTTTCTCCCGTAGGACTCAAGGTGGTGTACAGTCAAGAAAAATATAGGGGTGGGGTTTCATTCATTTGGTCAGGGCTAGTATCTTGTTTGGATCACCCCCTTGATTTCCCTGACAAAAGCAATTGAAGCATCAAATCAATTTCTAAATTTGAGTTTTTTTCTTGAATAAATTCAATCTGTATATTTTATGTAGCTATCTTTGAATCACATCTGGAAATTAAAACTCTGCATAACTCTAGTAGGCTAATGCATTTAGAATTATTGTTTTTGCTTGACAATAAAGTTTACTGAGTTTTATGTTCACTGTAGCAAATTATAGCTTGGGCATTGAGCAATTGTCTTATTAGCCATTGCATATTCATTATGTTAGCAGTGGAATCAATTCTGAATCATAATGTGTGTCTTTCAAAAGAGAAAATAAACAGAAAACAATGTAAATGTTTGGCAATTGCCAATATCAAAATTATAATTGATTCTTCAATATGAACAGAAGTTAAATATATTGAAAAAGGCTTTTGTCCTGGTCACAGGAAAGAAAACAAATGCCAAAATCCATATTAAGGAAATATCTTTAACAGGCCAACACAGAAATATAAATGTGCTAGGTAATGTAGTAACAAAAAAATGCTCCAATTAAGTCAGTAAGTTTAACAATATGTAATTTATTTATTTATTTATTTATTTATTAAATTTATATACCGCCCTATTCCTGAGGGACTCAGGGCGGTGAACAGCGAACGATAAAAATACATGTAATACAAACGTTAAAAAATAATAATAATAATAATTATTATTATTATCAATAATCCTGAATATTGATCACAGAAATAGAGACCAACTATTGGAAACAAGTATTGCAACCAGTGCTTGTTTCTTCTATCCAACATCTGTTGGGATAGTCCTGCTGCAACTAATCCAAGTTTACACTAACTGCCCACAATTAACAGATATCACTGGTCTGTCGCTCCCAGATTTCAAAATAGAACTGTTCAAAATAGAACTGTGCCATAGCTTGCCAATTCTTTTTGCTCTGTCTAATTTCTTATCCACTTTGTTTCAAGTTGATAATGACTGCATCTATTAAAAGTGATGTTTATATATATAGATTTTGGGTACATTATGACATCTTCGCTATGTCTGCTCATTTCCTATGCTTGAATCAGTGTGTCAGGTTACGATGGAGTGCTGACACAGTGTTTATTATATAAAACTTCCTATGATTCAGCACTTCAATTTTGCCAGAGGCTACGTCCAAATATTTTAGATACCATTGAAAATTTCAGATCGTTTTGTAATGATTGATGCATTTCCAATAATACAAAAAAAAAAAAAGCATAATACGATCAATTTAATCCAACAGAATGCAAAATAAATATATGTATATATGCATATATGTACTGTATATAAATACCCTCTTTCCCCCAAAATAAGACACCCTCTGATAATAAGCCCAATCGGGCTTTTGAGCACATGGCAATAAGGCCAAGTGCTTATTTCAGGGTTCCAAAAAATATAAGACAGGGTCTTATTTTTGGGAAAACACGGTAGATACATAGCTTGAACAAGGTGGTGATTATATAATTAATTATTTTTGGTTGCTTTTAGAATTGCTCTTCTGTGTGACAATTTTAAAAACACAAAACTCACCGGCGGTATTGCAGGAGTCATTTGCTTTTTTCTGCAGAAAAAAAAAGTACGGATGCAAGAGTATTATTAAACTTCCTTTTGCTTTGCAGCCTTCTTTTTCACGATCCAATTTATGAGCACCCAAGTTTGGATATATTTCTTTACGCAAGTCCTTCTCCTGCACGTCTCTAAACCAGGGGTCTCCAACCTTGGCAACATTAAGACTTGTGGACTTCAACTCCCAGAATTCCTTTACTGGTTGAGGAATTCTGGGACCTGAAGTCCACAAATCTTAAAGTTGCCAAGGTTGGAGACCCCTTCTTTAAACGGAAGTCTCTCATACTGCCTCCATACTGATACAATTCATGATAAAGTGAAGCTAGCTAGCTCTGACCACCACACAATTTATAAACACAGGGTATCTCGTTCTCATTGGTGCAATCTGCGGAGAAAGCATTAGGTTTGGATTCGAAAGTCCTTCTGCAGGGAGTCCTTGACTTAAAACCAGCCATTTAGCAACTACGACAATACTGGAAAAAAGTGACCCACAACTGGTCCTCAAAGTTATGATTGCTGCAAGCGTGCCCATGGTCACATGATCAAAATCTGGGCGCTTGGCAACCTGCATATATTTGCAATGTCCCAGGGTCAGTAATTGCCATTTGTGATCTTCCCAGCTGGCTTCCAACAAAAGCAAAGTCAATAAGGGAATCCAGGTTTGCTTAATGACTGCACGATTCACTTAATAATTGTAGTGATTAGTTTAACCAGAATGGCAAAAAAGGTGGTAAAACCGGGTGCAACTTTCTTGACAACTCTCTTGAGAACTCTCTTTCTTAATGGAAACCCTGGTCCTAATTATGTAAATCGAGGATTTCCTTATACAGTACATAGCACCACAGTAGCCATGGTGGCGCAGTGGTTAGAATGCAGTATTGCAGGATAATTCTGCTCACTGCTAGGAATTTGATTCCTTCGATCCTGACTGGCTCAAGTATGACTCAGTCTTCCATCCTTCCGAGGTCGGTAAAAAGGAGGACCCAGATTGTTGGGGGCAATATACTGACTCTGTAAACCACTTAAGAGAGGGCTGTAAAACACTGTGAAGATGTATATAAGTCTAAGTGCTGTTCCCATTTCCATTTCTGGATCTCTCCAAACCATTTTCAAGTTGGTTCTGTCACTGTCTTTTATTCGGGCAACCCCAGAATCCAGGAAAGAAGCCAGGAATGCTAGTGTCCCTTCCTGGAAGCAAGTAGCAGCCTACAATAATCAACTGAGCTGCCATCAGAGCAAAAATGGCAGCTCTTAGAGTAAGGAAGTCCCTTGCCTCTATTTACACAGAAGAGGAATGACATGTGTGTCTAGATGTCTATCTGGCTAATTCCATCGCAGTGTTTGCCTGTTTTCCAAACAATCCAACTTGTTCTGGAATTTGGGCAATGCTTCTATTAGACTGCTCCACCTCCCAAAGGATGACATTGTACTGTGGGGTGGCCCTGATATCAGATCAGTCTAAGGAGTCCACAGACTCGTACCAGAAAGGTCTGGAATTATTGATATTAAACAATGTTAGAATATGATGAAACTTGCTTGAACTAAGCGCAGCTGGAAAGGGGTGAACAAATGCCAGGAATGGGTGATGGGTCAAAAAAGTCAAGATGGCAACTGTGATCATGTGATCAAAGCCCTATCCCTTTTTTTAAACGTACATCACAGACTTTGCACACTGCCTTCTCAGAAGCGCTTAAAATATACAAAACCTTTCTTTACATCTAGCCAATCTATCAGAGCAGTTAACTACTTCAATAACATGGTGTATAAAATGATTACAAACCATTACATTGCTTCTGGTAAATAATGCATTTAAGGATTACAAAAACTGGAACAGTTTCCGTAGTGAGAAGGAATGATTTTTTAAAAAACACTTACGTGATCCTGGGAAATGGCGATGGAACATTAACAGAAGGAAGTTTAAATTCTGTAGCACCATTGCTGCTATTATCTAAAAATCCAAAGACAGTAATTAGTTCAATGTAACTGTTGGTTAACAAAATGTTACATTTCTAAAGTTTAGACTACTGCTACTACTGCTTTGAGTATAAGAAAGCCACTGAAAATCAGAACTGTGCAAATCCACTGACCAAACTGTATTGGAAAAATCAGGAATACGTATGAATCTCCTTTTTCATAGGATTTACCCAGTCCAGTTCAAAATACCTAAAACGCTCAACCTTAACACTCAAAATTTTGAAAGCATCTTGATAACATAACATACAATAAAAATTTGATTTTATAGACAAAGTGGGGAAAAGCTGTGTCTATTAAAGCCAAATGTCAATTAAATTCCAGTTTACATAGACAGCACAAACATTGCTTTGTGATACAGTTCAAATGCAATTTTTAATCGTTGTATCCAAAGTCCACTGAACGGAGGCTCATAAAAATCAAAGTTTTATCATATACCATCATATAGCATTTGCCAGAAACAATTGGTATATTATCCATATACAGTTACAATTATGGATCAAAAATACAGAAACTTTCAAGCATTTCGTATTATTTCATCATTTGTGCAATGGCTCAACTGCAGTACGTTAATATTATTATTCCCTTAACATGGTAGGGAGAGGCAAAGGGAGAAAATGATTAGTTTAAGGCAGTGTTTCTCAACTTTGGCAACTTCAAGATATATGGACTTCAACACACAAAATTACCCAGCCAGCATGTACTAGGGAATTTTGGGAGTTGAAAACTACACATCTTCAAATTACCAAGGTTGAGAAAGGTTATATATGTGGAAAAGGTGAAATTCAAGGCTAAGATTCCACAACTGACATATTCTTATCTGCTACATTAAACCAGCTTTTGAAGCTAACATGGAACTACGGTTCTCCTGATGTTGTTGAGTACAATTTTCATATGGTAATTTCTCACCGCTGATCATGTTCATCAGGGTAGCTGAGAATTGTAGTTCAACAACATCAGATGGCCACAGGTTCCTCACCTGTTAAAAAACATTCTAGCAAAAATGAAAAGCTCAAACAATTCTTAGAAAAACTCAGAAAGACCTGTCATCAAAATCAATGCGCTTTGATATGGTGCAACAGTTTTGTTCCTACACAGTCACAGGATCACATGAAATGATCCACAGGTCAACATGAAACATTGATAATTTGGAAGCAACTTTTGTGCTCCTAGTTATCTTAGAAGTCCCTGCACATTTGTCTTTAAGGCAGAATATTCTTACTTCCATCAGTTTGAGCTCCAATGACCTCTGGATCCTGAAATTAAAACAGTTTTCAGATTATTTAACAGCTCTGAGCAAATTGTAATCTAGGTATTGTGATGACGTGTGTTGCAAAGGTACTTATTTATTTTTATTATATGACTTAATGAAGATGTCATCGTCAAATTAATTAATTCTAGTTCTATACAAAATCAATAAAAACATCAATAAACAGCAAAGGTGCTTTTTTCAAGAGTAACTGGACCTCTTCAGCTCTGACTGAATGGTGGGGAATGGAAGGATTTCTTCAGAGCTGAATAAGCTTCTTGGATGTGAAGCGAAACGTTTCCAAAAAACCCCCAGAAAGTCCAGTTGCTTCTTGAAAAAAAGCACCTTTGGGACAACCATGATCTGGATGACTGAGAATCTCCATAGTCATCCATAAACAGCAGCATCAATATTCATTTATTTGTATCCTGCCATTTATTATTTTTACAAATAACTCAAGGTGGTGAACATATCCAACAAACCCTCCTCCTATTTTCCCCACAACCACCACCTTGTGAGGTGAATTGGGCTGAAGACACACCCAGCTGGCTTTCATGACTAAGGCAGAACTAGAACTCCTCACAGTCTCCTGATTTACAGAACATAGAATAGAGTTGGAAGGGACCTTGGAGGTCTTCTAGTCCAACCCCCCTCTTTGAGCAGGAGACCCTATACCATTTCAGACAAATGGCTTGTCCAGTCTTTTTTTTGAAAGCCTGTAGTGATGAACCACCCATCAGCAAATTCTGAAGGCAAATTATTCCATTGGTTGATTGCTCTTATCGTTAAGAAATTTTTCCTTAGTTCTAGGTTGCTTCTCTTCTGTAGCCTGGTGCCTCAACCCCTAGACCAAACTGGCTCTCATATTAAAACTAATGTGTACACAGGCTTAACTTTCAGAAATGCTTGCACATTTATGGACATTCTGTATGAGCAGATTGTGTGGCTTTGCCCCATTTTTCGTAATCCTTCCATGCCTTTGGGATTGACCTGCTTACAAATCTCTAGCATCCTAGTGAGTTCAATGAATTAGTCTTCTCTTGCCAAACTTGTTCCTTTCATTTTAATGTTGTGAGAAGCTTCTGCTGCTTCCCATTATGATTCATTAGCTCATTTCCTGTCCTGGTCAGAGTCAACACATTACTCCTCAGTTTTTCAACTACCTTGGCAGATTCCTTCTCAGTCATATATAAGTCCATCCATAGTCCATAGATTTATATATGGCTGAGAAGGAATCTGCCAAGGTAGTTGAAAAATTGATGAGTATGTTGGAGGAAAGTTCAAGACAGGGAATCCTCTGAAATGTCTGATTCTAAGGTGGCTGGAGAATTCTGGGAATTGAAGTCCGCTCATCTTAAGATTGTCGAAGTTGGGAAACATTGTGATATACCTTCAGTGAGATATGATCAGAAGACCCACAGCATTAATCCAAAGCAAGATAAAATCTGGAGCCAATAAAAATAGCTTTACATGCTACAGAAAAAACAATGGCCAGCTTGAAAAACATTGGTATTATTAAGCACTGTGTTCAAATGGCACCAAAATAAAAAGCCCCAATTAATGAGCTTGGCCATACTGCCATCCAATCCCTATTTCAGAAGCATTTAAAATAGGATTTCAGGGTTTCTGTTTAATCCAGAATAAACACTGTAATGGCTTTGCGAAAATCAGATTTTGAAGCATGGTTTGTTATAGGTTTGAATTTCAGTTTCTATAAATCCCAAATGGCAGCCATTCCAGATCTGGACATAGAACATAAGAGTCTGAGGGAGATGGGCGATTAAGAAATATGAAGTATAAATAAATAAGACTCTGATAAAGAAGGTTTGTATACATATATTTAGGCATGAGCAAGACAGGTTACTTTAATTATCCTGGAGTTTGGGCTAAATATGTCATGGCTCTAAATATAAGCATGGACTAGAACAGGGCTCTCAAACTCGCGGCCTGCAGGCCAGATATGTCACCCGCTGGCCACATCCATGCCTGGTTTAGTGAAGGGGAAGTCGTGATACGTCATATATCTTCTCTTTCTCCTCTGCCCTCCCCTCCCCTACCTGTGGAATCTCACTGTGTCTTTATAACTTATTTTTTAAGCAACTTTATATGGCTACCCAACTCCCACACAGGTGGCTTACAATATTAAAACTCTACAACATAAAAACCATACATGTCCCCTGGCTATAGCCACACAATCAAATCAACCCCTCGATCATCTCCATCTCTATTCATGGTTCCAAGGCCTGCTAGCAAACCACATTTTCAGTGCCTTTCAGAAAAGCAACAAGTCAGGATCCAATCCTACCTCTGGAGGAATCATTTCCATAGAGAAGGGGCCACCACCTGGAAAATCTTTTTTCATGGTTCTACCAGATATGCATTCCTACCAGATGGGACCTGCGGCATACTCTGCCTTCCTGTCCTGATGGGCTAAGTGGATACAATGGAAGAGAGGTGGTCCTTCAAGCAGCCTGGCCCCAAGCCATATAGGGCTCTAAAGGTAATAACCAGGATCTTGAAATGTACCCAGAAGTAGATTACAGCTCCTGCAAAACTGGTGTTACATGAGTATGCAAAATTGTGTGGGCTGCTACATTCCAAAACAAATGAAGCTTCTGGGTATTTTTCAAGGGCAGCCCCATCTAGAGCACATTACAATAGTCCAGACTGTTCATACTGTATTATGAACTTGTATGTGAAATACTTACAGCTTTCGGTGAAGGGCGGTGCCTTGGAAGTGGTAAAATGTTTCTGGAAAGAACAGAAAATGTTTTAGTCTTTATATTTCTCCTTTAAATAAAACTGCAATAAACTGCTTTCCAATGATTGCTTTAGGGGTATTTTTCCACTGCGAACTGAGCTGGGTTACCTAAAAAGGAGATATATTAAATTCAATTCCTAAACCTGATGCCCTCCAAGATGGATAGTATATATTCCATCTCCTACAATAAAGCTCTCATCATCATCAGCTACTACAGCACATTTCTATCTAGGGCTGATGAGAACTATAATCAATAGATCAGCTCCAGAAAGCCGTACTACTTTTACAAACGTGCCCTTAAAACCCACTTTTTCCAGCAAGCCGGGCTGGCTTAGGAAGAAATTTTTTAAAATTTAAATGTTTAATTGGTTTGTGGTTTTTTAAATTTTGGGCCAAATTTATATAGATTTTAATTGTTTTTAATATTTGTGTTTCATGTTTTTAATTCTGGCTGTGCACCGCCCTGAGTCCTCAGGGAGAAGGGCGGTATATAAATTGAAAATAAATAAATAAATAAAAAATAAATAATAATCCCCTATATTGAGGAAGTACATGGACTTTAACTGGATTGGTCTCCCAGTTGGATAAAGACCAATGCCAGATCAGCACAGCTTGCAAAGCCTAGAGAGTTTTGACTCCTTATAGTAAATGTGGCAGTTTCTTATGGTAAATAATTTATTTAAATTTGCTTCATGGGATCTAGTCTTTTTTTTTTAAAGTCCTATCTGTTCTTGAATGAGGCCAAATTTAAACTTGGATTAAAACACAGGTACACAGGTGGCTGTATAACTGTATACAAACCTGACTCTTTCTGGTCAAAGTAGAATGCTACTCCCAAACCACATTAAATGCTCAACATGAATTCTATTCATTAGCAATTTAGAGAAACGTCTTTAAAACTAAAAACTAACCTGTCTGATTTAAATGTATCGGATGTGAAGGATTCTTTAGGTATGCTGCGTTCATGAGAAAGTCCTCCAGATGGCCTCAAAGCTGGCTTGGGAGGAAGCGGCTTGGATATCCTTAGGGACAAAAAATACAAATAGATTTTCCACACAGGATGACTACATTTCCAAGTCATGTTCCCCACAGATGTTTAAAAGTTCTGTATGGATGGAGGAGTGACAGAGCCAGGGGCAGAGTCAAAAGAGGAATCAGCCTAGAGTCACTACATAGCCACAAATGAACTAAGTCCAACCCCTCTTGAATTCCATTAACCCTTATCTAGCGCTGAAATAGTGCTAAACATTAATTGACTAGATTAATGTGAGGCACAAAAATCCAAGGCCACACATTAAATTCCAATTAAACTAATGTATTGCTCATGCCCATGCACAGGATTTTAGTCAACTAACAGTAAGCAATATTCTGGTGCTATGTAAGGGTTAATACAATTCAAGAGAAGTTGTATTTATAAGTTGTAGTTTATTTGTGCCCATTTAGTGACTCCAGGCTGATTCTTTTTTTGACTCCACCCCTAGTCTTTGCTACTCTTTCGTCTACATTCTGCCACCGCCTCATAAAGTTCTCCAAATATCAGTTGCTAGGGGATTATGTAGAATTAAAGTACCTAATTTCAGTGTGAAACTGTTGAATCAGGTATTCAATATGATATGCACAACGTGCAGATGGAGACATAGAAGCAGCACATAGAAAAAGCTGGGTTTATCAAAGAAGGTTATAGTCATATTTGAATTCTAGCATAAATTGTCTCTTGCCTGACCTCACATCAGCTATTTTGCGATACATAATTGCACTAAAATTCCGCTGTGTTGTAAAATTACAATTATATACCTTAGATTAAGACTTTTTTTAGGAGAAAATAAATTGGGGAAATAACCTCTACTATGTAGCAACATTTACTTATAATTTCAGAGTGAACAATAAGTTACCTGAGTAATGGAGGTGATGATTTCTGCTGGAGAAAATGAATTAGATTAGTATTTACAAATTGCATTAGGTTTTTAATTTTCTTAAGGAACATTTCCTCTAAAATGCCAGTTTTTGTCAATTTGTAGGAGATGCTGCGACAACTACTTCATATAACTGAAATATGATGTTCCTTCTATAGTGAATTTCAAAAGCAGATCAAATAAACATGTCAAATTTGCTGATCCAAGCTTTTGTTACTAGTATTTTATCTTAGAAAACTAATATATATTGTTAACATATTATTCTTTAAATTATCATTGCAAAACGAGTAAGATTTAAACTTGGTTGATATTCTTACCTTTCCCTAGAAATGGATTTCATTGGTACCATTTTGAGAAAGGAGATGAAAATTGGATTTGGCGTCCTTAAACGCTATATATAAAATGCAATTTTGAACATATGCATGATATTCCTCTTTCCTTTGTACACTCATATATCACAAAGAGTTATTTCCCTCTTTCTGCTCTGAATATTTCTTCTCTTCCTGCAAAGGTAAGTCTTTTTTTTTTTTTTTAAAAATATATATATCTACAACATCCTACCTCTTCCTCAGGAACTTCATATACATCTGCAGACAAGAGGATAGAAACAGAAATAAACCATTTCTGTGCAAAACTAGGGACATGAATGACACAAAGATTTCATTTAAATAAAGTCTTAAATAAAGTCTCCAAGTTTTCTGGTGATTTTGTGGATGTGAATATAGATATGCTTTGCCCATACCTTCTTCCAGTTATGTTTTTGATTTCCCAGTCTAACCCTGAGATTTTCTAGTGATCTGTTAGGAAGAGACCTGCTTAGCTTTCTGAATCGGCCAAATTCTGGGGCAATGAAAGAACACCCCAGAAGAAGACAAGGGCTGACCACTTTTGCAATGCTACCAAGAAAACATCTTCAATGCAATAATCAAGAGTTGACTCAAGGGTAGTCTTTACTTTATTTCTTAATGGATTGCTAGGAATTAACATATTTTCCATTCACTTTAGCCTTAAGAAATGGCTTTGAAGAAAATATTAGATATTTTCAAGTCATGCTAAATATATAATTAACATGAAATGCAACCTTTGGCTACACTGCGTTCATCTCTGTATCATTTAGCTAAAGACAGGATTTCGTGCCTGAAATACATATTAAAAGAGGAGGAGTTCTCTAGTCTGGTGCCTTATATACAGCAAATGTCTGAAGTACTTATGGGGAAACATTCTTAAAACATGTAACTCATTTCCTTTTTGAATCCTACTTTTCTTTAAGGGAATGTAACCAATCTGGTTGCCTAGAATTAAAGCTGAACTCATTTCACAACCCACTGATTGCGTTTTTGCATGATTTGGGGAAGATAAAACGCAAAATTTTCCTACCTAGTGTGGAAGGTGATGGCACAGAACAGGGAGGCTTGGTTGATCTGTTCACCACGGGTGCTAAAAATGATCAAAGCAAAGTATTAGAGATTTCTGAGAAAGTCAAAATCCAGAAACACAGTTTAGCCCCCCATGCTGATCAATTACCTAAGGTTTTACTATTGCTCATGCCACTGAAAATTTAGATTGCTTTTTCAAAAGGGTGAGTGATATGCATATTTTTGTAAATTCAGGTTGCTTTTTCAAAAGGGTGAATGAAATGCATGTTTTTCTAATTTTGGAGGTCATTTTTCTTTCCAAATATATAAGGACACAGTTGGAAAAATTCATGTGAAGGCTCATACAATATACTAGATGTAAAAGTGAAGGTGCTTTCAGGAGTGTAAGAGATAGAAACGTGACACTGAAAGCAGCTGCACCTGTACGATCCCAAGTACTGATGCATTTTGAAGGATGTATAGGTAGGTGCTATGAATTTCTCTTTGTGCTCCAAGCACTTTTTAAATCTCTGAATCAGAAGCACCGTAAAATCTAGAGCAGTATTTTTCAAACTTGGCAACATTAGGATCCGTGAAACTCAACTCCCAGAATTCCTCACCAGCATGGGGAATTCTGGGATTTGAAGTCTACACGTTTTAAAGTTCATAGTTTGAAAAACACTACTCTAAAGTGTAATATATTATATACAGTACAATGAAAGTAACATGTCTTCCAAATCCCAAGAAATATCTTTTAAAAAGCTGCCAAGATTCTAGTCCTCACTGTTTTTATTTCTCATAGAAGCTATTTTTTTTAAACTTGGCCCTAATTCTTTACCCAATCTTCCACTCTTCCTTTTAAAGTCCTTACCTTCTCATAAGAAAAGGAAAACTTAATATGAATTCAAAACTCTTGATAACAGGTGTTTTTTTAAAATAGCCTCCTGCGTATATTTCACATATTTCAGTCAATGCCTTAGTCACATCCCTGTCTTTCTGAAGTTGCAAAGAAAATAATCCAAACCTTACGTTTTACAGGTTGTGAAGTGCTTTCTTCTGTGGGTTCTATATAATTATCTTCATCATCTTCATCATCAACTGGTACAACATAATCTGCCTAAAAGAAAATGCAGCAAGGATTTAATATTTGGATGTTTAATATAAGGCAAGCAAATGCTTTCCTCTCAATGTTCAGTAAAGTTTTATGCATGTCCAAATGAGCCATGATGGTGCAATGGTGAGAATGCAGTATTTCAGGCTAACTCTGCTCACCACCAGAAGTTCGATTCCTTTGATCCTGACTGGCTCAAGGCTGACTCAGCCTTCCATCTTTCTGAGATCAGTAAAACGAGGACACAGATTGTTGGGGACAATACGTTGACTCTGTAAAGTGCTTAGAGAAGGCTCTAAAGCACTGTGAAGTGGTATATAAATCTAAGTGCTATTGCTAATGTTTCAACTTTAAAATAAATGGAACTTAATAGTGTCCATTTTCTGACTCATCCAGGTAACCAAGTTTTGTCTATCTTGTCAAAAGCATTACAAGTTAATCTCAAATGGAAAGGATCTATTTCCTGAATAAGAGATTGCTCTTCAATCTGAAATCTCATAGTGTGAAATGCTTCTATCAGTGAATTCTGGTCAGCATATGGCTGTGCGAAATGCAGCTTTTGAATGAACTTAAAAGCAGTCCCACGTACAACATGTTGCAGTAGTCTAAGCAGGCAATGACAAGGGCATGAGTTGTTGTGACAAGATCCCCCTACCCCAGGTAAGGCTGCAAAATATGGGCACAAGATGTTCCCTTCCAAGAAGACAACTTCGTCTCAGAATGTTCTCTACTGCTCTAGTAGGATCTCTTTGGGATCCAAAGCAGTGCTGGGTTGCCCCCGGTTCGGACCGGTTCACAAGAACCGGTAGAAAAACCAGCGGGAGGCTCCGCCCACTGACCCGGACGTCATCAGAAGTGATCTGCTCATGCGCAGAAGCTTCTGCACATCACTGAAGAGCGTGTGCGCGCACGAGCAAAGCGAGCATGTGCGGGCACGATGCTAATCGGTAGTAAAGGTAAGAAGAACCAAACCCTGATCCAAAGCCATTTCTGCTGATAAATAGAATGTTTAGAAATGAATGCTTTCTATTTATAGCATGTTAATGTCTTGGTTTTGTATCATTTTGTTTTATTAAACTTTTTCAAAAGTCAGGTGGAACAAAAGCAAGCAGATCCAGGCTGCCTACTCTCCCCTTAGTTAAGCTGGTTGACTCAAGTAATTTGTCTTGCTATCTTCCAAGTTCTAAGTTAGGTATAATTTAGTAGCTTTGCAACTGAAATCTTTATTGACAGACTTTTGATTCTCCGTGTCTGGCTTCCTTTTTCTTTGTCAGTCTGCTTTGTCTCTTATCAGCGGCTTTAAGTACGATTAAATTTGCCATTTAACCTCCTATTACAAGAAGGAATGGAAAAAGGAAAATAAATGTCTCATGAAAAAACAGCAAGAGCAGATTTCTTCTGCCTGGTTGTTCCATCCCTCACGGAAAATGGAGTCAGTGTAATCAAAATGGGAAGTGTCACCTCATCATCCATTCGCTTGGGTGGGAGTTTAGGCTTCTGAACAGCAGGTGGCGGTAGCGGTAAAGTGGCTGGTTTCTTTGATAGAGATGCAGATTGGTTTGGCAGAATAGGTGAGGGCCACGTCTTCGGTTTGCTAGATCGTTTGTCATCTGTGGACAGCAGAAGAAAAAATTACGTATAATTTTAAAAAATAATATTAAGGGCATTCCCTTCCATTTTCATGCAGTTGTATTTCCTTGGAATGGAATCTGTTCTGCCCCAGCTACGGACCCCAAAGAACGCAGCACACACTAAGTCTGTACAAACCTTAGTTTACTAAATTAAATCAGTCTTTTTCAAATAAAAGCTGTTAATTAACTTTCTTAACAGCCTACAAGAATCCAAAGAATAAATAATTGTAATCTTACTATAGTTGGCAGAAAGCCCAGAAGCAATTTGCAGGAAACTGATAAGAGAACTAAGGAGAGTGAATGAAGTTGTTCCCTGGAAATTGCCTCAGTTGTCATCCTTCCTTAAATAGGCTAAGGGAGTGGCCAATTAGCCACTCTCGAGGTGACCTTCTCCTGAGGAACCACTCCTGCCTTTTGGCAGCTCTGTGCGCCCATGCATCGAGAAGAGGTTCCTCCTCTTCTTCCTCTTCACTTATGGGAGCTTCTGGAGGTTCTGAAGGCCCTGGCTGAATCCCTGCCTCTGGCACCACATCTTCTCCAGCCTCCTCATTGTCTGACTCGAGTGCCAGCTGCACAGACTGCTGGTGCAGCACCACACCAGCCTCCTCACTGTCGGAATCAGCTACTAGCTGCACAGGCCGCTGATGGGCCACAACAGGAATCCTACTAAACTGTAGCAAGTTCTATAGCACCAACAACCACATGAATCTGTTTTGGACTGCAAGAGAAAGTCTATATCACATGAAATGATTATACGCAAGAACAGAGCAAGTTTATTTCTTCACAGGACTTGTGACTAGATCCTCTAGTCTAGAGGATCTAGACTAGACTAGACTAGATCTAGTCTAGTCTAGTCATATTAAAAACAGTTCGTTTTCGATTGTAAAAGTCAGTGTGTTTGTGGGTGGTTTATTCTTCCATTTGCCAGAATGCCTATCTTACTGTATATTGCCGGAGCTTTCTGGCTCCTGGACTTCAGCTCTGCCAACAGGAAGGTTGGTTCAACAGCTGGGACTTTTGTTTATTTGGTACATGACATGCAAGAAAAGGCAAGGACACAGATGTTCGTTGGGTGAAGTGAAATCAAAAGTTTTTACTTCCCTTTTGTATGGAATGGAGACAATAGGATTTTTCATGCTATATGATCTATGGTGATTTGGAGAAGTAATTTGGCTCCTTGTTTTTAAGCACATTGATGTTGGTGGCTTTGAAGATGATTAAACTGGTTTTTTTTCAGGTCTGGGAAGTGGAAACTGTGGTCTCTGTCTCTATACTAAATGAGATTAGTTTCCTTAAAGATGTTAAATATATTGAGTTTCCTACTCGTTTGCATCTGCAATTTGATTTAAGAACATTGGATTATTCAAGACTATATCTAATTATCACAGCAAACCACCATCAAATACCACTTATATTGCTTGACTTAGACAATGGGTAACACACTTTATCAAAGCTGTCCAAAAAGTTTTACAAGGATATCTGAAGGTATCCTTGTGATGCTATTGTATAACAAAAACACAAGTTACTTTGCTGGAACTATGATATACTATTAGCTCCAGTCATTGTTTGACATTGGATGTTGTAATGACTCTTCCAAATAATGAGATGTGATTTATAAATATCTGACTCAGACCACTCAATTTTAATTAAACCATGCTGGCTGAAAGAATCAATTTTTTTCAAGTATATTGCATTAAATATGTGGAATATATTAAATATATATCAGAAAATATCTTAGTTTTTAAATATGATTAAATTTATGTTTCATCCTTTAACAGTAAGTACCGGTCCAATACTCAATGACCACCTTAAATCTATTCGTGTCATTAAAAAAGCAGTCATATTATCAGCCTGAATCATTGATAGCTTGGAATCAGAAAAAAAAGCTGAAAAATATTGTTAGTTTCCATTTTGTTGTTTAAAGACAAGGTGGCCAAAAAGGGGCCAAAAAGGATTCCTACTCAGTTTATTTTGCACTGGGATTTTCCCAGGCAACCAATCACCAAAGCTGACCTGAACCCATAATTCAAAACTGAGCTTCAGTCAGAACTGAAGGAGCTTCTTGAATGAGAAGAGAAATGTCTTCAAGGAAAAGCAAAGGAAGTCCAGTTGCCTGTTGAAAAAGCACCTTTAAGACAACCATGACCTGGATGACTGAGAATCTCCATAGCCATAATTCAATATTTAATATAGCAATTTGGATAAAATGAATTCAGTCATTTAGTTTTGGTCGCCACAATGTAAAAAAGACATTGAGACTCTAGAAAGAGTGAAGAGAAGAGCAACAAAGATGATTAGGGAAGCTAAAACATATAAAGAACGGTTGCTGGAATTGAGTATGTCTAGTTTAATGAAAAGAAGGACTAGGGATCACTTGATAGCATTGTTCCAATATCTCAGGGTTGCCACAAGGAAGAGAGAATCAAGAAATGGATGGAAGCTAATCAAGGAGAGAAGCAACCTAAAACTAAGAAGAAATTTCCTGACAGAACAATTTGCTTCCAGAAGTTGTGAATGCTCCAACATTGGAAGTTTTAAAGAAGAGATTGGACAACCATTTGTCTGACATGGTATAGAGTTTCCTGCCTGAACAGGGAGTTGGACTAGAAGACCTCCAAGGTCCCTTCCAACTCTATTATTCTACTTTTAGATAAAAACAGTTTCATTAACAATATTGGAGGCTCATCAGTGCACCATCCAAAACCATCTTAAGTATTTCAGAAAAAAAGCATACAGTATATGATTAGTTTTATTTTAAGAAATAGCCCTCAAGGGTAATTGTATCTTTGGGATCACTGTATTTGGTTTGAGACTAGATCTATTTGGCTGGGGCAAAACTAAAGCTTAGCATTGAAGTGTTCAATTTTTTCCAAGGCCTTTTTATTGACTGGTCATTGATCAAAAGAAAATGTAAGCTCCTGCATAGTTGTTATAACAAAGGGACATTATAGGAGATCTCATGGGATTAGTTAAGATGTTCATAAATAATCTAAAATTGGTATAATCCACAAAAAAGATTGCTTTGCGGGTAATGTAGCAAAATGAAATTCTAATAGAATGAGAAGAGATTCAATCATGATAGGATTGTTGTTTTTAAACATGAGAACTTGAAGAAGAACAGGTATGAATGTTTCAAGTGGGGTTGGATTGCCCTGGGGTCATCCACATGGAAAGATCCCCATCCAAAGGACAACTTAAAATTATCAGCATGTCATTCTAGGCCAGTGTTTCTCAACCTTGGAAACTTGAAGATGGGTGGACTCCTGGGATTCTGGGAGTTGAAGTCCACCCATCTTCAAGCTTCCAAGGTTTAGAAACACTGTTCTAGGCAGTGGAATTCATTTAAATATATAGGTCAAGAATTATTTTTGCATTGTAGGTTTCTCTACTTGCTCTTGATTATTCTGTTATTGGCTATAATGTATCAAAAACCATGATTTTTTTTTTTAATGTATGTGAAAGTGTGTCTGAGTGTGAGTGTGTGTGTGTGCTCAAATGGATGATCTGCCCTTAGACCTCCCAGAATCTTAAAAAGTTTCTCCCTCAATTTGAAACTCTTCTGTTTCTTTGAATTCCATATCATTGACTTTGATCTTGAGAAACAGGAGTGTGGACATGATGGACATACCTGCATAGACACCCTGAGCACATGTGAATGGTATTGGGACCGTCTTTGGCTCATGTTCACTTGGAGGAGGCTCATAGCTGTCGTCACAGTTCTCTTCTGTGGGAACCACATACATCTCAGAATCCGAGTGGTGATCTGGATTTTCATAATCGCTGTCCTGGAAGAAGAAGATTGTGAATTTCTTAGGAAACTATGAAATGCGACTTTTAAAAACGGTTCAATATATTATGAGCTATGAGTTTCGACAGCTAAAAGAATCCCTTATTTTAATGACACCCAAATATTACCTAAAGTCCCATAATTTTGGGCCCTACACACAGATTGTAATCATTGTTTTCAGATGTGAATGGTCAATCATAATTTAATTGGATGACAGGCCATTGCATCCATTTCTAGATGGTGAGATGCTAGCAGAAGTAATTTGGCTTACAATAGAGATCATGGCTTGCATAATAGCATGAACCTGTTAGGGATAAAATAGGCTTTGGTTGTCCTTGCAGCATGTTGGCCAAAAAGATCTTTGGGACAGCTGCTCTCTTGGTTTTGACGGCCCCTGCTGATGCCCTGGAGATATGCGAGTGGCGAAGAAACTTACAAAGTCATCTGACCACTGTTCCTCTTCTTCTGAACGGTCTAAAATAAAAATTAGAATTAATTTGTTCGTCAAATTATGTAAGCAGTCATCTGAGCAAAATGTCAAAGACAAATGTTCTCATCTCTACTCCAGTTCTATAATAAAGTTAGGATTACATGAATATTAATTCATTATTTATATCACTATATTTGGCAAAACCAGATAGACTGGGCCGAGTGACATTTAAGGCCCCTCTCTAAAACATGATTAAATGGAGGCATGCGAATTTTAACTGATTTATCCTTAGAAAGATTAATCTTGGATGGCACCCTCTGAAATTAATGAAAATAAATTGTACAGTTAAATGGTTGGCAATAAACTCTTCCAGCATTCTTCTTGATTGTCTTTTTTTTTTTTAATATGAGTATAGCAAAAATCAGTCAATGTATTATATAAATTGCATTTAAATGTTTGAATTGGCTGCCATTTTCTTCCAAACACTTTTTTATTTGTTTGACGCTTGGTCTTTGAACATTTTAAAGTACAAGAGCAATCGTACAAAATCAAACTTCCGATTAGGATGAACAAATCAAATATGTAAAATTATTTTGAAATTTGGGATAATCTGTGTGAGAGTGGGATTTGATAATCAGGCTTTATTGTATCTACAATCTTTGCATTTTGTGAGAAAATAGTTAGTTTTCATATGCCTAATGAGATCTTTGAAGGGCTGAAAGAATTCCTGCAGATACATTTAATGCTAGTAATTGATGTTTTGCTTTGTTGGATGCTAGTCTCTTACTTCACTGTTTAACATTTAAAAAAAAGTCATTTAACAAATCAGGAGCCAAGAGGAGAATTGTAATTTCCCATCTCCAGGGCAGTCCATATGGAGAATTAAAAAAAAAAAAATCAAGATGGTGACATACAAGGAGAAAGGGGGGAGGGGTTTAAATCATGGCTGCCATTTGACGTTTTTTTACTTGCCTTACACAGTTCCTACTTGTCCCTATTATATATCAATGGGTGTTGTACTCCTTGTTGGTTTTTAATCGCTGTTAAATGCCCAAGAATCACTTCGATATATAAATAAAATAAAATAAAATAAAATAAATACAAATGAAATAAAATAAAAAATAAGATAAATAAAAAAAAGATAAAATAAAATAAAATACTGAGTTGGGGTATGAGTAAAATAACTTCCTTTGATTTTAGGAGTGTTTGTTCAGAAGTGGGAATAAAATGATCCTTGGTCACAATGGCTGTGGGCTGCTTGATTGGCAGCTACTAACTTCCTGAATGTAGGTTGCACAAATAATACCAACACAACTGTTCTTACAAGCACAAGTGACAAGTAGATATGTTCTTTGGGCAAATATTCCTGTTACCTGCAAAGTTCTCCATAAGAAAAATGAGAACTCAGAAAGGCCTATAAAAGCTAGGACTGAGACAGAGTTTGATTATAAAGGATCTTCATTTACAGGAGATCTCCTGTAAATCATGCCTAGGTAGAGTATGAAGCTGCTGAGCTTCATAAATGACACTCTGGAGTATTCCTCCAAAATATAGTTAAACAAAAGTTGCAGATAGTTTTCTGCTTGTTAGGGCATGACCTACAAGCTGATGCAACTTTCTGTGGTTTATTTTAGTTTCTAAAAGCAGAGAAAATTATCCTGGATTTTTTGTGGGTGCTGAAGGATAAGTATGATCCATAGGACATTTTGTGGCAAGTATAATATGCACTGAAGGCACTCTTACTATGTAGTGTATTCTGCTTTTGCAGAGAGACATTACTTTAGCAAGTGGGAAAGATTTATTCGGTGTAATTCTCATATCACTGAGGAAACACTTATACATTAGTCCTTAACCTATGACCATAATGGAGCCTATCATGGTTGTAAGTCATAATAGTCATAATGACTGACTCGATTTTACAATCTTATTGACGGTGGTCATTAAGTAAACACTGCAGTTGTTAAGTGAACCAAGCCTGTCATAAGACAAGGACTACCAGCACACATTTCAGTCATATAAATCACCTGACAGACACAACTCAGGAAAAACTAGGAACTGTCTTCCACCCTAATTGATGTGATGCTTGCATGTACACATGCCACCATCTTGAATCCCAAACCTCTGATTTACATGCCTGCATCAATCCTAAAATCTAATAACGGTGTTAATAAAGTCAAGTACATACCTGGAACATAATCAACAGGTGGTATGCTTGGTGGTGGTTTACTAGTTAACCTATGGGGGAAAACAGAGTCATTTTTCATTTTCTGTATAATAATGGGATGGCAACAGTTGGCACCAGAGCAAAGACTACAGCAACTACAGAAGCCAGTAAGAAAAGACCCATGCAGCTGACAAGAATTCCAAAGAAACTAAGCAAGACAAACACAATAACGCAAAAGAATCTTGCTTTTCAGTCAGTCAGACATGGCTACTTCTGTGGAAAAGACAATTAACAGACAGTTGCAGGTATAAGATATGCAGGTTGCTGGTTAGTCATTAAGCTATAGAATGCAGTCTATGCAATGCAAAATAGAACATGGACCTTGTATTTCTAACAGGATGTGATAGAATTGGCTTCAGAATTTCTTGGTATTTTAAAACAGGAATGGATCCTTCATTTCTATCGGTATTTTGTAGTTGAAAAACAGCATATGGCTTTGTTTTCTAATTCTATTGAGCTTCACAAAGACTTGAGGGCCACTTCTGATTCCTTCCATCACAAACAACCCGCTATTGATTTATGCAAATCTAATCAGAGTAGGACCTCAGGTCATAAGTTATTTTGATTGAAATATTCTGCTTAAATGAATGCTTTTCCTTTAAGACAAGTACTGAATATATCACTGAGAATATTAGATCCCACAACTTAGATACACACAGCATCCAAAACTTGGAAACTTGGTGTTGTCTTTGGGCCAAGAGACAAATGTCTGGTGAGATCATGGCTTCCTAGTCAAGATTGCTCTATCTCCCCAAAAATCTCATTCATGATTCTTAAATTCTATTTTCAACAGTTATCACTGTAAGCTTGGCTGGTCTTGAAAAGGCTAACTAGGTTGTGTAGGAGCTTTTGAGACTATGAGGGACATCCAGGGTAGGTAACGCTGAGCAATTATTTCAAAGGCTAAAAAATACTAATAGAATTTAATGCTTGTATATTAATTTTTAAGAACAATTGCCAGAGCTGGTGGTAGCACTTAGCTGACTTTAAAGAAAACTGAACAGGGTCAGACCTAGTCAATATTTAGATGGGAGAGTAAGAGACTTCCACCAAGAAGTCCCATAGAAGAGCAAGAGGAATGGCTGGGTTGGGAAACTGAAATAGAGCGTGCCAAGAGGAGACAGTGGCCACTCTTTTCTTATTGTTGCGAAGAAAAAAAAAAACTCAAACCCAAACAAAGAAAGAACGTATCCATGGAGTCACCGAAATTCGATCTTCCCTCAGAGAAGCTTTTACCTTGATTTCATGTAAGCATCTTTTTTTCCACTGACGTTATTCACTACCTTGAGGACGTCAGATAGGGAAAAAAAGGAAACTGTTTCTGAAATAAGGTTTACAAAGCACTTTTCAAGGTCTCCTCGGCAAGAACGAATGAGAATGATGCCAAGAGCTTAAGACACCAGGAAACCAACAATAAAAAAAAAACCCTTCTCATTTTGCCCTCCTGCAAACTCTGGGAGTTTTATTCTCCCAGAGTTAAACAGAAGTTCATTCTAAAGAACATAAGAAAGATGATTACTGGAGCAGCAAAGCGTTTTTGACATTGTCCGCATCTTCCAAACTCAAGAAACCTATTCAAAAGCAGCATCTAAAGTCAAGCCAAGTAAGGATGAGCGTTTGCCGATGAGAAAATTAATAGTTAAATTAACTAATTAATTTAGAGTACTAAAACTGCAAGAATTTGAATCCAAACAATGACATGAAAATCCCCAAAACTTGTTTTTTAAAATAGGAGTCTCAACTGGAAGGTTCTTCTAAGATTGGGGTGGGGCAAAGGAGGTCAGATATAATACTAATACTAATACTAATAATACTAATACTAATAATACTAATACTAATACTAATAATAATAATAATAATAATAATAATAATACCTTAACAGTTCCTAGGTCCTTGGTTAGGACTCAAGCTGCTGAGCTATTAACCAGCCTCAAAGGCTGTGAATCTCACTAAAGATTAACCAATAATAATAATAATAATAATAATAATAATAATAATAATAATAATAAAAATAATAATAATAATAATTATTATTATTATTTTGCAGTCGGGGAGGACTGATCTTTCTGACTTTTTCTTTTTAGCCTCCAACAACTACTGTACAAAGATTGTGGCTGGTGGCCAAGTGGGAAAAACAGGGTCACCAAAAATCAGCATTTTTGCTCTACTACTATATTTCAGCAGTGAAATCTGGGAGTTCTTTGGAGGCAACAAAAATCTGATTCGGAGGAACATCCTGTGCATTGCTTGCCTCTTTCCTACACTATGTTAAGCTACTTGGCAATACTGAGCATCTCTTATCTGGGAGGAAACCCTATCAAGCTCCATGAGGTTTACTTTGGTATAGACAAAAAGCCCTGCCTTTGAGTTGTTAACCATGTTCAGAGAAGACAAACTTCCCAATTCTTCTTCCCCCTTGAAGTCCTGTCTCCCTCTGAAACATTCCTGTAGGTTTAAGAGTTAGGGTTGGATATTCTGTGCAAATTGCAGGGAGAAATTTGATGGACATTCAGTCAATTCTTGCCCTACCCAACTACATAAAGGGAGTCCTTGACAATCTTGAATGTATCATTGGTTAGATTTTGTATGCTATCATTTACACCTTGAGAGACCTAATATTTTACCTATGCATCTTAGCATATAGTGGAAGAATTCCTTGATCACCCTATTGGATTTCTACATTAATTTGAGGCTGGTCAATTACTTCTAGAAATGAGGTTGGCTTTTACAAAGCATTTAATATATTTTGAGCTATTTGCTAATTTTAGAAAAAACTTGCAGGTTCCCACATCTGCCCACGTGCCGTGGGAAGATGTGCCTAACTGGAGGTTTTTTTTTTCAGCATGTGGTAAATCAGATCTGCTTATGAAAATATGTTCCAGGCATATATCATGTAATAAGTGCAACATGACATGGTTCTTTGCTGAAATTAATATTCTAGAGTAAACATGTCCAACCTGAGGCCCATGGACCAAACGTGGCCCCGGACAGCTAGTTAACGTGGCCCCACAAGAACATAAACTTTTAACTTAATTATGTGATTTGTATACATTAACTATTTTATGTATTTTATATCTGGCCCAAGACAATTCCTCTTCACTCAATGCAGCCCAGGCAAGCCAAAAATGTTGGACCCCATGTTCTAGACCCATGATGGTGAACCTATGGCATATGTGCCACAAGTGGCGCGCGGAGCCATATCTGTGGGCACGCAAGCGTTGCCCTAGCTCAGCTAATTTTTAGGCCTTCTGGGCCCACCGGAAATCAGGAAACGGGCTTTTTCCAGCCTCCGGAGGGCCTCGGGGAGGTGGAGCCATTTTTGCCCTCCCCAGGCTCCAAGAAAGCCTCTGGAGCATGGGGAGAGTGAAAAATGGGCCTTCCGGGCCCATCAGTAATCTTTTTGCTGTCATGTGCCAAAAGCGGGGCAAGCAAGGGGGGGGGGTGTCGTGCACACATGTGTGTGGGGGTTATGTCGTGGGGGGGCATTGAATTATGGGTGTGAGCACGCGCGCACGTGACCCCACCTCGCTCCTCCCACTTTTGGCACGCGACGGCAAAAAGGTTAGTCATCACTGTTCTAGATCCTGGTTCTGTACCCGTAAAGAAATGACCTGGAAAGCTAGAGCAACACCCTCTGGATGGAGCTGATGAAAGAGAAGGAAGAGAGAAAGTTATGCTTCAAATCCTTGCTCAATAAGAGTGGGTTGAAGCCTACACAGCAAACACAAACAACATCACACTGAAAGCAGGAAACAGGACATCATGCTACACAATCAGCACTTGTGCGATGCTAAATTGTCATACCGATCCCATGTATTTTTTCCAGTTTTGCATATTAAGGCCACTTGTTCATTTTGGAACCTATATGTTGACAGGAGAAAAGGAATAAACCAAACAATGTTTCTGAAGTAGGTTAGATTTGTTTGCTCATGAAGGCTTTTAGCAATAATTTCTATTGTTTTAATAAATGGAATTGCCTAAGACATGCACACCACTAATATTGTTGTATTATCTCAAAAAACAAACAACAGTTTAATGTTCAGCTTAGGCAGCCACATTCACTTGCAGGATGCATCCATTCTAGATGGGACCTGCAAAAGGTTCCCTTCAAACACCATTTTAAAAACTCAAGTGAAGTTTGACAATTGCATGAAATAAATGTCGCCCTCATATATATACTTCAAGATTGCAGCCAATGAGTGCTTGGTCATGTACTCTTGTGACAAGCATCTACAAGTAGTCTACAACCACAATTGGGACTCACGTCAAATTTTATGACTTCTCTGTCATGGTTGCTAAGGGAATCACCAGTCATTAGATGAGGCATGCAATCTTTAAATGAATCCAGCTTCCTCCATTGACTTTGCTTATTGGAAGTCAGTTTGGAAGGTCACAAATAACAATCATATGAACTATTATAAATCCCTGCCGGTTGCCAAAAGATTGAATTTTGATCATATGACTGCAGAGACAATGTGATAATCATGAAACCCAGATAAGTCACTTTTTTCAGCGGCCATCATAACTTTGAACACTTGGTTAAATGGATAGTTGTAAGTCAAGGACTACCTGAACTTTCATGACCTTTGCCATGAAGGACAACATTGCTATCTGATTAGGAAAAATAAAGTTGGTTTCGATTTGGTCTTCAACAGTTGCTTGCTCTTTAAGAACTCAACAGATAAGTAAAAGAGCCATTGGTATCAATGGCAATGGATAAAGCGGCAGGAAGAGATTATATACAAAGAATAACACCCATCTGGCTAAGCCTTATTATAAAGCTCTCATTGTACGTCGGATGATTTCCAGCTCCCTGAGAGAGACTCTTAGCCTTCAGTTAGAGAAGGAGTGTCCAACCTTGGCAACTTTAAGAATTCTGGGATTTGAAGTCCACAAGGACGTGTGCAACTGGAGTTAGATTTTCAGTATTCTCAGGAACTCTCTAGACACAGATAACAACCAATTTCGTTGTATACATGATGTGCAAAGAGAATAAAGGCTACTATTATTATTATTATTATTATTATTATTATTATTATTATTATTATTATTATTATTATTATCCATTTTATGTCACCAGTTCCCCTTTTGTGTTCAACTCTGTTACAATTTATGGCCTTCCTTTTGATGCCGCTTCCTCTCTCTTTACACGCTTCACCTCATTTCTCTGTCTTAGCTCGGCAAAGGAAACTATCTGGGCCTTCTCAGAGCCTGACAGGCTGCTAGAGTCACAAAATGTGTGAAGAAATGACGATTCATTCTTAGGATTTAAGGGGCACTTGGTTGCCACAGCAAAACTCTATCTTCCTTCTTCTCTCTTCTTCCTTTTCTTTCAAAAGTCAAATTGAATTGTAGTTTGTTTTGATACATTGCCTGAAGGCTCAATATCTTATCTGTGCCAGTTGCTGTTCTTTGAGATATTATTCTGTTGAGAGAAGGCTGGTCATACAGCTTCTTCCTTCCTTCCTTCCTTCCTTCCTTCCTTCCTTCCTTCCTTCCTTCCTTCCTTCCTTCCTTCCTTCCTTCCTTCCTTTTTCAATATAGCTGCCCATCTCACCAAAAGTGGTCTGGGAGGTACACACAATAATAACGTGTTCATTAACCAGCCAAACTTCTAAAGTCTGAGAATATTGCCATATTATCAATAAGACTTTGATGTCCTTACATTTTGCCTAGGGGGGGAAATACACATCAAGTACAGCTTCGTGCAATAGGAAAGCTACTACATCTTGTCCTTGGCTGCAGAAAGCAAAATATAGTGGTTTAAACTTGTCAACTCCTCCCCAGCCTTTTCTCCCAAGAATAATCCCATTAGCAAAAGACCTATCCTGATGTGACTGGGCCTTCTTGTTTCCAATATTAAATCAGGCATTCTTTTCTCTGTTTTGAGTCAATACAGACTCTCTTTTTCTGTTTACAAATGACAGGCACCTGTTTAGCCGCCACCTGAACTAGTAACCTGAGAATACCTTATGCATCAAAGCCACAACAAAACAGAGAATTGCAGAACTTCAGCAAAACTCAGGATAATTCAACGGAGCCTCCCTTGAAGAGTTCATATGCTGTTGCATGTCAGCTGTTGAAACAAAAAATAGGTTTCAACAACCATCTGTGAGATTGAGGGGACCTTTGACATCTTCCCACAAGGCAACGATACCTTGAATGCCCAACTTTATTGGGGTAGTGATGGTTTTTATCTGTTGTTCAAGGTCATAATATGTGAGGTGGTGAATCTTTTTTTTCTGTCAAGCACAATCTTTTCTCAGAAATAATCCCACTGAGTCTCACATGATATGTCTAGTCAAATGTAAGGATATCTTCCCTATCTCTGGCTCCTCTTTGATGCCCTTTGTTTGCTACCTCAGAAAAATAGGGGAACTTTTATCAAAAGGCTGAACTGATTTCTCTTCTTTGAGAATCGGAGGTTAGATTGAGAGTTGCAGATTTTCCTGCAGTAGTGTGCCTTTTCTCTCTCAAACAACTGCGTGTTACAGATGGGCAAGAGAGATAGCACATTGCTGACACACAAACATTTCACAACAAGTCCTAATCAACTGCGAGGAAAAACCATTTGGGGGGGGCGGGCTGAGTAACACTATCTTCAGATAGATAGAAACATTCCTGCTTGGCAACTGGATTTAGAAAAAAACTTCACTTGAATTGCAAGAGACACAATAGGATTGTGCAGCATTTCATTTCTCAAATGTTCTTTAGAGTGTGCAAAACACAACGTTGCAGGCCTCTTTCCCAGGAATGCACCTTGAAGCAGCCTTTTGGGCGAAATTCAAAGCGCCACAGAATCGTAAGAAGCATTTCTTAAAAGTCCAATTGCTGCAGAAGGCAGGGGAGAGTTCTTACGATCCCATGGACTGAAGAGGAAGGACTGCAGAATGCATAGAACACAGGAGACCTCCCCCCCCTTTGTCCCCTAATTAGAGCCTAGGAGAAGCAGAGGCCTTCACAGGTGAGGGAGGCAGGTTTGGGTTTTGCAAAGGAAATTTCTGGAGAGAAATACAAATTAATCAGGAAAGATTCTTGTTCTGGAGTATTTTTCTGTAGATAATCTATATTTAGGCAACTGTTTCAAGGATAAATATAGACTTAAAAGTATACACAGCAGATGTGGGTGTGGAAAATGGCTGCTAGAAAAACTGCTGTAAGATCTCTGAAGGAGGAAAAGCAATTGTGTTTGTTTTGTTTTATCATGCTGGTTGCAACAGAAGGAGACAAGTTGACTGTTGCGCTACCAGACGAGGTAGGCAGCAATTTTAATGCAGGTGTTGAATCTTTATCCATTCAGAGAACGTTGTGCAATAATTGAGACAGAAACGCAGATTCTGGATATCGTAACATTATAAAACGGACTAATCACTGGTCTGAAATGCTCCCCTCGATGTAGGTTGCCTTGTAGAGATGGGCTGGATTCGTGTTCAATCCTAGTTTGTTTAACCATGAATGACTAAATAAGGCAGAACTAAATTGGTTCAAACAATTTGCCGATTCCACATAAACAGACGGCTTTATGGCTTAACGGGTGAATGAAGGTCTCTGCAAGTTGCAGCTTGTATCCCTGGTGATTTCCTGGTTTGCACAGGTCAGGTCACTAATGCTACACCCATAGTAGGTGCACTTTGTTATTTTCCACATTGCCCTTTAAAGCAGGGGGGGAAAGATTTGCTGTGAATACCAGCCATTCTTATTGAGGGAAAAAGAGAGGAATGCGTTTAGAGATATCATCTGAAAAGATGGTCACGTTTTGCTCAGAATGTGAGCATCTATAGCAATGTTTCTCAACCTTGGTAGCTTGAAGATGAATGGACTTCAACTCCCAGAATCCCCCAGCCAGCAGCGCTGGCTGGGGGATTCTGAGAGTTGAAGTCTACCCATCTTCAAGCTACCAAAGTTGAGAAACACTGATCTATAGGGAGGCGATGAAACATAAACAGTGAAGCTACATCTATACACTTTCCAGCAATATCATGACACACAAAAAAGGTCAGTATTTATATTTCTTTTTTTTTAAAATTTGATTTATATGCCGCCCTTCTCCGGAGACTCAGGGCGGCTTACAATGCGTTAAGCAATAGCCTTCATACTTTTGTATATTTATACAAAGTCAGCTTATTGCCCCCACAATCTGGGTCCTCATTTAACCTACCTTAGAAAGGATGGAAGGCTGAGTCAACCTTGAGCCTGGTAAGATTCGAACCTGCAGTAATTGCAGGAAGCTGTGTTAATAACAGGGTGCTTTAAACCACTGTACTACCAAGGCTCTTTCATCATTCTAGTCACATTATAGCTAGCTGCAGACCCTCGTGACTCACTCTGATGACTCAGACTGTTCACACTGGAAGCCACTGAAGATAGAAGCAGCTATTTTCTGTATAGCACAGCCTTTTTATCCATCCGAACTAGGGGGTACGAATTTATTCATTCATTTAGTGCGTAGACTAGCAATATATGTTCACATTTCATCTAGATTACTAGAATAAACAACCAATAAAATATAAATGTTAAACAAAATCTATGTTCAAATATTAAGTGTCTAGGCCAGAGGTGTCAAACTCGTTTTCATTGAGGGGCACATCAGGGTTGTGTTTGACCTCATGGGGCCGGGATAGGCGTGGCCAGGATGGGCGTGGCCAGTTTGACGTCACTCGGGTTGGGGGCACCTGTGGTGGCCAGAGCACTTTGCCAGCGAAAATGGGCTCTCGAGCTCCATTTTTGGCTGCCACGTCCTCCTGCAACCCTCTGCCAGTGTAAAAGGAGTTCCTGAGCTCCTGATTGCTGATGTGGTAGTTCAAAGCCTGGCACCTTTTTTGTGGGGTCTTTTATATATCTTCAGCATTCAGCAACCCATTTGGCTCTCCATTGGGAATCGATGTTAAAATTGTTGGGCAGAAGTTGTGCAATGCCAGTGGGGGCTTTCTGGATTTGAGCCTTTCTGCTGATAAATGAGGAAGCTCAGCATGCACCGGTAGGAATGAGTTATTCATAATGTTTCTGCATTCTCTCACTATCTTGCCTTCGTAAAGCTGGCAGTGCTATGTGGCTCAGAACAGGAAGCCAGCAAGTTTGAATAGTTTTAATACATCCGCTTATAATCCTCACGGTGTTCTTGAATCTGGCATCTAACTACTATGGCAGCTGTTTCATTCCAGGGGGTATGAAATCTGAATATGACAAGATCAGAAAGGAATAGTCACAGAAATTAACTGGTTAAAATGTTTTTGGTTGCGTCTATGGAGATTCTCAGTCATCCTCGTCATGGTTGTCCCAAAGGTGCTTTTTCAAGAGGCAACTAGACTTTCTGTTTTTTCTTTGACGCTTCTCATCCAAGAAGCTTCTTCAGCTCTAGGTTTTCAAAAGATGGCTTCCAGGTCTGACAGGTTTCTAGGTTACGGTTTTTCAGTTAGAGGTGAGAGAACATTTGCCTTTACCCCATTCTCTGTCATTCCCATGGAGGCTATATATTAAACCTATGGTGTAGATTTATGTCCTCCAGATGTTACTGAATTACAATTGCCAGCTTCACCCACCATAAGGGATGCTAGCAATGTGTGAAAGTTCCACCACCTAGCTGAGATTTCTCTAACAAGGGTGATGACCTTATATATGAATACCTTTTTCTATATTAAAAAATGGCTTCCTAATTCTTGGTGACAATACAACTGGTTAAGATGTTGTAAGCTTATATACATTTTATTAAGACAGATTCTAAACAGTTGGTTGGATAAGACAAGAACATCAAGAAAAATCTTTTGCATTTGATGTACAGATTACACTAACCAGAAATGTTCTAGAGGTAAGCCCAATTGAACATAAAAAGAATAACCAGGTATACAGATACATTTGACATAATTATGGAAAATAAGCATCAAAATCAAAGAGTAATAATTCCATTCTGTGGATTGCTCATTTACATTACTTACTTTTTGAACTTGCTCATTATTCCACTATCATTTTTCTTGATATCATGCACTATTTTTTGAAGTTGCCTGTTTGAAAGAAAATGGTAAGAATTACTACCAGATTACACCATTTATTACATTAGAATACATACTACAACATGCTGAAATAAGGCAATTTCACTTTCATACTATTACCAAGAAAGGCCATAAATTGAACTGGCAAAAAGCTGAGCATGACTTTTGACATCTTTATCTTTTTACCCCCAACATCATCAACAACTAAAATGTTAACATTTGCCATTGTATTTTAATGTCTTTAAAGTACTTATCTTCCTAGTGAATCTACTTATTGGGAAATGTTTATAACTCAGTGTCATGAAAGCATAGCACAAAATCTGCCATCTGAAAGAAGACATTGAGGAACTTCCTAGAAAGGGAATGTACAATTATATTAGTAAATTATTATACGAGCCGTGGTGGCACAGTGTTAGAATGCAGTACTGCAGGGCTAACTCGGTGCTCACCGCCAGAAGTTCGATTTCTTCTATCTTGACTGGCTCAAGGCTGACTCAAGGAGGACCCAGATAGTTGGGGGTGATAAACTGACTCTGTAAACTGCTTAGAGAGGGCTGTAAAGCACTATGAAGCGGTGTTTAAGTGCTATTGCTATTATCATGATGGTTATACAGGTAGTGCTCAACTTATGATTGGTCGCTTAGTGACTGTTCAAAATTATAATGGATCCGCAAAAAGATACTTATGACCGAGTTCTGAAGTTCTGATATCATTCCCCCCCTCAACGATGTCACTGCATTTTGGGTGCTCGGCAACAAGCCTGCATTCATGACTGTTTGCAGCACCCTGCTATCATGTGATTGTGATTTCTGCCAGTTTTGCCAGAAACCAGTGTTTACTTCCAGTTTCCAGCAAAGACTGACCCATAGAGAACAACAAATATGCTTTCTAGGTACTGTGTTTAATTAATGACCTTCACAAAAAGATAATAAAATCAGGTTCAATCACATGGTGACCCACTTTACGAACATCATGACTTACAACTGCAATTGCTAGGCTAAATTATGGTCATAAATCAAAAACCAGCAGGACAGTGTCTTAGCTGTCATCTTCCTTCTCCTCCTCCTCCTTTAATATCCTGCCTTCTAGCCAGTGGTGAAATCTAAAATTTGTTACTACCGGTTCTGTGGGCGTGGCTTAGTGGGGTGGTGGTGGTAATGTGACTGGGTGGGCATGGCCATTTTTTTTTTAACTTTTAAAACCATTTTTTCTACAACCTTGTAGATTGTAAAAAAAATGCTTTCAAAAGGTTCTGACAATTTTTTTTTTTTAAAAGCCTCTGCCAATCAGGCAACTCAGCTTGGATCGTCGAAGGCATTTAAAAGAAAAAAAGCCTCTGCCAATCAGGCAACTCAGCTTGGATCGTCAGACGCTCTTAAAAGCAGTTTTTCTACAACCTCTTCAGAAATGCTTTTAAAAGCTTTTGACGATCCCAGCTGAGCCACGCGATCATCAGAGGCTTTTTTTTTTACTTTTAAAAGCATTTTTTCGGCCGAAGAGGTTGTAGAAAAAATGCTTTTAAAAACTAAAAAAAAAAGCCTCTGATGATTGCATGGCTCAGCTGGGCATGGGGGGGGGGGCACGAATTTTTGCTATCAGTTCTCCGAACCACCTACCTCCATCGCTACTGGATCGGGTGATCCGGTCCAAACCGGGAGCATTTCACCCCTGCTTCTAGCCTACAGAATACATTCTAATTTATAAGTGTACATAAAAGACTGTTTTTGCAATCTGCAAACAGTAACTGCTTAAATCGATGTGTTAAATACTCTAAAGTCTTACATTACTATGTACTCATACATACATACCCACTGAAGACATGAACTGTATTGTTGTCAAGACATTAAATATTTTCCTTAATTAAATACTTTCCTTAATGTGCAAAATGCACCACATTCTTTCTTTTGTATTTTATAACAAGCACAGGATGTGGACATCCTTTTAAACACATGAAAACACATATCAGGATTCAGAGACAGAATGTATAAGCCAAAAATGGATCTTTATAAAGGACTGGCAACTTCCCAAAACAGGTAATTCTAAATGACCTACTTTCATACTGGAGGTCAGTAAAGGTCAAAACAGCAGACAGGATATGCACTGCATAAAAATAGAGAAATTTCGTCCCCCACTTGAGACATAGGGGAAGTGGAAGTCATGTAAAACTTTGTAAAAGAAATGTGTGACATAACATCTTCTTATGGACAGGTGGACAATAATTCAGTGTGATCAGTCTTCAGCAACTTACTACTTTCTGCATGCCATGGAATACATTTAACTAACAGACACACACCTGAATGGTGTCAGGATGGGAAAGGAACAATTACATATAATTTAATGATTTGAACTGCTGGTATTAGCAGACCCATTTTAGTTCCATCCATGAAAACTTTGTGTCTGCCCAATTTCAATCTGGGGTCAACAGCACAAGTTGTTCTCACTCTTCTTTTGTGGATGACTGTTGTTAGGAATAACCGTTGCAGTCAAACACATTTTGAAGGACTTCAAACAAAAAAAAAATCTGACTGAAATTCTGGGAAATCAAAAAAAAAAAAATCTATGGTTCTCACTAGATCACATAAGGTGTGTGAAATATCTACCAGCTTCAACATTTGCCCCATTACTGTGAAAAGGAATAAATTTGTTGTATTCAGTGAAAGAGAAACTGCTATGCAGCTGGTATTTATTTTGGTTGGCATATCTTTTAGTTTTGTATAAATAGGTACTCAGGTGAAACTTTTAAAAAAGGATTATAGTTTATGAATACTGGATGGCCCTTGCAGGTTCCAAATGCCCTAAAAGAGTATTGTGTTTTGTTATTACTGATTTTATTTAATTACTCCAAGATACTTGTAGAATCATAGAATGCATTAACTAGAAGGGACCTGTTAGGGCAGGGGTGTCAAACCAGGGGTGAAATCCAGCAGGATCTAACAGGTTCTGGAGAACTAGTAGCGGAAATTTTGAGTAGTTCGGAGAACCAGCAAATACCACTTCTGGCTGGCCCCAGAGTGAGGTGGGAATGGAGATTTTGCAATATCCTTCCCCCAGGAGGGAAGGGAATGGATATTTTGCAGTATCCTTCCCCTGGAGTGGGGTGGGAATGGAGATTTTGCAATATCCTTCCCCTGCCACGCCCACAGAACTGGTAGGGAAAAAATTTGGATTTCACCCTTGTCAAACTCATGGCGTCATGTTGTCGTCATGTGATCACAACTTTTCCTCCTTTCGCTAAACCGGGGGTGGGCTTGTGTGACTCATCCAGCCCGCTGGCTGCGAGTTTGACACCCCTGTTTTAGGGAACCTTATTGTCTTAAATTAAACCATCCATGCAGGTGGCCATTCAACTCTTCTCTCAGAAGCTTCAGTAAAGAGACTCCATCATTCTTCTAGGCAAACTCTTCCATGTATCAGCTCTTGTCACCAAGAAATGCCTGCTCATCTTCAATCTGATTCTCCTTTGTTTATGTGACAGTTTATCAGCCCATGACTTGCCTTGCCTTCTAAAGAGAACAGAACAGCTTTTTAGATATTTGTAGACCACGACTGTAATTCTCCTCTTCTAGAAGTTTATGTTATCTGACTCCTTTCACCACTCCTGAGAATAACTTCCAGAATTTATCATACCGATAATTCTTTATTAGGTTTTCTTTTCCCCTCAAAAACCTGTTTAGTAGAAACTGGAAGATGAAAAGTTGATAACAGTCATTTTCACTCAGCTTTAAGAAGACGGCAGTGGCAAACCACTTCTGAAATGTTGCCAAGAAAACTACAGGATCTAGTTCAGGCAGGTGCCAGGAGTTAAAAAAAAATAACTCAAAGACATACACACAAGATATTTTGGTCCTTAGGTCCTGATAGCTGATTTTTTATGTTCAACATAAGCAATTTTGCAATTCTCAAATAATATAAATTTGTAAAACCTGTGATGGCCATGTGATGGTGGTTATGACTGCAACTTTGATAGTATCACCCATCAGTTTAAAGGGACCAGAGCACCAAATTCAATATCCCACAGAAACAGTGGAACTAGTTTTTCAAGTTGACATAACTTCACCATAAAATACTTTGAATAGTTGTGTGAAGGGATGTTAGTGGCTGATCACTGACAAATGGTTTAATATACATTATCATGGTCAGAAAATGTTATAGAGCATTATACCGGATTTCCCCAAATGATCACATGTTGGAACTGCAATCTCACAATATACATTTCCTTGATTTTCTTATGAAAAAAAACCCCAGGATATTAAAAAAGAAATAAATAGAAAATTGTTGCCATTAGGCATTTGAAGTATTGATGGTATTTACCTACAATCCTTTTTATCTGAAGGGAAGAATTCTGGATGTTTTTTTTACAAATCTAAAAATGTTGGGTAGTCCCAACAGAAAGTTATAGAAAGCTCCCTGCTGATTCCAGGAAATCTCTACATTTCATGAGTTGAAGCCTTCCTTACACGCGAAGGTGTTGACAGATACTTTGTACATCTAAAGAGGGCTTTTCTTCATAAAGGATGTACTTTTATGAATCTTCAGTTTCTTTTGAGTGTTACCTTTCAACATTAATCTCATGGACTAATTTCACACATCACAGTAAGCCATTAATCACTGTTTACAAACCATAATTGCAGGCTTTGAACTGTACTAAATTATAACAAAAGAAATCACATTTTGTGGCCTGTTATACTCGTAATCCTGCTTTGATTTGGTTTGATCCCACCCCATTCCCAAGCAGGTACATCCATGATGGGTAATAACATTCCCCAAAAGGCAGATGTGTCCAGATAATCCAAGGTCCACTCCTTTTATGAGTGTGCAATACACATGAGATATGTTAAAAAAGGACCAGATTTTAGATTGTCAGGACCAGGTTTTGAAGTGGTTGACCCACCACTGTGTTCAACTTTTTCTCTGTACTAAGATTCCTAAGTATCTCAAACAGGGGTGTCCAAGCTTGGCAACTTTAAGACTTGTGGACTTCAACTCCCAGTTATGCCAGCTGAGGAATTCTGGGAGTTGAAATCCACAAACCAGGTTTGGAGACCCCTGGTTTAAAATTATCTAAAATCTATCTAAAGGAACCATAACTGTCTAAAATTAAATTGGCAAGAGTATAAAAGGATGAACAATGGAAGCAATTATGATAACATGTATGTTTGTGTGAAATATTAATCTATTGCAAAATTAGCTATGATTTATTAAGTCCGATTATCTGAGATTGCATGATACAATGAATATAAATTAAATACATTCCCACAATAGAGCAGGCTAAAATGAGTTGGCCTTGGTGTGTCTCAGGTTTATAAACCCAGCCATTATAAAACAAATGTATCAGAAAAAGGAGAAAAAGCAAAGAAGAAAAGAAGATAGGGTATAGTTCAGAAGAAAAAAAAAATCCCTAGTGTTAGCCTGGATTTTCTGTTTAATTGAAAATTTTGATCAACTAGATGTCATTATGTTGATGTCCACTCTGAATGACCAAATTTTCCCCCCAGAAGTAATTGCATATACTTTGGGTTATTATTGAGACAAATTGAGCCAATTAAAACTTTTTTCTAATTATAAGTGTTTAGAAACTGAACGTTCAAATTACTTTAAATAACCTTCTTAATCATGTATTTTTCGAAGAGAAAGAAGTCTTGTCAAAAAGGAGTAACAGAAATTCTGCCAGCTTTAACCTCTGATTGAAAACTGACGTTTCAAGTAATTAATTGCTTAGTTTAATTGGCAAAGTTGACAGAGCTGTCAATCTGTATTTTTAGTGATATGCTTTCTTTGATCTGCTAAATCAGTAGAAAAAGACATTTAAAGAATTTTTAAAAAGCAATGGGCTTCTGTACAATTATTCAAGAGAGAAAAGGACAAAGTAATAGTCTTAGTGGGATTCTAAGAAATTAGAATTTCTTTTGCTTATTGAGTGCATGAGGACCTACCACTCCTAAAGAATCACCTATTGTCTTGCAGCCTAAATAGAACAACCACAAAAATATTCAATACGTTGACTATATTCTTTCAAACATCTATAAAATGTGTAGACTGTATCAAATTATGACATTATAAATAATTATAGAGTCAAATTATACAACATCAAAAAGACAGCTTTAGCAATAGCTCTTAGGCTTATATACCGCTTCATATTACAGCCCTCTCTAAGCAGGTTACAGAGTCAGCATATTTCCCCCAACAATCCGGGTCCTCATTTCACCGACCTCAGAAGGATGGAAGGCTGAGCCAATTTTGAGCTGATCAGAATCAAACTTCTGACATTGAAAGTGAGTTATCGTGCAATACTGCATTCTAACCACTGCGCCACTACGGTTCTAGAGAAGTTTGATGTCACCAAAATCCCTTCTCCCTATACAATTGATGTGAAAAATATGTTTGAATTGCAGGACACTATTGAGAAAATGCCCAAGTTACTGTTGCAAGAAATTCAATTAACTATGATTAAAACCGTAGTTGAACATACGCCAAATTCAAGAAGCCAAAGAAAAATCAGAAGTGGCTCTCAGATGAAACCATCAGAATAGCCAAGTGAAGAAAAGCGGTCAAAACAGCAGGCAAATGGGAGGAAGCAAGGAGACTGAATGTAAATTACCAAAGAGCAGCAAGGAAAGATATCAACGTTTACTGAGACCAGCATTTCAAGCAGTTAGAAGAGGAATGCATGAAGGGCCACACCAGGAATGCATCTGTACAGTTCAAAATACAGTAATTTGAACACTATTTACTGGTCATAAAAGCTTCGTCAAAACAAGGGAAAGAACTGTCCGACCAACAAGGTGTCACCAATGGATGACGTGCGTATACGGAAGAACTGTATGGCAACAAACAAAGAGGCCCAGCCACCCAAGGATAATGAGCAAAGGGAAACCATCCGTCAGGAAGAAGTCTTGTGAGCAATGAGCCAACTGTCAAACAAGGCCCCAAGTGTTGATATTATCTCTGTAGAATTGGTGAGGCCTGTACTACCTATCACCAATCACAGCCTTTTTGTGCCAAAAAATTTGGGAAACAAACACGTCACAGGATTGGAAACAGCCAGTATTCATTCCATTCCCCAAAAAAGAACAACTGTAAGGATTATTCCAATTACTGCACAACTGCCCTCATCCCTCATGCTAGCAAGATTCTCCTTTAGATCGTACAGCAAGGTCTGGCATGAGTATCTAAAGTTTCATTCAACCTCTATGCTGAAGTGACCATGAGGAATGAAATTGAAGAATTAAAAAAAAATGGGAGTAAAGCTCAGAAGAAGGAACAGCAATAATTTTTATTTTATCTTAGCAGCTGAGTTTTAACAAACTTGTGTAAGAATAGGAACTACCCTTGATTTGAGGAGAGTTTGTTCAAGAGAATAACCCGTAGAGAGCATTTATTTATTATTAAATTTATATGCTGCCCATTTCAGTATCCAAATTTCTGCTTCTTACTTTCTCTTAGTATACATGGGACCTTCAGCAACCATTCTTGGGTGGGGGTAGGGCAGAGTCTATCTGGGAAAGGTCGTTTTCTGGATATCTAGGCCTTGACCCATAATGTCATTTATTGATGATAATAAATATCTCAAAGTGCTTTCAGAAGCACATTGGTGGTCAATACAGATCATATAATAGTGGTTTTACATGACCGTAATAAGACTATCCCGTAAACACTTGGTTGCTTGCATTTTATAACCCACTCAAGATTCTGAAAATACATCTATAATTTTATTACAATTGAATTATTGTAACACAGACAAGAGAAAAGAAGGGCAGACATGAGCTTCGGAAACTCCTGTTCTACATAAAGTCTCTACTGATCTGCCAGCTGAAGACGATACCCCTCCTGGCCACAGCTTCCACCTATTCTACCTAGGAGGACCTTTAAATTGTAAGCTTGCTCTCCCATGGAGACACGTCGACGGTCCAGAATCATTCCAGAATCAGTAGGTTTTTGAATTAATTGCCATTACATCTTCCTTGAGTTTGAATCTGTTCTTCCCAATTAAGATTCCGATAGTTTCCACATATCAGTTTGCTGCTATAACATCCTCAGTTCAGCCTGGAGTAAAAATGCACAGTTGAATATAATCATACCAAATCAGCAGATGACCTTTCCCTGTAGTTTCATGTATAGTAAAAAGTTTGCAATTAAAAAAAAGTAATTTATCAGTTAAAATGTAATTGATGAACTAATCATACATTTAGTAATCCTATATAAAGATATTTAATGAGGTAAAAAAAAATAAAAAGAGGAGAAAGGATAGAGGAGAAACAAATAAAGCTGTTGTTGATGCTTTTGCAGTTCCTTGCACATCGTCAAAATCTGCTCTGGTAGATTGGGCCTGTTCCTAATCAAATATCTTGGAAGCACTTGAAGGATGGGACAAAAGAGAAGAAACCTCCATTGCCTGAAATCTTGTCTCTGCAATCAGGAGCTTCACCTGATTATATATGTGATTCAGAGGGAAAAAAATTCTCACGAATTGTGCAATTCTTAACATAACTAACAAAAAGTTTCGTGATTCTGCTGTAATCAATTCCAACTGTTATTTTATATATTGTGTACATAACAAGAAATTGTTGTCACTGGCACTGGTGTATGTATTTTATGTAGGAACCCATGATCTAAGCTTTTTCCTTCAGAAAAAATGAACAACGTAAAGTCTAATAAAAGTTGATATAAATTTTTTAAGAGTACTGGACGGGATACCTTCCTTCCCTTTTCTCTCTATATTTTCTGAGAAACAAAAAAAGGACATTTGGGAAAAAGTGTTCATCTGTTTTAAATGTCCTTCTTCTTTAAAGACTTAATAAACAATCCATCTTTTTTGATAAACTGTACAATTAGTGCATACCATTTGCTATTTAATTAGATAATAAAAGTATAAATGCCTTAGTCTTATTCAAACAAGCATTATAGACAGATGTAACATGAGATGTGGAACAGAAAGCAGCAGGGAAAAACATCTGAGTACAGGTGGTAGGAAATGTTCCTCACATCTTTTAAAGATACAATAAATAGACAATTGGAGATGCTCTGCCGTGGCAGTCCATACTAAAAGGAGAAGCAATACTTTTGTGCACCATCTGCAGATTTGTTCATCTCAGCTGACCAAAGTTGTGGGAGAATTGACATCTGTTTTTCAATCTCTACACTTCAAATTGCAACCTTCTGAATTTGATGCTTTTAACAAGTTTCTTAGAACTGAGATGACCTTGATACACTATTTTAGATTTCAAGTCAAGAGAAGGCCCAGGTGTTCTTCCTCTGATTAAACTAGATCAATTTCAATCAATAATTCTGATGATGTGAATGGTTGTTTTGGGGCAATATTTGTCCAACATGGCTTATGCCCACCTGCCAGGAAGCTCTGGAACTGGTTGCTAAGAATTATCACTGTCTTTTTCACATGGGAAATTGCCTTGTTTAATATAAGGTAAAGTTAAAGGTTCCCCTCACACATATGTGCTAGTTGTTCCAGACTCTAGGGGGTGGTGCTCATCTCCGTTTCAAAGCTGAAGAGCCAGCGCTGTCCGAATACGTCTCCGTGGTCATGTGGCTGGCATGACTAAACACCAAAAGTGCATGGTTTAATAGGTGCACCATGTATTTCGCTGGGTCCTCAAAACCATGTTGTTCCGCCAGGCTGGGCTATCAATGTAAAGATTTTAATTGGTTTTAAATGGGATTTTAAATTTGGGGTTTTCTAAATTGGGCCTATTATTTAATAATTTTAATTATTTTTAAATTTTGTCTGTCTTCGTGTTTTTAATTAGGCTGTACACCGCCCTGAGTCCTTCGGGAGAAGGGCGGTATAGAAATAAAATTAATTAATAAATAAAATAAATAAATTTAGAGCAGGGGTGTCAAACTCAAGGCCGGCGGGCCGAATCCGGCCAACAATGTCTGGCCTATGGGGCTGTCCTGGAAAATGTAAGGGGCCGGCTCCTGTTGCTTCAGCCCAGTCTACTCGTGTCACTTTGGCCCAGTCTACCTAGTGCAAAGAGGGAACATTGGGCCAGCATGGCTTTGGCCCGGTCTACCTAGTCCTGGTGGGCCCGGTCTACCCAACTGAAAGAGGAAATGGCACTGAGCTGAGAGACCCAGAGAAGAACTGAAGAGGCAGTGCTTGCGCAGGCCAGGGGAATAGGCTGGGCGGGGCAAGGGAGTGTGCCTAGCAACAGCTGGCCAATGCCCAGCAACAGACAGGCAGACTGGCCAGCTGCAGCTTGTTGGCCTAGCCCCGCCCAGCCTGTTCACCTGACCTGCGCAAATACAGCCTCTTCAACTCTTCGCTGGGCCTCTCAGCTCAGTGGCTGGCCTGGTGCCATGCCCAGTGAGCAGCATCAAGCTGGCCACACCCATCCAGTCAGCCACGCCCCCCCTGCCCCCCGCCCCGAGGCCAACCGACAGCCCTGATGGAACCAATGAAATTGAGTTTGACACCTCTGCTTTAGATGAAATCTCCAAAAGCAGAAACAGAGCTTTCTTAATATCTTAAAAAATGTGCCTAGACATCCTTTTTAATCAGCTTTGGCTTCTAATGATAAAAAACAAAAGTGTCTTTCCTGATAATCTCCAAGTTGATTTCACTCCGCAGACCCCTGGGGGGCCCGCGATGTTATCACAGGGGTCTGTGTAGTCTTGAAGAAATGTTATGATTTAAATCTTGAGTTAACCCTGGGGGGGGGTCCGTGGCCATAGTCCGTGGCCACAAAAGATATTTAAAGGGGGTCCACAGTGAAGAAAAGGTTGAGAACCATTGCTGTAAACACATTTCATGTACATCTATCCTCTGATGCATCATTCATCAAAATGCTGCAATCAAATGGATCTTTATTCCACTGTTTCAAATCTTTACACTAATAAAGAGTATAATCTTTATACTGTTACTATTTTTAAAAACTTGAACCGTTTAAGCTGAGGACACCCAAGGTAAGACTTCCTCTTCCAAGGCAGAGATAAACTTGGGAGGTTTAATTTCGTAGCAGTCACTCATTTGGTTGCCACTTGAAGTCAACATTTCTCTGTGGTTGCGCCATATCTGGGGAACTTCCCAATACAGTACTGGGATAGTCATCTGCTCTTGCTTTAAGCCAGCTTTAACATGTATCTGTAATAGTCAAATGGCTTATTTTTTTTAAAACTTTTCCAAATTGAGAATTAATTTAAATAGGTTTTAAAACTATTTATATGTCTTGCATGTTATCATTATTATTAGATTTTTTTTGCAGTTTGTGAAAAATCCAAGGACTATGTACTAATAGGTAGTGTTCTGACCCAGCTCCCCAAACACGACAAACCCTCTGACGTGCACTCAAAAGATTCCTTTATTAGGAATGCCAGAAGCCCTGGCAAAAAGTTTATCTCGCAGGTTAATAAGTCCATCCATCCGGAAGATGAATAGTTATCTGTTACAGCTATTCATCTCCTCCCCTTGCCTTTTATCCCTAGAGCTAGGGTGGGGCCTCGTTAGCAGCGTTGGTTCTTTCTTCCCCAGGATCAGCCCACGGATTTGCACTGCTCTCCTCTCCTCTGCCTTCTGTGCATCCACATGACAGGCACTGGACCCAGCTGTTCCTCTTCTTCTTCATCAACCACCTCTAGACCTGGGGGCTGTTGACTCTCCATCTGAGTGCTGACGGACGGTTCAGGCTCCACACACACACACACACACACTCTCTCTCTGACAGCTTCATTCCCTCTTCCCCCTCGGACTCTCAAGTTGCCTTGATGCTGAGCCTGACTCCCATGCCTTGTCCTCCTCTGATTTGGCTGCTGGAGGGGCCGGTGGGCGACAGGCCACAACAGGTGCCCCCCCTCCAAATATTCAAACAAAAAATAAAGCAATATTTTTGAGTTGTTGCTATCAGTTCTGAACTCTAAACCTACCCTTACCCCATCCCACATCAGAAAAAGAAATCTAAAATTCAACCTAGTTTATTATATAAAGAAATACTTGTTTATTTTAATAGTAAGTTTAAAATTTAATGAAACTACTTATGCTAAAGAGAAATTACTTTTGCTCATCTTTCAAGACATGGAGATAAGCCTATTCACAGAGAAGGAAGCTGCCATGTAATCAATGGGAGTAATTTCTGATTAAACATCATAACTTGGCAACAAATATTTTAAACTATGTAGATGGTATACCTAAGTAGAAGTATGTGTAGGAGTCTTAGATATGTTGGATTGTCAGTTTCCAAAATGTTCTGCCAGCTTGGCTAGTGCTGGCTAGAAATTCTAGCAGCTAGAGTTTCAACATATCTGAAGATTACCACTTTGGGAAAAGCTAGATTAAACCATATCCAATTATTGCCAGAGGACAGGTGCCGAATGAATATATATGCATAACCAGTTTTTAAAATAGTAATTTTATTAAAATTTACAATTGCAAGGTAAAAACTAAGACATACTAAAAAAGAATTATTTTCTTTTTACAACCCTGTGGGGTGGAGTTGGGATGATTGAAATGGAGCTGAGTGTTTACTGGCTGGATGCCCTTCCTGACGACTATGTGGAGTTTACAGCAGATATTTTCTCTTTGCGCCCTGATAGAGAAACTGCCTAGGATTGAACTCTGAATTTTCCAAGGGGAAGCAAGGGTCTTTATCTCTAGGCCACGTGCCACTCCAAAAAAGAAAGAAAGAAGGAAGGAAGGAAGAAGGAAGGAAAGAAAAAGAAAAAATAGGAAAAATAAAAGAAAAAAATAAGAATAAAAGAAAAGAAATATATAAACATATGACTTCCTACTTCATTACAAAGCATAAACAATTTTAATAACTTACCACCTTCTCTTAAAATACAACTATCGCTTCTTCCCATATCCCACCTCTTATCTATAAATAAATCCTTAACACCATGCCATTTCAGTCCTGATGTCACCAAAAGACCATTAAGGGTTACCAGAGATAACATATCTATTTTAATTTTGATCAAATAAGCCAACTGTATATTCCTTCCTTTTACTTTTAACAATCTTGATTTTTAATTTCTTCAAATAATATCCTAGAAATTGATTTCTTTTGTTCCTTTTCACAAAATTCTTCAACACTTTAACAAGTCTTTTTTGTAAATTCAATACAAGAAAATTATCTAGCTTTCTCTCTTGATTTGTTAGTTGTAATATTTCTTTTAATTATTAAAAAGAAGTATGCCGATTCAGTGGCTTAATGACGCTGGAGATGGTCTCTGCCCCAGCGGTTCGAGTCTAGTACTTCGTGGCAGGGTGAGCTTCTGTCACTTGCCTCAGTTCTCTCCACCTAATAGTTCAAAGGCATGTTCTATGTGAGTAGATAAATAGGTACCACTTTGGTGAGGAAATGAGTTAGTGCTCTGTGCAGGCAGGCAGATTCCTACCGCCTCTGAACCTTCCTGGTTGCAGTGCCTGTTTGCACTGCTCTGGGAAAGAGAGGGGGCTGTTGCAGGAAGAGCAGCTTGTCTTTCTTTCTGGGGCAAAGCCAGCTTGCTCTCCTATGACGTACCTTGGGAAATGCCCAAGCATGTTGTACAACAGAGCAGGTAAATTGGCAGCCAAACTAATACTATGCCATAGCCCTATGGTCTCCTGGCTAATGTAACTATGCCACACAATACTAATACTAATACTAATACTAATACTAATACTAATACTAATACTAATACTAATACTAACACTAATACTAAAGACATCAACCAGTTTCTTTTGTATGATCAGTGAAAGATCTTTTCCCACATGACTCTTATAGCCTGTCATTTTTAAATCTACATTTAGATCAGTCTGAATCTTGTTCTGTAAAACTTCTTCTTCTTTAAGATCCATAACATGGATTTTAAAAGTATCCTTAGCACCAACAGAAAGATTTTATTTAGCAATGATCAAAACTAGACAAACCATTTTTTCGTCTATTGCCTCCTGACTGTAGAGAAGGAACATATTTTATGGTTATACTCCTGCCGAGGGATTAATGTGGGACAAAATTTACTAATAGTAAAAATTGCTTACACTTTATAGAAAACACTTGTAGTCTGCTGTCCAGAAAGATTCTCACCAAGGCAAAAATGACACGATTAAAATTTTAAAAAGTTATCCTTGAAAACAATGACAACCAGACATTAAGAAAATGGCAGCAATTAAAAAATATATAGACAAAATAGATCAGTAAAATAATGATTTAAAACCCAAAGAAAGGTTTTCTGAGTTCAAATGATGCAAACTGAGCAAGATCTCAGAGACTGCACAACCCAGGAAATGGAAATGCTCTCCCAACCAAGCAACATTAACTGTGACCTAACCACTTTCTTCAGAGGCAAGCAATCCTTAAGGTTCACAATGTCGTAAACCTTGAAAGAAGGAAATATAGTCATGGCTAGCCTTGATTCCTTCTTGTGAGATTCTGGCCTAGCAAGACTTCAGATAACCTAGACTTAAAAACTTACTCTTTTCTATATTGAGATATGATTACTCAAGAGAACTTGAGAATTTTCTTTCTAGATGACCTGCCACCAAGATCCTCTAAACAGATATATGTATATGCATAATGGTTATCTTCTGAGAGCTGAATGCAAAGAAATTTCATTTTAATGTTTGCTGATTAGTTTTCATTTAAAGTAACACTAAAGTTTCTATTCTATTCTATTCTATTCTATTCTATTCTATTCTACTCTACTCTACTCTACTCTACTCTACTCTACTCTACTCTACTCTACTCTACTCTACTCTACTCTACTCTATCCTTAGTTCTACTCCACTCCACTCCACTCTGGATTCTCTGACAGTGATCTGGTACTTTTCCTTAGACATCCAATGGACCTAACCATTAATTATAACTAAATAACAATATAACCTACAAAGATTTCCAGTTGTTTACATCTGTAAATAGATGAACGACGTTAAAACACAAGTTTATCATTAAAAAGTAGTACTGTAACAGAAGATGCATGTGGCAGCTGTTCATCACCCCAAGTGTCCTTCAGAACCATTCAAATTTTACTAACTTCTGTTAAGGTCGCTAGGGACTGTGACAGATAACAACTATCTGTGAATCCATACCCACTTCACGCTTTAGTACTGGAAGAATACTGCTAGAAATTGGTAAGGGATACTATGCATTGCACAGAATGTTTCTATGTAAAGAGTCAGTTTTCAGTTTATTTAGAAGCCAAGCCTTACCAAGTATTACACCTTAAAACTAGCAATTTGAATTGCACTGGAAACCCAGTGCTCATAACACCAGTTGCGTATGACTGTGATAACTTAATCAGCAACAAATGAGATGCTGCATTTTGAAACAGTTGCAGTTTCTGAGTAGTCTTCAAGGGAGAGTGCCATGCGACGAACACTGTGGCAATCCAAACACGTGGTGATAGAAGCATGAATCACAGTTGACTTTTTGCTCAAAAGGTTCCTGAATTTACAGTTTAGAATGGCAGTTTTAAATAGTTTTCAACAATTCCAATTTCAGTTTCGATTTTATGTGTTATTATAAACTGCCAAGAAATCTCAGTCAGTGGTATCATAAGTTATTATATAAATCAATGAATAAAATACAGCTTTGCTTGTGAGTGATGGGTAGTGCAACTTACTCAGTTTCAATCTGGGTTTTTTTGCGCGTTTAAAGGAATAATTGGATGAATTGGTTTTCCATAATCACCTGCAAAAAATGTTAACTCTCTGCACCATATTCATATAATCTTCATCTTTCTGGTATGAAGACTTCTTCAGACTTCTCCCAAGCATTTTTATTTTCTTCTATTAGGTCTGATTTAGAGAAGTTATTTTTCTTTTGTAAAATTATAGAATGGTAAGAGTTGGAATGGGCCACTGCAATGATCTAATTCAACCATCTGAAAAGTGCAGGAAAACCATATTTAACCTTTTATAGGCAAACTTTCTCTCTGTTCAGTTGGGCTATAGCGGACCTGTGCAAACAAATTGTTGACCGAAGCCCAGAGTGAATTTTGAGGATGGGTCTAGTTATCTGCCAAAACCATCTAACAATCACTGCGGGGTTGTTCTTGGCAAACCATCATTAAACAATTGGTCATATACTGAGGAGTACCTGTAATGAACAACCCTGAGGCTTATTTTGAAATCCACAGATCAGTATGTCTCCCTTTTCTGTCAACCAGGTGCATGCAAATTTTCTCCGTTCACAGATTCATGAAATGACTTAGATTCATTTTTTTAAATTTTAACCAGGGTTCACACTTTCTCTGTTTCTCTTGGCTTCTGATCCTGTTTGTATTTTGTTGGGTCAACTGGACTTTTAATGACTTCATATTTATTTTCAGAGTTCTCAGCAATGCTCTCTCACCCACAGTTAAACGGAGATTAAAAAGTCCTCAGATGTACAGAAATAGGTGCTGAAAGCTGTGTGCAGTGCACCAAAATTTGATGTATTTACTTCATTACTGGAATACATATGTGCATTGCTGAGATTTGCAATGTAAAGAATGAAATTATTTCCAGTCTCTTAGCTTTTGCACATTATTCTTTGGTTTCATTCCTGCAGTCTAAAGCATCTAACTTTTTATGCACAGACATGAAAGCATTTATAGATTCCTACAATGGAAGAATGGATGACGAAGTTAATGGAAAGGGAGGGGATAGAAAATCTAACTCTAACTTTTTTTCTACATGGAGACCACTTCTGAGCTTTTTGCTTGAATCTGGAATGAAATTTTAATTTTGGAATTTGAAAATTAGAATTGTTTATAATTATAGAAATACTGTGAACTATTGAATTTTAGACCTAAAGGTTAATGTATTTTATATTTGTAACTGTACTGAATTAATTTGGAAGTTACACCCTTTCCTTTCCTCCTTGCATTTCTACCATTTTTTCTTTTTTTAAAAGAAAAAGAATTTATTCTTTATTCTGTGTCTTTATATTTTATCTTTATAGAAATCTAATAAAGTCTGTATACTCACAAGAACACACACTTAACTTTTAGCAATGCATATCTGAAAGTTGCTACAAACTTCCTTGAAGCGTCTAACTGGCAAATTCCACAAACCTTACAAGTCCTACAAGCTGCACTGCATCAATATCAAATAGGGACTGGTGAAATGACGGTTCCCAAGGCAGCAGAAGATTATCAAGTCAAAAGTAGTATCGTGTCACACACAAAGGAGTCCCTAGTCTAATGTATGACATGCGGGACAGTTCAAATTCTGTTACTAGCAGGTAGAGCATGGAATCTGCAGATCCTTTGTTAATCACAACCAGGCTCGATCAACCAATTGTCTGACTCTGTCCCAAAGGTTCAAGAGGCAACTGGACTTTCCAGAAAGTCCAGTTGCCTCTTGAACAAGCACCTTTGGGACAATCATGACCTGGATGACTGAGAACCTCCATAGACATTTGTCTGACATTTGTCTATAGTACAAGCAGCGCCCTGTGTTGTTATGCCACACAACCCTGTACTACAGAAGAAGGGTTCCTGCATCCAGGGAGAAATCAAGGAGTTGAGGAAGTACAGTTAGCCTACTTAAACAAACACCTGACAGCCAAAGGTAATGAATTCAGGCCATGCTTCCTCAGAGAGAGGTGTATATAAACATGTAATCGGTTGGTCGGATATATAACTAGCGTGGTTTTATGGCCAGTTGCTATTCAAGACAAAACACCTCCTTGTGTTGAGAAAAGATCCACCAGGTTTAAGCTCTAGAAGCCTTACCTGAGAGGGGAAAGGGAGCGATCATCCTACCTGCCGCACAGAACCCATTCATATACAATTTACCATCTATATACCATTTGGAAAAGATTCCTGTGCGATCCCAAAGCCTCCCTTCCCATTCACCGTTCCGGATACTCTGTGGATTTCTGGGCTGCTTAATTATTGTCTACTCACTAGCTCATGCCTCCGCCTCCTCCTCCTCCTTCTGCCGCCCAGACTTCTACTAAGAGACGGAGAAGGCAAGAACTTCTGAATCATACTCTCGGCGTAAGGAGGAAGAGGAAAAAGCCAAGCGGGCTGGTGGTGGTAGTGGTGGGATCGAGATGGAGAGCCGTACCTGAGTTTTTGCCCCGCCGGCACGGTGAGTTTATTGAGTTTCTCCATTCTCCCGTCCAAGTGGCCCGCATGAAGTGACAAGCTGGTCAGAAGGACATCTGCGAGCTTCCTAGTTCCTGGAGATCGGGATTCAAGGAGGGGCCGAAAGAGACCCAAGCGATGAAGGATCCTCCTCAGGGGATCTCCCGCGTCCGGGAGAAGCGACTCCGCGCGCCTTTCGCAGAAGCAACAAACTTGCTCGAGGGCCGGCCGGATTTCACGTTTCGCCTCCGTCATGTGACCGAGCCAGCTTGGCTACTAATAGGGTGTTTGTACAAACATGAAGGAAGATCCACACCTATTGGGCGTGTTGGGCTGCGATTGATCTCTGCGCCTTTGGCATTTCAAGTCGAACGGAGTCATGATTTCGGGGAGGTTCCCGTCTCCTTCCTGGACTGGAAGGGAAGGCGATACCTTGATCCTGGAAGAAGAGGTGGCGATTTAACCCTCTTGCCAGGGTTCAGAAGAGCTCATTTGTCCAGGAAGGTCCTCATATTCAATATTTTATATATATATATATATATTCCAGGGATTGGCAACAAGCAACTGGGAGATTCCACCGAGATCTTCATGCTGAGAGAACGTTGTAGATAAGAAGATGCCAACCTTGCTGGTGGATGAGCCTCAGGTGCTTCCCAGCCTTTCCCAATCTGAGGCTTCCCAACCATTGCTTGGATTCCCAGGATTTCCAGCTTTGCTCCAGCGACCTTACTAGGAAGTGTAATCCGAAATTCGAACCCATTTGGAAATTACTGGATTGGGGAAAGACACTGCTGTGTCCTTATATCCTTTCCAAGGATAGTCAGTTCTAAGGACTAGTCAAGAACACAAATGAAATCCTATGGATTTTCAGCATTGGGAAAGGATAGCTGTGCAAAATGTTTGCGGGTTTTACAGCATTTCCTTGTTGTTACAGCAGTGTTTCTTGGTTTTGGCCACTTGGAAATGTGTGGACTTCAACTCCCAGAATTCCCCAGCCAGCAATGCTATGCTATACTTTTTTGACATATAAACATCTACCGTATGAACCCTGCAGAGGCTATGGAGGTACATGTCACTCAGTTGGAGAGAAACCATTTGCCAAGAAGGAGCCCTGCAGGTTTTGGCAGATAGCGAAACTGATCCTCAGAGCTCAAGCTTTGCTCAATATTTTGTCTGCACAGGTGTACTGTAGCCTTGCGCAAGTGAATAGGAAGCAAGTTTGCCTATAAAATATTTAATTGGTTTTCCTGCATTTTGCAAGCAGCTGAGCTAGATGACCACTGTACTTTACAGTTCTGGATTTTACACATTTTTTTTAAAATAAAAAATAAAAATAAATGCTTGGTGAAAAACCAGGAAAGATAATAATATAAGGTGCAGAGGGTCATCATCATTTGCAGGCAATTATGGAAAACTATTCTTGGCTGTGCACCGCCCTGAGTCCAATAGGAGAAGGGTGGTATATAAATTGAATAAATAATAATAATAATAATAAATAAAACCAATTCATCCAGTAATTCCTGTAGATCGTAATTTCCCTACTGTTAGAAGTCCAATTGGAAAGAGTTGATCGTGGTATAACTTGCCATATCAGGTAAAATATGAAGAAACAGAAAAAAGGAATTAGAAAAAAGTGGGATGGAGTGGGGAGAAATGCAAGAAGAGAAACAAACAAACAAATGCTGGCTGGGGAATTCTGGGAGTTGAAGTCCACACATGTTCAAGTGGCTGAGTTGAGAAATACTGTATTACAGTAATTCTTATCTCTTCAGTGCACCACAATGCATTCGTATAAATGATGTCTTTCCCCCATGGGTGATGGAGCAGCTAGGCTTTGAAACACAAAGCTTTGTTCCTCTTTAATGAGCAAGAATAGCTTTTGCACAGGAACTAGGAAAGTGACATGTGACAGTGTGACAGAATACACTAGCTAGGAGTTGTGATAGCAGAAGCAGTAAAGGGACATGCAGCCTGATTTCTATGGATGCTGAATGTCTTTCCCTCAGTGGTGCCATACTGAAATGGGTGCACATGCCTTGTCTTGGGTGTTGTTATTTCAATAACAAATCTGGAGCAACGGCCACATAAATTAGAGTTTTGGAGAACCGTGCTTTTGGTTTGTTGGACTTCTGCTGGGGAGAGAGGATTCAAGTCCATGACCTTCATTTTCTCCAATCATACAGTTTCTCTTTTCATTTTGAATGGTGGTTTTTTTAAAAAAAAATTATTTCACCAGATGTACTGGAGTCTTCAGTACAATAAAGCATCCAGCTAAGTACTGAAGTGATAGAGAATGGATTATGCTATTGCAGATGATAGGAAAACAATTATATAATTTGAATACTCTCCAGCCTTGAATTTTGGAGCCAGTTTGGTGCAGTGCTTAAGGCACCAGGCTAAAAACTGAGAGACTGTGAGTTCTAGTCCCATCTTGAGGACAAAGCCAGATGGGGACCCTTCAGCTAATCAGTGTCTGTCAGCCCTAGGAAGGAGAGAATGGCAAAAAAAAAAAAAAAAAAAAAAAATTGTCAAGAAAACTACGGGGACTTGTCCAGGGAGATTCCAGGAGTCAACACTAGCTCAAAACCACAAAAAGAAGAAATCTTGAATTTGCTCGTAAAGAATATAGCTGTAAATAATCACGTATGACATATTTTCCCTTTTTTATTTTGCATATTTATTTATTATTTGCAGGAAGTTTGAGGATTAGTTTGTTTTAGTATAAAAGGGAATTTAGAACTGGAATTAACCAGCCACAGTCTGAAATGGTGAAATCTTTACGGTTAACTATTTGTGTAGTAGATATGTATATAGTCAATGTATATAGCCTAGACCTGGATTAAGACTTAGGTTTACTTAATGATTATTAATTGACTGAAAAAGATTCTTCCACTTTCAAATGTGGCTTTGATTTAAAGGGGACATTATATCTAGAAAACATCAGATTGTGGTAAACTAGTTTAGGAAATTAGTAACCTAAATTTATCCTAGATTTCAGACTACAATGCATTTGTTTTCATCTTACCTCAAATAAATACTGGTCTCTTAAATTTGGTTAATAATCAATGAAACTCATGGGCACCTCTTCACTGAATTAACCTTTTTCCTGGCGCTCCACAATTCACTGAACCATAAGCTAACTACATGAACTGGGTTGGCTAAAAATATTCCAAGCCATTAAAAAGTTAATTAATATTAAAACCAGCCACATTTAACAAGACTTACTTTTGACCTATAAATGGGTACTATATTTTAAATAGCCATCCATAATAAACTGTATTAAGCACCTATTCTGAAATTACTGAAATGTTCTGGAAAATTTATTGTTTTTGCTGTTGACCTCTGCTTCTACATTCTCACAAACACTCTTGCACATATTTTTTTTCTTCAATTTACTTGCTTACAGCATACCTTTAAGATCAACAGTGTTGAAAAATGTAAAGTAAGAATGTTGGTTTCATATTCAGTTCAATACATGCGATCTTGTAATCCTAACCCTTAAAAGAATGGTAAGCAGCCGAATGATTAATTCAAGGGTTTTTGATTTTTTCAGATAACTACTCTTTTGTTTCTTAACTGGGGTGCAGAAGTGCCCTATGTACAAAAATTACAAGCTGTAAACCACTTACCTTATAATGATAGTGAGGTTTTTATTGGAGGATGCCACTCATACTGTGACAACTGTTTCTCCTGCATCAAAAACAAAACACCTCGATACCAGACCTTGCATAAACACCAAATAGATGGAAATTGTCTCTCTCCCACAAAAGCTAGTTTCTTGCTTCTAATCCCTTACACAGAATGCTTAGGAGAAAGATTCACAAACACCTTGAAGTAGTCCTCAATTTATGACTGGTTGTTTAGCGACTGTTCAAAGTTACAACCATCTCCAACCTCAAATTTACAACCCAAGTACCAACAGCTCCTACTCTTATAGTCACATGATTGCATTTTGGGCATTCTGCAGCCAGCTCGCAATTTCAGCCATTTGCAGCATCCTGCAGTCATGTGAATGTGATTTATGAGTTTTTTTTCCAAAAGCTGGTGTTTTACTTTTCAACAAAAAATGATCTATGGTAAATAATGGGTTTGCTTAACAAGTGTCACATTTTCTTAGTGGATTTGCTTAATGACTGCTGTAAAGAAAAAGTAGTAAAATTGGGTTGGTCATATGGTGACCCATTTAATGACCACTGTAACTTATGACTAATGGGCATGCTCCAGTACGGTTGTAAATCAAGGACTGTATAAATAAAAATTGCATTTGATACCCAAAACTTGCTGGAATTTGGGGTGGGTGGCTGGGTGAATGGCTTCTAGCTATTCTAGAATAAACCATAAATTCTTGTATGCTTGTATGCCTATTTATCTGTTTCTAGTCCAGGCTGCTGAGAGGAAACCTGCCACTTGCCACTGTAAATCAAATTAACTAATCTCAGCCTAGAATTACGATACCTTGCAAACTTTTACTTAATTAAGAAGCACAGATGAAAACAGTACCTTCACATGTCCTGTCTTTCCATCTTCATGATTCACTTAGCAACTGTTAAAATAACAGTTAATTTCCCCTGAGAACAAAACCTCCAAATGAAGGCACAACTTCTGCTTTTGGGTTGGTTTTGTTTTACTATTATCTGTTTCTTGATACCAAAGGTAGCTTTTATTGTTGCCTTGCTATCTGATATGAAAGTAGGTCAGATGATGTTGGGGTAATCGGCCTGCCTCAATCTGGCATCCTCCAATATGCTAGGACCCCACATTCAATAACTCCCAACCAGTTCTAAACATTTATGGTATTTTGACTGGGGCTGAATGAAATGCATCTGGAAGATATTTGGTTGAGGAAAGTTGTTCTAGATCAAAAGGATGGTCGCAGCTGGACTACAAGTAGTTCTTGAGAGTTGTTCTTATTTAACCCAGATCAGAATTAGGGTAACATTTTAAAGTCATTTCTGTTATGCTTGTGTCACAGAGATCATGCAAAGTAGAATAGATATCTAAACCTTTTACATTATGTCATTCTAAATTACTTTTGTAAAAGGCTTACAAGGTCTGTTGACTGATTTGTGAATATAAGTTATAAAATCAGCTGGCAGATAATTCAGCCTTCAGTTCTGTATAGAATTTATTTACTTACTTACTTACTTGTTTGTTTGTTTGTTTATTTATTTATTTATTTATTTATTTATTTATTTATTTATTTATTTATTTATTTATTTATTTATTTATTGGTTCGATTTATATGCCGCCCTTCTCCGGAGACTCAGGGCGGCTTACAATGTGTTAAGCAATAGCCTTCATACTTTTTTGTATATACCTGCTTAGTAGGGCTTTCGGCCCCCCCTAAGTGGTGTTCTTTTTTATACAAAGTCAGTTTATTGCCCCCACAATCCGGATCCTCATTTTACCTACCTCGAAAGGATGGAAGGCTGAGTCAACCTTGAGCCTGGTGAGATTTGAACTTGCAGTAATTGCAGGCAGCTGGTGCTATTTAAAAGCACTTTAGTCTGCTGCGCCACCAAGGCTCTTGATTCAAGGTTGTCTGCATGTAAAAAAGGTTATTCTGCCATATTTTATTTCTATTGCAATACTCTTGAAAGGGGTTAATCTTCCAATACTCCTGGAAGGGGTTAATCTGTCTGCTAGCTGCACAGAAACAAAGGAATAATTAATAAATAAATGCATTTTATCATGGTGAATTCTCAGAATGGTCCAGAATTAAATTGATAATCAGACCTTCTGTGGTAGCTGATGTGCGTTTTCCTGTCGATTCCCAAGTGTAAATTATGAAGGCACAGGTCACGAAGGAAGGCGAATGGTGAAGAAATGTTAGCTTTCAAAATATATTTCAACACCTGTAGATGCCTACTCATGTCTGGACAATTTAGGATCTGACTAGACAAGATATTAAGTGGGTTGGAGTCAGTTAGAATTAGCATAACTAATTACATCTCCATATTGAAGAAGCAGTTGGATGTTGAGTGGGAAGTCCATTCTTTGTTTGGTGTTATTACAGCCATGTTTCCCCTTTTTAATTGCTTGTTTGCTTACAGGATTTTTTTTTTTTTGATCAATGAATAATGAAGTCATTCTTGTAAAATTGTAGAACTTCACTCAGATGATCGTTCACTTCTCTGTAATCATCCGCCCATTTCTGGTACTTCTTATCTGCTATTGCAAGATAAGTTTATTTATACCATTGTTCTTGTCACTTCCTACTCCATATTGCTAACTGTTGCTATGATGCAGAACCATTTAATTCTAAGACAATTACAGGGTAGGCCTTTCTGGTGGCCTGAATGATGTATAT